>NC_083095.1:43391687-44031366 GCF_949774975.1 Lagenorhynchus albirostris
TCAGGAAATTCACCTTGAATTGAGAACCACCTCTTTCTAGGAGCAAGACCATATGAATGATTCCATAGACTTGCATTGTGATAGTTCATCTTCTATCTTCATAATTTTCATCTGAATTCACAGCTGTTTCAGTCTTCATATATTGTTGAAAATATTTTTTTCTCAAAGTAGGGTTCCGTTGTTTATGTTCTTCAGAAATTACATTTCAGTACATTGATGAATTTTTTTCTTTCTGCAAGTAAAGAAGGATTCTATCACTAATAGCTGATTAATTCCTGGTGACTAAGTTAAGGCCAATAAAGAAGATAACCCACAAGACATTGAAAAGTAGCACCTGCCTATGCATGTGTCCCACAGGAGGGCCTCCCCTTTGTCTGGAGAAGAAAGGGATGTAGGGGATGGTGGGAGAGAGGTTAATTGACTGATACTGGGAAGGGAGAGGTTTGAGAGGTTAATTGACTGATACTGGGAAGGGAGAGGTTTAGTTCAACAACACAGAGACCCTAGAGGAGGAACAAAGGACATAGAACTTGGAATTCAGAAGAGCTGTTGGGCTGTAGAAGATGAGAGAGATGTTGAGAGTAAAGAGAATGTTCACGTTTGGAACAGGACAAAGAACACCTTTGTTCAAAGAGTAACTATTTCATGGGGACTAATCATGAGTGATTCCAAATTCTACACATAAGCAATATCTAAACAGGGTCAGTAAAGCAAAAAAACATTTTTAAAATGCCATCTCAAATACTGTCCTTGATACCACTGCCGCCATATACGGTTATGAGCTTTCTTGTAACTTTTTGATTTATGATGTGGAATTTTAACCAGTGAGCCTTGTATGAGTCTGCTAGGGCTGCCATAACAATGACTGGCCATTATTTGCTCACAGTTCTGCTGGCTGGAACCCCAGGATCAAGGTGTCCGCAGGGTTGGTTCCTTCTGAGGTCTCCCTCCTTGACTTGTAGATGGCAGTTTTCTCCCTACGTATTCACATAGTCCTCCCTCTGTGTCTGTGTGCTAATCTCTTCTTATATTAACACCGGTCATATTGGATTAGGGTGCACCCTGCTGACCTCATTTTAACTTAATTACCTTTTTAAAGACCCTATCTCCAAATACAGTCACGTTCTGACATACTGGGGAGATTAAGACTTCAACATATGAATTTGGGGGTGGGGGACACAATTAAGTCCATAACAAACCTAGACAGAAAATAATTCTTAATAAATCTGAAAATATAATTGATAAAGAATTTAGTTATTTTAAATTATTGAGACCCACATTTTAACACTGAAATGAGGTTATCAAAAGCCCTGAAAAATAACTGAACATCCTTGACATGGGGCAGAGCAGGTCTTGTGCCAAAATGGAACTCTCCTTTTGACTTTGGAGCCAAGACCAACATTGTCATATAAGTTTGATTCTGGATAAGCTTCCGACTGTATGCTTGCCTGCCTGCAGCCTGTGCCAGAAGCAATTCAGAAAAAAGGCTCTCACACTGAACCTGCATGGTGCTGAGGCAGGAAGAGCGCAGGAGAAGAGGGAGCTATTAAAATGGCAGCTGGAGCCTTCTAATGGCTTTCCGTAATCGGCCCCGCTGTACTAATTTGATTTTTTGAACTGAAAACCCCAGGATACTGCCCTGAATGACCGAGCTCATGCTGGAAATAGCATCCTTTAAAGTGTGGGTCCAGGGACAGCCTGCATAGTATAAATAGCTTTAGGAATTAATTTCAAGATATGGGCCACCTAAGTAAGTGACTCCTTAGTAACATTAAGGCATTTTCAAAGATGTACTCTTTTCACCTCTTGATAGATTTTTAATTAAAATAATGACCCAGTGATATGAGAATTAATGCGTCCTCATGATGTCTAATTTCTGTCTAGAAACTGTGGTTCAGCATTACTTATTTGGAGTTCAAAAAAGGTATCTAGTAACCTCACCCATCCTAAACAGAGCCAGAACCAAGAAGTAACCATAAATGGTCCCTGAGTAGCAAACCTTGATGTCACATGCAGGGAAGATAATGTACTTTGTTTCCCAGAGATCTGCTCAGGCCCACTCTTATAACTTACTCTTGATTTTCATGAAGTTCAAATGCACATGGTTATCTAGTTTCCAAGCCCAAAGACCAGAAGCATCAGATTATAAGGGCTTCTAATGGACAGTATGCAGCAGCAGCAGGAAGGGTCATCTGACTGATCATAAGGAAAATTTCAGAAAAGTCTCTAAGGAACAAGCAATTGAAAAAGCAGTGAATTGGGAGGTTGTTTAGCATCTGGGGCAAAGAGCCTGCTCATGTCAAATGGCTTTTGAGTGTGTCACTATATTATATCCTAGAACACCAGTTGGGATTTGTAGTAATGACCTTAAATAATTAAGAGTGTGATGTGATCAGTTTACTCTGGATATGACTGCAAAGAAGTATATGATTTCTTGGAAGATTCAGTCCAAATAAAATAAAAGTAACTTTAGCATTGAAAAGGATAATATTTGTCCTACTTGATAAAAGTCACCCATTTATCAATGAAGCCCGAAGCCAAAGATTTACTATAATTGTTCATTTCTAAGCGAAGGGCATTCTCTGCTCTTTTCTTTAAATCCCCTCAAAGTCACCAAAATCAATTTGTGTCTAATCTCTGGTGGTCAGGTCAGGTGAAGGCCTTAACCTTTCTCCAAGGCCACGTCTGCTTGTACTTGATTTCCTCTGTGACTTTGACTTTCTGATCAGCTGGGCAAGGCAAATCCTTATCTTTGCTCAGAATTATTCATAATACTGCTTTCTCTTACTTGCAATAAAGATATAACTAACACACCTCTTTTATAGCATTTTGAAAATTTGGTTCTTCTTGCATATATAATTTATACTCTTCCAAATTTCTGGAACAAATATATGTGTCACATGTAATAGCGAGTGGGAATTTTTGCAGTGTTCTGATTTACAATTAAGGCCTAAAGCTCAAAACAAATGATGTTAGGTATCCCATGAGTCACCCACGACTGGAGCTGGACATCTCCCCCCCTCTTTCGTATGCCCAGCTCCCTGGGCAGCTAGCTAAAGAGCTACAGAATCTGCCCACAAACCCTCCAACCCTGAGGAGACCCTTGAGAGAGAGGACAGAGGGAATGTTCTCTGCCTCAAAGCCAAATGAAGTGAGGGGACCCCTGGAGAATCACTCTTATTGACTGAGGGTGCCTTTCAGAAGGTGTGACTGGCATAGGGTTTTTACTCACACCACAGACCCATCTTAATGTCTCTGCCAGGCGAGAGGCTGGGAAGGACACTTCCGGTGCCGCTGGGGGACAAGGTGAGGGGAAACATGAGCATGGAGGCTGGTGCTCGTGTCTGGTCTAGAGAGGCCCCCTGGAACAGCCTGCGCCAGAGGGGATGTGCGGAGCTAGGAGGTGCCCAGTTTTCTGGCTATTTTTTTAATTAATTTTTATTGGAGTATATTTGCTTTACAATATTGTGTTAGCTTCTGCTGTACAGCAAAATGATATACGTATATACATATCCCCTCTTTTTTAGATTTCCTTCCCATTTAGGTCACCACAGAGCATTGAGTAGAGTTCCCTATGCCATTATGAATAAAACTGCTATGAAAATTCTTGTACAAGTTTTTATGAATATATGTTTTCATTTGGTGGGGGTAGTAGATGCCATGGAGTGCAATTGCTAGGTGATAAGGCAGGCGTATGTTTAGTTTTATTTTAAAAACTGCCACACCTTTTTGCAAACGGATTGTGCCATTTTGTATTCCTCCCGATGTGAATCAGAGGTCCAGTTGCTCTCTTACTGCCAACATTTGCTGTTGTCAATCTTTTTTATTTTGGCCATTCTGGTAGTTGTTGTAGTGGTATCTTCCTGTGGTTTAATTTGCATTTCTTTTTTTTAAAAAATTACTTTATTTTTGGCTGCGTTGGGTCTTCGTTGCTGTGCACGGGCTTTCTCTAGTTGCAGCGAGTGGGGGCTACTCTTTGTTGTAGTGCATGGGCTTCTCACTGCGGTGGCTTCCCTTGTTGCATAGCACGGGCTCTAGGCTCACGGGCTTCAGTAGTTGCAGCATGCGGGCTCAGTAGTTGTGGCACAGGGGCTTAGTTGCTCCGGCATTTGGGATCTTCCCGGACCAGGGCTCGAACCCGTGTCCCCTGCATTGGCAGGTGGATTCTTAACCACTGCGCCACCAGCGAAGTCCCTTAATTTGCATTTCTCTGATGACTAATGACATTCGCACATTTGTTGAGGTTAATTGACCATTTATAGATCTCATTTTATAAAGTGTGTGTTCAGATTTTTTTCCATTTTGGGGCAAAATGTTGTTTACCAAGTTCTTTATTATTTCATTGATACTAGTCATTAGTTAGATATGTTTCTCTCAGTCTATGGCTCACCTATTAATTTTCTTAGTGGTATCCATTAATGAACCAGAAGTTCTTAATTTTGATGAAGTCTAATTATCAGATGTTTTGTTTATGATTTTTGTTTTCTGTGACCTCTCTAAGATACCTCTGACTACCTCCAGGTCACAAAGTTATTCTGTTTTCTTCTAAAAGTGCTTCTGACACCTCTTCACCCCCACCCCCAAGGCTGCATTCATTGCCCTGGACCATCCCCAGAGTAGACATTTCTTTGAGAAGGGTCAGCCCTTCAACCATTCCTCTTGGAATTAAGAGTGGAAAAGGGGAGCAGCCCTATCAGACCAGTATATATTTCTCAAGTCTCCTGGAATCCTGGTGAATAAATATTTCTCCATCCTGTTACATGTACATATCACCTTTATTCCACATCCTGATCCCATGAAAGGTATTATTAGCCCCATTTTACAGATCCGGAAAATGAGACTCACAGAGATGAAGTAATCTGCTCAAAGTCACCCAGCTTCACAACTAGAAATCAAACCTTCAAGTTCTTGATTCCAAAACTGTGCTCGTCACTACTCCCCTAAACCTGAGAGTGTACCATTTGTGGTGGCTGTCATTGCAGACCCCATAGCGCTTCACTCCCATTTTATTCAGCTGTCATTCCAACTCTCTTATCCCTCCATCTGTATTGCTCATGTTTCTTAATTGGTTTGTCTTACAAAACAGAGACATATTGAAAGTAGTGTATGAAGATTAACAGGGTTCATGAGATAAGATGCTGACTCAAATTTGAAATACTTTGTTGCCTTTTCTTGAAGGGTTATTTTAGGCAAATTTAAATTTCCATTTCCTTAAAGAAAATTTTAAATTAGCACCGTGAAATTGTGAAAACTGCTTGGTGGGCGGGGGTGGTGTGCTTAAGGTTTCTGTTTCACATGAAAGGATTCAGCTTTTGCCAGGGGTCCACTTTTCTGTCTTAACTATGTTATTCTAACTGTAAGTGAAAAAAAACTTACCTTCTAGATCTTTCTTACCATGATGGATAAGAATCCAAATAAGGACATCTGGTTTTCATTTATTTTTTTCTCATAGGTTTCCAACACTAAAAAGCATATATCAAGCTCTCTGAAGTAGATATTAAGCATAAATGAAAGCAATATGTAATACAGAGAAGAGCTTCACTTTTCAGGGGAGTTATTTTACAACTATATAGCATCACGTTAATTTTGTCCTGATTTAACATATTTCACAGGGGCCAATAGCTTATCTTTGTGAGCCTAATAGGGGAAAATTCCAGGGACCTGAATTTTTCCTCCATAATAAACCATTAGAGAGCACGTGGGTCATGATGTATGTCATCATGGCCCAAGTTTTGGGTTAGAGAGTTGAGATCACTGTTATTGTAATAAATCTTGATTTTTCACTTTTAAATGTGAGTGTCAGGGGTGGGCTACAGAGCCCCCTGCCCAGGACAAGTACAATGTTTTCAGGACCTTTGTTGACAATGGCCTGGCTGAACTTGGCAGCAGCTGTGAGGTGGGAATGGGCTGGTGCTGTGACTCAGCCCAACTCAAGAGAATGTTCTAGATATGTTCTCTGAGCAAAGTAGATCACTGAGCTCCAAAATGCAGACAAGCACCATGTGTCTGAAGCCATGGGACATTTTTCTCTTTTCTCTTAAGTTGGGTTCTCCTAGAAGCAGATCCCGAGCTAAGGATTCACATCTGAGGAATTTATTAAAGAAATGCTCCCAGGAACAAGGAAAGCAGGGTAGGGAAGGAGAAGAAACCAAGAAAGGATGTGGTTTCAAGTGATGTCTCACACTCAGCCTGATTCTCTTGGAAGCTTTAGAATGTTAACTATACCAGGGTTTGTATTGCTTCATGCTAAAGAAGCTGGGTTTGTTACCAAACCTGGACTTGGCTCCATTTGCCTGTGCATGTTAAAGCCAATTTACTGACACTGGGTTGTGATAAAGGAAAATACAGTGTTTATTGCATGACAACAAGAAAGGAGAATGGGCAGCACATCTCAAAAGACCCAAACTCCCCAATGGCTTTCAGGGAAAGGTTTTTACAGGCAGTGTGAAGGAGAGGGCTGCAGAGTGTGTAATCAGCTAGTGCCAAATTCTCAGATTGGTTGGCATCAAGGGGAAGTTTCGAACATCACCTATCTTCTGGTTTCAACTGGTCTGGAATCCACATGCCTGAGGTCAGCAGTTTTCATCTGGTGGTGGTCTGCTTCCTGTATAAATGACTTAGGAATGTGTGTCAGACCTTGATTTATATCTTTCAGGGAACTGGGAGGGACTAGGAGTCCACTCTGCTATGTGACTGGTTTATAGTCTAAATTGTTACCAGTTTCCTGGCCCAACAGGTATTCTTTGTTTCTACATCTTCACATTTATTAATCATTAACTCTTGAGCCAGCCTTTAGAGACTCAGGGGAGGCCTGGGAGACTAAAGCAAAAGCCTTTTACTTTTACTTCCTTACAAACAGAAACACCTCTGTAAGGTGCCCTTAGTTCTGAGGCTCATTCCCTTTAACCTTTATTTATTTTATTAAAGTATAGTTAATTTACATTGTTGTGTTAATTTCTGCTGTACAGCAAAGTGATTCAGTTATATATATATATACACATTCTTTCTTAGATCCTTTTCTATTATGGTTTATCACAGGATATTGAATATAGTTCCCTGTGCTATACAGTCGGACTTTGTTTATCCATTGTAGCTTGCATCTGCTAACCCCAAACTCCCAACCTATCCCTCCTCCACCCCCCTCCCTTCTGGCAACCACGAGTCTGTTCTTTATGTCTGTGGAGACTCACTCCCTTTAAAAACATTGGGGCAACATGCACAGATGGTCCAGTAGAAGATACCTCACCCTCTCCTTCCCTCCCTCCCCCACACTTATTCACACAAATGTGGGGGAGGGCGTGTGCATCTGTGAGTGGTCATATTATGGGCGATTTTAATGTTTTCTTTTGTCTACTCTATACTCCTTTTTCTGCCTGAGGTGTTCTCTCTTCCTGGAAGACCTATATCAAAAGTGACCCCTACCTGATGCCCTTGCCCAGGCTTCCTCCCACTGAAGAGTTCATAGCTTGCATCGTCTCCCTAGAGCACTCCAGGTGTGTGGCCATCCTCGAAGTTTCAGTATCACAGTTCTTGCTTGGAGTCTCTGTCTCCCCGGGGGCAATGTTGTGGCATCTTTGTATCCACTAGCAAGCCCAGCCTCCACTAAGCTGAGTGCCGTGCACATACTAGGTCCCTCAGAATGAAACATTCTGAATCTGCCTTGGAGTTTTCTTGACCGCTTCTTGCTTCTCTGAGTGACCACAGTCAACTGAAAAGAAAATTAGATATATTCTTTTGGTCATCATCCCTGTTTTACTGTTTCTGTATCAGTTTGGGGTTTTTATTTGTGTGTGTATGTCTGTGTGTGTGTGTTTTCTTTGCTGTGTAACAAATTACCACAAACTTAATGAGTTATAATACATTTATTATTTCACAGTTTTGTGGTCAGGAGTCTGGGCATGGCCTAATTCCTCTGCTTAGGGTCTCCCAAAGCTGCAATCATGGTGTCAACCGAGCAGTGTTCTTAGCTCAGCTGGGGAAGAATTCATTTCCCAGCTCATTCAGGCTCTTGGCAGAATTCCTTTCCTCGTGGCTGTAGGACTGAGGGCCCTAGCTTTTTGCTGGCTGGAGGCTGAAGGCTGCCCTCAGGTCCTGGAAGACTGAAGGTCATTGATGGATCATCTTACCTAGATGAAGCCTGCATGATATTGTGCTGAATGAGGAAAGCAAGCCTGGGTAGAACTGGATAATTTAGAACTCTGGGAATATCCCAGTTCAAGTTCTGGGTCTCTCGTCACACTCACCTGTGAGAGGCTGTGATGTGACGAAATTGTCCGTTGTTCCTCACTTTTGGTCTGTACATGCAACAAAGGGCTTTCCCATTAGCTGAGGAAATTAGCTTAGTACATTCAGTGTCACTGAGATTCTGGGAGCAGAGAAATCCCTTTTGAATCCTGGCTCTACTACTTCCTATCCAATGACCTTGAACAAGCTATTTAATATCCCTGAGCTAAAGTTTCCTCATCCTTAAAATTGAGATAATAATGGTGCTGGCCTCATAGGGTTGTCAAGAGGATTAAATGAGGAGATCTAAATAAAGTGCTGTACACGTAGCTGGCCCATAATTCTATGTCTGGTGCTGTCAATATTGGCTATTGTTATTATCATTGAAAATTTGCAGTTGTGGTCCATGTTAAACAAATTTTAGGAGGATGAGAAGAGTCTGGGTGGGCGGTCTGGAAGGCTTGAAATGAGAAATGGAATATTTTCTACTCTTGCAAGTGTCTTCCTCTATGAAACTCTGCTTGTTCTCTGTCTTTAAGGTGCAATGTATGTATGTGTGTTTGAAAGTGTGAGGAGTGGACGACAAAGGGGAGGAAAGGAGAAGGTGAAAGAAAGTCCCAGTATGGTTTGGCCCCGCCCTGAAGCAGAAACATGTGTTAAATCAGCCCTTGGAAGAATTGCAGGGGGCAGTGGGGGAAGCACACCCACCCCACACCTTCTTGGGAAGCCAGTGTCACTTTTTACTCTCACTCCTTGGTTAGGCTGTTTTCAAACCTGGAGCCTCATGTGCCACTGAGGCCTTCTGGTTAATGCCACAGGACTGGAGATCAGAAAGCTTGGTTTTCAAAGAAACACCTCCCTAGCTGTTAGGGAGGTGTTTCTTTGAAAAAGAGCTGATACATTTATTGCCATACATTAAGGGAAGCATTGTTTCCATCCTGAGTTCAGTATAATCCATGGCTGTCTGGCTTCCCACCCCCATGCTACCTGTTAAATGGATGTCTGCACTGTTCCAGTGACAAAAGAGAGGCTAACACCCTGGGACCCAGTCATTCCTTAGCAATTTTGAAATCACAAGCAGTGTGCTTGCTGAACCTTGGGCTGACATAAATGTGTATTCTCTGCACTTCTGTCTCCAGTTGCTGTCTTGCAATCAACAGATACCTGATTATTAGTAAGTGTCTCTCGAGGTGACGAGCAAAACTAAACCACCCTCATTCTCTTATTAGTTTACAGCCATTAATACTTCCATCAAGGTTTATCCAGTATTTTATTCCACATACAGCATCGTACTGCTATGAGAGATTTATTTTTCCTAGTAAAAGCTGAAACTTCAAGTTTTTATATGAACTCTCCCAAACATTGTATGTTGGCAACCAATGGAAAAAAATAAATAGACTATTTGGACCAACCGAAACATGCCTGTGAGTTGCCAATTTGTGATCTCTTGCGTGTGCCTTTGCCTCATGTTCCAGGATGGTTTGTATTTTCTTGTCATGGAATAAGAAGTGATACTGACCTGTCACTCCTAACGAGGCCCCGGCAGCCTGATTTCACCAGCAGACCAACTTATGGAGATCTGCACGTTCTGTGTTTAGTTACCTGTGGTGCTTTCCATTGCCTGAACCCTGAGGAACTAAAGGGTTGACGCTTGTACCAAATGTGTCACTGACAAACTGGAGAAATCTGCGCAATCACGTTGAGATGTCAGGTGTGTGTAACTGTGTCCTGGCTCTGGGGTCCCTGTACTGTAATGACAGGTCTCTTGTTTGGGATTCCCAGTAGTGCTTTCAGAGGCTGCTGGGTGAACAATAGCAAACAGTTAGGAGGCTTGGCAGCAGGAGGGCCCCTGTAGGTGAGGCTAATACTGTGCTTATCTGATCTTCCCCTGAAGCACATCAACCCGGGCTCCAGAAGTGGAAGACTGATTGGCATTTGGAGAAAAATGCGAATTCCGTAATTGGGCAACAATTAGTGATTAGTTTTACCAAAGGACAAAGGACCACTGTTCTGCTGTTTGCTTTGTTGCTGCTAAATTGTCTTTCGTAATGTTGATGCTAATGAGGAATGTTCTGCATCTCGTACAGTAAAACTGAATCAGGAGGGTTCAGGTAGGGGACACAAGGCACACTCAGAACAGGTGATTGAATGGAGTGTAGTAAAGGGACTAGAAGTTTGGTCGGAGTTATGGGAAACCAACGGGAAATAGTGAAGCAGGGAGCTGCTTCTACCCACGGTCATGAAGCGACCAGGGAAACGAGTGACTTCCCTGAAAAAGAAACTGTAACTCTAGGAGGGGGCCACCAGATGTGAGTTGTGGTGCTCTTCTAAGAGCACAAGCACTGACAACCATGGCCCAGGGGAGTGACCTCTCTCTCCTGCCTCCTGTCTCCTACCAGAGCTTCACACTGGCCAGTCCCAACCAGAAACTGGAAGCCTATGGAGACCAGTTCACTGAGTCCCCAGAAGTCTTCCTCTGGAAGCACAGCAGGGTGGGAGAGGATGGAGAGTGAGTCTGAAGGGGGAAATGTGGAATATCCAGCACACCTTGTCAACTCTTAGAAGATGTGCTAATCACAACATTTCCCTGGTGTCAATGTCAGCTCATTTCTAATGGGCATTAGTTAGTATGGTGCCCAAATTATTAATGATCTATATAACTTCCCTGAAAAATGACTAGGGAGAAAAGAGGCTCAATCCAAGTTACAGAACTCTGATTATGGTATGAATTTCTGTGCTGTTTTCAAAGGATGCATTGGGAGCTGCTGGAGTGAATGGTGGCAGCCAACACATGGGCCAGGGTCCTGCACTGTGCTTAAGATAATGCTTTTGATTTGAATGGCTTTCAAATCATGAATACAATTTTCATCTCACCACAGGCCTCACTACTCCCTAATGTTATACCTGTTCTTTATGTTCCTGCTGGCTATTGAATGCCCTTGAGTTTGTGACCCTAAATCTAAACCTCAGAGGAGTGGTTCTCAGAGCGTGGCCAGTATTACTGGGAACCTGTTAGAAACACAGATTATCAGACTCCACTCCAAATATACTGAGTCAGGAACTTTGAGAGAGGGGCCAAGTAAACTGTTTTAACAAACCTTCAGGAACATTCTGATGCTCACCGAATTCTGAGACTCACTTCTGTAGAAGTTAGGACCCTATTCTCCTGTCATATAGGGCACATTCACTCTGGATCCATAACCTTCATATTCCTTCCCACACAGGAGTTCTGTGTCCTGACTCAAGTCCTTCAGGAAGCTGGCCTTTCTTATCAGTAGTATTGGGATTGATTCTTACTGATTTATTATTGCTACAGTTATTTTCTGGTTTAAGATCATTGCATTGCCAATACCATGTTAAAAGGTCCATGAAAGGTGAGAGTGGAACCCAAAAACCAATAATGTTGGGTTGTATGTCTGACTTTCCTGGGTTGGGCTGGTAGAATACTGTAATAAAATAGATCCTGAAAATTCTAAAGCTTGAGAGCATGATCTGGTAGGCATGAGGGATATATAGGAATAAACCTCTGAAGATGAGAATACATACACTCTCCCTGCTATGGGGCTGCTGTCTGTCTGGTGAACCTGAGCTCTAGAAGTATTTACCTAGCCAAGCAGAAAAGAGGAAAACAAAACCTAACCTTGGTTTGGTCCCTGGTTCTTCAAACTATTTTGTCTTGGATTTCTGGAGACTGTCCTGGGAAAACAGGCAGAAATAAGACCATCAAGGATAAAAAGGCTCTTCCCACCTCCTGCTCACTGCTGCCCCCCTAGCCGTAGTCCCAGTGATTGGCTGTGAGCCCCAGAGGCTCTTGAGGGATTTGAGGCGCCAGAAAGAGCAATGACATGACAGTGACTGGGTGACCACGGACGAGTCCTTTCATTTCTGTAGACGTGGATCTGCAAAAATGAGAAGGCTGAAAGGGCTGCTCCAGTATTCTTCGATTATTTACCTGGTGACAGGATTGGTCTGCCTGATTTAATTTTCACTAAAACTATTGCCTGAGACAATTTACCGTGCAGAAGAAAATTGGCAGTACAAACTGGCCTGTGTTGGCCAAGTGGATGCATTAATTCTCTATTGCTGCACAACAAATTATCCCACGATGCACAGCTTACAACAACAAATATTTATTATTTCACCCAGTTTCTGACAGTCAGGAATCTGGGAATGGCTTAATCGGCCAGTTCTGGCTCTGAGTCTCTCATGAGGTTGCAGTCAAAATGTTTGATGGCTTGATTGGGCTTGACGATCTGTTTTCAAATTTACTCATGATGGCAGGAGGCTTCAGTTTCTGGCTTCAGTTTCTGGCTCTTCTCAAGGCTGCTCACATATGGCAGCTGGCTGCCCCCAGAGTGGATGATCTGGTAAGGAAAATGAGCCATCAGGACAGTGTCGTTGGTACCCTAATCTCAAAAGTGACATGCCATCAGTTCTGATGTATTCTATTGGTCATAGAGGCCAAGCCTAGTTCAAAGTGGGAAGGGACTGCACAAGGGTGTGAACACCAGCAGACAGGGACCATTGGGGTCCTGTCTTGGACCCCATTTTGGAGGCTGGTTACCACCGTGGACCACGTAGCTGCTGATGGATTGCTTCACATCAGCTGTCAGAACAGCTGTGAACTGTGAATGTAGACCCAGCAGGAGGCGGTCGAGAGCCAAAATCGTTTTGCTGATTGAGATGCTTTTGAATCTATTCCAGTTACTGCTTTTGGATGTTTCGTTTACACACTACCGCAACAGCATGGGCCAGTTATATGTGCACACATGCACGCCTGAAGGTAGTGGCCTACAAGGGTTCACCAGCCAAAAAGACTTTGCAAATTGCGTTTCATCTACCCTTTTGGGCCAGGCCCGTTTCCTCCAGTTGAGCTCCATTTTTCTAGGATGCTCAAACATATTTGGTAACCTCTCACAAACTAACAAGCACCTTCTGAGCATTTTCCTGTTAGTGTAGCCGAGTAGAGATGCAGAGCTCCCCACATTTCCGGTGGAACTGAATTTTGATGATTTGGGATCAAATCAATAGGTACTAATTTGCCTACAACTCTGCTTACAACTAAGTAGCTCACCACTTCATGCTTCTTCAGCAGGCTTCTTGGAGTCACTTTTTAATTTTTTTTTTTTTAATTCTTTTTTTTTTTTGCGGTACACGGGCCTCTCACTGCTGTGGCCTCTCCCGTTGCGGAGCACAGGCTCCGGACGCACAGGCTCAGCGGCCATGGCTCACGGGCCCAGCCGCTCCGCGGCATGTGGGATCCTCCCAGACCAGGGCACGAACCCGCGTCCCCTGCACCAGCAGGCAGACTCTCAACCACTGCGCCACCAGGGAAGCCCCACTTTTTAATTTTTATAGTAGGTCTGCTCCATCATGAAAGTAATTTTTTTCATGATTATTTTCCTAAAACACTCTACTCTTATTTTGAGGGGAGACGTTTATTAAGTGAAGACATTGATTGTAATTTGTCACTGAGTTGTTTATTTTTCTCACATTTAAGTGAACGATGTTAAAGCTGAGGTCCACACCCTCAGCTAAGTGCTCTTTAATTCACAGAGGAAGAACTCATGTGGTGGTTAAATGCCTAGGCTCCAGGACTACATCACTTAGGATCAAATCCTGATTCTGCCATTTACCAGAAGTGAGACCTTGAAGGAGATGCTTAACAACTCCTCTGTGCCTCAGTCTCCTCACCTGTAAAATGGGAACACTAGTAGTACCTAGCCCATAAACAGTATCTGGCTCATAAGAAACACTATGTAAATATCAGCCACTGTTGTTATTTAATACTTGCTGCTCCCTTTGAGGTCTCTGCGTGGTACAGATGCAGCTCAATGTAGGAAGTTACATACTCCAACAGCTGAGACCCCAAGGAGGCTGCCTGGCTTAGGCTATCTGCCAATATTCTTTTTTCCCTTGCTGCAGGCTCCAGGGACTTGGCCTGCTTCCCTTCCTTTTTCTTTTTTTTTTTTAACTTCTAGAATTTTTCAAAAGCCTTCATCATTGCATTTAGTTATTTATTTTAAAATTTATTTTATTGAAGTATAGTTGATTTACAATGTGTTAATTTCTGCTGTATAGCAAAGTGATTCAGTTATACGTGCGCACACACACACACACACATATATATGTACATTTTTTTCATATTCTTTTCCATTATGGTTTATCACAGGATATTGAATACAGTTCCCTGTGCTATACAGTAGGACCTTCTTGTTTATCCATTCACTATATAATGGTTTGCATCTACTAATCCCAAACTCCCAACCCATCTCTCTCCCACTCTCCCTCCCCCTTTCCCTTCCTTTAGTTACTGCCCCAATCTCTTTGCCTCTTGGGATTCCTTTCTACTCGTGACCAACTGGAAAGGGAGAGGCTTCCCACCCCTTTGCTGTCCTGGAAGCCAGGCACAAGGTTCCTGTGCATTTTAAGGATTTTCCTGCTAACTACTGCAGGGAAACAGCCCCACACCTGGGGAAGGTAGACAGCTAAAGAAATCTCCCTGAATTCTTATGACTCAAGATTCTTCTTCGTTGTCTCTTGGCTTCCTGCATGATGATGCCCAGGAGCCCAGCAGTCCCATCTCCTCTCTTTCCTAAGGAGGAACGTCAGACCCTCTCGTCATCTCCTCTTCTTTCTCTCTGGGTCCTCTTAACTCCTTTCTGCTTGAAGCCTCTGCTTCTAGACCTAAAATATTCAAATGGGGAACAGTGCATAGAAGTTAGATCATTTATTTTTTAGAAATACATATTGAGTGTTATATGCTAAGCACTTTTCTAGCAGTTGTTTGCCTGTCTTCTTTGCATCTGGGGTCGGGGTGGTAGGGAAAGGTGACATCCAGATCTACAGAGCATTGCCCACTGAGTCAGGCTTCACGATCCTTAGCATTTTTCCAAAGAAACTTGGCAACCAGAATCATATCTGGCTTTATACTGATCTCAGTTTAGGAATTGGTGTTCAAACTAGGAATCAATGATGTGCCCTTAAATGTAAAAAAGAAAAAGAAAAAATATCAGGAAGCCCCTTGGAACCTGACAGATAAAGGCTCCTTTTTACCTGCTACTTATTTTTACTAAAGGAGCTTCTTTCCTCTCTAATTAATTGTTGAGCATCTCAAATATACACAAACATACAAAGAAATTTATTGTAGACCTGACAAATACCACGGTCGCTGTGACAAGTACTGAATCAAAGTTGTTTCAACACAGATGTTCCCATTTGATAAAGAGACACTTAAAATAATGAATTGGAACATCTAGAAGCTTACATGTTTGGCATCAGTTTTATTAATAAAGTATTAGGAGAACAAATATTTTGTATTAAATCATAGCTGCTTCTCTGAAAAATAGTATAAATTTCTCCTTGCATAGAGAGGCTTTCATCTGGGATGCTTAGTGCATTTAATGGATATTAAGAAATAAAACGCTCTTGTCAGATGATACTAAATGACAACTATGATCTCTACTTTGAAGAGGGAAGGATGGAGTCACCAAGGAGAAAAACAACTTGCCTGAGTTTTCATAATCATAGCATCTCTTTCTCATTGAGCATCTACCATGCATCAGGCACACCACTAACATGCTTTATGTGTGTTCCCATTTGATTCTTCAAAAACCTCCATGGATCGGTTCAATAATTGAGGCTCAGAGGGGTTAGGTAACGTCCTCAAAGTGACACAGTAACTTACCCAAGCTCTACCACTGTGTTATATGTACTCAATTAGTGGCAAACGCAGAACTGAAACTTTTCTCTTTTGGCACTTAAGCCTATGTTCCTTTATCTAATTACTTTAGCATGTTTTAAAACCTCAAATTTCCGAGAATAATGAATTATCTATCAGTATGATTATGCTAATTAAATCATAGTCAGGGCCTGATTTCTGAGTGAGGGCTGCCACCTATGTGGAGAAGAACTATGCAACCCCAACTGGTAGCATGAACTTTCTGTAGCTGCTCAGAATCTCCTGGGTAATGCTATCTGTGACACAGTGGAGAAAAGCAAGGGCCGGCGCAAATCCTGTATTTGGGGGAAAATGATGCATGCGTGATATTGTGATAGTCTTCCTAGCAATCCTTAGGCTGAGGTGGTGGTAGGGTAAATTACATCACACCCCCAAACCCTACAAATACTAATGGCAATGTGTTGTTAATATAGAAAGTTCATGAATAGAAGAAATAGACCCATAGCATGAGATGGCCCTCAGTTCTGATTTACAGCTTACATTGATGTATCAGAAGGATCAGTGCTGGACAGCTGTGCTCAACACATTCTAACAGAGACAACATCCTAACAAGATCAAGCCGTGGTGGGAATCTCATGCTCCTTCTTCCCTCCCCCACAATCCTTGAAAAGTTGAAAGATAGAGAAAGACACACTTGGAAATTAACTTCTGTGGAAAAGACTTGGCAGACAGGAAATCAAGGAAAGCAGATAAAAGCCACTTGAGTCAGAGACCCAGATGATGGTTACATTTGTGCTAATTCATTGATAGCTTTGGTGTCTAGTCAAAATTGAACCCTGATTCGGCCCCTACCCTGTGTAAGTCTATGTGTTTGGTGCATTGAGAAAACCAGCATGTACATGCCTTGTGGATCATGCTATCTAATAAGCAGAGACAAGATGCACAAATAAATGGAGTCATGATAGAATGTAATCATTGTGCAAAGTCATTTATTCTAAGAATGTCACAGAAGCACGGACGGAAGGAGGATAAATTCTTAACGGCAGAATTAGATAGGATTTGGCACATGTTATTGAGGGCAAGAAATAGCAAGCAGAACAATAAAAATAAAGGCACAGAAATAGAAAGTTTAAGCAAAGTTTAAATGAAATCAGTAGTTCAATTTACTAGAATACAAGATATGAATGGGGGATAAAGTAAGAAGATGAAGTTGGGAATGCACGTAGGGAAGAGATGGAACAGAGCCTGGAGTAATCTGTGCTAAGATGTGTAACATTTATTCTGGAGTCAAGGGAAGCTCTTGGAGACACTTGCACAGACGAGTGAGAGGATCAGCCCTGTGCCTTAGGAAAATGATCCCGGCAGCCATGTGGAGAAATGTCCTCTTCCTTTATTCCTCAGGGATGCTCTTCATGGATTATGGGATCAGGCGATCTCATGCATCAGGATATAAATGAGTGGGAGGAATGACACTAAAAGAGTAGCCATTCTAATCTATGAAAATGATCGTTTTTCAATGTTGGCATTTTGTTATGGGTGATAAATTAGGAGTGATGTTTCTAATAACTGGTTGTGATACTCAAGCATTAGGTTATAACTGTTGATGTAGAGGGTGAGTCTGTAGGTGTTAGCACCAAGAACTAAGAAAAGGTCATGGAAGCCTGTGGTGTGGGCATTGTCAGAAATACAGCTGCCCTTATCCTTTCAGTCTGCTATAAAAGAATACCGTAGACTTGGTGGATTATAAACAACAGAAATGTATTTCTCACAGCTCTGGAGGCTGGGAAGAACAATATCAAGGCACCAGCAAATTTGGTGTCTGGTGAGAGTTCACATCCTAGTAAATAGAGGGCTGTGTTCTTGCTGTGTCCTCACATGGTAGAAGGCGCAAGGGAGCTCTCTGGGATCTCTTCTATAAGGGCACTAATTTCATTCAGGTGGGCTCCACCCTCCTGACCTAATCACCTCCCAAAGTCCCCTTTGCGGGGACACAAACATTTCATCTACAGTAACAGCTTTGGATGAGGAGGTATAAGGACTGAGAATTAAGCACGAAGCCACAGTGTATGGTTGTGTTTTGGAACAAGCTTTATAGGTAACCTTTGTGAATTGCAGCCCCTAGAGTGATGTCACACACACTCTGCTGCAGCCCTAAATCCTCACACCTCCTCACCACTGCAGGTTTCACAACACTTCTGGATATTGAAGCCCTAAGTTAGGTCCTTAGATCACTTGGATATAAGAAATCCCAATGACTTGTTGCTCTGTTTTTCCAGTCTATCCTACTATACGCTCGATGAGGACACATACCTGTCAATCTTGTGTTCCTCCATGGCTCTTGGTACAATGCTTCCCACCTCCCCAAAGAGAGCAGGCACTCAACTATTTGTTAAATCACATACAATTCTAGAGATTATTTATCATATTTTTAAAGGAAGAATAGAGAGGCAGTTCAGTGTCAGCTTACCCTTTCTGATACACACTAATATACACTGAATCGACAGGGTGACTCCAGATAGTGGAGAGAGACAATTCCAGAATGACTCAAGTTATGCACTCAAGAATCTGCTAGCTCTAAATGCCATTAATTTAGTGGTCGGGGCCACCATGGAGTACAGAATCAAGGGCCATGACAGCATCTTAAAACATCCTCTGGTTTGGAGGCATTCTGGTATCATCATCAGACCTTTAAATAAGCTAGAATGCTGGGAGCTCAGAAACCTTCCCTGCTTTACAGCTTCCTCTTATGGCTTGAGTGACATCTGCCAAGAATTCAGTGTTGAATTCTTAACCCCCAAGACCTCAGAGTGTGGCTGTATTTGAAAATAGGGTTGTTGCAGATGTAATTAGTTAAGATGAGGCCATATTGGGTAGGGTGGGCCCCTAATCCATTATGACTGTTGTCCTTATAAAAAGGGGAAATTTGGACATGGACACACACACAACACTCTGTGAAGACGAAGGCAGAGATCAGGGTGATAATGTACAAGCCAAAGAATACCAAAAATTGCTAGCAAACCACCAGAATGTTGGGGAAAAACATGGAACAGTTTCTTCCTCACAACCCTCAGAAGGAACTGGTTCTTAATCTCAGGCTGCTAGCCTTCAGAACTGTAAGACAATAAATTCCTATTGTTTAAGCCACTCAGTTTGTAGTGCTTTGTTCCAGGAGCCCTAGCAAGTGAATACACTAACCAAGAGTGGCCCCAGCCCTGATAAGATGGCCACCCTGGCAGGACCTCTCTTGTATACAGTGGCAGTAGACATCATCTGCTCCCTGGCATGTATTCCTTTAGAGCAACATTTGCAGGATATAGCCAAGGTGTTGATTAGGAAGTCGACAAGGAAGCTAAATAAATTTGTGTTTCCAGCCATTTTTAAAATTTTTTTTATAGTTTTTACATCTTTATTGGAGTATAATTGCTTTACAATGGTGTGTTAGTTTCTGCTTTATAACAAAGTGAATCAGTTATACATATACATATGTTCCCATATCTCTTCCCTCTTGCGTCTCCCTCCCTCCCACCTTCCCTATCCCACTCCTCTAGGTGGTCACAAAGCACCGAGCTGACTTCCCTGTGCTAGGCAGCTGCTTCCAACTAGCTATCTACCTTACGTTTGGTAGTGTATGTATGTCCATGCCACTCTCTCGCTTTGTCACAGCTTACCCTTCCCCCTCCCCATATCCTCAAGTCCATTCTCTAGTAGGTCTGTGTCTTTATTCCTGTCTTACTCCTAGGTTTTTCCTGACATTTTTTTTCTTAAATTCCATATATATATGTTAGCATACAGTATTTGTCTTTCTCTTTCTGACATACTTCACTCTGTAAGACAGACTCTAGGTCCATCCACCTCATTACAAATATCTCAATTTCGTTTCTTTTTATGGCTGATTAATATTCCATTGTATATATGTGCCACATCTTCTTTATCCATTCATCTGATGATGGACACTTAGGTTGTTTCCATCTCCTGGCTATTGTAAATAGAGCTGCAATGAAAATTTTGGTACATGACTCTTTTTGAATTATGGTTTTCTCAGGGTATATGCCCAGTAGTGGGATTACTGAGTCATATGGTAGTTCTGTTTGTAGATTTATAAGGAACTTCCATACTGTTCTCCATAGTGGCTGTACCAATTCACATTCCCACCAAGAGTGCAAGAGTGTTCCCTTTTATCCACACCCTCTCCAGCATTTATTGTTTCAAGATTTTTTGATGATGGCCATTCTGACTGGTGTGAGATGATATCTCATTGTAGTTTTGATTTGCATTTCTCTAATGATTAATGATGTTGAACATTCTTTCATGTGTTTTTTGGAAGTCTGTATATCTTCTTTGGAGATATGTCTATTTAGGCCTTCTGCCCATTTTTGGATTGGGTTGTTTGTTTTTTCGTTTTTGAGCTGCATGAGCTGCTTGTAAATTTTGGAGATTAATCCTTTGTCAGTTGCTTCATTTGCAAATATTTTCTCCCATTCTGAGGGTTGTCTTTTGGTCTTGTTTATGGTTTCCTTTCCTGTGCCAAAGCTTTGAAGTTTCATTAGGTCCCATTTGTTTATTTTTATTTCCATTTCTCTAGGAGGTGGGTCAAAAAGATCATGCTGTGATTTATGTCATAGAGTGTTCTGCCTATGTTTTCCTCTAAGAGTTTGATAGTTTCTGGCCTTACATTTAGGTCTTTAATCCATTTTGAGCTTATTTTTGTGTATGGTGTTAGGGAGTGTTCTAATTTCATTCTTTTACATGTAGCTGTCCTGTTTTCCCAGCACCACTTATTGAAGAGGCTGTCTTTTCTCCACTGTATATTCTTGCCTCCTTTATCAAAGATAAGGTGACCATAGGTGCATGGGTTTATCTCTGGGCTTCTATCCTGTTCCATTGATCTATCTTTCTGTATTTGTGCCAGTACCATACTGTCTTGATTACTGTAGCTTTGTAGTATAGTCCGAAGTGAGGGAGCCTGATTCCTCCAGCTCCATTTTTCGTTCTCAAGATTGCTTTGGCTATTCTGGGTCTTTTGTGTTTCATACAAATTGTGAAATTTTTTATTCTAGTTCTGTGAAAAATGCCATTGGTAGTTTGATAGGGATTGCATTGAATCTGTAGATTGCTTTGGGTAGTATAGTCATTTCACAATGTTGATTCTTCCAATCCAAGAACATGGTATATCTCTCCATCTTTTTGTATCATCTTTAATTTCTTTTAACAGTGTCTTATAGTTTTCTGCATACAAGTCTTTTGTCTCCTTTGGTAGTTTTATTCTTAGGTATTTTATTCTTTTTGTTGCAGTGGTAAATGGGAATATTTCCTTAATTTCTCTTTCATATTTTTCATCATTAGTGTATAGGAATGCAAGTGTTTCCTGTGCATTAATTTTATATCCTGCTACTTTACCAAATTCATAGACTAGCTCTAGTAGTTTTCTGGTAGAATCTTTAGGATTCTCTATGTATAGTATCATGTCATCTGCCAACAGTGACATCTTTATTTCTTCTTTTCCAATTTGGATTGATTTTATTTCTTTTTCTTCTCTGATTGCTGTGGCTAAAACTGCCAAAACTATGTTGAATAAGAGTGGTGAGAGTGCACAACCTTGTCTTCTTCCTGATCTTAGAGGAAATGGTTTTAGTTGTTCACCACTGAGAACAGCGTTGGCTTTGGGTTTGTCATATATGGCTTTTTTATGTTGAGGTAAGTTCCCTCTGTATTGGTATAAACTTCCCTCTTAAAACTACTTTTGCTGCATCCCATAGGTTTTGGGTAGTCGTGTTTTCATTGTCATTTGTTTCTAGGTATTTTTTGATTTCCTCTTTGACTTCTTCAGTGATCTCTTAGTTATTTAGTAGTGTATTGTTTAGTCTCCATGTGTTTTTATTTTTTTACATATTTTTTTCCTTGTAATTGATATCTAGTCTCATAGCATTGTGGTTGGAAAAGATACTTTATACAATTTCAATTTTCTTCAATTTACCAAGGCTTGATTTGTGACCCGAGATATGATCTATCCTAGAGAATGTTCTGTGAGCACTTGAGAAGAAAGTGTATTTTGTTGTTTTTGGATGGAATGTCCTATAAATATTAATTAAGTCCATCTTGTTTAATGTATCATTTAAAGCTTGTGTTTCCTTATTTATTTTCATTTTGGATGTTCTGTCCATTGGTAAAAGTGGGGTGTTAAAGTCCCCTACTGTGATTGTGTTACTGTTGCTTTCCCCTTTTATGGCTGTTAGCATTTGTCTTATGTATTGAGGTACTCCTATGTTGGGTGCATAAATATTTACAATTGCTGTATCTTCTTTTTGGATTGATCCATTGATCATTATGTAGTGTCCTTTGTCTCTTGTAATAGCCTTTATTTTAAAGTCTATTTTGTCTGATATGAGAATTGCTACTCCAGCTTTCTTTTGATTTTCATTTGCATGGAATACCTTTTTCCCCTCTCTTTCAGTCTGTATGTGTCCATAGGTCTGAAGTGGGTCTCTTGTAGACAGCATATATATGGGTCTTGTTTTTGTATACATTCAGCCAGTCTGTGTCTTTTGGTTGGAGCATTTAATCTATTTACATTCAAGGTAGTTATTGATATGTATGTTCTTATTACCATTTTCTTAATTGTTTTGGGTTTGTTATTGTAAGTCTTTTCTTTCTCTTGTTTTTCCTGCCTAGAGAAGTTCCTTTAGCATTTGTTGTAAAGCTGGTTTGGTGGTGCTGAATTCTCTTAGCTTTTGCTTCTCTGTAAAGATGTTAATTTCTCCTTCAAATCTGAATGAGATCCTTGGTGGGTAGAGTAGTCTTGGTTGTAGGTTTTTCCCTTTCATCACCTAAGTATGTCCTGCCACTCTCTTCTGGCTTGCAGAGTTTCTGCTGGAAGATCAGCTGTTCACCTTATGGGGATTCCCTAGTATGTTATTTGTTGTTTCTGCCTTGCTGCTTTTAATATTTTTTCTTTGTATTTAATGTTTGATAGTTTGATTAATATGTGTCTTTTTGTGTTTCTCCTTGGATTTATCCTGTATGGGACTCTCTGTGCTTCCTGGACTTGATTGATGATTTCCTTTCCTTTCTTAGGGAAGTTTTCAACTACAATCTTTTTAAATATCTTCTTGGTCTTTTTCTTTTTCTCTTCCCCTGGGATGTTTATAATTCAAATGTTGGTGCATTTAATGTTGTCCCAGAAGTCTCTAAGACTGTCCTCAATTCTTTTCATTCTTTTTTCTTTATTCCACTCTGTGGTAGTTATTTCCACTGTTTTATCTTCTAGGTCACTTATCCGTTCTTCTGCCTCAGTTATTCTGTTATTGATTCCTTCTAGAGAATTTTTAATTTCATTTGTTGTGTTGTTCATCATTTTTTGTTTGCTCTTTAGTTCTTCTAGGTCCTTGTTAAACGTTTCTTGTATTTTCTCCATTCTATTTCCAAGATTTTAGATCATCTTTACTATCATTATTCTGAATTCTTTTTTGGGTAGACTGCCTATTTCCTCTTCATTTGTTTGGTCTTGTGGATATTTACTTTGCTCCTTTATCTTCTGTGTGTTTCTCTGTCTTCTCATTTTGCTTAACTTACTGTGTTTGGGGTCTCATTTTTGCAGGCTGCCGGTTCGTAGTTCCCATTGTTTTTGGTGTCTGCCCCAGTGGTTAAGGTTGGTTCAGTGGATTGTGTAGGCTTCCTGTGGATGGGACTGGTGCCAGTGTTCTGGTGGATGAGTCTGGATCTTGTCTTTCTGGTGGGCAGGACTGTGCCCGGTGGTGTGTTTGGGGCTGTCTGTGGACTTATTATGATTTTAGGCAGCCTCTCTGCTAATGGGTGGGATTGTGTTCCTGTCTTGCTAGTTTGGCATAGGGTGTCCAGCACTGTAGCTTTCTGGTCATTGAGTGGAGCTGGGTCTTAGCATTGAGATGGAGATCTCTGGGAGAGTTTTTGCCATTTAATATTATGTGGAGCCAGGAGGTTTCTGGTGGACCAATGTCCTGAACTTGGCTCTCCCATCTCAGAGGCACAGGTCTGACAGACACCTGGCTGGAGCACCAAGACCCTTTCAGCCACATGGCTCAGAAGAAAAGGGAGAAAGGAAAGAAAGAAAGAAAGAAAGAAAGGGAGAGAGAGAGAGAGAGGGAGGGAGGGATTGAGGGAGGGAGGGAGGAAGGGAGGGAGGAAGGAAAATAAAGTTATTCAAATAAAAAATAAAAAATTATTAAAAATAAAAAAGAATTAAAAAGTAATAAAAAAGAAAGAAAGAAGAGAGCAACCAAACCAAAAGACAAATCCACTAATGATAACCAGCAGTAAAAAATATACTACAAAAAAAAAAAAAAAGAAACAGACAGACCCCTAAGACAAATGGTAAAAGCAACGCTATACAGACAAAATCACACAAAGAAGCATACACATACACACAAAAAGAGAAAAAGGAAAAAATATATATATAAAATAAAAAGAGGAAGATAACAACCAAATCAATAAACAAATCTACCAATGATAATAAACTCTAAATACCAAACTAAGGTAAACATAAAACCAAAAACAAATTAGATGCCGAAAGCAAACCCCAAGTCTACAGTTGCTCCCAAAGTCCACTGCCTCAATTTTGGGATGATTCGTTGTCTATTCATGTATTCCACAGATGCAGGGTACATCAAGTTGATTGTGGGGATTTAATCCTCTGCTCCTGAGGCTGCTGAGAGAGATTTCCCTTTCTCTTCTTTGTTCACACAGTTCATGGGGTTCAGCTTTGGATTTGGATCTGCCTCTGTGTGTAGGTTGCCTGAAGGTGTCTATTCTTTGCTCAGACAGGACGGGGTTAAAGGAGCAGCTGATTCGGGGGCTCTGGCTCACTCAGGCCAGGGGGAGGGAGGGGTACGGATGCGGGGCGAGCCTGCGGCAGCAGAGACCAGCAGGACGTTGCACCAGCCTGAGGTGTGCTGTGCGTTCTCCCCGGGAAGTTGTCCCTGGATCACGGGACCCTGGCAGTGGTGGGCTGCACAGGCTCCTGGGAGGGGAGGTGTGGATAGTGACCTGTGCTCGCACACAGGCTTCTTGGTGGCGGCAGCAGCAGCCTTAGTGTCTCATGCTCGTCTCTGGGATCCACGCTGATAGCCGCGGCTCGTGCCCGTGTGTGGAGCTCCTTTAGGCAACGCTCTGAATCCCCTCTCCTTGCGCACCCAGAGGCAATGGTCTCTTGCCTCTTCGGCAGGTCCAGACTTTTTCCCGGACTCCCTCCCAGCTAGCCGTGGCGTACTAACCCCTTCAGGCTGTGTTCACGCAGCCAACCCCAGTCCTCTCCCTGCGCTCCGACCGAAGCCTGAGCCTCAGCTCCCAGCCTCCGCCTGCCCCGGCGGGTGAGCAGACAAGCCTCTCGGGCTGGTGAGTGCTGGTCGGCACCAATCCTCCGTGCGGGAATCTCTCCGCTTTGCCCTGTGCACCCCTGTTGCTGCGCTCTCCTCTGTGGCTCCGAAGCTTCCCCCCACCCTGCCTCCACCAGTGAAGGGGATTCCTAGTGTGTGGAAACTTTTCCTCCTTCACTGCCCTCTCCCAGCGGTGCAGGTCCTGTCCGTATTCTTTTGTCTCAGGTTTTTCTTTTTTCTTTTGCCCTACTCAGGTACGTGGGGAGTTTCTTGCCTTTTGGGAGGTCTGAGGTCTTCTGCTGGCATTCAGTAGGTGTTCTGTAGGAGTTGTTCCACATGTAGATGTATTTCTGATGTATTTGTGGGGAGGAGGGTGATCTCCACGTCTTACTCCTCCACCGTCTTGAAGGTGTCTCCAGTTATCAATTTTAAATATAGCAGTGTGTACATGTCAATCCTAAACTCCCTATCTCTTTCCCCACCCTTCCCCTCTGGTGACCATAATGAAGGACTTTGAAAGCCAAAGAAAAGAGTCTGGGTTTAAGAGCAGGGAGGCCACTGAAAGGACTTAAGCAGGGAGTGGCATGATCTGACCCACAATTTTAAAAGACCACACTGGCTGTTGTGTGGAGAATGCAGCATAGAAAGGAAGAAGGGCTGGAAGCAGAGAGACAGATTACTGTGGCAGCCAAGCCTCGAGATGTTGGATGTGTGAATTAGGGTAATGGGTATAGAAATGGAACGAAATGGATGTATGTGAGGTACATTTTTGGCAGAATCAACAGAACTTGCTAATGAATTTGATGCAGGGGGCGAGGGAGAAGAATGTTAACTGGTTGGACAGTGCCGTTCTTTGTTGAGATGTGGATGTCCAAGGGTAGGAATGTATTTGGGATGTTTGGGACATTCTAAGTAGAGATAATATTAGACAAATCTACATCTTATGAAATATGGTAATCAGCATTACTAGGATGATCTTTCCTATTTCAAACAACTGTAATCTTCTGGAAAAATGAAATTATCAGCTGAGCATGAGTTAATTTGTTGTTTATGTGAAGCCATCTCTGAAGGTGGGGTGTCATTTTCACGAGTACCGGGTTGTTGATGCCTACACATTTATCAGCAATGGCAGGAGTTGAGCCATTGCTAGAAAGAAAGAAATGGTGATTGCAACCAAGGTTAATTAGGAGTTTATCTCAATAAGTTTAAAAATCACCCCCCCATTTTACCTTAAAAAGTGACCTCATTGCTATTTCATTTATTAATGGGCAACTGTGGCATAAGCTAATAAAATGAAGTAAGGCAATTAAACTCTAATGAAGCTCTAAGGTCAAGCATTCTGGGTATGCAGACCCTCCAGAAATGGAGTCTGCAAGTTTGTATTAACATAATGTTTATTTGCGTTTGTAGATTAGAATTGATTGTGTAGTTCCCAATGTCATATCCAAATAAGAAAATCTTTACTCATTCCCAAATAATATTTTAGTAAAACAGAGGCTCATAAGCCTAGAAGTTACTTACACCCACCTCTTTTAAGACTGTACTGTTCCTCAGTTAATCTAGACAGGAGAGTGCTGTTTATCTTTATAAAGATTTCCATGCCCTTCATAACATCCAAAGAGGTTCATAAATTGTTGCATATTAATATGTAGTATCTCACGTTATGTAATAACTATAGTCTTAAAATTTTGTAGATGATTCTTTTCTTTTTTATAAATCATGTTTTAATTGTACCACATATTGACACTTAAAAGAACAGTGCAATGAATCACTTTCTCATAATTCCTAGCTTATCCATTTTGTGAGTTTGTAGTGAGTTTTCTTGAAATAGGTCAATGTTATAACTGCCTAATTACAAATCTTCAGCTAGAAATTACATTTTGTCCTTTGTCATTCTGCAGGGTGTTTTTGTTTTATGGTTGGTTTTGCTATCTTGGGTCACCCTGTCCAAAATGCTCACCTTATAGATGAGGAAACTGAGGCCCAGAGAGATTAAGTTCCCCTGGATGTTCAGGTCCCTATAGCATCTGATTCTGGGGCTGTCTCTGTTGACTTCAGTAAGATTTTCAGTGAAACTGAGAGACAGGGTTGTTTATCACCACCTTATTTTAAATATCATCTGTTTTTAAACTCAGCTTATCTATATTATCTTTCCTCTGAGTAAATACAGTAATTAAGATGCAACAGTGCGTCCAATATTGAACAGAGAGAAGATTACATTGTACAACTAACTACCTTTGTTTCTCTTCTAAGCCTAGTTAATATTTATTTATGAGACATCTGTTTCTTTATAACACTGTATTGATTTTCACTTGTGTGATAATGCCTTCCAGCAAGAAAAAATGATTTTTTAGAAGACCAGAAAGTCATTATATTATATCCTAATGAATAACTCATTAACTAGCTAATTCACAGCATGTGTAAACTTCTATTTTCTATCACTTCATAAATTCACAGTATATTCACAGTATATCAATTGTCTGCCTTCAGTAAGTCTATGTGAGTTCCATTTTTATGTTAATATCATTTGTATAACTTCGCCTGATTTCTTTTGAGTCTCAAGTGGTTCTTTTTAAGCACTGAACATAAAAATATTTATCTTTACTAGGTACTATTTTGATAGAGACAGTCTATGTGAACCAAACTTACGGGAAATATGTTATCCAAAATGACATAGCAGTGCTTTGTGTGATTCTACTCACTGTATAATCTTAGTTGTTTTACTTTACTTCTCTGGGTCTCAATTTTTCCATTCGTAAAATAGGGAAAACATCTCGTGGAATAAGGAGCAAATAAAATATCCTTTTAATGTTCTGACATAGTATTTGGCACATTTCAGAAGAAGGTGTTACTGTAATTTGTGGGGTGAGAGGGACTAGTACCCAAACAAAGCAAAAGTGTTACTGTGAGTCACAATTTAAGAGGTGGAAAATGCTTTACAGATAAGTCTGCAGTTGGTTCAAACCCCAGGTGTTCGTGTGTTTTCTTGGCTTGAAACTTTCTGATATTTCTTATCCCTTTCTAAGTTCTGGAGGCTTTTTAATTTTTATTTTATTTTTAATATTTATTTTATTTTATTAATTAATTTATTTAGGCTGCACCAGGTCTTAGTTGCAGCACTCGGGACCTTCGTTGTGGTGTGCAGACATCTTAGTTGTGGCATGCGGACTCTTAGTTGTGGCACTCGGACTCTTAGTTGTGGCACTCGAACTCTTAGTTGTGGCATGCATGCGGGAACTTACTTCCCCGACCAGGGATTGAACCCGGACCCCCTGCATTGGGAGCGTGGAGTCTTACCCACTGGACCACCAGGGAGGTCCCTGGAGACTTTTCTAAATTTTTGGCTTAGTACTTTTTGTGATTAGGGTTTAGATGGGCAGAGATGGATTTATTTCTCTTTCCCCTGTTCACTCAGTGGAATTCATGAAATTTGAGTTGCCAAGATGTTGGGAACACCATGAAGTCAAGATGTTGGGAATACACGGATCCATCTGGAACATTTACAGTGCATATCAGAAGATTCTCTTCTTTGACTTGTGTTTTGGTGAACAGTAAGCCGAACATAATCATAACATAACATAACATTTATAGATATAAACATAACGTTTTATAGATACAAACTAATCTCAAACAGAAGATACTGTAGTAACGTAGGGGTGGGGAGATGGGGATTTCTCAATGAATCTCCTGTCTTGTACGTTTGTATACAGAGTTTAAAGAGGATGATAAAATGGTTTCACAAAAGAAAAATGAGAAATGGGACAGCTTGTGTCATTACTGAGGGCAGGATGCATTTGGAGCAGGAAATAGGCAGTGTGGTGATTCAGGGGCCTCTCTCATTATCTCCTGTCAGGTCAAGCTCTGTGTAATTGGCTTAATCTTCAATGTAGCTAATGAGGTTGTTTTTTTCAAATTATTTTTTAAGTGCTGGCAATAGCTGATTAGGCCAAATGTCATCAGCTTGACTTGCTTAGGGCTATTGAAATGGTCCTGACCCCTTCATTTACAAGTGACAGATCCCTAACTCAAACTGGGTTCAGAGAAGAACAAAAACAAAACAAAATTTATTGGGTCATAAAACTGAAAATGCCAGGGGAGGTACTGGGTTCAAGTGAGGCCTGATGCAAGTGCCAAAACAGTGATGCCCCTCTCTCCATTTTCCTTTGTGGCAAAGATGACCTCAACAACTCCTGGTTCCACTTTACCTACTTAAGCAATCTCAGCGATTGAAGAGTATCTTTCCCATAAGGTGGCAGGAGGAGTCCGAGGGCCAAACCTCAATGGCTTAAGTCTTGTGTGGCTGAGTTATGGAATAGACAGACTGACTGGTCAGAACTGAATCTTGTGTCCAGCTCTGTTCTTGACTCAGGGACATGGGGAGGGGTGTCCAGCTTCACCTAAACCATGTAGACCTGTAGTGAAATGGAGGTGGTCCCTCGTGGGAAAATCATAGGCACTTATCATGAAGAAGTGGTTTGGGGCAGGCAAGAGTAACACACCTGCCTTTCTTCCCAGTAGCCTTTCTTGTACCGGAAAGTCTGACTCTTGCGTTAGTCCCACTTGACTCTGTAAAGCACCAAACCAGCTGGCTTCATTCCTTAGTCTCCTCAGGAAATGTTGGTAATAATGCTCTGTATTAAATTCTATAAATCAGTGATTTTGAATATGTAAAATGGTATCGTCTAATGGTGATAATTCCTTTTAGAGGTGACTTTTAGCACCTTCATCAATTAGCTTGGAAGACCGATCTCACTTTTAGTACAGTAGTCCTGGCTGGAACCTTCCTCCCGAGGATCTCATTTTATATCTTCATATATTTGCATGTGTTTCTATATAATATGCATAAGATTGCAGACCTTTTTATAAATTAAAATTTTTATCATACCAGTTAAAGTCAGAATTTCTTTATTTCTTGTCTCTTTACTTCTTACTACCTACACACTACCTGTGACTGGATATCAGAAGTTTATAGCCAGAGACTGAACATAAGGTTCAATATTTCGAGAGCATACTTGGCATTGTTCTGTCTTCCATTATTTCTGCTATTTGTCAAATGATCTCCAGAGCCTTTGGGAAGAGGGGGTGGGGAGTATGGCCTGAATTATTCTGTTATTCGAAGTAAACGTATATATCACATCTCCTTCCTTGGTGTGTGGTGGTTCAAAATCAAGAAAAGGAAAATTTTTTTGTTCTCTATGACAGTATCAATGGTTTCTGAGAATTTTTCACCTCATATCATATTGACCTGTCTGAATATAACCATAAGACTATAATAGGGGTGTTTGAGGATTAAATAAAATGACTTAATAGAACCAGTAAGATTAAGATCCTGTCTTTGGAGGTAGATGTCCTCAGTTTACGTTCCAGCTTCAACACCTGTATGAACTTGGGCTGGTAATTCACCTACATGTGTGCCTGAATTTCCTTATCTGTAAAATGGGCAAAGCACTGAGTTCATAGGCTTCTGATGACAATTAACAAGAGTTAATGTATATCAAGCAATTCAAAGAGTTCTAAGAAATTGCCTCTCTCACACAAACTGGCTGACTATGATGCTTCCAACCCTCAGTTGTGCGTTTCCTGTTCCCCCCTCTTTTGGGGTTAAGTTGCCCCTCTTGGCAGCCATCTGGGGCAGGAAATCTTTTAAGACCACAGCTCCCTCGCTGGTCCCCAGCACACACTGTTTTGCCCAACCATTGGAAGAAGGGTTACTTGCTTCCAGGGCTGCTCTTTATACTGTGCTGTCCCTCGGGGACATCTCCAGCCACAGAATACCACCTTTGAACTTCTCTTGGGGAGACTCAGGCTGCAGTGCTTATGAAACCCCGACCCCAGTAGACACATGCCAGGTGCCCCGAGTGACCCCCATGTTGCCCATCCACCAAAAGTGAGGGAGAAGCACTGCCCCTCCACCACTACAGGGAAGGGAGGTGAGGGGGTCATGACACAGCACATCATCAGCTCTCTTCAGAGCATCTCTTTTACAGGTGAGCTTAGATGATGCTCCCTTTCTTTAGGGTCTGGGGAGGGTTGATATCTTTTGTATTGTTCTCTGCTTTGTGGCCTCATCCAAAACTCGAGGAAGCAAGAGCTCCATTTTAGGATTCTACCTTAGCAATTATTATTGTCATGATCACCCAAAATCCTGTAGAAAAAGAAGCACTTGGCTTCTTTCCATTCATTGACTGGTTTCTGAGTGCCGTGACTAACTATTCCCTCCCAAGCAAGTCACCTGGCTTCTCTAAGCCTTGGCGTCCTCATTTATAAATTGGGGTTAATATCACTTGCTTTGTGCAAGGTCTAATGAGATAATACATGCAAAACTCTTTGTAAACTAAAAAGTACTTTTATATATAATGAATTAAGAGAGAAAATTTTGCTTTGTTGTCTGGGTATGCTGTGGCTAATAACCATCGGTCTGTGTTTTGCATTTTATTGGCAGGTATAATTTTTCTGCCAATCAAGTATTTAGAATCACTTTGTATAATGTAAAAACCTAGGTGGTTCATGAAAAGCTTCCAATGACTTATAGGATTGCCAGATTTTGCACAAAAAATACAGAACACCCAGTTAAATATTAATCAGATAAACAGTGAATAATTTTTAGTATGTCTATCCCACATATTTCATGGGATTTTATCTGGTAATCGCACTATAAGTATCAGTGGACTGTGAATAGAAATTGTTACCTAATTTATTTTTATATTTCCAGATCCTAGCACAATGCCTGACCCATAACAAGTGCCTTAATACACGATTCTGGAATAGAGCAATCATTAGAATATTTATTTGGAAAGCTATTGGTTATGTGACAAATTACTTTCAGCAACTCTTCTGATCTTTGGTTCGCTCATCGGTTGAACAAAGATGAGAGTAAGTGCCATACCTATTAATGGAAGGATAACATGAAATGGGGCATGTGAGCCGCCTTTATAAATTGTTAAAGCAACCCGCATGTGCTACAAAGGTGTTTTAGACGGCACAAGGGGTAGAGCTACTGAGAATGATATTTTTAGTGTAGCCTCTGCAATAAAGAGTAGATAGTAAATTTTCAAAATGTTTCAGTAAGATCTACAGTCCCTCTCAGGCTGTTCTTTCTCCCACAGAGGGATGGGTTTCTGCAGGGAATTAAACTGTGCCTAACTCCTTCTGGTTCCCTTAGATCCCTACGTGCCCATCTCTACTCCCTTCATGTCTCAGGCTGTGTAATTTGGTGATTGTGAAGCCATCATTAAGGTTTGCTGTGGAAGTTCTGGATAATTTTCTTGAAGCATTTGTTAAAATCATGCAAAACCTACTTCAACAAATCAACATTAAAATCCTAAATGGAACTAAAAGCTGTTTTACTTCACCTGGTCTAGCCAGGATGCTATGAGTTAAGGCTCAAGTTCTCCCCTGCTTGGCTAACATTTTCATATGCCACTGATACAGTGTAGTGAGTGGTGTTGAGGTGCCGTATGTGTTGGTGTAATTATATATATACTGGCATAAGTTGTTTGATGCAATTTCTCAAACTTATTTAAATTTGTTCTCAGAAATGAAAATAGCTCATTAGCTTCCAAGAATACATTTGTAATTCCTGGGAAACAATTTTTTTGGCATTTCAAATGGGACATATTAAGCTATCATCCTTGAGGTCTTTCTGAATTTCAGTTCCACAGATACTTATTTATGAAGTATCTGTATCCTTTACTGGCTCCATTTAAACCTTATCTCTAAATGCTGAAGGTCTTGGGGTTCAAAACTGTTTCCTCTTGTAGCTCTCTGTGTGTGTGAGCTGATCTCACCCAAACTTACAGCAATTTAAAAAATCACTCACTGATGATTCCCATATTTCTCCAGCTCAGTGTTATCTTCTGAGCAACAGATTGTACAATCCAACAGCCTTTCTGACATCCTACCGCTCTCCACATCCTGATGGGTCCTCAGATCTCCAATATTTGTTCTTCCTCCATTGTTCAGTAATATCCAGTTGCAAAAGCCAGACTTTGGGAGAGGGGGGTTCTTCTTAACACTTTCCCCCTCATCTCCTATGTTGGGTTGAACAATCTCTCCTCTCTCTTGGCTTGGATTAGATAATCTATCACAAAAGCTTGTCAGGTCTACCTCCAAAATTGTCTCAGCCCTGGCTATTTACCTTTATCCTCACTCCACCAATATAGCCAAAGCCACTGCCACCATCTCTCACCTGAGCTCTCCACTCCACTATAGTCCATTCTCCACACAACTACCCCAGTGATCCTTATAAATCATAAATAAGATCAGCTGACTTCCCTGTTTAAAACTACCCAATAGCTTTAAATTAACATTCGGAAAAGATTCATAAAGCTGGCCATTCCACATTTATTTCACACCTGTATCTTTCTCACTCACTACATTCTAGCCACATGGGAATTTTCTCAGTTTCTCTAATGAATCATGCTACACCCTGACACAGGACCTTTGCATAGGCTTCCCTCTCTGTGGACTAGCCATCCTGAACCCACTTCATTACTTCTTATCATTCAGATCTTTCAGCTCAAACATTATTTCTACACCCTAGAATGTTAGCAGCATAAGGATAGGGACCTTGTCTATACTGTTTACTGATGTATCCCCATCACCTTGCACAGAACTGGCATATTCTACACACTCAATAAATTTTGCACAATGAGTGAAAAAAAATAAAAGAAGAAAGACATGAATGAATGAATGAAAACTAGCTTAGGTCTGGTCCCTCATTTATACAGTCCTGTGACATCTTCCCTTTCTTTCATCCACACTTACCACAATTTACATCTTGTTAGATTATTTGTTGGATTTCATCTCCCCATCTAGACTCATGAGAGTAGGGACCAGGCATGGTTTTGCTTCCCATTTTATCTGCAGAGCCTAGCACATTCCAAGCACGTGGTGGGTGCTCACTACCTATTGGCTGCTGAATTTTCTGAACTTCTCCCACTCAGCCCTCGGCAGCCTTTGACACAGCTGAGCACACCATCCATCTTGAAACACTCTCTTCCTCTACTTCTGGACTCCAGCTCTTCCGCTTCCCCCTCTCTGGTCTCATTTTTCTCACTCTCATATGTGGGATCCTTTTCTTCTCTCAGTTCCTTAAAAGTTAGTGTTCCAACTGGGGAGATTCATACCATGGAATACTACTCAGCAATACAAAGGGACAAACTACTGATGCACACAAAAGCCTTGGTGATATGAAGGGCATTAGACTGTGGGAGGTTTTGGGGATGATGAAGCTGTTGTGTATCCTGACTGTGGTGGTGGTTAGACACATCTATACATGTGATAAAATAATTGATGAAGGGTTCACAGGATGTCTCTGTACAAGTTTTGCAATGTCTATGTAAGTTAAAAATTATTTCAAAATAAAGGTTTTGGTTTTTTTTTTTTAAGTATTTTCATGGCTCTGCGAGAACCTGCAGGCTCTCCCTGTGGGTTCTCAGCTGCTACTATGACTGTGGTCTCTGCACACATGCTCCAGAGCTCCACGCCTCTTTCCTGGGCTCCCGTTTTGGACATACAAGTCATAGCAACCATACAGAGCTATCCATGCTGGTTGTGGGTAAATGGATGCCTATATAGTGGTTATTTCTGTGATCACTAAATGAGAAAATTCTGTTTCTTTTCTATTTATGGAAACATTTTAATCTTGAAGGTTCTATACAAATTACTCACCTTTCATCAAAGTCAGAAAGTATACCCTTGTGTCACAGTTTTCCTGTGTGATTTGCACAATGAACTCAACATTTTCCCATGGATTCTTCTGTATTTGCTTCCTTCTGGTTGCACCATGGAACTATTGTGTTACATTTACATTTGTATATGTGTGTGTGTATGTATATATGTATAGATATGTACCTAGACATTTCTATATCTTTAGAAAGGTAACGCTTCAGTTCAGCGACCTTGCTGCACTTTAAGTGGAAAGCAATCTTGATCTCCCCTTTCATTTTTCATGGTTTCCCACTGTGCCTAACAATTGATTAAGAGAAACATTTCAGTGGAGGTCAAACATTGTTTGAATGTGTGGCAACTGGTTTCCCAGGGAAACAGCACATCAGTACTTGTAGCCTTCGGCAGCATCTCCATAATGACGTCCAGACAACAGCCATAGCAGAATGTTTGCTATAGAACAGGAGACTCAAAACGAACTCGGAGAAGGCCCTGTGAACAAGGTGAACCATCTCAAAAGATGAAGAAGTATTCTGCAAGAGTGGTGCCCTTAGCATCCTACAGTGTTTCTGAACACAACTCGCCCCTGTCAGGTGGTAAATGCTGTTCTCCTGGGCAAGAGCCCTTCTCTGCGTGGGAGTTTTCATGCTCTTCGGGCTCACTGTTCCATCACTGTGTTTATTCTCTGTAGAAATCCTTAAACTCTAGCTGAAATTATCTGTTGCCTACACGGAGTTTTTACTTACATGATTAGTAGTTTGGAGATGAAAATTACCTTAGGGAAAATTTGTTAGACTCCCCCCAAAAGAAAACTTTGAAAAGTTGCTTAGACTTGACTTATTTAGGTATTAGTTTATTTGGAGCCTGAACTCTTATTACAGAGTTCTCTGTCTTTGACTTCCCTAATATTTCAGTAATTTACTTAGCTGCTGTTCTTTTAACAACATAGACAAGGAAAGAAGACAAAGGAAGACTTCTATATTAGAGTCCAGCACTTGAAAAATGAAGGAATACTGAAGGAATTGAATAAAATGTACATTTCCCTACATGGTTGAATTGAGATCTTTTTCAGTCTAATCAACATTCCACGTGAGCATGGGTTGAGTCTAATTCTAAAGAATGAAGGGGAAGACAACACTAATTGTTTAAGATGAAACTGTCTGTCCTTTTGACAGACAGATGTTAACTAATACGTATCTTATAGACTAATACATTGAAGTCTGGTTTGGGTTTCTTTTTTAAAGGAAAAGAATTAAAATTCTCTCTTTTTTTAAATTGAAGTATAGTTGATATACAATATTGTGTTAGTTTCTGGTGTACAACAAAGTGATTCAGAGATATATATATATATATATATATATATATGCTCTTCTTCATATTCTTTTCCATTATGGTTTATTACAGGATGTTGAATATAGTTTCCTGTGCTATACAATAGGACCTTTTTGTTTATCCATTCTATATATAATAGTTTGCATCTAAAATTCTCTCTCTACCAACACTACCTGTGTTAGTTTACACATCAGATTTTTAAGTTCTGAATTGGCAAGTTGATAAAATCTTAATTAAATTAGGGAATATTTTAGAATTACTATTACTAAGAACTGTTTCATAAATACTGCATTCAAGAATGAGTAGTAAGGTAATTTCTGTTATATTACTCCATGGGTTCATCTGAGAGATTGCGTATCTCACTTGTATTTCTGTGATGGATAACAATAAATGTTGAATTAATTAGGCAAAAAACTCAGCTAAACTGTAAATGTAATAGAGTAATATAAAGTTTTAACTAAAACATTCTTCTTGTTTAAAAAGCAGCTGAATTATTTCAAGTAGATACAATTTCATAAGCAATTAGCTAACCAAGTTTTGCATGGCTCTGATAAGGAATAAACGCTATGGCTAGTTAGCATATTAACTGTTGATATTTGACAGGTAGGTGAATGCTTACAGAGGGGTCTGGCAGATTAAACATTCTTCCTCTATCTTATTTCTCTACTCCAAATGTATTCACTAGATTCTTTTTGAGACTACAAAGATTTTAAACTCCAATCTGGCCTATGTCCAATTGATCCTAAAACATAAACTACTCAAGTACCAAATAATGGAGTTTTATGTCCATCCTGAAACAAGTTACAGGGCCTGAAGTCTTCCAGTATTTCCAATTGGCGAAGCTGGGAAAGTAAACACTACTTTGCAAACTGCTGATTTTACACACAAAAAGCTGTGTTTTATAAACCATATGTTGCATTTGCCTTTGGATGGGCTTGTGATGTAATTTGTTGTAACGCAGAGGAGTAAGAAGTGGAGCATTTGCAGACTGCATTGTCACACTGTCTATTCTCTTACCTTTAGCAAGGAAGCCCCACCTTACATTTCTAGGGGATAAAAACCTTATATTTTTCTTTAAAAGATTTCAAAGAGGAGATAGTTCTACAGTCCTTTTTAGAAAAACCACTTTACTGATTATCAGTCCTTACTGTTTGGAATTCCTTCCTTAAATTGGCTTAATGTTAACTAAAATCCTTCCTGCCACATTTTAAGTTGATATTCTTGCCTAGAGAACACATTCAGTTTGTATATGAGTATGAAATTCTACCTCCATTTCACTTCTTTTTTAAAAAATTTGAAGTATAGTTGATTTACAATGTTGTGCAAATTTCTGCTGTGCAGCAAAATGACTCAGTTATACATATATATACATTCTTTTTCATATTCTTTTCCATTATGGTTATCACAGGATAGTGAATATAGTTCCCTGTGCTATACAGTAGGGCCTTGTTTATCCATCCTATATATAATAGTTTGCATCTGCTAATCCCAAACTCCCAATCCTTCCCTCCCCCTTGGCAACTGCAAGTCTGTTCTCCATGTCTGTGGGTCTCTTTCTGTTTCATAGATATGTTCACTTGGGCCATATTTTAGAGTCCACATATAAGTGATTTCATGTGGTATTTGTCTTTCTCTTTCTTACTTCACTTGGGATGATAATCTCTGGGTCCATCCATCTTGCTGCAAATGGCATTATTTCATTCTTTTTATGGCCGAGTAATATCCCATTGTATACAGATACCACATCTTCTTTATTCATTCATCTGTCAATGGACATTTACTACCTCCATTTCTTAAACCACAAATGGAATAGTTCATGTTTGAAGATCTCTAAAGTTCCATCCAGCTATATTAGTCCTATTAGCAATCACTGCCATCCTACAGAGTGATGGTTCTTGAACTTTTGGGAAACATAGTTTCCTTGTTAAGTAGCCAGTTACAGGCTATGGAACATCTCCCCAGTAAAATGTACATACACACAACATTTGGGGGCCTCCTAAAGTCCCCTGATGTCCCTGGACCCTGGATAAAGAGCCCCTGACAGAGCACAGACATCTTTTTAGGTGTGAATTCAGATGTGAGTTGTAAAGAATAGAGGCATTACTGAGAATTTTTGCTTGACAGGATCCTTTAAATCAAATATACAAAGTCTTTTAACATTTTATTTTAAAATTTTGGTCACATGATCAATCTGTTTTACTCATGTCCTAATAATGATCTCTAAATGTCAGATAGAAACATGCAGGGCTAGTTTTAAATTTTCTCTTGAATCCCACTTGATATGATTTTATTACTGAAATACAAAAAGAAAATAAATCTCATCATAAGACAGCATCATTATTTACCCCAAGGACAAGCAGACTCTACCACATATGGATGGCATCTTCAAAGTCCTTTCTGTTGCCTACACATCAGTTAAAAGTTTATTTTCTTTTTTGGATAACAAACATTTAACTTTCAAAAAAAAACCAAACAACATTATCATGATCTGTAAGTGGCATTCAGTGTGGCCCAGGTTCCCTACCACGCTGCTTGGTGAACTCCTCCTCTTAGGGTCCTGATTGTCTCAGCCCCCAAGCCTGGTTAGATGCCTCTGCCATTGCTCTTACAGACCCAGTCTCCCTCTCCCATCACAGTGCTTATCTTTACTATTGCAACTGCCCATTTTCTCGTCTATATTCCCCCCAAATACTTTAAACTCGGTGAGGGAGCAATATTCTCACTCACAGTTATTTTCCCAGCACTTAAGATAGTGCCTAACACATTCAGGGTGTTAAGTAAATGGTCATTGAGTGAATGCGTGAACAAGTGCACAACACATTGTGTATAAAAGATATTTCTGATCCGGTGGCTCTGTCATACTTTTTAAAAGAATAAGTGCAGTTAGAATGAGCTCAGATTTCCAGTATGGGATTTCCCTGCCTGGAAGTCTGACCTATAAGTCAGCATCAGAAAGCTGATAGTCAATCAATTATCTGTTTTTGTAAATCATAGAAGACCGCGTTTTCATAGTGTGCAAACAATGGCTGTGGCTCTGGTTGGGGAAGAGAGAAAGGGTAAAGGGAAAAAAGAAAAGGGACTAAGGCTAAGCCAGATATAGCCAGGAGAGGAGTGGACGAGACTGACCTACAGTGGAGCAGAATTAACCAAAAGGGATCCTTGTTCTTATCTAAGAAGAGGGTGGGGCTTCAGATGAGGGGTAGTGGGACGGGGGATATGTGGGCAAAGGAGAGGCAGGGAAGCAAGGATGGTCCAAAGCAGCAAGTAAAGGGAATGGGATTCGAGATGAACAGCAAATACCAAGAGCAGACATGAGAGGTGGAGCCCAGGGAAATGCCCAGATGCAGGGGCACACAGCAGGGTCTCTTCTGAGGAGAGGCAGCCAGCCCACTAGGTTCACCCACTTCCCTGGAAGGTTGATCTTCTGGGGATGCTTAACTCTGCCTGTCTTCTCAGAGAATACTTGGTGTTTTTAACCGAAAGGGGCGAGAATCTTCTTAGTGTGCTTTTTCACAGGAGAAGTATATACATCACAGTGTTCAAATGTTCACACATTGGAGTGTCACCCAAGGAGGCTTTTAGTCATCACACTTCGATAAGTAAGCCTGGTAGCCCACTTGACCTCAAACTAGTGGGTCTGCAGTACTTCCCCTTCATGATTCTGTAAAATTATTTTCTTGCCTCCACACTAAGAGGGTACATGGTATGAGAAGTCTCGTGGTGGATGCTCTGAGTAGATCAAGAGAAATCCTATTAAAATAAGAGAATGGGTACAAGCTACAGTTTGGAAAGACAAAAAAGTTTTAGAGATGGATGGTAGTGATGGTTGAACAACAACATGAATGCTCTTATTGCCACTGAACTGTACAGTTAAAAATGGTTAAAATGGTAAATTTTATGTTATCACAATGAAAAAATATAAGACAATAACAAGAAGAACTTGATCTGAGGAAATGGTAGGTGCTTCCCAGTTTTAAATATAGAAAATCAAGAGACAGTAACAAAAGTAATATTCAGGGTCAGATGCTCAGTCAGGAGTTAAACTGGCCACTAAGTGCTGGGAATCCTGGTTTCTGGTACAATGTTCTTTTCAGGCAAAACTCCAAATCCAACCCTATCCCTTCACCATGCAAAACTGAGATTCTATAAGCCTCATAATGTTCTTTCGTAAAGAGTATCAATTTCACAATGTGTGCAGCAGATTTTCAAAACTACGTCCTTTGATAAGTTCATCATATATCCTATTGAATTTTCTCTTGAAAATACATTCCTTAAAGTAGCATTTAACTCTACCGATATATGAGCAGTTTTTATCTTTAAAAGGAAAGTTTCTGTTTCTTGTTCTTTCAGGGATTCTCACTTAGATTTTTTACTCCAGGAAAAGTTCCAAATGCATTGATATTTCCTAAAAAATATTCTTCCATGTGTCTAGGTATAATCCTGAAAATCCCTTCCCTAGAAGAAACGTAGGGCTATTTCTCAAATGTTGTGGTGATGCTCAGGGAAGATAAGTTTTTAGAGAGGTGAGGTGAAGATCCATTTTGGGGTCATAAGCAAAGGCTATGATTTGAACTTGAACTTACCTGGAAACAGAGTGCTTCTTGTTAAGAAGTCACAAGGTCTTCATAAAATTTAAAATTTTTACACTGAAAATTTCCATAGAATGTCTAGTACCACTTTCTCACATTTTATAGAGGAGAACACCCAAGTCTAGGAAGGTTGAGTGACTCGCCAGAGTCTCCCCGCCTCCTCCGTTCATGCTGCTTTACAAACCCTTCTTATGCACTTGTTTACAATGGGAATCATGCTCCTGAATGGCTGAAACACCACCCGGAAGACATTATGGGGAGCTCTCTGTTCCGAAATCTTGACCATCACTCCCCTTTTCAGAGAGAGAGAGAGAAGAGGGAATTCAGATGGCATTTTCCTCTGCTGTGACAGCTCACCTCTTTATTAAAATGATTCCCTGACGGAGAATTCCATGCCCAGCCCACACACACACACTATTTTTTTGTGTGTGTCATTCAAGGATTTCCCCTTGGTTTATTTTTTTTTTATTGGCAGATAATTGCTTGACAATGTTGTCTCATACTTTTAACTGTGTTTACTTCAATTCCTTTTTCAACTTGTTGTTAGAGTTTTTATTGCAATCCCTGTTTTTCCGCTTCTCATTCATGCTCTTTTTTCAGTTTCCTATTCCTTAGGAAATAGCCACTGTACATTTTTTTGTATTTATTACTATTATTAACATATTACATAGCACATATTGAGAGGTAGTCAGTGGCTACCACAAATATCTCCCAAAAATTAAGACTAAAAAGAAGATAGATTTATTATTCTATTTTTTCATAGTTTTTGTTTTTTCTGTTTTTTTTTAACATCTTTATTAGAGTATACTTGCTTTACAATGGTGTGTTAGTTTCTGCTTTATAACAAGGTGAATCAGTTATACATATGCATATGTTCCCATATCTCTTCCCTTTAGCATCTCTCTCCCTCCCACCCTCCCTATCCCACCCCTCTAGGTGGTCACAAAGCACCGAGCTGATCTCCCTGTGCTCTGCAGCTGCTTCCCACTGGCTACCTATTTTATGTTTGGTAGTGTATATATGTCCATTACACTCTCTCACTTTGTCACAGCTTACCCTTCACCCTCCCCATATACTCAAGTCCATTCTCTAGTAGGTCTGTGTCTTTATTCCCATCTTACCTCTAGGTTCTTCATGATATGTTTTTATTTCTTAGATTCCATATATATGTGTTAGCATACGGTATTTGTCTTTCTCTTTCTGACTTACTTAACTCTGTATGACAGACTATACGTCCATCCACCTCACTACAAATAACTCAATTTTGTTTCTTTTTATAGCTGAGTAATATTCTATTGTATATATGTGCCACATCCTCTTTATCCATTCATCTGATGATGGACACTTAGGTTGCTTCCATCACCTGGCTATTGTAAATAGAGCTGCAATGAACATTTTGGTACATGACTCTTTGAATTATGGTTTTCTCAGGGTATATGCCCAGTAGTGGGATTGCTGGGTCATATGGTAGTTCTGTTTTTAGTTTTTTAAGGAACCTCCATACTGTTCTCCATAGTGGCTGTATCAACATACATTCCCACCAGCAGTGCAAGAGTATTCCCTTTTCTCCACACCCTCTACAGCATTTATTGTTTCTAGATTTTTTGATGCTGGCCATTCTGACCGGTGTGAGATGATATCTCATTGTAGTTTTGATTTGCATTTATCTAATGATTAATGATGTTGAGCATTCTTTAATGTGTTTGTTGGCAATCTGTATATCTGGAGAAATGTCTATTTAGGTCTTCTGCCCATTTTTGGATTGCGTTGTTTGTTTTTTTGTTATTGAGCTGCATGAGCTGCTTGTAAATTTTGGAGATTAATCCTTTGTCAGTTGCTTCATTTGCAAATATTTCCTCCCATTCTGAGGGTTATCTTTTGGTCTTCTTTATGGTTTCCTTTGCTGCGCAAAAGCTGTGAAGTTTCATTAGGTCCCATTTGTTTATTTTTGTTTTTATTTCCATTTCTCCAGGAGGTGGGTCAAAAAGGATCATGCTGTGATTTAGGTCATAGATGTTCTGCCTATGTTTTCCTCTAAGAGTTTGATAGTTTTTGGCCTTACCTTTAGGTCTTTAATCCATTTTGAGCTTATTTTGTGTATGGTGTTAAGGAGTATTCCAGTCTCATACTTTTACATGTAGCTGTCCAGTTTTCCCAGCACCACTTATTGAAGAGGCTGTCCTTTCTCCACTGTATTTTCCTGCCTCCTTTATCAGATATAAGGTGACCATACGTGCGTGGGTGTATTTCTGGGCTTTCTATCCTGTTCTATTGATCTATATTTCTGTTTTGTGCCAGTACCATACTGTCTTGGTTACTGTAGCTTTGTAGTATAGTCTGAAGTCAGGGAGCCTGATTCCTCCAGCTCCGTTTTTCATTCTTAAGATTGCTTTGGCTATTTGGGGTCTTTTGTGTTTCCATACAAATTGTGAAATTTTTTGTTCTACTTCTGTGAAAAATGCCCGTGGTAGTTTGATAGGGATTGCATTGAATCTATAGATTGCTTTGGGTAGTAGAGTCATTTTCACAATGTTGATTCTTCCAATCCAAAAACATGGTATATCTCTCCATCTATTTGTATCATCTTTAATTTCTTTCATCAGTGTCTTATAATTTTCTGCATACAGGTCTTTTGTCTCCTTAGGTAGGTTTATTCCTAGATATTTTATTCTTTTTGTTGCAGTGGTAAATGGGAGTGTTTTCTTAATTTCACTTTCAGATTTTTCATCATTAGTGTATAGGAATGCCAGAGATTTCTGTGCATTAATTTTGTATCCTGCTACTTTACCAAATTCATTGATTAGCTCTAGCAGTTTTCTGGTATCATCTTTAGGATTCTCTATGTATCAGATAATGTCATCTGCAAACAGTGACAGCTTTACTTCTTCTTTTCTGATTTGGATTCCTTTTATTTCCTTTTCTTCTCTGATTGCTGTGGCTAACACTCCCAAAACTATGTTGAATAAGAGTGGTGAGAGTGGGCAACGTTGTCTTGTTCCTGATCTTACTGGAAATGCTTTCAGTTTTTCACCATTGAGGATGATGTTGCCTGTGTGTTTGTCATATATGGCCTTTATTATGTTGAGGAAAGTGCCCTCTATGCCTACTTTCTGCAGGGTTTTTATCATAAATTGGTGTTGAATTTTGTTGAAAGCTTTCTCTGCATCTATTGAGATGATCATATGGTTTTTCTCCTTCAATTTGTTAATATGCTGTATCACGTTGATTGATTTGTGTGTATTGAAGAATCCTTGCATTCCTGGAATAAACCCCACTTGATCATGGTGTATGATCCTTTTAATGTGCTCTTGGATTCTGTTTGCTAGTGTGTGTGTGTGTGTGTGTGTGTGTATATATATATATATATATATATTTTTTTTTTTTTTTTTTTTTTTGCCTTACATGGGCTTCTCACTGTTGTGGCCTCTCCCATTGTGGAGCACAGGCTCCGGACGCACAGGCTCAGTGGCCATGGCTCACGGGCCCAGCCACTCCGCAGCATGTGGGATCCTCCCAGACCAGTGCACAAACCTGCGTCCGCTGCATCAATAGGCAGACTCCCAACCACTGTGCCACCAGGGAAGCCCTGTTTGCTAGTATTTCATTGAGGATTTTTGCATCTATGTTCATCAGTGATATTGGCCTGTAGTATTCTTTCTTCGTGACATCTTTGTCTAGTTTTGGTATCAGGGTGATAGTGGTCTCATAGAATGAGTTTTGGAGTGTTCCTCCCTCTGCTATATTTTGGAAGAGTTTGAGAAGGATAGGTGTTAGCTCTTCTCTAAATGTTTCATAGAATTCTCCTGTGAAGCCATCTGGTCCTGGGCTTTTGTTTGTTGGAAGATTTTTAATCACAGTTTCAATTTCAGTGCTTGTGATTGGTCTGTTCATATTTTCTATTTCTTCCTGGTTCAGTCTTGGCACGTTGTGCATTTCTAAGAATTTGTCCATTTCTTCCAGGTTGTCCATTTTATTGGCATAGAGTTGCATGTAGTAATCTCTCATGATCTTTTGTATTTCTGCAGTGTTGGTTGTTCTCATTTTTCATTTCTAATTCTAAGATTTGAGTCTAATCCCTTTTTTTCTTTATGTGTCTGGCTAATGGTTTATCAATTTTGTTTATCTTCTCAAAGAACAGCTTTTACTTTTATTGCTTTTTGCTATTGTTTCCTTCATTTCTTTTTCATTTATTTCTGATCTGATCTTTATGATTTCTTTCCTTCTGCTAAGTTTGGGTTTTTTTGTTCTTCTTTCTCTAATTGTTTTAGGTGCAAGTTTAGGTTGTTTATTCAAGATGTTTCCTGTTTCCTACGGTAGGATCGTATTGCTATAAACTTCCCTCATAGAACTGCTTTTGCTGCATCCCATAGATTTTGGGTCATCGTGTCTCCATTGTCATTTGTTTCTAGGTATTTTTTGATTTCCTCTTTGATTTTTTCAGTGATCACTTCGTTATTAAGTAGTGTATTGTTTAGCCTCCACGTGTTTGTATTTGTTTACAGATCTTTTCCTGTAATTGATATCTAGTCTCATAGCGTTGTGGTCGGAAAAGATACTTGATAAAATTTCAATGTTCTTCAATTTACCAAGGCTTGATTTGTGACCCACGATATGATGTATCCTGGAGAATGTTCCATGAGCACTTAAGAAAAATGTGCATTCTGTTGTTTTTGGTTGGAATGTCCTATAAATATCAATTAAGTCCATCTTGTTTAATGTATCATTTAAAGCTTGTGTTTCCTTATTTATTTTCATTTTGGATGATCTGTCCATTGGTGAAAATGGGGTGTTAAAGTCCCCTGCTATGAATGTGTTACTGTCAGTTTCCCCTGTTAAGGCTGTTCGTATTTGCCTTATGTATTGAGGTGCTCCAATGTTGGGTGCATACATATTTACAATTGTTATATCTTCTTATTGGATCAGTCACTTGATCATTATGTAGTGTCCTTCTTTGTCTCTTTTAATAGTCTTTATTTAAAAATCTATTTTGTCTGATATGAGAATTGCTACTCCAGCTTTGTTTTGATTTCCATTTACATGGAATATCTTTTTCCATCCCCTCACTTTCAGTCTGTATGTGTCCCTAGTTCTGAAGTGGGTCTCTTGTAGACAGCATATATATGGGTCTTGTTTCTGTTTCCATTCAGCCAGTCTGTGCCTTTTGGTGGGAGCATTTAATCCATTTACATTTAAGGTAATTATCAATATATATGTTCCTATTCCCATTTTCTTAATTGTTTTTGGTTTTTTATTGTAGGTCTTTTCCTTCTCTTGTGTTTCTTGCCTAGAGAAGTTCCTTTAGCATTTGTTGTAAAGCTGGTTTAGTGGTGCTGAACTCTCTCAGCTTTTGCTTGTCTGTAAAGGTTTTAATTTCTCCATCAAATCTGAATGAGATCCTTGCTGGGTAAAGTAATCTTGGTTGTAGCTTTTTCTCCTTCATCACTTTAAATATGTCCTGCCAGTCCCTTCTGGCTTGCAGAGTTTCTGCTAAATGATCAGCTGTTAACCTTATGTGGATTCCCTTGTATGTTATTTGTTGTTTTTCCCTTGCTACTTTTAATATGTTTTCTTTGTATTTAATTTTTAATAGTTTGATTAATATGTGTCTTGGCATGTTTCTCCTTGGATTTACCCTGTATGGGACTCCCTAAGCTTCCTGGATTTGGTTAACTATTTCCTTTCCCATGTTAGGGAAGATTTCAACTATAATCTCTTCAAATATTTTCTCAGTCCCTTTCTTTTTCTCTTCTTCTTCTGGGACCCCTATAATTCAAATGTTGTTGTGTTTAATGTTGTCCCAGAGGTCTCTGAGACTGTCCTCAGTTCTTTTCATTCTTTTTTCTTTATTCTGCTCTGCAATAGTTATTTCCACTATTTTATCTTCCAGGTCACTTACCCGTTCTTCTGCCGCAGTTATTCTGCTATTCATCCCTTCTAGAGTATTTTTAATTTCATTTGTTGTTCATCGTTGCTTGTTTCCTCAATTTCTTCTAGGTCCTTGTTAAATGTTTCTTGCATTTTCTCTATTCAGTTTCCAAGATTTTGGATCATCTTTACTCTCATTATTCTGAATTGTTTTTCAGGTAGACTGCCTATTTCCTCTTCATTTGTTAGGTCTGGTGGTTTTTTTACCTTGCTCCTTCAACTACTGTGTGTTTTTCTGTCTTCTCATTTTGCTTATCTTACTGTGTTTGGGGTCTCCTTTTTGCAGGCTGCAGGTTTGTAGTTCCCGTTGTTTTTGGTGTCTGTCCCCAGTGGCTAAAGTTGGTTCAGTGGGTTGTGTAGGCTTCCTGGTGGAAGGGACTAGTGCCTGTGTTCTGGTGGATGAGGCTGGATCTTGTCTTTCTGGTGGGCAGGTCCACGTCTGGTGGTGTGTTTTGGGGTGTCTGTGGCCTTATTATGATTTTAGGCAGCCTCTCTGCTAATGGGTGGGGTTACGTTCCTGTTTTGCTAGTTTTTTGGCATAGGGTGTCCAGCACTGTAGCTTGCTGGTTGTTGAGTGAAGCTGGGTGTTGGTGTTGAGATGGAGATCTCTGGGAGATTTTCGCTGTTTGGTATTACATGGAGCTGGGAGGTCTCTTGTGGACCAGTGTCTTGAAGGGGGCTCTCCCATGTCAGAGGCACAGCACTGACTCCTGGCTGGAGTACCAAGAACCTTTCATCCACATGGCTCAGAATAAGAGGGAGAAAGAGTAGAAAGAAAGAAAGAGGATAAAATAAAATAAAGTAAGATAAAATAAAATAAAGTTATTAAAATAAGAAATAAAAGATAACTATTAAGAAAAATAAATGTTTTTAAAGTAAAAAACAAAACAATAAAAAACGGACAGACAGAACCCTAGGACAATTGGTGAAAGCAAAGCTATACAGACAAAATCTCACATAGAAGCATACAGATACACACTCATAAAAAGAGAAAAAGGGGAAAAAATAATATATCTTGCTCTCAAAGTCCACCTCCTGAATTTGGGATGATTCATTGTCTATTCATGTATTCCACAGATGCAGGGTACGTCAACTTGATTGTGGAGATTTAATCCACTGCTACTGAGGGTGCTGGGAGAGATTTCCCTTTCTCTTCTTTGTTCTCGCAGCTCCCAGGGTCTCAGCTTTGGATTTGGCCCCGCCTCTGCGTGTAGGTTGCCTGAGGGCGTGTGTTCTTCGCTCAGACAGGACTAGGTTAAAGAAGCAGCTGATTGGGGGGCTGTGGCTCACTCAAGCCGGGGGGAGGGTGGGGTACGGAGTGCGGGGCAAGCCTGTGGTGGCAGAGGCCAGCGTGACGGTGCACCAGCCTGAGGCGTGCCGTGCGTTCTCCCGGGTAAATTGTCCCTGGATCCCGGGACCCTGGCAGTGGCGGGCTGCACACGCTCCCTGGGAGGTGTGGAGAGTGACCTGTGCTCGCACACAGGCTTCTTGGTGGCGGCAGCAGCAGCCTTAGCGTCTCATGCTCGCCTCTGGGGTCCACGCTGATAGCCACGGCTCACGCCCTTATCTGGAGCTCCTTTAAGCGGTGCTCTTAATCTCCTCTCCTTGCGCACCAGGAAACAAAGAGGGAAGAAAAAGTCTGTTGCCTCTTAGGCGGGTCCAGACTTTTTCCCGGCCTCCTTGCCGGCTATCCGTGGTGCACTAACCCCTTCAGGGTGTGTTCACGCTGCCAACCCCTGTCCTCTCCCTGCGCTCCGACTGAAGCCCGAGCCTCAGCTCGCAGCCCTGCCCGCCCCGGCGGGTGAGCAGACAAGCCTCTCGGGCTGGTGAGTGCCGTTCGGCCCTGATCCTCTGTGCGGGAATCTCTCCGCTTTGCCCTCCGCACCCCTGTTGCTGCGCTCTCCTCCGCGGCTCTGAAGCTTTCCCCCTCCGCCACCTGCAGTCTCCGCCAGCGAAGGGGCTTCTAGTGTGTGGAAACCGTTCCTCCTTCACAGCTCCCTCCCACTGGTGCAGGTCCCGTCCCTATTCTTTCGTCTCTGTTTTTTCTTTTGCCCTACCCAGGTACGTGGGCGGTTTCTTGCCTTTTGGGAGGTCTGAGGTCTTCTGCCAGCCTTCAGTGGGTGTTCTGTAGGAGTTGTTCCTCGTGTAGATGTATTTCTGATGTATCTGTGGGGAGGAAGGTGATCTCCACGTCTTACTCTTCTGCCATCCTCCCCGTCTCCGCCACTGTACTCTTGAAGCCCACACTTTGTGAGGTAAAAGTAGTTTGTCACCGTTGATAGGCCAGAAATTGATGCTAATTCCTTTATCAAAGAAGGCAGTCCTAAGGTTTGATAGGAAATTAAGTCTTTGGGAAATACACAAACGTTTCCCTCAGGATCCCGTCTAATAATTATCTACAACTTCTTCCTCTTCCTTAAATTTAATCTACTTTTCCTCAACCACAAACTTTCAATATAAATAGTAAACCTGTGTTAGTCAATGTCTCTTGTTATGCTTAATGAGTGTGCTTCCGTACTGCAAATGTACAGTATTTTAGCAATATTATGCACTAAAAATGGAATTTTTGTACCAATCTGCGGTCAAACCACAATTTATAATTTTGTTTATATGGGTAAATGCATTTAGAGTTGGGAACAACTGCAGTTTATGAGTCAGACTCTCTCTATAGTATATGCCTTGGGTTTAAGTAAAATTCAGTCAGTAAATACATTCTGAGAGCCTTGGAGAGAAAAGATCACTTTTTCAAGAGCATAGCACTGGTGAGAAGCAGAGCTGATGGTCCAGCTTAGGATGTCTGACTTCCAGTCTGGGCTCTTTCCCTCGTGCTGTGTGCTGTGGTGCAGAAAATATGCACTAAGGAGACCGTGCCAAACTGGACCTTAGAAAACCCTTGGAAGCTCTGCTGTCAGCAGCTTCCAGGAAAGATAAGAATTTGTGCTAAATATCAGGTGGGAAAATATTCCTTCTGACTACTGCTATATTGGAAATGCTTCTCTTTTTTTTTAACATCTTTATTGGAGTATAATTGCTTTACAATGGTGTTAGTTTCTTCTTTATAACAAAGTGAATCAGCTATACATATACATGCATCCCCATATCTCCTCCCTGTTGCGTCTCCCTCCCACGCTCCTATCCCACCCCTCTAGATGGTCACAAAGCACTGAGCTGATCTCCCTGTGCTATGTGGCTGCTTCCCACTAGCTATCTATTTTACATTTGGTAGTATATATATGTCCATGCCTCTCTCTTACTTCGTCACAGCTTACCCTTCCCCCTCCCTGTGTCCTCAAGTCCATTCTCTACGTTGGTGTCTTTATTCCTGTCTTGACCCTAGGTTCTTCAGAAACTTTTTTTTTTAGATTCCATATATATGTGTTAGCATACGGTATTTGTTTTTCTCTTCCTGACTTACTTCACTCTCTATGACAGACTCTAGCTCCATCCACCACACTACAAATAACTCAATTTCCTTTCTTTCTATGGCTGAGTAATATTCCATTGTATATATGTGCCACATCTTCTTTATCCATTCATCTGTCGATGGACACTTAGGTTGCTTCCATGTCCTGGCTATTGTAAATAGAGCTGCAATGAACACTGTTGTACATGACTCTTTATAATTATGGTTATCTCAGGGTATACGCCCAGTAATGGGATGGCTGGGTCATATGGTAGTTCTATTTTTAGTTTTTTAAGGAACCTCCATACTGTTCTCCATTGTGGCAGTATCAATTTACATTCCCACCATCAATGCAAGAGGGTTCCCTTTTCTGCACACCCTCTCCAGCATTGTTTGTAGATTTTTTGATGATGTCCATTCTGACTGGTGTGAGGTGATACCTCATTGTAGTTTTTTTTTTTTAAACATCTTTATTGGAGTATAATTGCTTTACAATGGTGTGTTAGTTTCTGCTTTATAACAAAGTGAATCAGTTATACATATACATATATCCCCAAATCTCTTCCCTCTTGCATCTCCCTCCCTCGCACCCTCCCTATCCCACCCCTCTAGGTGGTCACAAAGAACCGAGCTAATCTCCCTGTGCTATGCAGCTGCTTCCCACTAGCTATCTTATGTTTTGTAGTGTATATATGTCCATGCCACACTCTCACTTTGTCCCAGCTTACACTTCCCCCTCCCCGTGTCCTCAAGTCCATTCTCTAATAGGTCTGTGTCTTTTTTCCCAACTTGCCCCTAGGTTCTTCATGACCTACTTTTTTTCTTAGAGTCCATATATATGTGTTAGCATACGATATTTGTTTTTCTCTTTCTGACTTACTTCACTTTGTATGACAGACTCTAGATGCATCCACCTCACTACAAATAACTCAATTTCGTTTCTTTTTATGGCTGAATAATATTCCATTGTATATATATGCCATATTTTCTTTATCCATTCATCTGTTGATGGACACTTATGTTGCTTCTATGTCCTGGCTATTGTAAATAGAGCTGCAGTGAACATAGTGGTACCTGACTCTTTTTGAATTATGGTTTTCTCTGGGTATATGCCCAGTAGTGGGATTGCTGGATCATATGGTAGTTCTATTTTTAGTTTTTTAAGGAACCTCCATACTGTTTTCCATAGTGGCTGTATCAACATACATTACCACCAACAGTGCAAGAGGGTTCCCTTTTCTCCACACCCTCTCCAGCATTTATTGTTTGTAGAGTTTTTGATGCTGGCCATTCTGACCAGTGTGAGATGATATCTCATTGTAGTTTTGATTTGCATTTCTCTAATGATTAATGATGTTCAGCGTTCCTTCATGTGTTTGTTGGCAATCTGTATATATTCTTTGGAGAAATGTCTATTTAGATCTTCTGCCCATTTTTGGATTGGGTTGTTTATTTTTTTGATATTGAGCTGCATGAGCTGCTTGGAAATTTTGGAGATTAATCCTTTGTCAGTTGCTTCATTTGCAACTATTTCCTCCCATTCTGAGGGTTGTCTTTTGGCCTAGTTTATGGTTTCCTTTGCTGTGCAAAAGCTTTGAAGTTTCATTAGGTCCCATTTGTTTATTTTTATTTCCAATTCTTCAGGAGGTGGGTCAAAAAGGATCTTGCTGTGATTTATGTCATAGAGTGTTCTGCCTATGTTTTCCTCCAAGAATTTGATAGTGTCTGACCTTACACTTAGGTCTTTAATCCATTTTGAGTTTATTTTTGTGTATGGTGTTAGGGAGTGTTCTAATTTCATTCTTTTACATGTAGCTGTCTAGTTTTCCCAGCAGCACTTATTGAAGATTTTCTCTTTTCTCCATTGTATATTTTTGCCTCCTTTATCAAAGATAAGGTGACCATATGTGCGTGGGTTTATCTCTGGACTTTCTATCCTTTTCCATCGATCTATCTTTCTGTTTTTGTGCCAGTACCATACTGTCTTGATTACTGTAGCTTTGTGGTCTAGTACGAAGTCTGGGAGCCAAATTCCTCCAGCTCCGTTTTTCTTTCCCAAGATTGCTTTCGCTATTCGGGGTCTTTTGTGTTTCCATACAAATTGTAAATTTTTTGGTGGTAGTTCTGTGAAAAATGCCAGTTGTAGTTTGACAGAGATTGCATTGAATCTGTAGATTGCTTTGGGTAGTAGAGTCATTTTCACAATGTTGATTCTTCCAATCCAAAAACATGGTATATCTCTCCATCTATTTGTAACACCTTTAATTTCTTTCATCAGTGTCTTATAATTTTCTGCATACAGGTCTTTTGTCTCCTTAGGTAGGTTTATTCCTAGATATTTTATTCTTCTTGTTGCAGTGGTAAATGGGAGAGTTTCCTTGACTTCTCTTTCAGATTTTTCATCATTAGTGTATAGGAAAGCAAGAGACGTCTGTGCATTAATTTTGTATCCTGCTATTTTACCAAATTCATTGATTAGCTTTAGCAGTTTACTGGTAGCATCTTTAGGATTCTCTATGTACATATCATGTCATCTGCAAACAGTGACAGCTTTACTTCTTTTCCGATTTGGATTCCTTTTATTTCCTTTTCTTCTCTGATTGCTGTGGCTAACACTCCCAAAACTATGTTGAATAAGAGTGATGAGAGTGGGCAACGTTGTCTTGTTCCTGATCTTACTGGAAATGCTTTCAGTTTTTCACCATTGAGGACGATGTTGGCTCTAGATTTGTCATATATGGCCTTTAGTATGTTGAGGAAAGTGCCCTCTATGCCTACTTTCTGCAGGGTTTTTATCATAAATGGGTGTTGAATTTTGTTGAAAGCTTTCTCTGCATCTATTGAGATGATCATATGGTTTTTCTCCTTCAATTTGTTAATATGGTGTATCACGTTGATTGATTTGCGTGTATTGAAGAATCCTTGCTTTCCTGGAATAAACCCCACTTGATCATGGTGTATGATCCTTTTAGTATGCTGTTGGATTCTGTTTGCTAGTGTGTGTCTCTCTCTATATATAAATAAATATATATATATTTATATATATGTGTATATATATATTTTTTTTTTTTTGAGGTACGGAGGCCTCTCACTGTTGTGGCGCACAAGCTCTGGACATGCAGGCTCAGCAGCCATGGCTCACGGGCCCAGCCGCTCCATGGCATGTGGGATCCTCCCGGACCGGTGCACGAACCCGCGTCCGCTGCATCAGCAGGTGGTCCCAACCACTGCACCACAGTGGTTGGCGCAGTGGTTGGGAGTGAAGTGAAGTGAAGCCCTGTTTGCTAGTATTTTGTTGAGGATTTTTGCATCTATGTTCATCAGTGATATTGGCCTGTAGTATTCTTTCTTTGTGACATCTTTGTCTGGCTTTGGTATCAGGGTGATGGTGGCCTCGTAGCGTGAGTTTTGGGGTGTTCCTCCCTCTGCTATATTTTGGAAGAGTTTGAGAAGGATAGGTGTTAGCTCTTCTCTAAATGTTTCATAGAATTCGCCTGTGAAGCCATCTGGTCCTGGGCTTTTGTTTGTTGGAAGATTTTTAATCACAGTTTCAATTTCAGTGCTTGTGATTGGTCTGTTCATATTTTCTATTTCTTCCTGATTCAGTCTTGGCAGGTTGTGCATTTCTAAGAATTTGTCCATTTCTTCCAGGTTGTCCATTTTATTGGCATAGAGTTGCTTGCAGTAATCTCTCATGATCTTTTGTATTTCTGCAGTGTTGGTTGTTACTTCTCCTTTTTCATTTCTAATTCTATTGATTTGAGTCTTCTCTCTTTTTTTCTTGATGAGTCTGGCTAATGGTTTATCAATTTTGTTTATCTTCTCAAAGAACCAGCTTTTAATTTTATCGATCTTTGCTATTGTTTCCTTCATTTCTTTTTCATTTATTTCTGATCTGATTTTTATGATTTCTTTCCTCATTCTAACTTTGGGGTTTTTTTGTTCTTCTTTCTCTAATTGCTTTAGGTGCAAGCTTAGGTTGTTTATTCGAGATGTTTCCTGTTTCTTAAGGTAGGATTGTATTGCTATAAACTTCTCTCTTAGAACTGCGTTTGCTGCAACCCATAGGTTTTGGGTCATCATGTCTCCATTGTCATTTGTTTGTAGGTATTTTTTGATTTCCTCTTTGATTTCGTCAGTGATCACTTCGTTATTACGTAGTGTATTGTTTAGCCTCCATGTGTTTGTATTTTTTACAGATCTTTTCCTGTAATTGATATCTAGTCTCATAGCGTTGTTGTCAGAAAAGAGACTTGATAAAATTTCAATTTTCTTAAATTTACCAAGGCTTGATTTGTGACCCAGGATATGATGTATCCTGGAGAATGTTCCATGAGCAGTTGAGAAGAATGTGTATTCTGTTGTTTTCGGATGGAATGTCCTATAAATATCAATTAAGTCCATCTTGTTTAATGTACCATTTAAAGCTTGTGTTTCCTTATTTATTTTCATTTTGGATGATCTGTCCATTGGTGAAAATGGGGTGTTAACGTCCCCTACTGTTATTGTATTACTGTCGATTTCTCCTTTTGTGGCTGTTAGTATTTTCTGTATGTATTGAGGTGCTCCTATGTTGGGTGCATAAATATTTACAACTGTTATATCTTCTTCTTGGATTGATCCCTTGATCATTTGTAGCGTCCTTCTTTGTCTCTTGTCATAGTCTTTATTTTAAAGTCTATTTTGTCTGATATGAGAATTGCTACTCCAGCTTTGTTTTGATTGCCATTTGCATGGAATATCTTTTTCCATTCCCTCACTTTCAGTCTGTATGTGTCCCTAGGTCTGAAGTGGGTCTCTAGTAGACAGCATATATATGGGTTTTGTTTTTGTATCCATTCAGCCAGTGTATGTCTTTTGGTTGGGGCATTTAATCCATTTACATTTAAGGTAGTTATCAATATGTATGTTCCTATTACCATTTTCTTAATTGTTTTGGTTTTGTTATTGTAGGTCTTTTCCTTCTCTGGTGTTTCCTGCCTAGAGAAGTTCCTCTAGGATTTGTTGTAAGGCTGGTTTGGTGGGTCTGAATTCTCTTAGCTTTTTTTTGTCTGTGAAGGTTTACTTTTTTTCTGTCCAATCTGAATGAGATTCTTGCTGGGTAGAGTAATCTTGGTTGTAGGTTTTTCTCCTTCATCACTTTAAATATGTCCTGCCACTCCCTTGTGGCTTTCAGAGTATCTGCTGAAAGATCAGCTGTTAACCTTATGTGGATTTCCTTGTGTGTTATTTGTTGTTTTTCCCTTGCTGCTTTTAATAGGTTTTCTTTGTATTTAATTTTTGATAATTTGATTAATATGTGTCTTGGTGTGTTTCTCCTTGGATTTATCCTATATGGGACTCTCTGTGCTTTCTGGACTTGATGAACTATCTCCTTTCCCATGTTAGGGAAGTTTTCAATTATAATCTCTTCAAATATTTTCTCAGTCCCTTTCTTTTTCTCTTCTTCTGGGACCCCTATATTTCGAATGTTGGTGCATTTAATGTTGTCCCAGAGGTGTCTGAGAGTGTCCTCAATTCTTTCCATTGTTTTTTCTTTATTCTGCTCTGCAGTAGTTATTTCCACTATTTTATCTTCCAGGTCACTCATCCATTCTTCTGCCTCAGTTATTCTGCTATTGATCCCATCTAGAGTATTTTTAATTTCATTTATTGTGTTGTTCATCGTTGCCTGTTTCCTCTTTAGTTCTTCTAGGTCCTTGTTAAATGTTTCTTGCATTTTCTCTATTCTATTTCCAAGATTTTGGATCATCTTTACTATCATTATTCTGAATTTTTTTCAGGTAGACTGCCTATATCCTCTTCATTTGTTACGTCTGGTGGGTTTTTATCTTGCTCCTTCATCTGCTGTGTGTTTTTCTGTCTTTTCATTTTGCTTATCTTACTGTGTTTGGGGTTGCCTTTTTGCAGGCTGCAGGTTCGTAGTTCCTGTTGTTTTGGGTGTCTGTCCCCAGTGGCTAAAGTTGGTTCAGTGGGTTGTGTAGGCTTCCTGGTGGAGGGGACTAGTGCCTGTGTTCTGGTGGATGAGGCTGGATCTTGTCTTTCTGGTGGGCAGGTCCACGTCTGGTGGTGTGTTTTGGGGTGTCTGTGGCCTTATTATGATTTTAGGCAGCCTCTCTGCTAATGTGTGGGGTTGTGTTCCTGTCTTGCTAGTTGTTTGGCATAGGGTGTCCAGCACTGTAGCTTGCTGGTTGTTGAGTGAAGCTGGGTCTTGTTGTTGAGATGGAGATCTCTGGGAGATTTTCACTGTTTGATATTACGTGGAGCTGGGATGTCTCTTGTGGACCAGTGTCCTGAACTTGGCTCTCCCACCTCAGAGGCACAGCCCTGACACCTGGCTGGAGCACCAAGAGCCTGTCATCTACATGGCTCTGATTAAAAGGGAGGAAAAAAAGAAAGAAGGAAAGAAAGGAGAAGATAAAATAAAATAAAATGAAGTATAATAAAATTATTAAAATAAAAACTAAAAAATAATTATTAAGAAACAATTTTTTTAAGTAATAAAAAAAGAAGGAAAGAAAGAAGAGAGCAACCAAACCAAATCCACCAATGATAATAAGTGGTAAAAACTATACTAAAAAACAAACAAACAAACAAAAAACAACGGACAGACAGAACCCTAGCACTAATGGTAAAAGCAAAGCTATACAGCCAAAAGCTCACACAGAAGCATACACATACACACTCACAAAAAGAGAAAAAGGGAAAAAAAAATTTCCTTCCTCCAAAGTCCACCTCCTCAATTTGGGATGACTCGTTGTCTATTCAGGTATTCCACAGATGCAGGGTACATCAAGTTGATTGTGGAGATTTAATCCACTGCTACTGAGGGTGCTGGGAGAGATTTCCCTTTCTCTTCTTGGTTCGCACAGCTCCCGGGGCTCAGCTTTGGATTTGGACCCGCCTCTGCGTGTAGGTCGCCGGAGGGCATGTGTTCTTCGCTCAGACAGGACGGGGTTAAAGGAGCTGCTGATTCGGGGGCTCTGGCTCACTGAGGCCAGGGGGAGGGAGGGGCATGGAGTGCGGGACGAGCCTGCAGCGGCAGAGGCCAGTGTGACGTTTGCACCAGCCTGAGGTGCGCCCTGTGTTCCCCCAGGGGAAGTTGTCCCTGGATCCCTGGACCCTGGCAGTGGCGGGCTGCACACGCTCCCGGGAGGGGAAGTGTGGAGAGTGACCTGTGCTCGCACACAGGCTTCTTGGTGGTGGCAGCAGCAGCCTTAGCGTCTCATGCCCGTCTCTGGGGTCCACACTGATAGCCGCGGCTTGCGTCCGTCTCTGGAGCTCCTTTAAGCGGTGCTCTGAATCCCCTCTCCTCGCACACCAGGAAACAATGGTCTGTTGCCGCTTAGGCAGGTGCAGACTTTTTCCCGGCCTCCCTCCCGGCTATCTGTGGTGCACTAACTCCTTCAAGGCTGTGTTCACGCCGCCAACCCCAGTCCTCTCCCTGGGATCCGACCTCTGAAGCCCGAGCCTCAGCTCCCAGCCCCTGCCCGCCCCGGTCTGTGAGCAGACAAGCCTCTCGGGCTGGTGAGTGCCGATCGGCACCGATCCTCTGTGCGGGAGTCTCTCCACTTTGCCCTCCGCACCCCTGTTGCTGTGCTCTCCTACATGGCTCTGAAACTTCCTCCCTGCCCACCGCCTGTCTCTGCCAGTGAAGGGGCTTCCAGTGTGTGGAAACCTTTTCTCCTTCACAGCTCCCTCCCAGAGGTGCAGGTCCCGTCCCTATTCTTTCGTCTCTGTTTTTTCTTTTTTCTTTTGTCCTACCCAGGTACGTGGGGAGTTTCTTGCCTTTTGGGAGGTCTGAGGTCTTCTGCCAGCATTCAGTGGGTGTTCTATAGGAGCTGTTACATATATAGATGTAATTCTGATGTATTTGTGGGGAGGAAGGTGATCTCTGCATCTTACTCCTCTGCCATCTTGAAGTTCTCTGGAAATGCTTCTTAATGAATGCTCTTTCAAGTTACTGAGAGATCAGAAAGTATCATTGGAGCACCTAAACTCTAGGAGGACAGGGACACTCTGGGGCTTGTGACTGTGAGTGGTCCATTGGTGAGAAGAGCAGGGGATGGAGGGAGACACAAACTCCTGTCTTCTCAGGGGAGCATATGACAGACTCTCTTTTTGAGACTTTGTAAATATCAAGCCTCAGATATTTCACTTTGATCTAAACCCCTGATGGAACCAGACACACAATAAATTATATAATTACTCTATTAAGATTTGCCAAAAAGCCTGCAGAGCTGATTCTATTCCATGCACCTGCTGATCAGATCAACTCAGCATGTGTGTTAATGATCTCCATCCAGAGAACAGAAACAGGGACACAAAAACAATTCTGTCCTTGCTGCCTGGAGGTTAAATATGATAGCTCCTTAGAGACAACTGCATCTGGTGTTCATGGGAGATCTAAAGGTAATTGCCAATGTAGTTGCCATTCCATGCTCACATTTCAAAGATGCAAATATGAGGAAACTTTTGATGCATACGGAGTTTATTGGTTTTCCTGCTAATCAACCAATTTCACAAGTATTTACTGAATAGTGTGTACCCAGCATCCTTTCATAGAGGCATAAGAGATTCTGAAGAAGTAGAAATTGGTTCTTGTCTTTAATGAAGGCATTTCTAATCTTGTCAATTTACGCATTTAGTCATTAAACAAATTTTTTTAAGCATGTGTGAGGATGATAAGTCACGTACACATGAAAGTCATTGAACATAGTAGAGCATAATTGGGTGCTGCACGCAGTTTCCCCTCGAGGGCCAGGCAACAAAACAATGCTCATGAAAACTACTAAGTGCCAGTACTGGCAACACGGAAATGGGCAAGACAGAGCCCATATCATTAAGAAGCTGACAGCCAGGGAGAAAAATAAATAAACCAGAAATTACAACACAATATGGTATAATTAGGTAAGTGCAACAGAGGAGGGCAGATGGTCAAGGAATGCCCTTCAACCGAGTGTTGAAGCTTAAATGTAAGTTCAAAGAACGTAGGTCCAGGGTTGAACGGGGAGAAATGTCAACGGCATGGCCAGAGAAAAAGGCAAGCTTGTGACTTGTTTGCAAGGGCCTCAGAAGTCACAAGTCCCTCCTCTATGACCGCGCCACGAATTCCAGCTACTTCTGTTGCCCCAAACTTTGGTCCTGTCTCCTCTACTGAGTGGAATCTCAGGGCTCTGCTCAGATTCAACATTCTGCACCACTGGGAGGAAACTAGAGATCCCGGGGCTGACTTTGAGGCCTTTTCTTAGCGATTGCACTCCTGCGCCACCTGTTGGCCAACGCCTGAAAACCGTTGCCTTATGTTTGTCCAGTTTCATTTAGTTTGCGTGGGAGGGAGGCTTAGTACTGTACAAGTCACTTCATGTGGCTGGGACTTTCCCACGTGTCTTGAATAACCCTTCACTAGGCCCTGATGCATCTACCTGCCAGTTTCTCAAACCTCTGCCTCCATTCCTATTGCTTTCACGTCCTTCACTTCTTCATGCTTCTTGCTTTCATGAGTCACTTGTGACATCCCTATTGCCACAGTCAATGGGTATTTTTCTTCCACCTTAAGCCTCCCTGACCGCTTGTTAGTATTTGAACTGGTTAACTGGTATCTTCTTTTTGAAACTCTTTGGATTCTCAACGTTATGACTCAGCTTCTGCCTCTGACTCACTCTTCTCCGTTTTGTTTGCTGGCCTCAATGGCTCCACTGCTGGATAACAGGTGTTCCCCAGGACTGTTCCCCAGGGTGCTTGTCCTGGACCCCCTGGGCATCTGCTCTATGTTCATAGCTTTACATTGTTAATTTCTTGTCCTGCCTGCCACTGTCTCTTTTATGCTAATGATTCTAACTTTGTGTGACCAATCCTGTCTTTACACAAACTCTTGGCAGAGCTCTCCAGTTGCCTAGTATCTGGATATCCTGCCTCCAAATTGATCTGGATTCTGTCCCCTCTTTAACCTTATCTTATGCTCTTCTTTCCATTGTTTACTGTAGTCCATCTACACTGACCTGAATTTAATTCCTAAAACACACCAAACTCTTTCCCACCTCAGGGTCTTTGCACATGCTGTTCCTGCTTCCTGATTCACTCTTCCCTCTGTTTTTCATGTCTATCTTTTCCTCATCCTAAGGTCTCAGTTTACCTGTAATCTCCTCAGAGAGACTTCCCTTGACAATCAACCTAGACTACTCAGGCGTACCTTGGACATATTGCGGGTTTGGTTCCAGACCACCGCAATAAAGGGAATATCACAATAAAGCGAGTGACATGAATTTTGGGTTTCCCAATGCATATAAAAGTTACGTTTACACTACTCTGTATTGTCTTAAGTGTGCAATAGCACTATGTCTAAAAAATGTGCATATTTAAAAATATTTTATTGCTAAAAATGCTAACCATCATCTGATAATGCAGGGTTGCTACAAACCTTCAATTTGTTAAATAAAAAACACAAAACAGTATCTCCAAAGTTCAATTAAATGAAGCACAATAATAAGCCTGTACTCTGTTATTCTCTATCACTACTCCTTCTTGCTTTCTCCATAGTACTTAGAATTTGTAATATTTATTGATGTATTTGCTTACTCATGTTGTATTAATAGGTTTATGTGTTTGTTCGCTTACGCTAAGCTTCGCACAGTCTGAGACCATGTCTGTTTTTTCAGTTCATCTCTCCTTGGCACTCAGCATACTGCCTGGCACACAGTAGTTTCTATGTATTTGTTGGATGCTGGAGTGAGCTCATGACTAGACTCACTATCCTCTTCTTCTCTACAAAAAGCTCCTCCATGCCAGGTCTCCTGTGCTTGGCATTGATGTTGGTAACACAAACATATAAAGTCTTCCATAATCCTACAGCATTTTGTTCATATATTAATAAAGAAAAATAAACTTTCTGAGACAAGGTGAACACTGGGCTGAGAGAACACGACGGGTTAGGTTCTGTAGAATGGGGCCTTGAGGAAAGGAGCTGGATACAGGGTTTTTAAAGCTGTGACCACAATTGGTCTCAAAGCTCAGATTCACTTCATTATGATATAGCTTCACCATTGTTGAGTGCAGAGGGTACAGTTGACCCTCCAGACCACAGGCAGTCATCAGGCTGTTTTCCAGCTGGTTTTGACTAGTTTCCGAAGAAGCATTGCCCTATAAGGGTGGCTCCCTCTTCTGAGGTCTTACAGTTTCTTATACCCTCTGGACCCAGTTTCCTGCAGATCCTCATTTCCATTAAGCCCAAGATTTATCAGTGTATTAGCACTTTCCATGTTGGATAATAATTCAGCTGTTTTCCAGCCTCTTCACCCCGATGTACCATGAACCGAGGCAGAGAGATTTGGTCTTCACCCTCTTTGCATCCCCTATAGCCTAGGTCAGTGTGTGGCACACAGGAGACCCTGCAGTAAAGGTTTATAAATGAATGAATGCCAAACCTCCCCTAGTCAAGACAAATAGTAGCCAGGAAAATTAGTCTCTGGGCTCTAGGTGTGTAGGTCAAGGGTTACCCAGAATTTTCTCTCTGCTATCAGATAACTTCCATCCTCACATGGCAGTAACTCTGGCCAACCCTGGGGGCTGGGAGCATGTGGCAGTCAGAAAGAGCCAACGAGGGCATGGTGTTGTCCGGGGGTGGGGATGGGGATGGGGTGGGTTGGAGAGGTGAGGATGGTAAGAGGAGATGGATTCAGGAATGTTTAAAAGGGGATGCCAGCAGGACCCTTTATTCTAGTGCCTGTGTAGTAAAGTTAAGTCATCTTCCAGACAGTGTGAACATCAAAAGGAGGGTCTTCCACTCCATTAGATAAATTTAGGATTGCGAGAGGAGAACGTGACTAGCAAACTGTAAGGGCTGCCTCTACAAGAGAGGTTTAAATATATTATGCTCAACTGTCAGTACCAGTGCATTAAGTGTTCTAACACTTGTGGGGCTGCTGTAATTTGCCTCACATGGGTGACCACAGTATTCCCAGGGAATAAATTACTTTCACTTGCTTACCAAAGGAACAGAACAAATACTTTAATATGTATTCCTCCTCTTTGGCCAATAAATTACCTTTATATTGAGGATTTTGATTGAACATTTTCAGCAGCCGTGGGAGCAGGTGATTAACATGCCAAACCAGTTCCCCTGAGTTCTGGGTAGGAGAATTTCAGGGAACTTAAAGTTTCACATCTCCTATTAAATTATAAAGTTATGCACGATTTTTATGAGTTTTTTGCACTGTGAATAAAGGATTATCTTTCTTCAAACAAAACTACCCTGAATTATGTGGTTTTGCTATCTTTTCTTCCTTCCATCCATCCATCCATCCATCCATCCATCCATCCATCCATCCATCTATCCATCCAACCAGCCAGCCAGCCAGCTAGCAGCCAACCATCCAACTACCCACCCACCCACCCATCCATCTATGCATCTATCTACCTATCCATCCTGCAGATCCTCATTTCCATTAAGCCCAGGATTTGTCAGTATATATATGTCAGTATACGTTTCCATGTTTTGTTATAATTCACCTGTTTCTCCATCCTCTTTACCCCAGTATACCATGAACCAAGGCAGAGAGACTTGGTCTTCCTCCTCCACCATGCATCAGCATATGTGTCCATCCCCATCTCCCACATGACAGATTTGGGATGGTTTGTCTACTCATTAAAAGAACATGATTTCTGTATTTTCCAAATCTCTGTGTAGAAAATTTTTTTCTTTGCATTTGTATGCTCTCTGCACTTTCTGCACACACTCTCTCACCTCCCACACCTTTCTCAATAAATGCCAACACTATTGCCCCTATGATTACAGCAATAGTATTTTTTCCAGAGTCAAAAATGACTGTCATGTCACTAAAGCCACACTTTGTGTCGTGGTTGTCTTCTCTCACTCACTCTCTGTCTTTGGCTTCCACATTGTTACATCCTTCTGGTTTTCCCACCACTTTGGGGTCTCATAGCCCTTTCGTTATTTCATAGGTTCATATCCCTTTCATTATTGGTTCCTTGCCCCTCAGTCCTACTTATCTGCATTTCTCAATCATCTCTCTAATCTCATTCCCTCCTGTAGGAGTTTACTAGGGCTGCTGTAACAGAGTACCACAAACTTGGTGGCTTAACTAGCAGAAATGTATTGTCTCATAGTTCTGGAGGCTAGAAGTCTGAGATCAAGGTGTCAGCAGGGTTGCTTCCTTTCTGAGGCCTGTGAGAGGAAATCTATTCCATGCTTCTTGCCTAGCTCATGGTGATTTGTTGGCAATCTTTGGCTTGTAGAAGCATCACCCCAATATCTGCCTTCATCTTCACATGGTGTTTTCACTCTGTGTGTTCAGATTTCCCTTTTTTTATAAGGACACCCGTCATATGGAATTGGGCCCACCCTAATGGCCTCTTTTCATTTGATTACCTCTGTAAAGACCCCTTCTCTAAATAAGGTCACATTCTGACATACTGGGGCGTTAGGATGTCAACGTGTGAATTTGGCCACTTGTGATGGGGGGTGGACATATTTTAATCCATAACCTCTGCTATGGTTTCAATGACTTGTCCACTGATGACTCTCAAATCTGTGAATCCATCCGAAACCTGTCTCCTAAACTCTAGACCTGTGTGTCCAACTGCCCCCTGTCCATCTCCCCTTGGGTGAATTTCCTGTGCCTTAAACTCAGCATGTCTAAGACTGTATTCATCACCCACCCCCTGAACTAGGTCTTCCCCCTAGCTCAGTGAATAATGGCTTATCACTTCAACTGTCTGGACAGAAACTGATACTTATCCTTGACTCTTCCTTCACCCTCATTTCTACAACCATATCCAATCATTTCCCAAGTTAAATCGATTCTCTCTGCAGTTGCTCTCAAATCTACCCCTTCTACCCACTGCTACCACCTCTTCAAGGTCACTACCCTCTCTCCTCCAGACCACTCCAGTGTTCTCTTTTTTTTTTTTAATTATATGTTTGGACGCGTTGGGTCTTCGTTGCTGTGCGCGGGTTTTTTCTTTAGTTGCAGCGAGCAGGGGCCACTCTTCATTGCGGTGCGTGGGCTTCTCGTTGTGGTGGCTTCTCTTGTTGTGGAGCATGGGCACTAGGAGCGCAGGCTTCAGTAGTTGCAGTGCACACGGGCTCAATAGTTGTGGCATGTGAGCTCTAGAGCGCTTGGGCTCAGTAGCTGTGGCGCATAGGCTTAGTTGCTCCACGGCATGTGCGATCTTCCCGGACCAGGGATAGAACCTGTGTCCCCTGCCTTGGCAGGTGGATTCTTAACCACTACACCACCAGGTAAGTCCCTCTGGTGTTCTCTTAATAAGTCATTCTATCCCTGGTTTTACTCCCTCTTAATCCACTGCAGAGCGTTCTTCTAAAAACCCAAATCTGGTCATTCCATTTTCCTCCTTAAAGCCATTCTGTGGCAGTGTGGACAGTGTGGACACCATAACAATTGTGGAAATGACCCGATGTGGGTTGTTTAGCTTTCCCCGTGTCCCCTGAGGCAGAAACTTGCAGTTGTATTTAGATTGTGGCTTAAATCACAGCAGAGCTGCCTAAGCAGCTGCCTCTGCCAGTTCTTGACCTGTACTCCTCCCAAGTGACAAATGTATATACTAACTGCATTAACTGTGCCCTGGCACGCTCATCTGCTCATTTATTTATTTCTGCTCATGAACAAGGCATAAGTATTTTGTGAACTGATGCATAGGCTTATGGTTTGAAAGCCAATTCCCAAATGAGAAGATACTTGCAGACCATTGGCAGTGGCAAGTCAATTGGCTCCCAGATTAAAAGTTGGCTTGCCCATCCATTTGGCATATAGCTTTCATTGTATAAATTACTGTGTACTTTGCTTTTCCTCTCCTACACCATAAGAAAAAGGGCAGGCATTGTGCCTTCTTATCTTCCTTACACTTAGCAAAGGGCTAGGCATATAGTGGGCATCAATAACTTTAATAACAGAATCAGGCCAATAGCCTCAGGTCTTCTGAATTGGCTCTTGACAGTAATGAATTATGAGGCCACCTTATTAATATTTTGTCAAGTCTGTCAATCAAGAAACTCACCAGGACCATTTGGAAGGGAATGTATTCCAAGAGATTCTACCAGGGAAGAATTTGTAAGTAGCCGTTTCTAGTCAGTAGGGAGTATTTTGCAAGATTTTCAGAGCAGTAGTGACATTGTAAGAGGGTAGCACTTATGCTGCAAGGTACCTAGGGATCTTAGTACCTTTTTGTGCACCTCTGTATGCGTAAATACCCTGGTACAAATTACAAGGAAATTAAGCCTTTGGGGGAAGAAGAGACAAAAGCTCAACTAGAAGAAAGTCAATGTGAAGGCTTAAAGAAAAGCAAACGGTGATTCAAAGCAAGCTCAACATACAAAAATCCAGAATTAGAAAACAAATTAGAATCAGTTACTTATTTTAGCAAGAAGTTATTATTTCAAGCATAAACACTCCCACTGCATCTAAAATATGATTTTAAAATACCATTACATTATTTGTATGTGTTTTAAGAATAGTATATCTGCTATTATAAAAAGCAAAATAGTAGTGTGACCTTTTTTTAAATTGAAGTATAGTTGATTTACAATATTGGGTAAGTTGCAAGTATACAGCATAGTGATTATTTTTTTTTGAAGATGATATTCCGTTACAAGTTATTGAATATAATTCCCTTTGCTGTACAGTAGATCCTTGTTGCTTATCTATTTTATGTGTAGTAGTTTGTTAATCCCATACTCCTAATTTGTTCCTCTGCCCCTCTCTCTCCCCTGTATAACCATGTTTGTTTCCTATGTCTGTGAGCCTATTTCTGTTTTATATATAGATTCATTTGTATTATTTGTTAGATTCCACATATAAGTGATATCATATAGTATTTGTATTTCTCTGACTTATTCCACTAAGCATAATATTCTTTAGGTCCATCTGTGTTGCATCTGTGTGGCAGCAAATGGCAATATTTCATTCTTTTTTATGACTAATAATCCATTGTGTGTGTGTGTGTGTGTGTGTGTGTGTATATATATATATATATATATCTTCTTTTTTAATATATATCTTTATTGGAGTATAATTGCCTTACAATGTTGTGTTTCTGCTGTACAACAAAGTGAATCAGCTATATGTATACCTATATCCCCATATCCCCTCTCCCTTAAGCCTCCCTCCCACTCTCCCTATCCCACCCCTCTAGGTGGTCACAAAGCACTGGGCTGATCTCCCTGTGCTGTGCTGCAGCTTCACACTGGTCATCCACTTTACATTCGGTAGTATATATATGTCAGTGCTACTCTCTCAGTTCATTCCAGCTTCCCCTCCTCCATCTGTGTCCTCAAGTCTGTTCTCTACATCTGCGTCTTTATTCCTGCCCTGCCACTAGTTTCATCAGTACTGTTTTTTTAGATTCCATATATGTGCACTAGCATACGGTATTTTTCTCTTTCTGACTTACTTCACTCTGTATGACAGACTCTAGGTCCATCCACCTCACTACACATAACCCTATGGGGACCATTCAGACTCTGATTCGGGCCAATTCCTGCACGTGCTCGCCCCCAAAGTCCACAGCTGCCAGAGCTAGACGATTTTCATTTGTGGGAACACTCATTGTCTACTCAGATAGTCCATAGATGCAGGGTCTACCTAGCTCAGCAGCTTGTACAGCTGATGGAAAGATTTTTGATCTTCTTCCTTAGTTGCCCCATCCCTGGGGTTCAGCTTTGGGTTTTATCCCCATCTGTGTGTGGTCCACCCACAGGAGTCTGGTCCTGAGGCTGCCTTGGAGCTCTTGGGTCTGCCCCAGTGAGGATAGGGCATGGAGGTGGTATGACTGCTTGGATCGCAGGAGCCCCGACAGTGCCAAATGCGCAGGGAAGCTGGTGGCCACCGGCACAAGAGATATCGCCCTAGTGAGGGCCTTTTCTGGCAGCAGGCGCGCAAGGGCCATCCCTGAGAGGGCTTCGTTTATTGTCGTCAGCAGGCACTGGCGTGTGGGGAGAGAGAGGCTGCAAGAGTGGCTTGTCCCCCTGCGTGTTACTCAGCAGTAGTGCCCTGCTTCCATGGCAGTCCCGTCTTCCTCTGTAGGTATGCCCTGCTGTGGATTTCCTCCCTCCCGTCCCCTCAGTCTGTCTCCCCACAGCCAACAGCAATTCTCGCTCCGGGCCTGTTCTCCAGTCCCCGTGCTCCAGCACCCAGCCCCCTTGCACACCTGTGAACATATGTCCAAGTCCAGGGCATGCAGGGCCGCTGTACGGACCGTCTGTGTATTTCTCATTCTGTCCTGTCTGCCACAGATCAGCCGCTTCACCCTCTTCCGACAGCCTCAAATGCTTTTCTTCTGTCCCAGTCGATTTCTCTGTTGGAGAGGAGGTTTCCCCGAATTTGGGACTCTCTCCTCTGCTTCAGCCTCCCACCCTTCCCCGGGGTGCAGGTCCCATCCAGCTTCCTCTCCTCCTCCTCCCTTCTTTTTGCCATCCTACCCAGTTATGCGGGGATCTTTATAGTCCTGTCCGGTGTCCAAGGTCTTCTGCTAGTCTTCAGCTGGTGTTCTGTGAGAATTGTTGCATCTATAGATGTATTCCTGATGCATCTGTGGAGAGAGATGAACTCCACGTCCTCCTTCTCCACCATCTTCTATCTCTGTGCCATGGATTGCCTCAGGGCAGGTAAACCATCACCTTCAATCCTTTTGCCCTTTGAGCCTAGCAGGATCCTTGTATGACTTTTGTCAATGGAAAAATTAATCAACAGCTGATCCTTCGGACTCCAGCAGTTTGAGGTAGCAACAAAATGACTGCAGCTCCCACCCACTCTCCTCACAATCTCTATATCATATCTTCTTAAGCCAATCATTGGTTGATGGGCACTTGGGTTGTTTCCATGTCTTGGGTACTATAAATAGTACTGCTATGAATATTGGTGTGCATTTATCTTTTCAAATTAGGGTTTTCATTTTTTCCAGATACATACCCAGGAGTAGGATTGCTGGATCATATGGTAACTCTATTTTTAGTTTTTAAAGGAATCTCCATACTGTTTTTCATAGTGAATGCACCAATTTACATTCCTACCAACTGTGTATGAGGGTTCCCATTTCTCCATACCCTCTCCAGCATGTATTATTTGTAAACTTTTTGATGATAGCCATTATGACTGGTGTGAAATGATACTTCATTGTGTTTTGATTTGCATTTCTCTAATAATTAGCAATGTTGAGCATGTTTTCATGTGCCTGTTGGCTGTCGGTATGTCTTCTTTGGAGAAATGTCTATTTAGGTCTTCTGCCCAGTTTTTGATTGGGTTGTTTGTTCAGTATTAAGTTGTATGAGCTGTTTGTATATTTTGGATATCAATCTCTTGTCTATTGCATCATTTGCCAATATTTTCTCCCATTGTGTCGGTTGTCTTTTCATTTTATTGATGGTTTCCTGTGCTGTGCAAAAGCTTATAAGTTTGATTAGATCCCATTTTATATTTTTGCTTTTGTTTCTTTAACCTTGGGAGACTGATCTAAGAAAATATTACTACAATTTATGTTAAAGAATGTTTTGCCTATATTTTTTTCTAGGAGTTTTATGGTGTCATGTCTTACATTTAGGTCTTTAAACCATTTTTTAAAATTGAACTATAGTTGATTTACAACATTGTGTTAGTTTCAGGTATACAGCACAGTGATTCAGTCAGATATATTATATATATATATATATACACACACACACACACATACACACACCTTTTCAGATTCCTTTCTCTAATAGATTATAACAAAATATTGAGTATAGTTCCCTGTGCTATACAGGTCCCTGTTATCTATTTGATATATAGTAGTGTGTATATGTTACTCAATATTGTCAAAATGACTGTACTTCTCAAGGCAATCTACAGATTTAATGCGATCCCTATCAAATTACAATGGCATTTTTCACAGAACTAGAACAAATAATCCTAAAATTTATATGGAAACACAAAAGACCCTGAATAGCCAAAGCTATGTTGAGAAAGAAGAACAGAGCTGGAGGAATCAGTCTTCCTGACTTCAGACTATATACTACAAAGCTACAATAATCTTTAAACCATTTTGAGTTTATTTTTGTATATGGTGTGAGGGAGTGTTCTAATTTCATTGATTACATGTAGCTGTCCAGCTTGCCCAACTGCACTTGTTGAAGAGACTGTCTTTTCTCTGTTGTATATTCTTGCCTTCTTTGTCATAGATTAATTGACCATAGTTGTGTGGGTTTATTTCTAGGGTCTCTATTCTGTTCCCTTGATCTGTGTGTCTGTTTTGGTGCCAATACAATGCTGTTTTGATTACTGTAGCTTTGTATTATAGTCTGAAGTCTGGAAGGGTTATACCTTAGTTTTATTCTTTTTCCTCAAGATTGCTTTGGCAATTCTGGGTCTTTTGTGGTTCCATATAAATTTTGGGATTATTTGTTCTAGTTCTGTGAAAAAAGTAATGGGTGTTTTGATAAGGATTGCATTAAATCTGTAGGTTGCTTTGAGTAGTATGGCCATTTTAACAGTATTAATTCTTCTAATGCAAGAACAGGGGATATCTTTTCATTTATTTGTATCTTATTTAATTTCCTTTTTCAGTGTTTTATAGTTCTCAGAGTGTAGGTTTTTCACCTCCTTGGTTAAGTTTATTCCTAGGTATTTTATTCTTTTTTGACATGATTTTAAATGGATTTTTTCTCCTCTTTCTAACATTTCATTATTAGCACAAAGAAACAACAGATTTCTGTATATTGATCTTGTATCCTACTATCCTGCTGAATTCATTTATCAGTTCTAATAGTTTTTGTGTGGAGACTTTAGGGTTTTCTATATAGAGTACCATGTCATTTGTAAATAGTGACAGTTTTACGCCTTCCCTTCCTATTTGGATACCTGTTATTTGTTTTTCTTATCTGAGTGCTGTGGTGGCTAAGACTTCCAATACTATGTTGAATACAAGTGATAAGAGTGGGCATCCTTGTCTTTTTCTTGAATTTAGCGGGAAGACTTTCAGCTTTTCACTGTTGAGTATTATGTTGGTTGTGAGTTTGTCATAAATGGCCTTTACTGTGTTGAGATGTGTTCCCTCTATACCCATTTTGGTGAGTGTTTTCATGAATGGATTTTGAACTTTGTAAAATGCTTTTTCTGCATCTATTGAGAGAGTCATGTGGGTTTTGTCTTTCCTTTTGTTTATGTGGTATATCACATTGATTGAACCATCTTTGCAACCCTGGAATGAACCCAACTTGATCATGGTGTATGACCCTTTTAATGTATTGTTGGATTCAGATTGCTAATATTTTGTTGAGGATTTTTGCATCTATATTCATCAAAGATACTTGCCTATAATTTTTTTTGGTAGTATCTTTGTCTAGTTTTGGTATCAGGGTGATAATGTCCTCATAGAATGAACTTGGGAGTATTCCCTGCTCTCATAGTTGTGTAGTATTAATGCCAGCATCTTACCAACTAAGAGAAAGGGTGTGTATTCAAAGGCACAATTTCCAGAACTGCATTTAATAATCTAGGAGTAGCTGAACTATAAATTTATACCAGGCCTGTTAGCACTTCTATTTTCTTCATATAGCATAGCATTTTCTTATCTATTTTGCTTCAATTTACTGAGATGATCTCTTTGGGAAATGTTCTAAAGTGGATTCTAAATTTTTCATTTTCATGGGTTAAAGTAAATATTTCAGAACAGGCCTTTTCACTGTATGGCCAATGAATCTCAACTTGTTGGCATCAGAGTGACTGGAGTAATGGGAGAAGTGAGGTTGGTGCATCTTAAGAGATTCTCCCTCTCCACCTTCACCTGCGAGTCAGCCAACTCTCTTCCAGTGGAAAACTTGTCCCCAGGTGTTCAGCAAAGGTAACACCCTGCCATACCCCCTTAAAAATGTCTGTCATTGGGTTCTTATAGGAAAGCTGGTAAGAATTCCCAAAAATCCTCCTAAATGCTCTCAGTGGGCCCCTCCCTGAGAACCAAGATGCTCACCCATAGAGATGGCTGCAATCCAAAGAGAAATAGTGAGTGAAAACTTCAGAGATAAAGGGGGAAGGACAGGTCAGGAGGGAGCTTCGAGGTTGGGTGCATGCAAAGGTCCTGCAGAGTCGGTGTCAGACACAGAATCCTCAGAAGTTGGATATGCCTGGTTAGAAAACAGGAGATTTACTGGGTGGACTTGGGAGGAAAGACTCACAGAACCTTGGAAAATGTGCAGGAACTAAGAGACCTTTACAGCCAAGCAGCTAAAACAATCTGCCATGTTGTTGCTGTTGCCATCACTACCGACACCCTAACCAGACAGCCTGCCACTGCTGCTCATGGAACTTTAGCCTTCCTGGCTTCCCTGAGATTCAGAGTTCTGGATAGGAGCATCTGATTAGCTGAAACCAAACCATGTCTGCACCCTATTGCCAGGGGCAGGGAGAGAGAGTTATCTCTTTCCTTTAGCTTCTACTCTGGGATATGAGGCACTTTTCCACCAAAGATTATGTAATGGAGAGGGTAGCTTCCCCCTAAATGAGAAGGGAGTTGGGTGCTGGGCAGTTAAAAATAGGACAGAGGGCCAAGGTATCCACATTAAAAACATTCAGGGAGTTATTAACTGGGCTCAGAGATTTAAAAAAATTATTTGTTCTTTTGCAATGAAAAACATCTTCTATTATTTGGGAAATTTTTGAAGACCAAGACTATCACCCCCAAAATTTTAAAGGCAATTTTGTGATACTCTGCTGATTCACATCTAGGATCAGCCACATAGATTCAAAATTCTTTCTTAGGTCCCTTTGGAGTACTTTAAAATTCATTTCAGATTCCTATGAATGTTCAGCAGAAATCATCAAGATTAACCCATAATCTAATTCTACAGATGAAAGAAGGTATAAGGAGCGACAAGCTTGAGTAGTCAGAGGCTGGGTATGGGCAAGATAAGAGGTAACCCAGGTTAGGAAAACAACTTTAGACTTAATAAAATATGGGTGTGATTAGGGACACAGCTGAGGGAAGGGAATCATCCTTGGGCAGCACTGAGGAAATAAAATCTTGATACTGTAGGGAGCTGGAGGGTCAGAAATTTTGTAAATGAGCAAATGTTAAAGATGGTATTTTATTTGGGGGAGGAGAACCAGGAGAAAGGCATCTTGACCTCAAGGTCTTCTTTAGAATACAAATCTAGAACATGTACTTGACAAGTATACGGGTTGCTTAAGAAAGAATGGAGCTCTTCTGGCAAACACAGGCCCTGGGTGAGGGGTGCTGTGGCTGCAGTGCACAAGACTGAGATCATGACCAGGAAGACTAACTAAGACCAGTTTATATGTACAGATACTATTATTATTGATGTTCTTTCTATTTTTACCACGTGAATGCCTGGATCTTAGCAGGGGGAAAATGGTCTCACTGCAATACACATTACTAAAGGAGACTTCCCATTTCTCTTTAAAGAACATGTTTTTGCTTGAAAATTTTCCAAATAGGTGCATTTCCTCCAGGTTCTATCTATTCTTTGCATTCTGCCCTCTCCTGCAAGTTTTGCCTTCATGAGACTCTCCTTCCAACCCTTCATCCCTTTTCAAAATACTTCTTTTGTTCTCAACAGTTAAAAGGGCAAAATCCCCACTTGACTTTGCTGGAAGCTGCTCTGGGCTCTCTTCCAATCCAAACTCTGCCCTGCTCTAGGCTCTTTTCCAATCCAAACCCTGCCCTGCTCTAGGATCTGCTGGACTCCACCGTCCTCTATTAAGTATCCTCTAATTTTTCAGTCTGAAATTAATCTCTCCACCCTCTGAACAATAATTGTTCTTACTTTATGTACCACTGAACTATTTTCCTTTCATATTCTTAGGTATTCTTGTGAATATTTATTCTCTTATCTTCCCAACAAGATTGTTAACCTCTTGCATATATAGAAAGAGCTCAACAATTCTGGTCAGCTGAAATGCGAAGGCAGCAAAGTACATTGGAAAGAATATGGGCTTTGGAACTGGACACATCTGATTTTTAATCCTTACTTGGGCTGTGGAGATTTACTTTCCTCATATGTAAAATGGGGATAGTAAAATTCACCCCACAGTATTGTGGTGATGTCTGGAGATCTTATGTAAAGATCTTAGTACATAAAAAGTGTTAAGTAAGTGCTAGGCATTTTTAGTTTTGCATCATAAAAATAGGAAGCAGTGATGTACTCTTTAGTTTTAAAGTTAGTTACAGAGAAAAATCATATTCCAGATAGAATTAATACTGTTTTAGAGATATGTATAGCAGAAATGTAACATTTATTAGTCTTTTCCTCCAAAAAATTACAGATTTTAGGTAAACAAAGACTTAGCTTTTAAAAGGTTTTTTAAAAAGTCACTTTAATATGCATTTATAAATACCCAAATATTTCAGTTTTACATCTCAAAACTCTAGTTTTTAGGTAATGGGCATTTGATAATGATTTCAAATAAAATAATTAAGTCTCAGAAAAAATTTAGTATGAAACAAATAATCCATACAAAAAATATGAATAATAACATAATGAACAGCCAGGTCATTTTATTTTTTTATTTTTTGCTGATTATTTTTAATTTTTATTTTATATTGGAGTATAGTTGATTTACAGTGTGTTAGTTTCAGGTGTACAGCAAAGTGATTCAGTTATACATATCTCCATTCTTTTTCAGATTCTTTTTCCATATAGGTTATTACAGAATATTGAGTAGAGTTCCCTGTGCTATATAGTAGGTCCATGTTGATTATCTATTTTATATATATTAGTGTCTATATGTTAATCCCAAATTCCTAATTTATCCCTCCCCCACTTTCTCCTTTGGTAACCATAAGTTTGTTTTCGAAGTCTGCGAGTCTGTTTCTGTTTTGTAAATTTCGTTTGTATAATTTTTTAGATTCCACATATATGTGATATCATATGTTTGTCTTTGGCTTACTTCACTTAGTATGATAATCTCTAGGCCCATCCATTAATAATAATGCAGGGCTTCCCTGGTGGCGCAGTGGTTGAGAGTCCGCCTGCCGATGCAGGGGACACGGGCTCATGCCCCGGTCCGGGAAGATACCACATGCCGCGGAGCGGCTGGGCCCGTGAGCCATGGCCGCTGAGCCTGCGCGTCCGGAGCCTGTGCTCCACAACGGGAGAGGCCACATCAGGAGAGGCCCGCATACCGCAAAAAAAATAATAATAATGGCATTATTTCATCTTTTTATGGCTGAATAGTATTCCACTGTATATGTGTACCACTTCTTTATCCATTCCTGTTGATGGACATTTAGGTTGTTTCCATGTCTTGGCTACTGTGAATACTGCTGCAATGAACATAAATCTTTTCAAAGTATGGTTTTCTCTGGATATATGCCCAGGAATGAGATTGCTGTATCATATGGTAGTTCTATTTTTTAGTTTTTTAAGGAACCTCCATACTGTTCTTCATAGTGGTTGTAACAATTTACATTTTCACCAACTGTATACGAGGGTTTCCTTTTTTCCACACCCTCTCCAGCATTTATTGTTTGTAGATTGTTTTGATGATGGCCATTCTGACCCGTGTGATGTGATACCTCACTGTAGTTTTGATTTGCATTTCTCTAATAATTAGCAATGTTGAGCATCTTTTCATGTGCTATTTAGCCATCTGTATGTCTTCCTTGGAGAAATGTCGATTTAGATATTGTGCCCATTTTTTGTTTGGGTTATTTGTTTTTTGATATTGAGCTGCATGAGCTGTTTGTATATTTTGGAGATTAATCCCTTGTCAGTCGCTTCATTTGCAAATATTTTCTCCCATTCTGTGGGTTGTCTTTTCGTTTTGTTTATTGTTTCCTTTGCTATGCAAAACCTTTCAAGTTTAATTAGGTCCCTTTTGTTTATTCTTGTTTTTGTTTTCGTTACTCTAGGAGGTGGATCCAAAAAGATATTTCTGCAATTTATGTCAAAGAATGCTCTGCCTATGTTTTTCTCTAAGCGTTTTATAGTGTCTGGCCTTACATTTAGGTCTTTGATTCATTTTCAGTTTACTTTTGTGTATACTGTTAGAGAATGTTCTAATTTCATTCTTTTACATGTGGCTGTCCAGTTTTCCCAGCACCACTTATTGAAGAGACTATCTTTTCTCCATTGTATATTCTTGCCTCCTTCGTCATAGATTAGGTGACCACAGGTGTGTGTGTTTAGCTCTGGGCTTTTTATCCTGTACCATTGACCTATATTTCTGTTTTTGTGCCAGTACCATACTGTCTCGATTACTGTAGCTTTGTAGTATAGTCTGAAGTCAGGGAGCCTGATTCCTCCAGCTCCATTTTTCTTCCTCAGGATTGCTTTAGCTATTTGGGGTCTTTTGTGTTTCCATACAAATTAAAAATTTTTTTGTTCTAGTTGTGTGAAAAAATGCCATTGATAATTTGATAGGGAATGCACTGAATCTGTAGATTTCCTTGGGTAGTATAGTCATTTTGATGATATTGATTCTTCCAATCCAAAAGTATGGTATATCTTTCCATCTGTTTGTGTCATCTTCAATTTCTTTCATCAGTGTCTTATAGTTTTCAGACTACAGGTCTCTTGTCTCCTTAGGTAGGTTTATTCCTAGGTATTTTTTTTTTTTCATTTTTAATGGAGTATAGTTGGTTTACAATGTTGTGTTAGTTTCAGGTGTACAGCAAAGTGAATCAGTTGTACATATACATACATCAACTCTTTTTTAGATTCTTTTTCTAGATTCTTTTCCCATATAGGTACTCAATACTCATTACAGAGTATTGAGTTAATTTCCCTGTGCTATACAGTAGGTCCTTATTAGTTATCTATTTTATATATAGTAGTGTGTATATGTCAATCCCAATCTCCCAATTAATCCCTCCCCCTGACTTTATCCCTGGCAACCATAAGTTTGTTTCTTTACATCTGTGACTCTGTTTCTGTTTTGTAAATAAGTTCATTTGTACCATTTTTAGGTTCCACATATAAATGATATCATATGATATTTGTCTTTCTCTGACTTACTTCACTCATTATGACAATCTCTGGTCAATGCATGTTGTTGCAAATGGCATTATTTCATTCTTTTTTATAGCTAAGTAATATTCCATAGTATATATGTACCACATCTTCTTTATCCTTTCCTCTGTCGATGGACATTTACGTTGCTTCCATGTCTCCTAGGTATTTTATTCTTTTTGATGCGATGGTAAACTTGATTGGTTCCTTAATTTCTTTTTCTGATTGTTCATTGTTAGTGTATAAAAATGCAACAGATTTCTGTGTATTAATTTCATATCCTGCAACTTTATCAAATATATTGATGAGCTCTAGTAGTTTTCTGATAGCATCGTTAGGATTTTCTACGTATAGTATCATGTCATTTGCAAACAGTGACAGTTTTACTTCTTTTTCAATTTGGATTCCTTTTATTTCTTTTTCTTCTTTGATTTCTGTGGCTAGGACTTCCAAAACTATGTTGAATAATAGTGGTGAGAGTGAACATCCTTGTCTTGTTCCTGATCTTAGAGGAAATGCTTTCAGCTTTTCACCATTTAGTTTGATGTTAGCTGAATGTAGCTTTGTCATATATGGCCTTTATTATATTGAGGTAGGTTCCCTCTATGCCCACTTTCTGGAGTTTTTTTAAAGCATAAATGGCTTTTGAATTTTGTCAAAAGCTCTTTCTGCATCTATTGAGGTGATCATATGGTTTTTGTTCTTCAATTTGTTAATGTGGTGTATGACACATTAATTTGTAAATATTGAAAAATCCTTGCATCCCTAGGATAAATCCCACTTGATCATGATGTAAGATTCTTTTAATGTGTTGTTGGAGTCAGTTTGGTAGTATTTTGTTGACGATTTTTGTGTCTATGTTCATCAGTGATAGTGTCCTGATTTTTTTTTGTGTGATATCTTTGGTTTTGGTATCAGGGTGATGGTGGCCTCATAGAATGAGCTTGGGAGTGTTTCTTCCTCTGCAAGTTTTTGGAATACTTTCAGAATAGGTGTTAACTCTTCTCTAAATGATAGATTTCACCTGTGAAGCCATCTGGTCCTGGGCTTGTGTTTAATCACAGTTTCAATTCCAAGGCTTGTGATTGGTCTGTTTATATTTTCTATTTCTTCCAGGCTCAGTCTTGGAAGGTTGTATCTTTCTAAGAATTTGTCCATTTCTTCTACGTTGTTCATTTCATTGGCATGTAGTTGCTTGTAGTAGTCTTATGATCCTTTGTATTTCTGTGGTGTCAGTTGTAACCTCTTTTTCATTTCTAATTTTATTGATTTGAGCTCTCTTCCTTTTTTTCTTGATGAGTCTGGCTAAAGGTTTATCAATTTTGTTTATCTTTTCAAAGAACCAGCTTTTAGTTTCATTGATGTTTCTATTGTTTTGTCTCTATTTCTACTCTGATCTTTATGATTTCCTTCCTTGTACTAACTTTGGGTTTTGTTTGTTTTCCATTCTCTAGTTACTTTATGTATAAAGTTAGGTTGAGATTTTTCTTGTTTCCTGAGGTAAGACTTGCTATAAACTTCCCTCTTACAAATGCCTTTGCTATGTCCCCTAGGTTTTGGATCACTGTGTGTTTGTTTTAATTTCTCTAAAGGTATTTTTTGATTTCCTCTTTGACTTCTTTAGTGATCTGTTGGTTGTTTAGTAGCATATTGTTTATCCTCCACATGTTTGTATTTTTTACAGTTTTTTTCTTGTAGTTGATTTGTAATCTCATAGTGTTGTGGCTGGAAAAGATGCTTGATATGATTGATTTCAATTTTCTTAAATCTACCAAGGCTCATTTTGTGGCATGTGATCAATCCTGGAGAATGTTCCATGTGCACTTGAGAAGAATGTGTATTTTGCTGTTTTGGACGGAATGTTCTCTCTATATTTAAGGCCTGTTTTTCCTTACTGATTTTTTGTCTGGATGATCTGTCCATTGATGTAAGTGGGGTGTTAAAGTCCCCCATTATTATTGTGTTACTGTTGATTTCTCCTTTTGTGGGTCAGCCAGGTCATTTTAAAAGATATTTCTCTATGAAATAAATCAAGAGTGTTAGAGATACAGAGAGTGAATAGTACTTGATAAGTAAAAAATGGTACTGTGCTGGGGGGGTTTCAGCCTTTAAAGAAAAAGGTGGTACAAATTGAAATGGAAAGTTTTTATATTGCTTGTGCATTAACCATCTACCATGCTGCCCCCTTTCAATAATTCTAGGGTGAAATGTTTACCTAAGAAGACTGTAACTGATAAACAAAATTGACAAACTTCTAGGCAGGCTCACCAAGAAGAAAAGAGAGAGGACCCAAATGAACAAAATAAGAAATGAAAATACCACAGAAATACACATAATCATAAGAAATTACTATGAACAGTTATATGCCAACAAATAGACAAACTAGAAGAAATGGACAAGTTTCTAGAAACATACAGCCTGCCAAGACTGAGTCAAGAAGAAATAGATAATTTGAGCAGACTGATCAGTAGAAGTGAAAAACATCTATAATGATAAATTTTAAAAACTTCCTGCAAACAGAAGTCCAGGACTGCATGGCTTCACTGGGGAAGTCTACCAAACATACAAGGAAGAACTTGTATCTATCCTTCTCAAACTATTCCAAAAGGCATTCTATGAAGCCACCATCACCCTGATACCAAAACCAGACAAAGACACCACAAAAGAAGGAAATTACAGGCCAATACCCTTGAAGACCATAGATGCAAAAATCCTCAAGAAAATATTAGCAAAGCAAATCCAACAACACATAAGAAGGACCACACACCATGATCAAGTGGGATTCACTCGGTCACAAGGATGGTTCCACATATGCAAGTCAATCAGTGTGATACACCACATCAACAAAAGAAAAGATAAAAAAACACATAGAAAACACATTTGATAACATTCAGCATCAATTCATAATAAAAACTCTCACCAAAATGGATATAGAGGGAACATATCTCAACATAATAAAGGCTATTTATGACAACCTACAGCCAATATAATATACTTAATGGTGAAAAGCTGAGTTTTCCTGCTACATTCAGGAAAAAAGACAAGGATGCCCACTCTCATCACTTCTATTCGACATAGTAGTGGAAGTCCCTGTCACAGCAAACCAGAAAAATAAAAGGTATCCAAATTGGAAGGGAAGAGGTAAAATTGTCACCACATGCAGATGACATGATACTATATATAGAAAACCCCAAAGCTACTAGATCTAATAAATGAAATCAGCAAAGTAGCAGGATACAAGATTAACATTCAGAAATTGTTTCCATTTCTATACACTAACAATGAAATATCAGAAAGGGAATGTAAAAAAACAATTCCTTTTAAAATCACACCAATAAATAAATAAATCAAATACCCAGGAATAAACCTGACCAAGGAGGTGAAAGACTTACATGCTGAGAACTGTGAAACATTAGTAAAGGAAATTCACAGAAATGGAAAGATATCCCATGCTCTTGGATTGGAAGAATTAATATTGCTAAGATGGCAATACTACCCAAAACAATCTACAGATTTAATGTGATCCCTATCAAATTATCCATAATATTTTTCACAGAACTAAGACAAATAATCTAAAAATTTATATGGAACCATAGAAGACCCAGAATTGCCAAAGCAATCCTGAGAGGGAAAATAAAAAGCAGGAGACAGGGCTTCCCTGGTGGTGCAGTGGTTGAGAGTCCACCTGCCGATGCAGGGGACATGGGTTCGTGCCCCAGTCCGGGAAGATCCCACATGCCATGGAGCGGCTGGACCTGTGTGCCATGGCTGCTGAGCCTGCACATCCAGAGCCTGTGCTCCACAATGGGAGAGGCCACAACAGTGAGAGGCCTGCGTATCACCCCCCCCCCACCAAAAAAAAGCAGGAGACATAACTCCCACAGACTTCAGACAATACTACAAAGGTATAGTAATCAAAACAGTGTGGTACTGGTACAAAAACAGACATATAGATCAATGGAACAGAAGAGAAAGCCCAGAAATAAATCCACACACCTACAGTCGATTAATCTTCAACAAAGGATGCAAGGATATAAAATGGGAAAAAGACAATCTCTTCAGCAAGTGGTGCTGGGAAAGTTGGACAGCCCCATGTAAATCAATGAAGTTAGAACACACCCTCACACCATGCACAAAAATAAACTTAAAATGGTTTAAAGACTTAAACATAAGACATGACACCATAAAACTCCTAGAAGAGAGTATAGGCAAAACATTCTCTGACATAAGTCATACCAGTATTTTCTTAGGTCTCCCAAGGGAATAGAAATAAAAATAAACAAACGAGACCTAACTAAACTTACAAGCTCTTGCACAGTAAAGGAAATCATTAAAAAGAAAGAAAGAAAGAAAGAAAACATGAAAAGATAATCTATGCAATGGGAGAAAATATTTGCAAATGATGTGACAGATAAGGGATTAATCTCCAAAATATACAAACAGCTCACACAACAACGAAAAAAACAACCCAATCGAAAAATCGGCAGAAGACCTTAATAGACATATCTCCAAAGACATATATATGGTCATGTGAAAAGATGCTCAACATCACTAGTTATTAGAGAAATGCAAATCAAAACTACAATGAGGTATCACCTCACACTGGTCAGAATGGCCATCATCAAAAAATCTACAAAAAATAAATGCTGGAGAGGGTGTGGAGAAAAGGGAACCCTCTTGCACTGTTGGTGGGAATTGATACAGCTACTATGTAGAACAGTATAGAGGTTCCTTAAAAAACTAAAAATAGAACTATCATACAATCCAGCAATCCCACACCTGGCATATACCCAGAGAAAACCATAATTCAAAAAGATACATGCACCCAAATGTTCATAGCAGCATTGTTCACAATAAGCAAGATATGGAAACAACCTAAATGTTCATCAACAGAGGAATGGATAAAGAAGATGTGATACATATATACAATGGAATACAACTCAGCCATAAAAAAGAATGAGATAATGCCATTTGCAGCAACATGGATGCAACTAGTTTATCATACTAAGTGAAATAAGTCAGAGAAAGACAAATACCATAGGATATCACTTATATGTGGAATCTAAAATATGGCACAAATGAACCTAACTACAAAACAGAAACAGACTCACAGACATAGAGAACAGACTTGTGGTTGTTCGGGGGGGGGGTGGAGGGAGAGGGATAGACTGGGAGTTTGGGGTTAGTAGATGCAAACTATTATATTTAGAATGGATAAACAACAAGGTCCTACTGTATAGCACAGGGAACTATATCCAATATCCTAGGATAAACCATAATGGAAAAGAATATTAAAAAAAAAAGAGTGTATATATTTATGTATAACTGAGTCACTTTGCCATACAGCAGAAATTAGCACAACATTGTAAATCAACTATACTTCAATTAAAAAAACTATTAGAACTAATAAATGAATTCAGCAAGGTAGCAGGGTACACGATCAATATACAGAAATCTACTGTATTTCTTTATACTAACCATGAAATATCAGATAGAGAAAGTAAAAAAAAAATCTTGTTTAAAATTGCATCAAAAAAAAATACCTAGGACTAAAACTAACCAAGGATGTGAAAGACCTATATGCTGAGAACTATAAAACATTGATAAAGGAAACTGAAGATGATTCAAAGAGATGAAAAGATACCCCCTGCTCTTGGATTGGAAGAATTAATATTATTAAAATAGCCATACTACCCAAAGCAATCTACAGATTTAATGTGATCCCTACCAAATTACCCATGGTATTTTTCACAGAACTAGAATAATCCTAATATTTACACAGAACCACAAAAGACCCAGAATTGCCAAAGCAATCCTGAGGAAAAAGAACAAAGCTGGAGGTATAACTCTCCCAGACTTCAGACAATACTACAAAGCTACAGTCATCAAAACCGTGTGGTACTGGCACAAAAACAGATATATAGATCATGGAACAGAATAGAGAGCTCAGAAATAAACCCACACACCTACTAATCTTCAACAAAGGAGACAAGAACATACAATGGAGAAAAGACAGTCTTCAAAAGTGCTGTTGGGAAAACTTGACAGCTTCATGTAAATCAATGAAGTTAGGATGCATCCTCATACTATACACAAAAAAATTCAAAATGGCTTAAAGACCTAAATATAAGACATAGCACCATAAAACTCCATAAAACTCCTAGAAAAGAACATAGGCAAAACATTCTTTGACATAAATTGTAGCAATATTTTCTTAGATCAGTCTCCCAAGGGAAAAGAGATAAAAGTAAAAATAAACAAATGGGACCTAATCAAACTTATAAGCTTTTGCACAGCAAAGGAAACCATAAACAAATGAATAGGCAACCTATGTACTATGAGAAAATATTTGCAAACTATATGACTGACAAAGGCTTAATTTCCAAGATATACAGACAGCTCATACAACTCAATATCAAAAACAAACAACCCAATCAAAAAATGGGGAGAAGACCTAAATAAACTTCTCCAAAGAAGACATCCAGATGGCCAACAGGCACATGAAAAAAAATGTTCAACATTGCTAATTATTAGAAAAATGCAAACCAAAACCACAATGAGGTATCACCTCATATCAATCATAATGGCTATCATCAAAAAGTCTACAAGTAATAAATTCTGGAGAGAGTGTGGAAAAAAGGGAACCCTGTTGGTAGGAATGTAAATTGGTGCAACCACTATGGAAAACAGTCTGGAGGCTCCTTGAAAACTAAGAATAGAGTTACCATATGATCTAGCAATCCCATTCCTGGGTATGTATCTGGAAAAGATAAAACTCTAATTCAAAAAGATACATGCACCCCAATGTTCATTGCAGTGCTATTCACAATAGCCACGACATGGAAGCATTTCTAAATGTCCATCAACAGGGACTTCCCTGGTGGTCCAGTGGTAAAGAATCCGCTTTACAATGCAGGGGATGTGGGTTCAATCCCTGGTCAGGGAACTAAGATCCCACCTGCCATGGGGCAACTAAGCCCGCTTGCCACAACTACTGAGCTTGCATGCCTCAATTAGAGCCCGTATGCTAGAAACTACAGAGCCCATGCACTCTGGAACCTGCACACCACAACTACAGAGCCCACGTGCCCTGGAGCCTGCGCGCCACAACTAGAGAAGAGAAAACCCACACGCCACAACTAGAGAGACGCCTGTGCACCGCAACGAAAGATCCCACATGCCTCAGTGAAGATCCTGCATGCCGCAGCTAAGACCTGATGCAGCCAAAAATAAAATAAATAATAAATCTTTTTTTAAAAAGGAAATGAATATGGTAGATATTTTTAAAAATGTCCATTAACAAATGAATGGTTAAAGAAGATGTGATATATATATGTGTGTGTATACACACACACACACACACACACAATGGACTATTATTCAGAAATGAAAAAATGAAATATTGCCATTTTCAGCAACATGGATGGACCTAGAGATTATCATATTAAGTGAAGTCAGGCAGAAAGACAAATATGATATCATTTATATGTGGAATCTAAAAAAATAATAAAAATCAGCTTATTTACAAAACAGAAAGACTCACAGACATAGAAAACAAACTTATGGTTACCAACGTGGAAAAAGGAGGGAAGAGATAAATTAGGAGACTGGAATAACAGATACACACCACTATATATAAAATAGATAAACAACAAAGATTTACTGTATAGCACAGGGAACTATATTCAACATCTTGTAATAACCTATAATGGAGAAGAATCTGAAGCTGTACACCTGAAACTAACATAATATTGTAAATCAACTGTAATTAAATTTTTTAAAAAAGAAGAAATTTTGGCAAATTCCATATGGTCTTCTATGAAAATCCAACCAATGCTGATGACAGTATTCCTTTACTAGAAGGAATATTTACTGCCATTGGAAGTCAATGGAATATGAGACAACAAGCTGAAATACAGCTTTTCACATAATCTTTTGTTGAATTATTGATGTTTTCTTTCTTTTTATAAGACAAAATGTCACAGTAATAATTAGGGTTTCCAACCAATTCCAAGTCAAAATTCAGGATTACATTTCTGTCTTTGATGTTTTGTCAGTGATTACAACAGCTTCACAGATATTTAAGAGAAACAAACTAATAAAAGTTTAGCTGAAAATCGTCAAAGGTAGTTTTATGTTTAAAATACAATTTGCAAGAGACTGATTGGAAGAATCATCAATTAAAGAAGCTTAATGCTAGAAGATCACGTGGCCCAACCCCTGATTTTGTGATTATAATCCTATTGTAGAAACATGGATATCAGATGCCTTCTTTGCCCCTCCTACACCTGCCTCTGGCAGTAGAACTCTAGGGACTACAAAACAGACTTTCTTGCTCTCTGGCTTCAATTTAATAACCAATGGGGAGTCCCTATAGGATATCAAAGGAAGGGCGTATTATCAGGATCCCCCAGATGAATGCCTACCTTAATGAAAAGTCATAACTCATGTCAGGCAACCCTCTCCTTCCAGATTTTCCTAATCACTCCCTCCCCTTGTCCTTTCAGGCCCAAGTGCAGTAAGAGCTGTTGCTAAACCTGGGTACTGCCCTACCCGCTCTGGTTTCTCACCCACAGTGGTTCTCAAATTTTAGCTTGCATTGGAATTGCCTGGTGGGCTCCTTAAACCCAGGTTACTAGTTACCCCCATGGCAAAGTTTCTGATTCCTATGTCTGAGATGGCTGCTGATAATTTGCATTTTTAACAAGCTCCCAGGTGATGCTAGAAGCACTGCCCTATAGCCCTATATCTTGACCACCTTTTAATAAATTATCCTAATTTGAGTTTGTTATCTCTTCCTTCTGGAACCTTGACTAATATAAATGGCTAAAAAAAAATTGGTTGAAAATAGACGAAGTTTGTTGTATGATTAAACATGATTTTCAGGTGCTTGTTTGAAAAATCTTTAAATCAAAGAAGAGAAAGCTGTAGGGATTTAGGGAATCATTTTGTCCAATTATTAAATTTCAGAGCAGAAGAAATGCAGACAAAGAGAGGTCAAGTGATTTATCAGCCACTTGGTGTCCTGCTTTTCAGGGAAGTCTTTTCAGGATACTATTCTGCTTCTTATCATATAGCAACTCTTATCCCTCTCACCCCACCTCCCTCTCCCCTCCCCTGAATTGTGTAATTGCCTTCTGTGTTTCCATTATCTCTTTAGGTTTGGGTGCCTGTGGTACATGTGGTGTTTCAGGTAATCACCATAGTTTGGGGCAACTCAGGATAAGATCTGTAGCTGTTTTCAGCATAGGGCTTAGTAGAACCAAATGTTTCATTGATGTTTTGTGCTGATGGGAAATAAGAGTCGATGGCAGGACCCTTGTTTGAATAATAGAGTCTGGTCTATCCATTATCTTTCAAGTCATCTTGCACTCAGTCACACAGAAACTCACCTGACACTTTGCTTCTCTCTCACCTACTTTCCAAAGACGTTTTCCCAATTAATCTTTATCAGCTTGGCTTTTCAAGTTGTTATCTGAGACCCCCACCCCTTGTCCTCCATCTGTTTAGGCATTTGCTTACCCAGCAGCTGTAGTTCTTCTTTGCCCTTTTTGCTTTGAAGTCTCTAAGTGGAAACCCAAGGCACTGTCTGCCCAGCTCCACCCATACTTTCCTGGGAGCTGCAGCCTGTTGCAGTGTTCTCTGGCGACAGAAATTGGACCAGGAAATCAGTAAAATACAGAAGTTCTTTCTTCAAGATTTTTTGACTATGGACAGCTAGATTTTTCCCAGGAGGCTAAAGCTATGAGATTGGAAACACTGGGGCTTTGAACAACCAGGTTTTCTGCAGAGGAAGGCAGGTGGCAGCCAAGTGAGGAGAAATGAATCTGGCATCCAGCAGTGAGAAATGGGGGTGCTGTTCAGCTACACCATGCCCTGGGTTCCAGCTGTTCCTGAGGATTAGGAACATCCCTGGCCATCCTACTCTTTGATTGCTAAACTCATAAAAACTCCCCATTTTTGCTAAACCAGTTCAGTTTGGATTTCTATTTCATGAAGTCAAACATTGTGATTGATAAAATAGAACAAATGGTCATTTCTGTTTACCTGGTCATTATTAGTAATAACAGTATACATTTCTTGAGTATGTTCTATGGACCATTTAATCCATACAGCACTCCTCAGATGTGGGTAGAACAGGAGAGAAAACTGGGGCTGAGAGAGATTACATGGCCATCTTCTGTCTCAATGTTGTGCAACTATACATGGCTGAGCCAGATTCCTACCAGGTATCCCCAGATTTAAACAACCTGTGTTCTTAACCATAATGTTCTCTCTGAATCTCAATTATACCAAAGTTCCTTTTCAAGTAACAGGCAAGGATAGAAGGATGGGATTTTCAGTGCTCTTTTGTACTCAGAATTCAGGATCTTAGAGTTGAGCTTCTTACCATTAAGTTTCATAGCATTCTTTCCAACTCGAGTATGTGCTCTACAATTTTCTCTGACTCAGCATAAAATTCTGCCTGGCAAAGTCCTGCTCATTCTTCAAAGCCCCATAGAACCTTTCCTACTCCAGGCTGAATAAAGCACTCACTCCCTTTCTTCCTGCTCTCCTGTTCACATTATAGTTAACGGGTTACATGTCTGACTCCAATACTATGTTGAGAGTTCCATGAAGTCATGGACCGTGTATTCATCATTTGTCTAACTCCTATTCCTTACACAATACCTGCCTTAGAATAGGTGCTTAATAACTACTTGTTGAGTTAAATTGATTTGGGAAGCATGCAGAGCCTAACCAGTGCAGATGAAGAAACCATATTCTTATGCCTGGACAATTATGAAAAATGGCACAAGGTGGCCCAAACACAATGGCTCAGGTGAGCAGATGTCTTTACAAGGGGCCGGGGACCATCTAGTGTGACTAATGGGAGACTTCCAATCCTTCACTCCTAATGCAGTTTATCCTCAATACCTGTCAAAGTCTGAACACTGTTCACTAACTGAATTTGAAATACTCAGGCACTCACTGTGGCATATAAAATACAATATAAATATGATTTATTTATAATCCTTGACTGTATCCCAGGTGACATTCTGAATATTTTTGTCGGTGCTGGCTTTATTTTAATTGATAGTACAAGACCATATAGCATGGGCCAGTGTCTTCATTTCCAGGACCTGAGATGACTGTTTCATGGACCAAGCTCTGAACATGCCTCTGGGCCTGGCTCTGAGTTTAAATTTGCCTTTTTAGGACAACGGTTTAAATGCCTCCAGTGGCTCAGCTATTCTCGGGTCTCTTCCATGAATCAGCAAGTGGGAGGCAGCTGGCAGCTGGCAATGAGATTTGAGCTATATTGCATAAGGACCAGGAGGTAGAGAAGCCAGGACATAACACTGCAGTGAAAATGAGGAAGAAAGAGAAATCACTAGTTTGGCTTACAAATTCAACACTTGCTATCTACATGTGATTTACCAACTTTTTAGTAACTATGGCCAATATTTTATCTCAACCCCATCTCAACTTGGTACTCAACCCATTTTTGGACTTCCTCCTTTCCACCCAGAACTGCTGAGTAATCACAAAATGCCACAAGAAGGCACACCTCATGTAAACATAAATTATACAAGATACCTGAAAGATAAATTAAAAATTACTCTTGGAGTATCTGAGTGTCACCCCTCTTGAAGAACATGAATAAATGAGAGTTCCCTGAATTTTAGACAGCCTCTTTTAATTGAATTTAAAATATTCAATTAGAAACATAACTGTGAGGCACAGGATGGCAGAGTAGGAAGACCTTGAGCTCTTCTCCTCTCACAGGCACACCAAAATCACAGTTATTAAGAGAACAGCCATCAATGAAAAAAAACAGGACGTACCAGAAAAAATATTCTGCAACTAAAAATATAAAGAAGGAACCACAATGAGACAGCAGGAGGGGCAGAGTAGCAATATAGACAAATCCCATACTGCCAGGTGGGCAATCCACGAACAGGAGAATAATTACAGCTGCAGAGGTTCTCCCAAAGGAGTGAGAGGTCTGAGCCCCACTTCAGGCTCCCCAGCCCAGGGGTGCTGTACTGGGAAGACAAGCCCCCAGAGCATTTGGCTTTGAAGGCCACAGGGCTTATTCTGGGAGTCCCAGAGGGCCGGGGGAAATAGAGACTTTATTCTTAAGGGGCTCACACAAAGTCTCACATGCTCTGGAACCCAGGGTAGAAGCAGTAATTCGGTAGAAGCTTGGGTCAGACCTACCTTCTGAGCTCTAGAGAGTCTCCTGGAGAGGCAGGAGATAATTCCAATTCACCCTGGGGACATAGCCTCCCGGCAGTTATTTTGGGGAGCTCCTTCTACCACATGGTAACACCATTCTGGAATCCTCCTTCTAGATTATTACCACAGCACCCAGTCCCACTGCAGCCCAACAGTCTGCAGGCACCAGTACTGAGATGCCTCAGGGCAAACAGTTAACTGGACACTGACACAACTCCACCTACCAGCAGACAAGCTGCCTTAAGACCCCCTGGGTCCACAGCCGCCTCTGGACATGGCCCTCCTCACCAGAGGGCCCAGGATCTGTCCCCATACACCAGTGCACAGGCAATAGACCCAAGACCCCCAGGGCCTCCAGCCAGAGACCATGTGGGGCCCAGGCCCCACCCACCAGGAGCCTGTCCTAGCCTCAGACCCAGCTGAACCCACCAGCAGGCAGACACCAGCCACAAAAAAAAACAGCAACATCCCAGTCTATGGACTAGGCCTGCCATGGAACTGCCTGAGCCTGGTCCCTGGCCCACTAGGAGGCCAACACAAGCTTCAAGATACCAGCCCCTGCAGCCAACCATGTCAGGAACCAGCCCACCTACCAGAGATCTGACACCTGCTCTGGGACCCCTAGGCCCTGCAACCAGACCCCAGGACATGGCTCTGTCCACCAGTAGGCCGGCACAAGCCCCAGGACCTGGCTTCATCCACCAGTAGGTGGGCAACAGCCCCAGGTTCTCCTGGATCCTGACTCTGCCCACCAGTAACACAGCACTAGCCCTGGAACCTCCAGGGTTCTGCAGTCAGCTGCCTCATGATCAGACCCCACCAACCAGCAGCTGACAGCCTCTGCACAAGGCAGGACCTGGCAACCAACCATACCAGGGCCAAATAAACCTACCAGACCACTGGTGTAGTCAGCTCACCACAACAGAAATACCCACACAGTCCTCATAGAAGGAACCCCTAGAGCATATAGCTCTGGTGACAAGAGGTGAGTGTGCTATTGGGACTCATAGGATGTCTCCTACAGAAGGCCACTTCTCCAAAGTCAGGAAATACGAACAACTTACCAGGGGGTACATAAAAATAAAAATAGCAAGTTAGGCAAAATGAGGTGACAGAGGAACATATTCCAAATGAAGGAACAAGATAGAACTCCAGAAGAAGAACTAAGTGAAGTGGAGACAGGCAATCTACCTGAGAAAGAGTTCAGGATAGTGATCATAAAGATGATCAACAAATTGGGAGAAGAATGGATGCACAGAGTGAGAAGTTAGAAGTTTTTAACAAAGAGTTAGAAAACATTAAAGAATAAATATAAAGAGATGAAGAATACAATAACTGAAATGAAAAAATACACTAGAAGGAATCAACAGTAGACTAAATGATACAGAGGAACAGAACAACGAGCTGGAAGACAGAGTAGTGGAAATCACTTATGCTGAACAGAAAAAAGAATAAAAAAAAATGAGGACAATTTAGAGACCTCTGGGACAACATCAAGTGCACTGATGTTTGCATTATAGGTGTCCAAAAAGGAGAAGAGAGAGAGAAAGGGGTTGAGAGCATAGTTGAAGAGATAATAGCTGAAAACCTCCCTAACTTGGGAAAGGAAACAGACATTCAAATCCAGGAAGTACAGAGAGTACCATACAAGATTAGCCCAAAGAGGAACACACCAAGACATATTGTAAATAAAATGGCAAAAATTGAAGATAGAGAATATTAAAAGCTTCAAGAGAAAAGCAACACTTTATATACAAGGGAACTCATGCAAGGTTATCAGCTGACTTTTCAGCAGAAACTCTGCAAGCCAGAAGGGTGTGGCACAAGATTTTTAAAGTGATGAAAGTGAAAAACCTACAACCAAGAATACTCTACCCAGCAAGATTCTTGGTTCAGATTTGATGGAGAGATCAAAAGCTTCACAGACAAGCAAAAGCTAAAAGAGTTCAGCACCACCAAACCAACTTTAAAAGAAATGTTAAAGGAATTGCTCTAAGCAACAAAGGACACAGTGAGAAACATGAAAATCATGTGAGGAGAAAGCTCATCGGTAAAGGCAAATCCACAGTAAAGGTAGGAAATCATCCCCTCACAAAGCCAGTAGGAAGGTTAAAAGACAAAAGTGGTGAAATCATCTATATTCACAATAAGCAATAATTGTGAGGGGAGGAGAGTAAAATGCAGGGTTGTTGGAAAGCATTTGAAATTAAGAAATCAGCAACTTAAGACAATCATGCATATATATAGATTGCTATATAAAAACCTCATGGTAACCACAAACCAAAAATCTATAATAGATACACACACAAAAAAGAAAAAGATAACACTAAAGATAGTCATCAAATCACAAGAGATGAGAAAAAAGAATAAAGGAATTAAAAAAAAAAAAGACCTACAAAAACAACCCAGAAACAATTAACAAAATGGCAATAAGAACATACATATAAATAATTACTTTAAATGTAAATGGACTAAATGCTCCAATCAAAAGATATAGAGAAAAGAAATGAGAAAAAAATGATTACATGGAGACTAAACAACATGCTACTAAAAAACCAATGGGTCAATGAGGAAATCAAAAAGAAAATTAAAAAATATCTTGAGACACATGACAATGAAAACAAAACCATACAAAATCTATGGGATGCAGCAAAAGCAGTTCTTAGAGGGAAGTTAATAGCAATACAGGCCTTCCTCAAAAAAACAAGAAAAATCTCAAATAAACAACCTAACCTACCACCTAAAAGAATCAGAAAAACAAGAACAAACAAAACCTAAATTCAGCAGAAGAAAGTTAATAATAAAGATCAGGGAGGAAATAAATAAAATAGGGATTTTTTTAAAAAAATAGAAAAAAATCAATAAAACCAAGAGCTGGTTCTTTGAAAGGGTAAAGAAATTGACAAACCTGTGGCCAGGCTCACCAAGAAGAAAAGAGAGAGAACCAAAATAAGCAAAATAAGAAATGAAAAAGGAAAAGTCTCAACCACAGAAATACAAAAAACAATAAGAGACTACTATGAACAATTATATGCCAACAAATTTGACAACCTAGAAGAAATGGACAAACTTCTAGAAACATAGAGCCCACCAAAACTGAATCAAGAAGAAATAGATAATTTGAACAGACCAATCACTAGCAGTGAAATAGAATCTGTAATAATAAAGAAAACTCCCTGCAAACAAAAGTCCAGGACCAGATGGCTTCACAGGCGAATTCTACCAAACATACAAAGAACTTATATTTACCACTTCTTCTCAAACTCTTCCGAAAGACTGAAGAGAAGGGAACATTCCCCAAAACATTCTATGAAGCCATGATCATCCTGATATCAAAAGCAGACAAAGATACCACCAAGAAAGAAAATTACAGGACAATATCTTTGATGAATATAGATGCAAAAATTCTGAACAAAATATTAGCAAACTGAATCCAAAAACACATAAAAAAAATCATACACCATGACCAAGTGGGATTCATACCAAGTTCACAAGGATGGTTCAACATACACAAATCAATCAATGTAATACACCACATTAACAAAAGAAAATTAAGAAACCACATGACCATCTCAATAGATGCAGAAAAAGCACTTGAAAAAATTCAACATCGATTCATGATAAAAACTCTTACCAAAGTGGGTATACAGGGGACATATCTCAACATAATAAAAGCTATTTATGACAAACCCACAGCCAATACAATACTCAACAGTGAAAAGCTGAAGGTCTTTGCACTAAAATCTGGAACAAGACAAGGATGCCCACTCTCACAGCTTCTGTTCAACATAGTATTGGAAGTCCTAGCCACAGCAGTCAAACAAGAAAACAAATAAAAGGTATCCAGATTGGAAGGGAAGAGGTAAAATTGTCACTACATGAAGATGACATGATACTATATAAAGAAAACCCTAAGGACCCACACAAAAACTACTAGATCTGATAAATGAATTGAGCAAAGTAGCAGGATACAAGATTAACATTCAGAAATTGGTTGCATTTCTTTACACTAACAATGAAAATCAGAAAGAGAATGTAAAAAAAAAGAACAATTCCTTTTAAAATCGCACACACAAAAAAACCTAGGAGTAAACCTGACCAAGGAGGTGAAAGACTTACATGCTGAGAACTACGAAACATTAGCAAAGGAAATTAAAGAGGGTTCAAAGAAATAGAAAGATATCCCATACTCTTGGATTGGATGAATTAATATTATTAAAATGGCAATATTACCCAAAACAATCTACAGATTTAATGCAATCCCTATCAAATTATCCATAACATTTTTCACAGAACTAGAATAATCTAAAAATTTATATGGAACCATAAAAGACCCAGAATTGCCAAAGCAATCCTGAGGGGGAAAATAAAAAGCAGGAGGCATAACTCCCTCAGACTTCAGACAATACTACAAAGGTATAGTAATCAAAACAGTGTGGTATTGGTACAAAAACAGACATATAGATCAATGGAACAGAATAGAAATAAATCCACACACACCTACAGTCAATTAATCTTCAACAAAGTAGGCAAGAATATAAAATGGGAAAAAGACAATCTCCAGCAAGTGGTTCTGGGAAAGTTGAACAGCCTCATGTAAATCAATGAAGTTAGAACACACCCTCACACCATGCACAAAAATAAACCTAAAATGGTTTAAAGACTTAAACATAAGACATGACACCATAAAACGCCTAGAAGAGAGCATAGGCAAAGCATTCTCTGACATAAATTGTACCAATGTTTTGTTAGGTTAGTCTCCCAAGGCAATAGAAATAAAAATAAACAAGTGGAACCTAACCAAACTTACGAGCTCTTGCACAGTAAATCATTAAAAAAAAAACTAAAACAAAAAACAACACAAAAAGATAACCTATGGAATGGAAGAAAATATTTGCAAATGATGTGACAGATAAGGGATTAATCTCCAAAATATATAAACAGCTCACACAACTCAACAATAAAAAAACAATCCAATCAAAAAATCGGCAGAAGACCTTAATAGACATTGCTCCAAAGAAGACATACAGATGGCCAATAGGCACATGAAAATATGCTCAACATCACTAATTATTGGAGAAATGCAAATCAAAACTACAATGAGGTACCACCTCACACTGGTCAGAATGGCCATCATTAAAAAGTCTACAAATAACAAATGCTGGAGAGGGTGTGGAGAAAGGGGAACCCTTCTACACTGTTGGTGGGAATGTAAGTTGGTGCAGCCACTATGGAAAATGGTAGGGAGATTCCTCAGAAAACCAAAAATAGAACTACCATATGATCCAGCAATCCCACTCCTGGGCATATAACTGGACAAAACTATAATTCAACAAGATATATTCACCTCTGTGTTTCTAGCAGCATTATTCACAATAGCCAAAACTTGGAGACAACTTAAATGTCCATCTACAGCTGAACAGATAAAGAAGAAGTGGTACATATATACAATGGGATACTACTCAGCCATAAAAAAAGAACAAAATAATGCCATTTGCAGCAACATGGACGTGACTAGAGGTTATCATACTAAGTAAAGTAAGTCAGAAAGAGAAAAAGAAATATCATACGATATCACTTATATGCAGAATCTAAAATGTGACACAAATGAACCTATCTACAAAACAGAAACAGACTCACAGGCAGAGGTCAGACTTGTGGTTGCCAAGCAGAGGGGGAGAGGGATGGACTGGGAGTTTGGAGTTGGTACATGCAAACTATTACAGACTATTGCATTTAGAATGGACAAACAACAAGGTCCTACTGTATAGCACAGGGAACTATATCCAGTCTCCTGGGGTAAACCATAACGGAAAAGAATATTTTTTAAAAAATAATGTATATATGTGTATAACTGAGTCACTTTGCTGTACAGCAGAGATTGGCACAAACTGTAAATCAGCAATATTTCAATTTAAAAAAGTATTATTAAAAAAAAAAAGACATACAGTGGCTGAATGGATCCAAAACCAAGACCTACAAGAAACTCACTTCATATCCAAAGACATAAACAGATTGAAAGTGAGAGATGGAAAAAGGTATTCCATACCAACAGAAATCAAAAGAAAGCCAGGGTAGCAATACTTTTATCAGACAAAACAGAGTTAAAATAGAGTTAAAGTAGAGACTGTTACAAGAGACAAAAAAGGACACTACATAATGATCAAGGGATCAATCTAATAAGATATAACAATTGTAAATATACATGCACCCAACATAGGGGCACCTAAATACATAAAAACAAATATTAACAGACATAAATGGACAAATCAACAATAACATAATACTAATAGGGGACTTTAACACCCCACTTACATCAATGGACAGATCATTCAGACAGAAAATCAACAAGGAAACACTGGCCTGAAGTGACACATTAGACCAGATGAAATTAACAGATACATATAGAGAGAGAACATTCGTCCAAAAGCAGCAGAATACACATTCTTGTCAAGTGCACATGGAACATTCTCCAGGATTAAATCACATGCTAGGCCACAAAATCAAGCCTTGGTATATTTAAGAAAATTGAAATTATATCACCATCTTTTCTAACAACAACACTATGAGACTCGAATTCAACTACAAGAAAAAAACTGCAAAAAACACTGACATGTAGAGGTAAACAATATGCTACTAAACAACCAATGAATCACTAAAGAGATCAAATAGGAAATAAAAAAATACCTGGAGACAAATGAAACAAAAACACAATGACTCAAAATCTATGGGACTCGGCAAAAGAAGTTCTAAGAAAGAAGTTTATAGCTATACAAGCTTACCTCAGGAAAAGAAAACATTTCGAATAAACGATCTAATTTTACACCTAAAGGAGCTAGAAAGCAAAGAACAAACAAAACCCGTTAGTAGAAGGAAATAAATCATAAAGATCAGAGCAGAAATAAATGAAATAAAGGCTAAAAAACTTGAAAAGATCAATGAAACTAAGCGCTATTTCTTTGAAAAGATAAACAAAATTGATAAACCTTTAGCCAGACTCATCAAGAAAAAGAGAGGGTCCAAATCAATAAACTCAGAAATGAAAAAGGAGAAGTTACAACGGACACGGCAGAAATACAAAGGATCATAGCTGCTATGAGCAACTATATGCAAATAAAATGGAAAACCTAGAAGAAATTCATAATTATGTACAATCTCCCAAGTCTAAACCAAGAAGAAATAGAAAATATAAACAGACTAATTACCAGTAATGAAACTGAATCAGTAATTAAAAAAAAAAATCTCCCAGTAAACAAAAGTCCAGGACCAGGTGGCTTCACAGGCGAATTCTACCAAACATTTAGAGAATAATTAACACCTATCTTTCTTAAATTATTCAAAAAAATTTGCAGAGGCAGGAACACTTCCAAACTCATTCTGTGATGTCAGCATCACCCTGATACCAAAGCCAGACAAAGATATAACAAGAAAAGAAAACCGCAGGCCAATATCACAGATGCAAAAACGTAGATGCAAAAGTCCTCAACAAAATATTATCAAACCAAATCCAACAATACATCAAAAGGATAATACACCATGATCAAGTGGGGGTTATCAATGGGATGCAATGGGATATTCATATTGCAAGATTGAAGGCTAAAACCATTAATGATAGTCTCAAATATATGCAGAAGAAGCTTCCAACAAAATTCAACACCGGTTTATGATAAAAACTCTCCAGAAAGTAGGCATAGAGGGAACTTACCTCAACATAATAAAGGGCTTATATGTCAAACCCACGGCTAACATCATTCTCAATGGTGAAAAAGCTGAAAGCATTCCACTCTCAGTACTTTTATTCAACATATTGGAAGTCCTAGCCAGAGCAGAGAGACACAACCAAGTTGGATTTTAGTGATCAATCTAATGGAAAAGTGTATAGTGGATTTAATAGGAGACCCTGTTGGCAGTCTTAGCAGTTAGGAATTCAACAGTCAGCCTTACGAAGAAAAGGGAGGAAGCAGCGTATCATCACTTTGCTTTCCTTGAGGTAAACTACTTGACTGTGATAACAGTTCTAATTCAGAACAGATATGTCAACCCAAACACCATTTTCTAATGTTCATTTCCAGTTAATGGATGTATCTAAAAAGACCCTTTGTCTTAGGGACACAGACCTTGCCAACATAGCATTCTCTTTTTAGGACCCCTTTTTTAAAATTAGAAATGAACTCAATGAATGTTCCATATATTTTACTGCCAAGGCATTTAAAAATCTGTTTTCCTTCAGGAAATTCTCAAACTGGTATGAACTCTTTCTTCCCAGGTACCTCCAGATCATCAGTTACTCGATGTAAACCGGGAGCCAACTGCCCCAGTTCACACAGTAGCATCAGCAGACAACTGTCCCCTCTGTCTGTCACCGAAGAATCTTCTGCTCCTATTCTTGAACTTCAGAGTCGAGGATCCTCTGCAGTTTGTGGACACAGAGCCGAGAGGCAGAACAGATCAGGTATGTGGGTAACCTCCTCTTAAATAACAGTACGTTTGGTAAGCTTCTAGCCAGCAATGAAAGATCTCACCATTGGCACAGAATGTAGAGATGTTACATGGACTCTCAGGAGTGCATGTGGGGAAAGTTTATCAAGTGGGAGGAGAAGGAAGAAAGGAAATGTGCAGATATAATACATTAATGATGTACGGTGTACAGTGTAGCAGAGAACAATACCAAAACCTATAATTGGAGGGTTTAACATATGGTTAAACAGTGACTTCTAATGAAGTTTATAAGGAAACTAGTTTTCTCATCTTCAAGATGTGAAAAGCCAGCATCTTTTACCTCAATCCTGGGATTTAGTATTAGCATGCTGTACCCATTCTGAGAAGAATAAAAGTACCAGAAAAATCACCGACTCTGCTCTTGTCTTTATCAGGACTGCCAGTCCTTGGAGCTCTTCTAGTTTTCCCAATTTTACACCTCCTTCACTTCAGTTGTCTCCCTGATCAGCATTTACTATTAAACCAAGACCTTTGGCATTTCCTCACGACTGCCTGATCACTTACCAACTCCTGGGTTACTTGGTTACTGGAATTGCTAGATAAATTACCTTAATATATCCATGGGTTTCCCAGCAAACTTATCATTTTAAAATGCAGCTGGGTCCATTAGGCTGCTACCCAATACTGTTACATTTTGGTGGTGGACATCGTACTGCCTTCCCCAGAGATGCTCTCAAGCTCTGAGTCCATACTCACTTGCTCTCATCATATGACCACACTTCTACTTTCCTGAAAAGACTAAAACAATTGTGTGCTAAGAGATGCTTTCCTTTCTGCCTCAAAGTGTCTCTGTTCTCTTGTTTGCTAATTTGCTAATTACCATCATTGTGGGGACCACCTTTGATTTTTGTGTTTGCTACCATTCTGATGTTGACTCCTTCTGCATCCATGATCACCTTCTCTCCATCTCTTCCACCTACATTTTCAATCTCTCCTTCTCCATTTATTCTTCAGCTTGGCCAGCAACATATTAAAATCTCTTGCATCCTTAAAATCAATAGTGACAACGCAAAAACAACAAAATACTCTATTCAAAATAAGTGGGTAGTGAAAAAAAACCTGAAAAAAAAACCCCCTCAAACTCTGAGAACACTAGCTTTAAAAAATAAACAGAAGAGAGGGCTTCCCTGGTAGCGCAGTGGTTGGGAGTCCGCCTGCCAATGCAGGGGATACGGGTTCGTGCTCCGGTCTTGGAAGATCCCACATGCCGCGGAGCAGCTGAACCCGTGAGCCATGGCCGCTGAGCCTGCGCGTCCGGAGCCTGTGCTCCGCAATGGGAGAGGCCGCAAGAGTGAGAGGCCCGTGTACCGCAAAAAAAAAAAAAAAAAAACAGAAGAGAAATGGTAATTCAGGGGACTCAGGTAAACAAAGGTATAGAAGAAGTGTGAAAGCCTCTTGTAGGGTCCTACTTATCTGATAAGAGGTTTTATACGAGAAAAGATTTTTTCAAAAAACGACAATATTTTAAAATGGAATCTCAGCAACTATGGACCCCAAGGCTAAAACTCTTTTTTTTAAAGTGAAGAAAATCACATCTTAAATCTTCAGAAAGTTTTAATTGGCTTTAATAAGTTACAGTAATATTCTTATCATCCCAGTTATCTTCAGAACAGTATGTTCCAGTGAACTAAATATGGTTAATAAGTTTGCCCTACCTATCATACACAGATTACACATCTTAAAAACTGTACCGTTAAAGACCACGTGGGGCATGATTTACTCTTTCTGTAATGATTCAGAAGACATTTGGGGATATTCCTAGACACCAAAAAGAAAAGAAAAAAGGAGAATAATCGGAAGAGCAGCTCACCATTCTTTCATGAACGTTATGGTACTTAACCTCAAAATGAAGACCATGAGATACATATTATCGCTGTTTGACAGAGAACCTAAGATGGAATTAAACATATACTCAGGGCCATCCAATGGCAGGACTAGGACTTTCACTCATGTTTCCAAATTCCAGTGGCCTCTACCATCAATTTGTATGACTCCAATCAAGGTTCATAGAAGCGGATGGAATTCCTGGTAAATCAATTTTAATGATATATACAAAACGATAAATCTAAGCAGGACTCTAGAAAATCATGCTTAAAATGGTCAGAAAAATAAAAGAACTCTGGAGAGCCAATCTTTCTATGGTATCTGTAGATAGTAAAAGAATTGTCAACAATTCAATTTAGTTAGCAGAAGAAAGAATGAGTCAATACTAGGTGGGGATTTAGGTGACTGTTGGTGTCATCAAAAATATTCTCCATGCTCTGACGGTGGTACAGATGCAATCTTCAAAGAAGGTGACCGTGAAGGCAGATATCAACTCAAAGGGATACTTAAAATCTTTGTAGAATCGTTCCTCCTTTATAAGCTATTCCCTGAGAATAATGTGATCTGAAGTGTAGTAGAGTACACCTTTCTCTTAATATCACTTCTATCAAACCTCATGCAAGACTGCCATTCCTGCCAGGAAACAGAACTTTTTCTCCAAACCATTTCTGAAACTTCCAGTGCTTAAACGGGGAGCTCAAGCCTGAAACCTAGACAGAATCAATATTCGGAATAAAAAGTTTAGACCTTGGAGTCATACTGTCTTAGGCTCAACCTTGAACAACCTTTAATACAACTCTCAGTTTTTTCATCTGTAAAATGGGAATAATACCTACTTAATTGGGTAGGCTCGTGTTCCCTTCCCAGCCTTCCAACACCAGAGTCTCTTATTCCACCCTGTTATACAGTTTTGTTTTTTCCCTTTACTCTCTGTGTAAGCCACACGGTCATAGAGGGAATTTGCAGAACTGTTATGAAGTATAGTCTGTACACAGCCGAGGGAGCTGGCTAACATACTTACTGACTCATCTCAATGTCACTGCATCATGGGAGCTTCTCCTAACCCTTATGCCCGCCTCCTCTTAACAAATGCTTCTCCTCTGCTTCCATGTGGCCTTGTATCTGCCATACTTGGCCCTTATCATACTGTATTAGATGTGTTCTCTGGCCTTTGTCTAGATTATGAGCTCAAGTCTTTCTTGTCTGAACCCCTGGAACCCGACTGTCTAACTCCTGGTAGTCTCCATAGGACTTTGTTGAATAAATAAATAAAACAATACCAGTTTTCATCTTCTGGAGGCCTAGGCTCTGAGAACTCTGTTTATGAGACTTGGAAGTCATGTAGTAATTGCTGTGTTCGTCCTTACTTGGTTTATATTCTGCAGTGAAGAATTCACTTTCAAATCTTGCTACCCACTTTCCCCAAATAATTATATCAGGAAGCCTTAGCTGGATGAAAGCTTTACCCCAGTGGGGCAGTCCCATCTGGGTCATTAAGCAGTGCGCACACATTCAGCAGGAGAGCCAGCAGGTTCTGGAGAGGAAAAGTGAGAAACCATCTGCTCTCACTTGCTATCTGTGGGCTACACCACTTTCTTAACCCCAGGATAAGCCTTACGCTCAAAGGAGGTCCCTGGAGACACAACAGAATCTTGCAGACAATTCTGCCTCCTTTCCCCTAGGATTCTACTATCTGGGGACTCAAGGTGACCACTGCTCCCATTAAATTTCCTGACAGGTACATAAATTCATTGTGTTGAACTTGTTTTCTCTATCAGGGGAGAAGGCTTTTATGATTGTCACTTTCAGAGAGCTTTGACTATTTTAGTGTGAAAAAATGCTACTAAATTTTCTTAGTAAATGTAAAAATACAAAGCAGAACTCACCGTGCTCCCAGAAACATATTAAGTCGTAATTTGCTCCGAGATGGAAGGTAATTTTGTGCAGTCCAGACTTGCTCTGTTTTGGGGACACATCCTTTTCAACTTAATAGTCATCTTTGCTGCAGTTAAAAAAAAAAAGCAACTCAGTGGAATATAACAACAAATACTTATTTCTTGTTCACATTTCATGTCAGCAGACACAGGGTTCTGCTCATTCTCCCACATAGACCCAAAGAACAGCTTCTTTTTGGGATTATCCATTCTAGTGGCAGAAAGGAAGAGCTAGAGAGGTAGTGGGACCCTGTGATGCCTCTTGAAGCTTCTGCTGAGAGGTGGCATACCACACGTCTGTTTACGTTTGATTAGACAAAGCAGGTTACGTGGCCAAGGCCAAAGCCTTTGGAGCTGAACTGTGTAATGCTCTCACAAGGAAGTGGGGAGGGTACACCCAGGAACAGAGAGCATCCACCAAGTCCATGAGCATCGTCATAGCCTGGATAGGGGTCCAGATACACACTGTACCTTACAGAGCAGGGACTCCAGATTCCAGACAGAAAATGAGCTAGAGTTATCTGTCTCTTCAAATGACAGCAGGAGAAAAAACCAGAACACTGGTGATTCTACTGTCTGCCTTTTTGATTGCTGTTTTATAACTTGATTTCCACACATTTGTATTCCTTTCCTGTTTGCAGGGGATGATGGAACACAGACTCATCCTGAGGATAGCAGCCAGGGAAACAGAATCAAGGCTCGCTGCCTATCCTGTACGTCTATGGTTCTGAAGGCCATCTGGGGACTTTTGATCATCCTGTCAGTGTCATCGTCTTGGGTTGGAACCACACAGATTGTAAAAATTACTTATAAGAACTTCTACTGTCCATTTTTCATGACTTGGTTTTCAACAAACTGGAACATTATGTTTTTCCCAGTCTATTACTCTGGTCATCTGGCCACTGCTCAAGAAAAGCAATCTCCAATGAAAAAATTCAGGTAGGTTTCATGTTAAATGGCCAGTAGGAGATGGTTTGAAATAATTTCATGCAAATATGCGTAATTTCATCTCTTTGGAATATGAGTTGAGTTGAGGAGTGTGGAGAGGCAGGATCTAAGGTCGGTAGTAAACATATTAACACGAGGAAACAGAATCGGTACCACCCCAAAAATTATTAAGTGTCTACAACATGCCAGGCCCTGTGCTGGTGCTTTTGTGTATCTTAGCTTATTAACCATCATTGGTGGTAACAGCCACGTTGTAAGACGGTGTTAGTTATCCCCATTTTAACACAAGAGGTAATAGGTTTGGACAGATTCAGGGACTCGTCCACGGTCACACACTTATAAATAATGGAACACAGATTTTAATTCAGATCAATTTATCTCTAGCCACGTTTTAAAAGAACAACCCAAGATCTCGAGCCCAGAAAAAAAAACCCAACAAACTGTATTAATAAGATTATTACAGAAACATTTGCTCAGTATTCTGGACACAGTGGTGTTATAGCAGATGAAATGACTTGGTCTCAGGTAAAGGGAAGTTTGGCCTCGGGATGGTTTAAAAGATGCTGTTCTTTGCTGGCTAGAAGCACAGAGAGCCTTGTCTGTTGGTTTGCTAGCCATGAACTTGATAGCGCCGTGGTTCTAGTGGTTGCTCGGAGCTAAACCTGACGTCTGCAGCCCCATCTTGGGGAGATCAGGAAGCTGGCAGACATGTCATCCAGCCCTGCACAGCACTCAAGGAAGGCAAAAGCAGTGTTCGGGTCAAAGTCCTGTGCTAACAGACAGCTTCTTGAAAGGAAAAGCCAGAACTAAGGAATAACTTCCAGGACGGTCACTCTGATCGCCAAGAGAAAACAGCAGTCTTGACCTCAGCAGATGGCAGCGGGAGAGCGACAGTTTTCTTCACCCACTTACTGCTCCTCAGCAAAATGACAATAAATTTGTATTGCAGGAGCCAAAATAACCTTTCTTTCTTGCCCTTTTACCTAATGAAAGGAAGGAGTGACTGTTACCATTGATGCATTATAAGACTGTCCTTGAAAACTTAAGACACTGTGAAGGCTTTAATCTTCAACTTCCAATTTATCACCAGCTTGGAAGTGCCCGGGAGTACTGAAGTCACCCTGTGAGCTGATTTTCCACGTGTGTCTGTGAACGTTCAGCTATCATTAAAGAAACAAAAACCAATTCAAGAATGATAAATGTTTTCTGGTTTGGAGGAAAGAAAAAAGCCTTATACCTGTTTGGGATTGCTAAAAATACTTTCTATTTCTTCCCATCAAAGTAGACATGATGCTGGGGCATAAGATCTTTATTAATAACAATATTTAATACATGATTGCAAGGGACATGATTATCAGAATAAAATTCTCCCTGTTTGAAAATACCTCCATTTACCCATAGCATGTGTTCCTATGGTTTAGACACACGTGCTGATAAAAACAGCAAAAGTTTAGTCTGGGAAGTAATACCTCAGAACACCTCAAAGCAAGCCAAGTCAGTTTTATTGAAGAGAATACATTTACAAGAGGTTCCTGCTGACAGGAGTGTTGTTTGGGGAATGAGTCTCATCTTCACCGCATCTCTCATGTTGAACTAACTCTGAATTTAGTGAGACCTGTAAGTTGACAAGACACCTCCTCCTGTTAGTGCCTAGTGTGAAGTTGCGCATTTCTGAAACTGAATCAAAGAGCTTTTATTGTCGAGCAGAAAACATTGTGAAAACCCCTCCACGTGAGAGGTAAACATTGCCAGAAAATGCTGAGATCCTTGATCTTTTCTCCCTGTAGACTCGTTAACACCATCGGCCAAGAAGGCACCCCCTGAAGCTCTCGTGGCAGAACAAGGGGAAAATATAGTATATAAGACTGAAAACAGGATTTGTCCCATAGCGCCAGACCCTATACCTATTTCCTCCTTTTCTCTTGAATGCTATGAAAGCATTTCCAGTCTTTTTCTTATCACTACCATCAACAGAATTTTCAGTAAGGTATCAAATCTAGGTGGTAAGGATTGTTCATTTGGAAGTAGTTTTTGATATGTCAATCATTCCATTTATAGACTATCAAGAGAATTCAATTGCCTCAGGTGAATTTGAAATTTAAGAAGAAAAAAATTATATACCATAGTTTTGATGGTATATCAAAAGGGTATCAAAGGGTAATTTCTTAAGGGAAAAAATCTCTAGAAAGCATGAAACTAGAGCCAAAGATAAATTTGTCATGTGTCAGGAAGCTATGAAATGTGCTTAAGATGCCATCTGACATACAGAAAGGGTTCCATAACTAGTAGCTGCTGGAACAATGATGAGCATAGTTACGTTATTAGTGTCCCCCGACTTCTAAGATTCTTTCCAAGTTTTGCCTCCTGTCAATGCCTCTTGTCTAGAAATTCTGATCTCATCATCCCAAGGAGAGACCTACTATTGTTATTTCCTTCTCCATAGAAATCCATCTTTTTTTAAAAAAAAAAATCACATTTCCCAGCACTTACTGCTTAAATGGCAAAAGGTTTTACCCAGGTGAACTGGCGTTTGAATGGAGAGCATTTTTATTAATTCTTGTAACAGCAGTGACAAGTGGGGAGAAGGTTGGCAGTGAGACGAGAAGGGAAGAAGAAAGGGTAACAAGGAGGAAGCCAATACCTGGGGGTCAGGATGAGCCAGGCCAAGAGCCTCTGCCGGGCAGCAGCCCTTTGCCTGGGGGACTCTCCCCATCCATGTGCCTCCACTGGCTTCCCCATGGGGCAGGGTGTTCCCTCTCCTGAATCCAAAGTCTTTGCTGGAGAGCACTCTACCCAGCATGATGGTGGGCTCTGGGAAGGAAGAACCATCACTGGCTAAGACCAGTGATAAGAAAAGAAATACTTTAATCAGAAATGGATTTGTTGTGGTTCTTAATAAACGTGTATTTTAAAGGACATTTAGCAGTTATAGATGTCAGGATAAACCCACGACTCTCCACTCCAGCTCTCCCTGGCAGACTTCCTCACAGAGCAAATCCCTTTGTAAGTACAGCACACAAAATGTGTGCCCAGTTGCTCTATGAAAACTGCTGCTTGCTCTGTGTGTAACTCTGATTTGAGTATCTCAAAGGTAGGGCTTTAGAAAGGCCATCCATTTTATAATACTGTAAATCAACTACACTTCAGTAATACAAAACAGGCCATCCATTTTATAATAATGTAAATCAACTACACGTCAATAAAACAAAACAGAGAGCCCATCCATTTACCTGTGTGTGTGAGCACGTGTAATTTCTGTTTACTTTGCAAAAGGCTTTGCCTCTGGCTTATTTAGTCCCTCCATTGATGTTTTGTCTCCTTCAAGTTAAAATTTAGCTTTGGGAATCCCATTTCCATTTTACAAAAGTCTTTCCATGTTAGTTGTCTGCCACATGAAAGTAAAGTCACCACATGACTGTCTATGTGTTCAAAATGCATTTTTAACCTTCCCAGAATCACTGGCCTATGATTCCGTGTGCTCTCAGCTGCTTGGAAGCAACGTTTACTATGAGACTTGATTCTGAAAGCCGTATCCCTGTGCCTGGAGCCTCACCACTTTGTCACGCCCTCCCCCCATGTGGTCCTCCTATGGGGTACATTGCTTCATACATGGGAGGCAAACACTGGCTGGAGATTACTTTGCTTTGCAATACTTTGAGGCATAATTATTTCTCTTCAGAAAGAGCTAGAAGAGAAACCAGAAACTAGTATTACATAGAGCCATTTAAATAGATTTATAAACATTATGAATGTGCAAATATGAATAACTTGTTGCTTTAAACAGAATATTTATACTACTCTTGAAAATACAATGCCTGGCACAGATAGTTGCCCAATGAAAGCTTGAATGTTCACGTACAACTGAGTGAAAAAAATAAAGCTGAATTTTCAGAGCCTGTTTTCAGTCCATAATCAAAAAGGCACTGCTATTCTATCACTTTTGATGTTGCCTATATGTATCGCTAGCTTCAACATTTTGATTAAAACAATCCTTTGGGCTAAATAATCAATTTAGTCAGAAACCAAGCAAATCAAAGATTTAACTGAAATGACTATTTTTACACAATGAATTCAGACAATTCCTCCAGAATGGCCAGGTGTTTGTACATAAATGCAACCTGAATTTTATTTATTTATTTTACCATTTGGGGCTTATCACAGATGCTTCCTTCATTTTTTTCTGCCTTAAAAATGCTAGAGGAAAAAGAAATTTGTCCGTTGGGCAGATATGTCAGAAAAAGGCATAAAGTTTTAGGAATAATAAAATCCCAAGCTGTGCACGCCTACACATGATATGTGAGGCTGCATGTGGTCTGTAGCCTATTCAAACAGTACGAACCATCTTGACCCTGTTGTATGCGTCCACTGGGAAAGAATCATCTGTCTCTTCGAATAGCTAGTAATTCCAGCAACCATTCATTTCTGGATTTCTCCGGGCTTCTCTGAGGATGTTTGGCAACAGCACAATGGCTACCCCCAGGAATCTCCAGAGAATGGGTAGGAAAGGCTTAGCTCTGTGCCTGGGGAGATGTGGACTCCTCCATGGAGCCCTTTGCACTCACAGCCCGTAGGTGGCAGAACTGGGTTCAGTAGGTTCCACAGATGAATGATGGGTCTTCAGGGTTTGTGCTCTTGGCTAAAAATGGCTGTCAAGAGTTAGTCTACACAAGATGTGTTAAAATTAATACCTGACTATTAACCTCTATTTCTTCTCTAGGGAATGCAGTCGAATTTTTGGAGAAGATGGTCTGACATTGAAGCTCTTTCTTAAAAGAACTGCTCCCTTTTCTATTCTATGGACTTTGACTAATTACCTGTATTTACTGGCTTTAAAGAAGCTGACAGCCACAGATGTCTCTGCTCTGTTCTGTTGTAACAAAGCCTTTGTCTTCTTGCTGTCGTGGATCGTGCTGAAAGACAGGTTCATGGGAGTGAGGGTAATGGCACACTTGATTCAATGCGTAAGGCCGCATTTAATCATAGATCCTTGGTATCAGGAGAGCTGCTTTGTTTTGTGGAGTTTCTGCAAAACTTTTCCCATTGGTTCTGAGTACAGATTGAAATTTGAAGTTGCGTTAGGACGCCCAGGCAGTTACAACATCATGAGAAGATAAAGAGATTGTTTCCATTGGAATCAGTCAGCTGATTTCAACAGGAGGCACTCAGGGAAAAGAAGTTCTTTTCTTAGAATTAATGGTGTGATCACCTCCTTCTGTCCTCGGGAAAGAAGGGTCTGAGAAAATTAGCCACAGTAAAGATTATGATTTGCTTTTTTTCCAATCAACATATGTTGGGACAACTCCCTCATGTCTTTTCTCCCCAGAGATAGATTTAATTAATATTGGTGGAAGTAGATAAGGTTACCGAACAGTAATTAAAGTCACCAGTAATGGCACGATGCTGTTAAAAGTGGCTATATATCTAGTGTGACTAACTAGATATGGAACTAAAACCAAAAACTCTTACTTTGGGGTACAAATCCTTAATTGAACTGCATTAAACTTCCACCAGCCACTTCAGTTTTGAGTTTATCCCTTTCACAGGTAACATGGATTTAAAAATAAAATTTTTTTTGTATGCCTGATCTTTGTTAGATTGATGGAAAACCACGCAGATGTAAGGAGCCAGATCTCATTCATATAATCTGGTATGCCACCATGATGAAAATATTGAGTAAACAGTTCTTTGAAAGGATGTCCAAACAAATAGCCTTCCAGAAGATAAACATCACACAATTATTGTTCTCCGAAAGAGATGTCCAAGACTGGATTTGAAACACGTTTTGCTATCAAAATATTGCTCTTGTTGCAATGATTCCAGGGTCCTTGCCCTGCTAAATGCTGAAATTCATGTTTATATCAGAGAGAGTTTGTGACAGGTATCATCCTGAAAACTTCATCTTACTAGCCAATTAGCTAATTCTGGTTGTATCTTGGGAAATGCTGCTCAGAAATTCAGAACTGAAACTTGACATGAACAAGTGAAAAGCTACAGCAGAAGAAAACACAAGAAACTGAATCAGCCCATGATACCATTAAACTATACCAGATGTGGTCCCATACTCATTCTCCATAGCTAATCTTAGATTTCACACCCAAAGGGCTTAGCATCATGTTTTCACACATGGAGCATTGGTACTGTCTGTCCACCATCACGTGCCCTGACAAGTACTTGAGAACAAGAACCTTCTTTACATTGCTCACTGATCCATTCAGCTTGGGCTACATAATTTGTGGAAAAGTGAAAATGCAGGCCTCCTGTTGAAAAAAATTGTGACTAGGGCTTCCCTGGTGGCGCAGTGGTTGAGAGTCCGCCTGCCAATGCAGGGGACACGGGTTCGTGCCCCGGTCCGGGAGGGTCCCACATGCCGCGGAGCAGCTGGGCCTGTGAGCCATGGCCGCTGAGCCTGCGCGTCTGGAGGCTGTGCTCTGCAACGGGAGAGGCCACAACAGTGAGAGGCCCACGTACCGCAAAAAAAAAAAAAAAAAAAATTGTGACTAGTTTCAACATGGCAACATCAGGGAGCCCACTGCATCTGCACAGGTCATATGCCCATGAAACTAGTTCTACCTCTATCTCTAACACCTAGAATGATACAAGGGACAAAGTAGAGACTCTACGTATTTAAGGATATAGTGAATGAACTCATGCTTACAAGATCTTTCTCTTGTCTATCTACTACCACGTTGGATCACCCATGAGTATTTGGAGGGCCTTGTCAGAAGAGAGGGCAAGAAAGGAGATTTAGGGGCTTTTCTACTCTTTCAGTGTCATGTGAATACCAAAAGGAAATAGATACGTTCACTATTAGATTTACCAGTGAGCAAATCAGTTGTATTAGAGTGAATGAATGCATTTAACCATGGAACTTACTTATGCAAGGGGTCATATCAAAAGAAGCTTGATGTTTATTTGAGGACTTTTAGGGGGAAAAGCTCAGCTGTGTAACATTTAAATGGCAGATTTAGGAAATCTGCCTAGAAGCTACAAAGCATTTCTATCTTAAAATTTGCATCTGTGGTGGGTTTAATGGTGGCCCCCAATAAGGTGTCCACACTCTAATCCCCAGAACCTGTGAATGTGACCTTACTTGGAAAAATAGTCTTTGCAGACATAATTAACTTAAGGATTTTGCAAAGAGGAGATCATCCTGGTTGATCTGGGTGGCTCCTAAACCCAATAACAAGTATCCTTATAAAAGACACACACAGGAAAGACACACAGAAGAGGAGAAGGCAATGTGACCACAGAGATAGAGATTGGAGTGATGCAGCCACAAGCCCAGGAAAGCCAGGGCAGCCGCCAGAACCTGGAAGAGGCAGGAATGTAATACTATTCTCTCCCAGAGTTGCTGTTGGGAGCGTGGCCCTGCCCAATTTTGAACTTCTGGCCTCCAGAACTATGAGAGAATAGATTTCTGCTGTTTTTAGTAACCAAGTTTGTGGTAATTTGTTACAGCAGCCTCAGGAAACGAATACAGCATCTGTAAGTAATAAGACCTGATAGAAAAATTGTTGAGTAGCCAATAAGTAGTTGTTAACAAGTAAATACGTAAATTAAGACATCATAATGACAAAATAGTAAGTATTAATGTCAGGCATGCTGGGAGAAGTCAGGTATTTTTCTTTTTAAATGACAGGAGGTGCTTTACTTCTCACTGTGAAACATTAGGAAGTGTTTAATGCCATGTTCTAGAAGAATGTCAAGGTGTAATTTTAATAATGCCCATAATCAGGCCATGGAATATAAGAAGCACTGAAACATATTCAGCATTTTGCCTTTTGACCACATCAGCAGTTCTTTTCCTTCTGAGACATATTGAGAACATGTATAATTAGGTCATTTGAGAAATTAGAGGAGGACAAATACAATACTGACAACATAAATGCAGCTCTTATTGCCTACACCCATAAATAGGACACAGCCTGTAGATGCCACCCCACTTGGACTACTCTTTTTTTTTTAATAGTTAAAGGGTTGCTTTCAGTCATCAAATCAAAATGTATATTTCTGACTCATTCTAAGTCTTCAGTAGCTCAGAAAAAGATAGTTTGGGGATTATGATTCTCATTTGCATGACCCCAAGAATTATCACCCTTAAGATAAAACATATGGCCTCCCCTACTTCTTTTTTTTTTTTTTTTTGCGGTACGCGGGCCTCTCACCGTTGCGGCCTCTCCCGTCGCCGAGCACAGGCTCCGGACGCGCAGGCTCAGCGGCCATGGCTCACGGGCCCAGCCGCTCCGCGGCATGTGGGATCTTCCCAGACCGGGGCACGAACCCGCGTCCCCTGCATCGGCAGGCGGACTCTCAACCACTGTGCCACCAGGGAAGCCCCCCTACTTCTATTTTTCACGTCAAAATGACACGATGAACCGAATAAAGGATGCTTTAAATTATAATATCAGTAAATACGGGTTTATCTGGAGCACCAGTTGGCCAGAATTAGCAATGCTCACATAAAAACTAATTATATGTTTTGAATAACTTGTTAATATTTAGTTTCCTTGGAATTTTTATTGAATCACAGATGGAACGGTAGTCTGCCATACATTTAGTTTTCTATTATGAAATTCTTTCAGCCAGTTTGCTGGTGAGTTTTGGTGTGTTAAAAAAACTCATAAGTAGTTGCTTACAGCTGATGTATGATAATCATGTGGAAATTAGTAAACTTCTTTAAAAGACCTTTCTTTTTAATTGCAAAAATGTTGCTAAGTGAGAATCCAGCTCTTGCAGCATTGAAGACGGGTGTTTTTCCCATCTCCAAGATCCTGTTTTGTTTAGCTAGCATTCTTAAATTCATCAGAACAAGAATATCACTGAATATCAATGACATTGATATTGATCACAGAATATCAATAAAAAAAGGTTCTCCTCAAAAAAAAAAAAAAATGAGCCACTGCTTCAGGTTTTCTTCTCTATCACTGGCATCCATTTCACTCCAATGAAAAGTAAATGTCAGACTAGAAAATTAACACCCTTTCTTTCAGATCTTGTCCCCCCCTTATTTTTATATTATTAATTGAAAATGTTCATTCATTTTCAAATTTCCTTGAACATGTGAAGAAAATTGGTGGGCGATGAATGGTTCAGCAGACCCCAGCTTTTATAGCAGATTGAGGAAATGAATTTGTGTCCCCCTTCAGCTTGGTAGCCACCTATTTTCTAGGTATAATTGGGTCCTTATGTGTTTAGTTTCCCAAACTTTTGGAGACTTTCCTCCATCCGCCAAGAACTGACTGGGGTATGACAGTTAAATGGAATCTTTCATTGCTTAAACTGCTCTTCTCTGAATTCAAATTGGGCTCCAGGGCACTCTAAATCAATCAGGACCTTGGAGCTGAGCTGCTACTGATTTGTGCCAATATTACATATTTAGATAAGATTCAAGACAATCTTGTTTCCATCTTGCCTCTGATTGGCATTTCTGCAGTTAACTCTTCATTCCTGGGAAGTGCAGACTGCTCTGTCTAGAACCTTCATGCTTCCCTCTGGAGGCAGTAGAGGATGGGTAGTGGGGCTCTTCCCCTTTCATCCTGCTCTTGGCAGGAGAATGATTCACGAATACAGGGAGGGGAAAGCTGAGGTGGGAAGGCTCTCCGATTTTATGCCCTCAAGGAACCCATAACCCCTGTCAACAAGGTGCAGTCAATAGGTCTCCTTTACCTTCCACACGTACTCTGGAGTCTTTCCTTCCGGGATTTCTTTCCTTCTCTTCCATCCTGGTCTTCCTTTGGGATCATTTTCAGATGGGTTTTTTTTCATATAAAAACAGATGTGTATGTGTGTGGCAGTGGGGTGGAGGATGGGAATCTTAGTTTGAGTCTCAGGCTTGACCTGCCCCGACCCAGGGACCCACCCACCTCCCCCTCACACACACACACACACACACACACACACACACACACACACACACACACAGAGTATCCGGACAGCTGTGGACTGCCCACCTCTTTCATTTCTCACACGTCAACTCTTGTCCAATTTCAGTGGCTTTGAGTAAAACAGATGGCTCTACTTTATGGAAGCTTAAACGTAACATGTGGACAAGTTTAAGGATTCTGTGTAGCCATGGTTCCCTGAAAATGGACTCTATCCAAATACACTCAGAGGGAAGAAGGATGATCACCAGTGCAGGTCTCATTGGCCAAACTATGAATGTGTATCCCACCTTCAGCTGCTAACCTTGAGTCTTGAACTTGAGTGCAGTCTGGCCAGCAGTATAGCTTTGAGGCCCCCCATTTCAGAGCCTGATGTAGGCTTGGGATTCAAGGTCCATTGAAAGCCGGGGAAGCTCCTACCTGCTCCATCCAGCTCCAGAAACAGGGTTAACCACACGGCAAATTAAGGAAAGATGTTTGGGTTACAGTTAGAAAGAGAAGCAGTTAAAGGTTCATCTCAATACCCTGAATCCTAGAAGAGCTGATATTGTTATGCGAATGATAGTTCTGGAAATCATTCGTCAGTGGGAAACACAGTGACTGTAATGAGGCTCTTAAACGCTCCCGGAGATGCAGAGCAGGGCTGGACCCTTTTGGGTTTTGAGGCCCTCAGTCAAAAGAGGAAAACAATGAAGATAAAAGAAAACAAAAATCAGCCAAAAGCCAGCTATTTCTCTAGGCTTTATCTATACAAACTAATTCTTTGGGATGGGAAAGAAACCTTGCTTTCAGGCAGGGCCACAGGTAGTATACATTTCAGTGAGATCACCAAATGTTTACTGTTAAAGCCCTCTTTGGGCTCTAAGAACAGGTCCCCCTCATCGTCCCCCTCTGATTGGCCCTGAGAGTTCACGCAGAGACTCTGGGAGGGAAGTGAGCCCACAGAGGAAGGTAGTTGGCTCGGGTGGTGATGTCGCTCAAGGAGCACGCAAAGATAATGGGCTAAATAAATCCTCTTCCTCAGGGTATTCACCCCAGGTGGGCACACCATGACACGAGAGAACCCAGAGGTTTAGAAGGTTAAAAGTGAGGCATCGGCCGCTTTATGATCACTATGGTTACTAACATTCTCACCCAGGTCAGATTCAAGTAACGCTTGTGGTGGGTTTCCGTCTTATTTAGACACCTCTGGTTGGTTATGGGGCTGCAACTGGAGTAGGTTGTGAGGAGAGCCATGTTTTTCTGAAGCCAAGCAGGTGGCCCCATGACGTGGCACCATCGGCAGAGGAGTCCCTCATGTGGACGCCAATGTGCTCAGAAGCACTGCTGTGTTTGTCAGCATGTGGATGTCACACGTGAGCCCTTCTGACACGGTACTTAAAGCGCTGGCTTCCTGCAGGTACATTTCCAGCATCCTGAGCACAAGAAGGATCATTTTGTACTTTTTTTGTTGAGAAGACAGACTAGTAATCCTTCCTTAACGATTGATTACTTCTGAAAACGCACATGACTCAGACCTGTGCTTGGGTTACATATTCTCCAGAAATCTCAAGAATATTTACTCTGCAATTAACCAATAGTTCCAGGCAGAACCACTCTAAGATCATCCAAACAACCACTCCAAATGAGCCTGCCACCCAACGCTTCCCTGCATTTTCTAGATTAGCTGAGCTCCCTTCCCTTAGTTCCAACTGTGTAGATAAGAAACATACTGAAAAAAAAATTTTAAACATGGCCATAGAGAACTTGTTCTATCAGATAGCTGTGAAATTTAAATAGAAATGTGGAAAATAATTTCTCTTTTCCCTCCAGGTAACCTATATAACCTATAAATTATTAACCTATAAATACCTGTTCAACCATAGAGAGGAATTTTTCTAACATTGGAAGTATTCAGATTTTCATGCTTTTGGAACTTAACTAACAGCACTGTCTGGCCCCCTGAAGTGAAAAATGCTTCTCTCCGTGACCGCAATTCAAAGAGACACTGGTATAATTGATATGACAATTTAAGTGGTCTGAGCTAATATTTTCACAAGCACTTAAATATAAAATGTAATGGAGACCTTTAAGACGCTCATCATGACAATAATTCTGAATTGCTATAAAATTATGTAATCTATGTCCACGTCCAATTCCTATCTTGAGAAAACTTATAATAGAAATAAATACAGTGCATATGTATTTTTACTAATGGCTGACTCAGAAAAGTGTTCCCAACCGGGTCATATCCTGGGGATAATGGTATTAAATGTTCAACACTTTCCAGACAGTGTTTTTGGTTTTTCCCTTTTTTTAAAATTTTTTGTATGGACTGTTTGTTTTCAGAATTCCCTAAGCCAAGAATTATATATTATACACAATTGCTTAAACCCAGATATTGTATATTATAGAATAATTTTAATAATTTTAAATATTAAACAGCACATCATGTTAAAGTTTCATTAGGATTAACACTGTGTTCTATTACCCCTGTCTTGAAGAAACTACCTATTTTTTTGACTAAGAAAATACATCTGATGTTTGGTAAAAAGAAAACAAGTATTAATTCAAATTTATTATCCTACAAGTTCAGTATTTTGAGGGAAATCTATCTGTGAACATGAATGCTTTAACCTATGAACATTAATTAACACAAAAACAAGTCAGAAACTGCCAGTGTTTAACATAACTTTTCATTTCTCTGACATCAGATTGCCCAAAGAAATGTTGCAAATCCCTGGCTGAACTATAAATCCCCAAATCAAAGAAAATGATAAGTCTCACAGAATTCCCAGGTCTAGGTAACCACTTCACCATGTTTATTTATGAGTCTATGACTTCCTGTTTGGAAAATTTCCTTGACACCTCACATTGTGTGCATTTGTATTAAATTCTATTCCCTATAGTTTGAGGCATAGTCTAACTGGAACACATGGCTAGAAGGTTTAGAGACTGTGATACTCAGTCAGCAAGAGCAATGACCCCCCCACACACAAAGCAGCCTCCTGGATAACACTTTATGAAGACAGTTTTTCACTGCTGACAAGTCGGCTTCTGTTCTCAAGTACTCCTGCTGCTTTTCATAAAAGATGCTTTAGTATGGAGCTGGCTCTGAAACCAGCTGTGCCCTTGCTTTGGGTGGTCATTAACAAAAGAAATGCTTTAACAGCATCTAAATTATATGTGCCATCGTTATCATACTTTGCACTGGCCTTCAGCAAGTCTACAGTTGCATGTTGAAGATCTACATTTTGTTGTAATGAATAATTCACTAATAATATTTCAAAGGGTCAAAAAATATCCCACATGTGAGAAATCTATCTACAGAGGAACTGATTTGCTTGCGAATCCTCAGAACTGAAGCTTAACAAAATCGATCACCAGGTATATTTAAATTTCCCACAAAGTTGCATCATGATTTTGAAGTCAGTGAGACTATTTCACAAGGAAATGACATAGTGTTTCCTATTCCAGGGTTGTCATTTTACTGTTTATTGTAGCTCTAAAATGTTTTCCAGTAGAACCAGTTCAAGGTAAATTAAAGAGATGCCAACCAGCGTTTCACAAAGGAAGTGGACTCCTGTTTGGAATATACCAAGGATCATATTAATTTACAGTCAACCATTATGATTTCAATCAAATTCTTAATATTTCACTTTATACAGCTAATGCTCTAGAATAATTGAATGAAATTATCTTTCTGTGGCTTAATTTGCATGTAAACAAAAGGAAGAACTAGCCTCCGTTTGACATTCCAAGTGACAGTGCGAACTCAGCTCGCTCCTTATAAATCACTCTGAAAGATTATTCTCTTTCCTTTTTTCACTTTGGCCTAAAAGTGTCCTCCTAGCTGCATCAATATTATGTCTCCATAATCAAGTTCTGGTTATGTGGAGATGTTCAGAAACATGCATTGATCCAAGGAGCTGATTAAAATGTATGCTGAATTGTCTGAGGAAAAAGAACACAGTACAGATGAAAATGCTAAGAAGTGACTTCCTATTAAATTTATTTCACCACTATGGGTATTAATCTCTAGGAAGTTGATCTAAAAATTAAACTACAATTACTAGCCCTTAATTAGAATGTGAGCAGCTTCTATATTTTCTGCCTGGATGTCTCATGAGCATACGGATTTCTTGCTAATACTGACCTTTCCTACATTTAAACAGTGATGTACAAGAGGTAATTGGGTTTGAGGAAGCATGTAGCAACTCCCACGAAGCCTTCAATTGCTTCTCTGGGGTATGGAGGCATCAATTAAAAAATTTTTTCTCTTTGCATTCTACTTGATAGATAGTTGCCGCAATAATGGCAATCACTGGCATCGTCATGATGGCGTATGCAGATAATTTCCACGCTGATTCCATCATAGGAGTAGCATTTGCAGTGGGCTCGGCCTCGACATCTGCACTGTATAAGGTATTTTGTGCACTTCCTTATGTACTCAACTGTCATTTGTAGCTTAGACTTTTAAGTAATAAAAGAAGGAAGGACAAAGAAAATCTTGACTAGCAAAAAAAAAGATGGTTTAAATAATAACAAGTACCAATTATTGAGTACTTGCTACAGGCTGGGTGCTTACTAGAAATTTTCACCTGTGTTAATAATGCACCTTTATGAGGCATAGGTACTTATCCCCACTTTCCAGATGAGGAAACTGAGACTTCGAAAGATTAAGTAACTTGTCCAAGATCATCCAGCCAGGAAGTGATAGAGCCAAGATTTAAACTCGGACTGGTCAACTCCAAAGCCCGTGGTCCGTGCCCCGAACCCTCCCAAATCATCCATCAGTTATAGCAGGAGCCGGGGAAGACTTCTCCCCTATGTTTCTTTAATTAACTACCGAGGTCATTATTTCAACTACCATGAGGTATTAAAAATACCTTGAGAGTTTACTGTTTGTTGCATATTAACCCCGTGCCGTGTTATGAGCTAAATGAAGAGCCTCTTTTCCTCTCTGATGGATACTCTGGGTTTGTACTCACAGTTCTTTCTCCCCTGGGGTGGCCTGTCATCAGTGAAAGCTCTATTCGGAGTCACTGTCCCTGACTTCAGAAGTGAGGATTAAGAGAGCAGATCTAAAAGGTTATTCACAGAAGCTCCACTTTTCAGAGCCAACTTTCTGGATGTAGCTAAAGAACTGTTCCACTTTCACCTCTCTTGGGGTTTCAATGAGAAAATCCTCTCTGAAAGGCAGAAAATGCCCTTTGCATCCCCCCTGGATGCCTGTTCCGATTATTCATCAACTCTGCCGCTCAGAGGACATTGTGTCTATTTCCATATCGACATTTCCTGGCCCACTGATTCTGTGACAAGCTTGACAGGTGTTCACTCAATCACCATTGGTGTCTAACTTGCCCCCAACTGAGACCCCACGGAGATGTGTGATGGGACCAAATACCACGAGCACGTGCTCAAGTTCTCTTAAGTCTCTCAAGAGAAAAAAATGATACGTTTAGTTGAAATTAAAAGCAATGCCCGGACTTGCTATATGCCTGGGATGGCTCTTTTATAGAGAGAATTCTCCTGACCATGTTACAGATGTATTCATTCTGGGAGTGGTAATATTTTGCTGACATGCACAAAATCGTATGTGCACCATAGAAAAGAGATACTCTGTGCTACATTGTTTAAGGATTAATAAAGGAAGCAGAGGGGTTAAAAAGCCAAGAAATATGGACCAGAGAACTGGCTCCTCCCCAGCCTGATGTGTGATTTAGGTTAGCTATATATGTCTCCTTGCCATCTTTTTCTACACACAGATTTATAATCCAGAAAACAAAGACCATCTTTTTTTAAATCTGGAGAATACGGTACTTGTGAAAATATTTTAGGCTCAGAGAGAAAAGTGCTTATAAATCCATGGCATTGTTACTATTTCTCTCAGTAATATAATGATAGGCTCTCTCTGTCCAATTTAGTTTTCAGCACCTGTCAAAATAAGGGTAAAATGAATCCCATGCTTGAAGAGAAGAACTGACGGCACCTCAATCCTAGATGTTTCTGGGCTTGCCTGCACTCTTATTTATCATCCACGCCATAGCCATAACTGATGGTGGTGTTTTTCCCAGCGTGCAGTATCCCTGTGGCACAGAAAGTGGAATTCATTTTATGGCATTTGCTGTTTCATATGAAGGCTAGAGGGCATCTGAATTCCTTATCTCAGCAGCACATTTAGTGCCATGGAGACGGTGGGATAAGAAGACATAGAGCATAAACCCTAGGCCAGTTAGTTCATGATGTAGAAATTGCCCTTCTGATACAACAATGTCCCTGACTGTGTGGCTAATGAGTTCCTCTCTCGTTCTAGGTTTTGTTTAAGATGTTTCTCGGAAGTGCCAACTTTGGTGAAGCAGCACACTTTGTCTCCACTTTGGGTTTCTTCAACTTAATCTTCATCTCCTTCACCCCGGTCATCCTGTATCTCACCAAGGTGGAGCACTGGTCCTCGTTTGCAGCTCTGCCGTGGGGCTGTCTCTGCGGGATGGCAGGGCTCTGGCTGGGTAAGTGGCCCTGGGTTTTGCCTTCCATTTCCTATGTCACTTGACCTCTCCTTGGAGAGTTAAATTGTCATAGTAAGATTATTCCTTTGGGTACCCCTGTCCTCTATTTCCCAAACTTACCTAACGTTGGTTAATGGTTGCAAAGTTCTTTGCAGATTATTGCTTGATTAGATCAGAGCTATCCAGCTAGTATGCCTCCCATGGGTTAAGTGCTGAGCTGATCACCACGGATCCTCAAGTAGCCTCGTCCATGCTTCACGATGTACTGTATGATGTCATTGTGTTCCATGTGTGGCACAGTGTGTCAGGCGGGGGGGAGAGTGGATGGGGGATTCAAGGGACTCAAAGTGGATCAAAATGGCAGGAGCACCAAGTGCAGAAGGAACTGGGGAGGAAGGAAGGAGATGTCATTCGGGAGGGCAGCAGGTCACGGAGGGCCTGGAACGCCATGTTGAGGGGATTGGCTTTCAAATCCACTTAATGATCTTTAAGCAGGGAGGTGACAGGCTTACATCTGCATTCTAAACAGTCTACTCTGGTCGTGTCTGGAGAATGAGTTTGAGATGGGAAACCCTCACCGAGAAAGAGAAGATGACAGAACAGGACGAGGTGGCCCTGCTAAGTAGGCTGTGCCTAGCAGATGACCAAGAAATAGCCACCTGGAGTGTTTCTCATGTTCTGTCTCCCAACTCCCCATGACTCTGAGGCTGTCTGCTTCACCTGACCAGCTGGGGGGCTCCCACTTTCCAGCTGTGCTTTCATTTAATGTGAGAGGAACCTCAATATAACAAGCCCACTCTTTCCTCACCAAGCCGTTGAACAACAACAAACACCCAATGACTCAGTGTCTCTGCTCAGAATCAAACCCCTTTCGTTCTGCTCCTCTCCCCCCGTTCCACCCGGTAACAGCACCCTCTGCCTACTCCATGTTCACCTGCCATACTGGACCTGCAGGACATCTGCCGCCCCTCAGTTGACCTTATTTATCAAGGTGACATAGTCTGAAACAGCACTGCAAGTAAGGAGGGAAAAAGAATGCCCTTGTTTTCGTTCCCACAAAGACATTGGATCATCTTCTTCTACTCTGGCCCAGGCCCCTAAGGGGAGCTCTTCAACTAGACAGGAAACACTCATGAGAAAGATCAAACATTAACTGTTGATCCTTTAAATTCTACTTTTGAAGACCAAAAATGTGTAGTTATGGCCGCTCATAACCTGTGCTAAATTGAGTAGTAGAAATCAATAGCAGTCTTTCCATAAGACCAAAACACCCTAATTAAAAGTGCCTAGATCTCTTCCTGGCCAGAAACAATCTAATTGGGAATAACCATAGCCCAAATTTCACTACCTCTTGGCCCCAGCTGTGACCGTGATCTCCAGCTTGCTGCAAAGTAGCCCTCCGCCCACGTTGATCCCTTGGCACCTCTAATACGTGCTCCTAAGCAAGCCTGCTCAGGCTGGGCATCACCCATGCTAGCCGGACCCTGCAGTTCTCAACCAAGCAGCATGATCTCCACACTGCACTGGGTGCAGTGCCACCCAGCTTAGAGCTGCCCACAGGCTCATCCCCGTGCCTGGAGCCCTCTCTGTGCCAGGGTTGCCCTGTGACAAAATGAGGAGACAGCCTCTCTCCTGACTGTGTTACACACCCCAGGGTTTTACAATCTTCAGTGCTTCTGCTCTTGAGCTTTTAGTGCCACCTTCTCTTCTCCATAGGAATCAGATATGATCTAGTGAGAGCAGGGCTGGAGACAGATCTGAGAGGCAAAGAGCAGGCTGAACTCTGACCCCACCCCCCATCACCTGTAACTATGGCTTCAATCTGCTTAGGTTCACCTGGCCTCATTCCTGCTCTGGCTTGGCCATAGCCCACGTGCAGATTGACATCATCCATTCACCTGACATGTCTGAGGCCCACTTAAACTCGGGCAGGGCCCCGTGCTATAGACAACATATTGAATTATGTATTCTTGTCCTGAGATTGTCAAAAGAGCTTGTAAGTGTTCCACCTAACGCACTAAGGAAAAGCAGACACCCATTGCAGTGAAGCCACTCGGTTCTTGTTGAGTGAGAAAAGCTCAGTTCTCAAACAAATACCAATACTTCCTATCGATCTGCTAAAATATCCAGTTCAGCCACTAAAATGACAGTTGGGAAGTTTAGCAGAGTCTGTGCTGTGTTTAATAAATTCCTGATTTGTTAGAACAGGTCATATTTGACTCCCCAAACTTGAGGAGAGAGTTGAGATGCTGGAATATTCATTCCCATTGCAGCTCTGCCATAAAGGAGTAGTTATCAACTTAGGAAGGTCCTCTGCCTTTATTGCCACTACTATTGTATGAAAATTATGAACAAGCCCAAGTTTTGTGAAAGTCCAACCCACCGTCTCTAACCAACAAGCAGGAGTGACTCCAGATGACTAAGTTAGTGAGCTTAATTAAAGTAAGAAATTATAGATAACAGTAGAAGAATAAACACTGTCCTAACTGGAATGGTTCTAGACCCATCTTTGGTTCTACAGAGAACGGGCAACAGGGTTTTGAGTCATTTCCACAGAGATCCTTTCTGAATTGAGGACTTTTTGTAGTCGTTAAGACTAATTTCTCTAACCCCTAAAACAAACATTAGCTTGAAATCTATTAAAATAATGCTATGTAATTTATCATTTTCTTTTCAAAAACAAGTATTTTTGATCATTTTTGTGTAGATAATTATTTTAACTAACTTTATATTTACCTAAAAATGTCAGAAGATATGTATTAAACGGTATCAAGTTATACCTACAGTTGGTTCTGTGGACCTGCCCTGGGGTTATCTGTGCACAAATCAGGATGTGGAGAAGGTGCCTGGGGTTCGGTGAATTACACTGCACACAACTTTGTTTGCTCATGTAATGCTCACCCCAAAAGAGAGGGAATAATGCAGCATAGGCCATCCTTGGACAGATCTTCTGTTAGGCAGTAACACCAGGGCCTTTTAGTTATTCAGGAATATAGCATGATATAGTAAAGTAACAAGGGAGGAAGCCCCAATCAGTCACCAGCTTTCAACCTCTGGCTCAACTTTATAGTGCTAATGAGCAGGGTACTGAACTGATTATTTCACTTCTTTGCATGGCTCCCTACCCGCTTTGCCAACCAAGAGATCAGGCAGCCAGGATAGCAGAGGAGGAAAAAGGAATATGACTATTTCAGGTACAATACATATGAATCCATCTCCAGAATTAGAGGATTAATTGACCAATGGTACAGATAATTTAGAAGGCATGTTTAGCATAGACATGGATTCTTTTATGTTAAGAAGGAAAGAGCCCAGCGTAGCAATTCCCCTTTATCCTGTATATCCTCCTTTATTTTACAGCCTTCAACATCCTGGTGAATGTTGGTGTGGTGCTGACATACCCAATCCTCATCTCCATCGGAACAGTGCTCAGCGTTCCTGGAAATGCAGGTACTGTACGATTTGACGTGTGCACAGGAAGTCTCCTGCTTGTGTTTGTTTTATACCCTGAATTGTTTCTTCGAGCAATTGTGACTTATGTCACTTGCCTGGGAAGATGTTTTTAAATATCATGAAGGTGGCAGACAACAGAATAACTATGCATCACATTTAAAATTTCCAGCTACAAACACTGTTTTAACTTGGTTGTGCTTTTAGAATTAAATACCAAATGTATCATTTGGGTTTCATGTAACCTCCCTGACAACATAATTTTGTGGTATTTTTAGAGGAAGTCCTATGGAAACAAAAGGCATCCCAGCATAGGACTCTCAAACATCACTAATGAAAGTGTAGGAAACATACAAGCTGTTGGCACCCCATCAGACTATCCATGGGGAGCTGTGAACGATTCTCCTGGGGGCACAGCAGATGGTCCTCTGGAACAGACATAAGAAAAAAGCAATTTGATTCACTTCAGGGACAAGAGGAGAAGCTACTTTTCCAGGAAAATCTTTCTAGCTAAACTGTCCGTGGAACAAATAATGAAAGTGGGTTATCTGGATGACTATATAGTCCTTCTAATTTTAAAATTCTATTTTTCCAAGTCTTAGGTAGCCATCTTTCTTTACCCCCAGTACAATCAGCAAATATTTATTGAGCACTTACTATGTGATCATGACTATAGAAGAGACTGGGAAAAAAAGATATTATTGTTCCCATAAGAAACTTACACTGAATATGGAAAACAAGACCGACATATATGAAATAACTTAGAACTCTACAAAGTAATTTATCATCAAATGCCAAATTGTGTAAAAGACTCCAAGGACTATAAGATATATAGAGGAAAGTCATATCAGGGAGGAGTGGAGTTGTCAAGGAATTCCATTCATTCATCCATGAATTCATTCATTCAATAAATAATTTCTGAGCACTTAGTATATGCTAACAACTGTGCTAACACCTGGTGATAGATCCTGACTAAGACACAGCCTCTACCCTCAGGACCATGTAGTGTAGAAAGGAGATGAAAGGAACTGAGTAATTACAATGTAGAGAGAGAATGGCTTTGATAGAGGTATGTACTGAATGCTCTGAGCGCACACAGGAGGGGCATCCAAGGAGGCTTCCTGCAAGAAGAGTAAAGGGAGGGATCTAACAGAGGGTTTAGCTGGATGAAGTGCATATGAAGAGGGAAGAGCATTCCATGCAAAGAGAACAGCATATATATGATTCCACTCCTAGTTACATTCCTGCAAAACTGAAAACAGGGACTCAAAAATATCCTTGTATGTGAATGTTCATACTATTTACAACAGCCAAAGGTGGAAACACCTAAATGGCCATCCAGAGATGAATTGATAAACAAGTTGTGATACAATGGGATATTACTCAGCCATAAAAAGGAATGAAGCCCTAATGCATACTACAATATGGTTGAACCTCGAAAACATTATGCTAAGCAAAAGAAGCCAGATACAAAAGGTCACATATTGTATGCTTCCATTTATAGGAAATATCTAGAATAGGTAAATCCACAGACACACAGCAGGCTGACGGTTGCCAGGTGTTGCGGGGTGAGAGTAGTGGGCTGGGGAGTAACTGCTTAATGGGTACGGGGTTTTATTTTGAAATAATGAAAATGTTTTGGAAACAGATGGAGGCGGTTGTACATTAAGCTGTACAAAACGAATGTACAAAATGCTACTAAACTCACTTTAAGCCAGTTAATTTTATTTTATATGAAATTTACCTCAATTAAAATTTTTAAAAAGACTAGCATGTGCAAAGACCTAGACATTAATAAGCCTGGCTCATTTAAAAAATCTTCAGCGGTCCAGTGAAACTGGAGAAGCATGAAGGGATGCAGAGGAAAAGTATTAAGAAATAAAACTGCATGTACACACTGCTATATTTAAAATAGGTAACCAACAAGGACCTACTGTATAGCACAGGGAACTCTGCTCAATATTCTGTAATAACCTAAATGGGAAAAGAATTTGAAAAAGAATAGATACATGTATCATGTATAACTGAATCACTTTGCTGTACGCCTGAAACTAACACAACATTATTAATCAACAATACCCAATATAAAATTTAAAAAAAAATTTTTTAACTGCAGAGGTTATTCAATCAGATGGCATTTGCCTGGAAGGGTAAGTACGATTTAGAGAGAGGGAATGGAAAGCAAATGGAGAGAGCGGTATTGATAATGACGTGGAAAAAGAGAAGATGAGCTTGAGAGAACAAGAGAGACTTTTGGAAATCTCTTAGAAGTAGCACTGATGGGGTCATTTGTTTTCAGAGAAGCTTAGAAACAGTGATGGACTGACTGACTTGCCGTTCCTTCCCTAGCTGTGGATCTCCTGAAGCAGGAGGTGATATTCAATGTCGTCCGCCTGGCTGCTACCATCATCATCTGCATTGGGTTTCTGCTGATGCTATTGCCGGAGGAGTGGGATGAAATTACCCTGAGATTCATCAACAGCCTGAAGGAAAAGAAGAGTGAGGAGCATGTGGATGATATCACTGATCCCAGTGTCCACCTGAGAAGCAGAAACAGGGCCATTGGGACTGTGTCCATACCACTGGCTTAGAGAGGAACACATTTTGAACGCACGTGTATGTATATTCTGTGAATATAATAAAATTTTCTCACCACCTGTACACTCAAACGACAGTATTAACTCTGAATTTGCATAAGTCATATGTGAAATAATGCTAACAATAAAAGTTTACATTTATATGCTTATCAAGGAACTGGTGTAAATAATCATAATAAATTTTTTTATTAAAACATATTCATACTTGTTCTATTTCTTCTGGGTTTTTTTTGGGAGGGGGAGATTTTCCCCTAATTCACAAAATTTTCTCAAAATATGAGGTTCTATTAAATTATGGGCTTGTCATTACCTTTCTCTCACCTGGAACTGAGACCTTTTCATTCAATCAGAAAAAATTGCATAAGAGGAGAAAGTACATGAAAAGGATACACACTTTACATATATTTAAGTCCAATAAGAGCCTTCAATTTGAAAGCTGGAAAGTAATTAAGTATCAACAGAGTATCTTCCATATGCAAGACCTACACTAGGAACAATGAAGACGTGAAGATGTAAGACTCTATCTGTACTTTCAACACGCTTACAGGAGTACAGAGCATAAAAGAGGTTAGAAATATCTCTAATATGAGGTAGACATTTGAAAATGGTATAATGGTTATGGAGAGGACATCTATTTCACCAGTTTTAGAGCTGTTTACATTTGCTGTCACTTCAAGTCCCATTCACTCTTCAACCCACCTTCTGGGCACCACCTTCTGCCCACATCATTCCTCTGGTGAAGTGCATTCACCAAAGTCACCAATGACCTTTTTCTTGCAAAACCATATTGACACTATTCAACCCTTACTTTATTGTCCTCTCTGTAGCATGTGCATGATGACCACTCCTTTTTCCTGCAATGTTCTCTTCACCTAGATCCCATTATGGTCTCCTGGTTCTCTTTCTGCCTTACTGGCTGCTCCTCTGGACTCCTCTTCCTAGGCTGGTCTCATTGCTGTCCGTGTTCAGTCCTTGTCCTTCTTAGTGTCTCACTCCACACTCTCTTCCTCAGAGATCTCATCTGCTTCCATGGCTTTTAACGTCATCCATGTGGTGATGGCTTCATAATACTTATCTCCAGCCCAGATTTGTCCCCCAAGCTTCAGATCTGACTATCCAAATTCCTTCTGCAGCCTCACTTGGATGCCCCATTGTTCACTTCACGTTCAAGAACATAGTTAAATCTATCATCTCTCCTCCTCAGACCTACTCCGTCCTCTCCCTTGTTGCCTGTCTAGGTTAATGGTACCATCATTCACGGGCTGCCCAAGCCAGAGATCAAACTTAACTTCTGCCTTCCTCACCCTCTACATCTAAACCATAAATCTTATTGATTGCTTCCCTTAATATTTCTTGAATCCATGCACTTCTCTACTATGCTACCTATTCTATGACCCTATCATTTCCTGATGAATGAAATACTCACTTTACTGGTCTAACTCCCAGTATTGCCTCTCTCTAATCCCTTTTGTACCCTGCAGAATGACTTTTCTAACATATAAATTTGATCATTCTACTTCCCTATATAGAACTCTTCAGTGACATCTCATTGTCCTCAGAGTAAGTTCCAAACACTTTTGCAGGTCATTCAAAGTTCATCACTGATTGGCTCCTGCCTACCTCTAGAGAAGCACCATACAGTAGAACTTTCTGTGATGATGGAAATATTCTATATCTGCACTGTCCAACATAGTAGCCACAACTGGCTATTGTGCTCTTTAAATATGGCTAATGCAATCGAGGGACTGCATTTCTAATTTTATTTACTTTTAATTACTTTTAAGTTAATATTAGTTAGCCGCATGTGGCTCTTGGCTACCATACTGGACAGCACACCTTCTACCACACCACCCCCTGCAGCCCCCTGGAATCTCTGTGCTTTAGTGACACCATCCTTCTTATAGTTCTTCAATCAAGACATGCTTTCTTTCTTGTACTTGCTTTTCCTCTCTCATCACCTGAATAACTCTTACCTAGACTTCATGACATGATTTATTCCTATTTTCGTGGAAGGTTTTTTCTCATCCCCCAAGCTAAACAATGTGACTTCCTTAGACACCTCTGCTTACTCCATTATAGCACTGGTCGCCCTCTGTGGCCATTGTCAGTCTACTCATCTGAGTTCCCAGTAGACCACGGGTTCCTTGAGAGCAGGGATTGTGTGGCATTCATCATCGTGTTTCTAGCATAGTGCCTGGCGCTTACAGACACCCAGGAAAGGAGTGAATGGGTTGCTTTACACTGGAGATATGCCCCCCTGCCCCCGAGCTGTATTAGATCAGTCTTAGTTAAGGACAGACATTCTCATAGAGGAGGTTGGTTAAAGGAAGGGCCAAAAGGGATTAAATGTACCACAGCCTTTGTTACTGAACTGATAAAAGGCACTTCTTTCCTAACAGCCTGGTTATCTCAGGGCATCTAGCAATTTAAGATAACCTGCCCTTTCTGGCATCTGTTGTACAATTCTCTTTTAATTCAAGTGGCCCCAGAAGTGTAGGTGAGATGGTCATGGGGCAAGAAAAGGGAACTTCGGATATCACATCTGCTGGCTGGGTATCGTAGTCAATAAAAACCTTACCATTTTTTCATTTCTCTGTCATTACTTGAAGAGACAATGACAGTCTCCTGGCATTGGTAGATGGCATGATATTAATTAAAACAATAATCGTGACACACTTCAAACTTCATGAAAAATGGTAGAAAATAAATGAGGTATATTATTAGTAAATATGAATTAATTCGTTATCTAAGTAGAGTTGGTTTTGACCATTTAAATGTCATAATGGTACAAACATTGCTCTTGCCTTGTTTTTGAATTGCTGTTAAATCGTAGTGATCACTGACTAACCCACTCCAGCATCTTGCCATTACTTAGCATGGCATTTAAAATTACATTCTGACATCTCTAAGAAATGAGCTGTTTTGCTCTTTTTGATAATTCATTTTGAAAAATTGAGTCAGCTACCCTGGAAAGCACTAATTCAACCTATAACTGATCACCCTAATTAGCTCAGTCTATATTAAGAAAATACTTCCGTTATGGTATTCATTCATTTATTCATTCAAAAATTACCAAGTTCTACTTCTCGCTCTGAAGTAGGGTATTATGTTAGATTGTCACCCACTGGTCTCTCCCTGCCTCTAGAGCAGCACGGATAGAACTTTCTGTGATCATAGACATGTCCTCTCTTTGCACTGTGGTGAAAGGGATACAAAATGGATAGGAAATGGTCCCTGCTTCCAGGCATTTCAACCTTTAAGTTGTTACCATGGCAATGAAAACAACAACAATCACAACTCAGACACTTGTTTAAGTCACTGTCCCTTTAACTCAGGTCAAGTATTCATAAATAAAGGTAATAATACCTTTCCTTACTACCCCCCATGGTCGCTGGGAGAGTCAGTTGAGATAGCGTGTTTCAGTCACTGAACAAACGGGGGTGGGTCTCCTATGTCCCTATGATGTGCCTTCCTTGAGCCAGGTTCAGTTGGGTTTGCAGGGTACTGACAAAGTGCCTGCCCTCGTGGTGGAAGTACCTTGTTGAGGTTCCTATTATCCTGTCGCTTTATCCAAACTTGGTTCCTCCCCAGAGTCCAAGAGGCGATGGATTCTGTGGGTGACTGAACGGGCAGCACAGTGCGGAGTTTGAGGGCACCCATGTTGTAGCCCCGACTCTGTACTTCTGAGATGCGGGCTTTAGTGAATTACCAACATCTCTCAGCCCCTTGATCTCACGTTCAGTACAATGAGGATATTAATGCCTATCATTTGGGGTTGTTGAATATAGTAAATAAAAACACACTGCCAGACAGTCCAGAAGTAGCTGTTGTTAGGATTTCCTCTGTCTGTTTACCTCCCTCCAGGACTTCTTCAAACCACTTATCCACAGCACTATGCCAAGCAAAGTCACAGAGCCTGGTGCCGAGCAGGGGATTTTTACCCAAAATAAATGAGGGAGAAAAAAGAAGCTTGGCATGAGGAACACTAGGAGGAAGCCAAAAAAGGGGTGTCATTCCCATTGGTCAGTTCCCCCCGGCACTTTGCATCACGGCATTCTTGCCCAGCCAGTGGAACTAATTGCATGACAAAAAGACAGACTGGTGACTTGGGCTTTGAAATTAAAATCACTTCAACCACGTCCTGATCGCTTCACAAACACATTATAGGCAAATCAATTTTGTTCACCCAGGCTTTGCACGCCTGTTAATTTTGTGCAGGTGCTTTGTCAAGATCCACCAGAGGACAAATGATTTGGAGAAGGACAACGCAAGTGATAAAAGAGTGAACAGTGTAACCAGCCAAGCATTTGAATGTTTCTGATATTTAAGTACAAACCCTCTTTCTTACTTTTCAATAAACCCTTGTCACAAAGACAAAGAACACTAGCGCAGGCAATGCTGGTTTATCTGGCAAGCTAGGACAAGAAGTCTCTATTAATTCTAATTATTTTTATTTCTCTCCTGCCACCTCCTGTAGCAACTGGAGGTAAAGTTAAGAACAGGAGGTGATGATGTGGAGGTGGTCATGCCAAGAACCCAGAGACAGAAAGAGCAGACGCCCTGGGTTTTGGAGCACTGATTAGCCAGCGTGCTCCCACACGTGTCACAAAAGCAAAAGCTGCTTTGTCATTATTTGCAGGAGGTAGGAACCCCAGATCCTTTGGGAACTTGAGGGATCTTAAGAGCGAGAAATCTAACCTGGGCTCTCTGACAGAATTTTCAAAATAGTGTGAACTTAGCTGCATTATTCTGGGGGAATCAATTCAGAGAATTTAGAGGCACTAAGTCCACAACTGTTCAGTACACTAGCCACTAGTCACATGTAGCTGTTGAACTATGGCTAGTCCAAATTGAGATGTGCTGTGTCACGTATCCTGGAGTTTAAAGACTTGGGGTGAAAAAGAGAAGGTAGGCTATTTCATTAATAGCTCTATACTCATTACATATTGAAATGAGAATATTTTGGATGTGTTAGGTTATATAAAAAATATTATAAAATTCATTTCACTCGTTTCTTTTTACTTTTTTAATGTACCTACTAGAAATCTTAAAATTATATCTAAGTCTTGCGTTTGTGACTCACGTTTTACTTCTATGAGGCAGAAATTCTCTAGAAGCTTAAGAATAACTTGGTTAGAGGGATAAAGAGGGAAATTTAGAAGAAGAACATAGCTTTGGAAAGAAACAATTATTTGGCCAGCTTCTGTCAGTCAGGACAAAATAGACTGAGTGTTTTTCATGTCATGCAAGTTCAAACTGCCAGAAATGAGCAGAGAGAGGGAAGAAACAGAGGCAAGGACAACAATTTGAAATTGCAACTAACTGGAAAAATTTGTAAAGAACTGGAAGAATAACTGGGTTGAAACTAGCAAGGAATCTTCATTTGATATTAGAAGTGATAGAAACTGTAGAAGTGATAGAAACTGCCCTGAATTCTAGAAAGTCAGAAGATACTGATAACAGAGTGGAAAGGAAGAAGTTATTCTGGAAAAGACCACTTTGACTTTTAGATATTGTCATCAACTTGCAGAAAAGAAGCCAGATTGCCTTCTTTAGAAGGCAATAATAGAGCTGCCCGCTCTTATGACATCTGTAAAGAGCAAGTAATCAAAGTGAAAATCAGGAATTCATTAAAGTAAACAGTTTCTGATATAAATCATAAGATCAGGGCAGATTTGACCTACAGGTCATAACTCTGATCAATAATTAAAAGATACTTTCCAAGATAGGGCGATCTCCAGGGACAGGATAGTTAGATGGCAGCAAGAAACCTCGTAAGATGGCATTTACCTAGAAGTCACCAACATTTCAGGTCTGGTCCTCTGCACTGTGGACTCAGAAACTAAGTCTTCTTCATGTCCTAAAGACAGCCCAGTCATTCTCAAATTGCGATGCTGTTACAGCACAGCAGCACACCTGAGACCTTGGTAGAAATGCACATTCTTGTGCCTTATTACAGACCCAGTGAAGCAGAATCTCTGGGGGTGGGGCCCAGGAATCTAGTTTTAATAAGTCCTGTTTGAAATTAACCAAGCACATGCTCAGGTGATGCCGGTGATTCCAATGCATGCTCAAGTTTAAGAACCCCTAGACTAATGACCACAGGACTACAAACAGAAAATGTATTCATTGATAATCATAAACTGAACTGTCACATGCAACAAAACCCTCACATTAGTAAGGTTAGGACAACCTTTCCCTAAGAGGCAAATCTATCTGGGTAGCTTGTGCGTTCGTGAAAAGGTTTCTTGGTGAGCCTGAAATCAAAGCAAGGACAGTAAAATGTATGATTAAACTCTTCCCTTTTGTTTTTCATTTCCATTTCAACTCTCACTCCCTTGGGAGGATGGGTTCATCCCTGCTGGACAAGAGCAGATGGGTAAGGAGAGGAATGTGAGGAACTGACTGGTACAATTGCTCCCACTCCGAGCCAATTACACAGTCCACTAGAAGAATGTGTTCCACCAAATTACAGGATGAAGTTTCCTTCAGTTAATTATATTAACAGGTAGACATCTTATATTTGCAACACTTGATTTACAGATACTGGTTATGACCAAAACAGTCAATACATGTACACATGGTACACACAAGAGTCCAGCAAATAGACATTCTATCTAACAGCTTATTCTTTGCTACACAAATCTTTTCTAAACTCCTTTTCCCTCAAGGGAAAAGCTAACAGGTCTGAAGTTAATCTTTCCCTGATTACTTCCCTTATATATGGATGTTCTTGTTATAATGTCATTAGGGGTTCAATTTACTTAGGTAACTGAAAGCGATGCACTGAAATTCAGCCTTTGCCAAGACCTCTGCTCTACTTCCATCAGTGTCCTTGGCTTATCCGACTCTTAAAGTCCCCAAAAGGCAGAAATAGGTGCTCTCCATCTTCTGTATCTTATTGGTTATATGATTTATCTGCCACAATCATCCAAATTTTCCATCCTGTTGTACTTTTATTTGCATTAATTCATCTTCACATTAAAATACTTTCAGTTTTCATCTTCTTTCTTAAAGCCTTCTATAGAATCCAGCTTTGACGTGTAATTTTTAAACTTTACCTATATTTTTATTTTTAATAATTCTATTTCTTTCAGCTAACACCAGTCCAATGCCCTCCTTTTACATAAAAGTTTCCCCTTTCCTTCAGAACACCTGCACATGATCCTGAAACACTGATCAGTGCTGAATGGACACTGCAGCGTTTTCTGTTTCATGTTTATCACCTACTTCTGGTTGATAGGTTTCTTCTCTTAGAAATGTTAACATCATCGATTATTTTTGAACTGGACTCTGAAGCTCTTCCTATTCCTGGCCATGAAAGAGAGCTATTCAAGATACAGCTATTGCCTAATTTGAATAATGGTGTTAACTTTTATCACGTAACTTGCAGTTTTCCGAGAGCCCCTCTGGCACATCTGTATCTGCTCGCCATCCTTACCTTCTCTCTTTACATCTATGGTAATATAAAAGCCCACATTCATAATATTAATCCTCAGGTCCTACAGGTTCCAAAGTGTCTTCTGAATCATCCAGAAAAACTGCTGTTAAAAAACAACAGTTTTGGAGTTGGTGTATTTGAATGGACTATGATTCTTAGAGAACTGCCAGTCCATCTCTCCCAAATGAGAACCACATATTACCAGGAATATTTATCTAATGAAAACAATACATTTCTGAACCATAAAAATGACAGTTCCTGGTGTAATTACAGAATATATCATATCATGCCAAGATTCAATCACCTGTTTTGTCAAATAGTCATATCATTTCTGGTATCTGTTGATAATTAAATAATCAAAATGCTATGGAGCTAGGTACTTCAAGAAAGCATTTGTGAGCTTTTGACAACAGAGACTCTGATCTGCTCATCTATGCATACCCAGAAATAGCTCACAATAGGTACTCAGTGGGAGGAAGGAAGGAAGGAAGGAATCTCAGTCCTGCCAAGATAAAGATTTATCCAGGGCTTCCCTGGTGGCGCAGTGGTTCAGAGTCCGCCTGCCGATGCAGGGGACATGGGCTCGTGCCCCGGTCTGGGAAGATCCCACATGCCGTGGAGCGGCTGGGCCCGTGAGCCATGGCTGCTGAGCCTGTGCGTCTGGAGCCTGTGCTCTGCAGCAGGAGAGGCCACAACAGTGAGAAGCCCACGTATCACAAAAAAAAAAAAAAAAAGATTTATCCATTTAATGACAAACCCACAGCCAATGGTGCAAAGCTGAAAGCCTCCTGGATAAATTCTGAAACAAGACAAGGATGCCCACTCTCATCACTTCTATTCAGCATAGTATTGGAAGTCTTAGCCACCACAGCAATCAGACAAGAGAAGCAAATAAAAGGTATCCAGATTGGAAGGGAAGAGATAAAACTGTCACTATTTGCAGATGACATGACACTCTATAGAAAACCCTAAAGGTTCTACACAAAAACTATTAGAACTAATAAATGAATTCAGCAAAGTAGCAGGATACAAGATTAATATACAGAAATCTGTTGCATTTATTCACACTAACAAATATCAGAAAGAGAAAGTAAAAAAAATCCCTTTTATTTTTTGTTGTTTTTAAGGTTTTATTATTAAAAAGATAAGATACCTTTGTTGAACCTTCTCATTGAAAAAAAATCCCTTTTAAAATTGTGTCAAAAAAAAAAAAACAAAAAACCTAGGAATAAACCTAACCAAGGAGGTGAAAGATCTATACACTGAAAACTATAAAACACTGGTAAAGGAATTGAAGATGGTTCAAAGAAATGGAAAGATAGTCCATGCTCTTGGATTGGAAGAACTAATATTGTTAAAATGGCCATACTACCCAAAGTAATCTACAGATTTAATGCAATCCCTATCAAATTACCCATGACATTTTTCACAGAACTAGAACAAATAATCCTAAAATTCATATGGAACCACAAAAGATCCAGCAATTCTGAGGGAAAAAAGAGCTGGAGGCATAACTATCCCAGACTTCAGACAATACTACAAAGCTACAGTAATCAAAACAGCATGGTATTTGCACAGAAACAGACATATAGATAAGTGCAACAGAATAGAAAGCCCAGAAATAAATCCACACAGTTATGCATAATTAATCTTTAACAAAGCAGGCAAGAATATACAGTGGAGGAAGACAGTCTCTTCAACAAGTGATGTATGGGAAAGCTGGACAGCCTCATGTAAATCAATGAAGTTAGAACATTCCCTAACACCATATACAAAAAAACACAAAATGGTTTAAAGACCTAAATATAACATATGACAGCATAAAACCCCTAGAAGAGAACATAGTCAAAATATTCTCTAACATAAATCATAGGAATATTTTCTTAGATCAGTCTCCCAAGGCCAAAGAAATAAAAGCAAAAATAAACAAAGAGACCTAATCAAACCTAGAAGCTTTTGCATAGCAAAGGAAACCATCAACAAAACAAAAAGACAACCCACAGAATGGGAGAAAATATTTGCAAATGATGTGACCGACAAGGGTTAATTTCCAAAATATACAAACAGTTGGTACAACTCAATATCAAAAAAAGAAACAACCTAATCAAATAATGGGCAGAAGACCTAAATAGACATTTCTCCAAAAAAGACATACAGATGGCCAACAGGCACATGAAAATGTGCTCAACATCACTAATTATTAGAGAAATACAAATCAAAAACACAATGAGGTATCACCTCACACTGGTCATAATGGCTATCATCAAAAAGTCTACAAATAATACATGCTGGAGAGGGTACGGAAAAAAGGGAACCCTCCTACACTGTTGGTGGGAATGTAAATTGGTTCAGCCACTATGGAAAACAGTATGGATGTTCCTTAAAAAAAAACAACAACAACTAAAAATAGAGCTACCACATGATCCAGGAATCCCACTCCAGGGCATAAATCTGGAAAAGACAAAAATTATAATTCAAAAAGATATATGCACCTCAATGTTCATAGCAACACTATTTACATAGCCAAGACATGGAAGCAACCGAAGTGCCCATCAATAGATGAATGGATAAAGAAGATGTGGTATATATATACAATGGAATACTACTCAGCCATAAAAAAGAATGAAATATTTCCATTTGTAGTAACATGGATGGACCTAGAGATTATCATACCAAGTGAAGTAAGTCAGACAGAGAAACGTATCACTTATATGTGGAATCTAAAAACAAATACAAATGAATCTATTTACAAAACAAACAGACTCACAGACATAGAAAGCAAACTTATGGTCACCAAAGGGAAAAGGGAGGTGGGGAGGAATAAATGAGGAGTATGGGATTAACAGATAAACACTACTATACATAAAATAGATAAGCAACAGGGATTTACTGTGTAACACAAGGAATAATATTCAATATCTTGTAATAACCTATAATGGAAAATTATATGTATATGTGTGTGCGTATATATATATGTGTGTGTGTGTATATATATGTATCTGAATCACTTTGTGGTACACATGAAATTAACACATACTATAAATTGACTAAAACTTTTTTTAAAGATTTATCCATTTATTAAGCAAATGCATTTTTTTAACATCTTTATTGGAGTATAATTGCTTTACAATGGTGTGTTAGTTTCTGGTTTATAACAAAGTGAATCAGCTATATGTATACATATATCCCCATATCCCCTCCCTCCTGCATCTCCCTCCCACCCTCCCTATCCCACCCCTCTAGGTGGTCACAAAGCACCGAGCTGATCTCCCCATGCTATGCGGCTGCTTCCCACCAGCTATCTCTTTTACATTTGGTAGTGTATATATGTCCATGCCACTCTCTCACTTTGTCCCAGTTTATGCTTCCCCCTCCCTGTGTCCTCAAGTCCATTCTCTATGTCTGCATCTTTATTCCTGTCCTGCCCCTAGGTTCTTCAGAACCTTTTTTTTTTCTTTTTAGATTCCATATATTTATGTGTTAGCATACGGTATTTATTTCTCTCTTTCTGACTTACTCCACTCTGTATGACAGACTCTACGTCCATCCACCTCACTACAAATAACTCAATTTCATTTCTTTTTATGGCTGAGTAATATTCCGTTGTATATATGTGCCATATCTTTTTTATCCATTCATCTGTCGATGGACACTTAGATTGCTTCCATGTCCTGGCTATTGTAAACAGAGCTGCAATGAACGTTGTGGTACATGACTCTTTTTGAATTATGGTTTTTGCAGGGTATATGCCCAGTAGTGGGATTGCTGGGTCATATGGTAGCTCTATTTTTAGTTTTTTAAGGAACCTCCATACTGTTCTCCATAGTGGCTGTATCAATTTACATTCCCACCAACAGTGCAAGAGGGTTCCCTTTTCTCCACACCCTCTCCATAAGCAAGTACTTACTGATATATTTTTACAGTACTTGGGATTGCACCTCTTACTGAATTGGCAAGAATTAGTATCACTGTGAGGGAGAGAGATTAAGGATACTGGCTAAAAAATATTTTTTTTTTAAATGTCAATGGTCTTATCAATGTTCTGTTTTTCCTAAAGTGTATGGCTGGGGTGTAGCCCAGGCTGGCATGGAGGACAGAGGTGTTCTGGATCTCTTTACAGACACCCAACCTGGTTTTGTACTAGAGCCAGGGAGTTGTGAACAGCTCAGACCACAGACAAAATTCTGTTTCAGATATGACATTTTATTTAGCCTCTTCAGTAAGAGTTCTGGCTAGAGGAATGAAAAGATGAGAAAGGAAAGAATCATTCATTTGGATGATAGAAAAGAGGTCTGGGCTCCTTATCGTAATTCAGATCAATGTCCAGAATCACAAAATCTCAGTTGGAAAACTCTTCATGGAACTTTCATTCCAGCCCTGTCCAATGCCCAAATCTCCTCTGTGCTGTCCCAAGCGAGTGGCCATCCAGCCTTCACCTGAGCACACAGGGGAAACAAGACTCTTGTTATTGTGGGAGTTCCTCCCTGTAAGGAGCTGACATGTGCCTTTCTGAAACTACCACCTGATGATTCTAACTCTGTTTCCCACTGCCACACAAGGAAGTCAAATTTCTCTTACACAGAGGCAGGTCATACTCCTCCTGGATTTTTCCTTTAAGCTAAATAGTCATATCCCTGAGGACATCCCACTTCAATTTATAAAAATCTTTTTTTTTTAGTTAATTAACACATCTATCACCTCACATATTTACTTTTTCGGTGAGAACATTTAAATTCTACGCTCATAGCAAATTTCAATTATACAATACAGTGTTATCAGCTACAGTCACCATGTTATACGTTAGATCCTCAGACCTTATTCATCTTATAACTAAAAGTTTATACACTTTTATCAACCTCTCCCTATTTCCCCCACTCCCAAGGCAACCACTTTTCTACTCTCTGTTTCTATGAGTTTCCCTTTTTTTTCTACATTCCACACATAAGTGATATCATGCAGTATTTTCTTTGTCTGCCCTATCTTACACCATACTAAAAAATCAAGCCAAAATGGATTAAAGACATGAATATAAGACCTGAAACTATAAACCTCTTAGAAGGAAATATAGGGGGCAAGCTCCTTGACATTGGTCTTGGCAGTGAGGTTTTGGATGTGACACCAAAGCAAAGGCAGCAAGAGCAGAACAAACATGTGAAACTATATCAAACTAAAAGGCTTCTGCTCAGCAAAAGAAACCATTAACAAAATTAAAAGACAACTTAGGGAACAGAAGAAAATATTTGCAAACCAAATATCTGATAAGAGGTTCCTATTTAAAATATATAAGGAATTTACACAACTCAACAGCAAAAAAAAAAAAAAAAAAAAAAAAATAGCCCAATTTAAAAATGGGCAAAGGACCCGAATAGACATTTTTCGAAAGATGATATACAAATGGCCAACAGGTACATGAAAAGGTGCTCAACATCACTAATCATCAGGGAAATGAAAATCAACACTACAGTGAGATATCATCTTACACCTGTTAGAATGGCTATTCTCAAAAAGACAAGAGATAGCAAATGCCGCAGGGGATGTGGAGAAAAGTAAACCCTTGTACTCTGTTGGTGGGAATGTAAATTGGTACTGTCACTTTGGAAAACAGCATGGAAGCTCTTTAAAAACTTACAAATAGAAATACCATATGATCCAGAAATCCCACTTCTGAGTATTTGCCCAAAGGAAATAAAACCATTATCTCGAAGAGATATCTGAACTCTATGCTCAATGCAGCGTTATTCACAAGAGCCAAGGTATAGAAACAACCTAAGTGCCTGTCAATGGATGAATGAATCAAGAAAATGTTTTATTATATATTTACAATAATGCAACACAAAAACATAGAAATTCTGTTGTTTGCAACAACATGGGTATGCCTGGATCGTGGTATGCTAAGTGATATAAAAATCCTTTTTAATGTGAGGTGCCCCAACCTGAACCTGATACTCATTTTATAGTTCACCAGCTTACAGTGTAGTGATAGTATCACCTCCCTTTTCATTGCCACTCTATTTCCCCTACTCTTTAATTTCATGTGTACTATTCACCTTCTTGTATTAATTACCCTCTCCAAGTCTCAATTTCCATACCTATACTATGAGAACAATAGTACCGATCCTCAAAGAATTGCCATGAGCATCGTCACATAATGCTTAGCACATAGGAAGTACTCAACAAAAGTAAGCTATTATTATTGGCATTAAAAGTTTAGGACAAGGGGCTTCCCTGGTGGCGCAGTGGTTGAGAGTCCACCTGCCGATGCAGGGGACACGGGTTCGTGCCCTGGTCCGGGAAGATCCCACATGCCACGGAGCGGCTGGGCCCGTGAGCCATGGCCTCTGAGCCTGCGCGTCCGGAGCCTGTGCTCCACAATGGGAGAGGCCACAACAGTGAGAGGCCCGCGTACCGCAAAAAAAAAAAAAAAGTTGTTAAAAAAAATGTTTAGGACAAAAAAGGGTGATGTTTCCCTTTCTAACAGAACCCCCAGCCTCCAAATATACCCAATTTGAAGAAGGAGAATGAAATCTCAGTAATGGTAATGCGAGAAGCTTCCAAGATAGAAGGTAACACCTTTGATGAGTATATTAGTTAACTAATGATGCATGATAGATTACTGCAAAATTTAACGGCTTAAAACAACACTCATTTATCACATCGGAGTCTTGGAGTGTTAGGAATTCAGGTGTGGCTTGTAGGGGAACTGCCACAAGCTCACTTGCCTAGTTGTTGGCAGGACTCAGTCCCTGCTGGTTGTTGGACAGAGATATCATCTCCTTGTCACAGACCTGATCCTCTCCTAGGGCAGCTCACAACATGGCAGTGGGCTTTTCCCAGAACAAGTGAGCAAGATGGAAGCCACAGCCTTTTTGGAACCTAATCTCAGAAAAGATAGCCCATCACTTCCGCTGTTTTCTATTTGTTAGAAATGAATTCGTAAGTACAGCCCACACTCAAGGCAAGGGTTGGAGGGACTGCACAAAGGCATGAAAAGAAGGAGGCCAGGATCACCAGGGACCATCGTGGGCTGCCTACCACAGTGAGGTTATGCCATCTTGTAAAGAAGAGCCTGGAAAAGAGAAGCACATGCGCGCACACACATACACACTAGCTGTCTATTCCCAGACTCACAGCTTTGAGTGATGCGAGAGGGAGGGGCGTCATTGATCAGGCACTATAGAATGCAGAGAGAGAAAGGATCTTAGACCTTATCTAAGTCAGCCCCTCACTTTATGCTCAAGAAGACCAAAACCCAGAGGAGAGAAGTAGCCTGCCCAAGATTGCATATTAACTTGTGGTAGATCTCTGGCTTGAACCCAGGCTGACTCCTGGTCCAATGCTCTTTTCACTAGACTTAACTTTCCATTTCATCCTGGGCAAGAGCATTAGTTTTCACAAAAGCAATAACGTTTGTTCTCTCTTCCCAAATCAGTGTATCCCATATGCTGCTGAATTTCAAGGCCAGTGCCTATAAAAAATGGCAAATTGGTAAGCAAATATCTTTGGATGTTTCCCCTCTAACCACTGTTTTTCTATTGTCTTTGTTCTTATTTGGATGAGCAAGTAGAACAAGATTCTGCTTTTACGGATAAACCAGGAAAGTTTCATGTCCAGAATGTAAATAAAGCACCATTTCCCTCGAACAGCACAGCACGTATAAAACTAAAATGCAGGAAATTTGAAAATTAGGCCAGAGCCCAGAACGTCATTTTTAAAGTACCCATTTGCACAGTAGTAATTTATAAAAGCCTTGCAGTTTGTGAAATGAATGTTTTTCTTTGAGGTGAACGCCTTGACTCATGAAAACTTCCCATTTAATTTCATCATCAGCTATCTTTTAACCCAGGTGCATGGGTTAAAAATTTCCCATTTAATTTCATCATCAGCTATCTTTTATTTATTTAATTTTATTTATTTAATAATTTAATAAATTTATAAATTTAATTATTTAATTAACAAAAATTTAATTTATTTAATTTTATTTAATTTAATTAAATAAATAAATTTTATTTATTTATTTAATTTCATCATCAGCTATCTTTTCACCCAGGTGCATGGTTAACTGAAGGATCAATTATCAAATAATAGTTGACTGGCCAAAAAGTCGCTCTTAAATTTGGCTGATGAAGCATAACTGTTGCATTCTCTCCGCTGTGTGTCAAGTTCAACACAAATTATCCATGATATTGCTGGATATCATGCAGCGGGTTTAATAAATCATAAGAATGGCTGATATCCATGAATCCAACTTGCTGCAGTTGATGGTGGGGCTAGAAAGAAGCAAGATGACTTGATGTCAGAAGCAGTGATGAAATCGGAATCTTCTACATCTATGGATGTTTTTACTCTGACACACGATTTTTCTTTTTCTACTGTAACCTTGCCATCATGCTGTTTACTGTAAAGGGAGGGGTGGTTTAAATTAGAACAAAATAATCTTCCTGTCAGCCAGTAAAGCATGTATACACAGTTCAGCCAGTTTTTACTTCTGGTCCAGTGAAGAATTCCTAACCTTGTCAAGTCCATGAGTGACATCTCTCATCTGTTCAGTATGTCTCCAGGTACTCTTTCCTTCGTACTGGGTCTTGGTCCAATCTCTTGAGCAGAACCTCCCAGCAAACCTCCCACCAGAAGATTCCCTCATGAAAAATTAGCATGAAAAATGGTCTGGAGCTGGTGAAAACCCACTTGGCCCCTGGTGAAACTTTACTATAGAGACCATCCAACAAGAGGATACTTCCGTGACCCAGGTCACACAGGCCTCCCTAGAGAACAACTATCGCTGAAGTGAAGTTCATACACAAAAGTTACACACCACAGGAATAAGGAGGTATCAACTCAGCAAATGGGAGAATTTACAATTGAGAACTCAAAGTAAGGAAATCATTTTTGAAAGGCTCCCAAATCAAAATTTTCGAAATGTTCAGAGTGTAAATCAAGGAACAGAACAGAACCAGAAGGCGGGAACAGGACAAATTGAAAAAGTGCACTTTGGGGCTTCCCTGGTGGCGCAGTGGTTGAGGGTCCGCCTGCCGATGCAGGGGACACAGGTTCGTGCCCCAGTCCGGGAGGATCCCATATGCCGCGGAGCGGCTGGGCCCGTGAGCCATGGCCGCTGAGCCTGCGCGTCCGGAGCCTGTGCTCCACAACGAGAGAGGCCACAACAGTGACAGGCCCGCATACCGCAAGAAGAAAAAAAAAAAAAAGAGTGCACTTTGAAATCAGGAGACACGTTGAACAACAGGGCTCAGCCAAAGAAGTAGAACCAGTAGGAGATAATATATTCAGAGACTTATTACAAGGAATTGGCTTATATAATTGTAGGGGCTGGTTAAGCAAGTTCAACATCCATAGGAAGGGCAGTTAGGGTGGGAATGAAATGGAACAAGACCCTAAGGTTCTTCCCCCCTGCCACCCCCATGCCCTGAGCCTGCCTTTTGTCTGTGGAAAAAATTTAGCCAAAGAATAGGTTTAATCAGAGAAGTGAGAAAATGCAGAAACAGAGGAAAACAGTCAAAGGAGACCAAATAATAATAGTTTAGTCATTAAGCACAGTCAAGGACCTTTAGTTCCTCCTTAAGGGCTATAGATAATATTCTGAGCCATATCCTGTGAGCTGTCTTATAGATACTGAAACCCACGCTAGGTGGAAGAAGTTAACTACATGATGACCAGGCTGTAGCCATGACATAAGCTGCCACAATTCCAAGAATTGGACTCAAAGAAATGGAAACAAACGGACCCTGGAACTGAAGATTAACAGTACCTAAAACAATCGAGATGACACTAGTCATACCACCGATGACCAATTTCAAGTGTCAGAGCTGACTGTATTGTTTCTGCATGTAGCCCCCTCCCTCTGTCTATAAAAGCTCTTGCCCCCTGATTGTCAGTGGGGAGTCGGCTTTTGGACAGGCATCCGCCCTCCTCCCCCACTCCACCCCACCCCTCTGGTTGCCAGCATCCATAATAAAGCAAACTTTCCTTTCCGCCAACCTGGGCTCTTTATGGGCTTTTGAGCAGCGAACAGCCAGACCTGGGTTCGGTAACAGCAAGATCAAGAGAAGACTGGAACCCATGGGCATAGGCCAAAGCGGTTGTCCACGGGTAGAATTTTCTCCCTCTCCCTCTTCCTACCTCTCTTTCTCCTTCCCCTTCCTCCCCTGCTCCCTTCACGCCCTCTCTCTCTGAAACCTCAGCCCCACTTTTAAGGCTTCCCAACCTTCTACCTCAATCCCACACTCTCAATATCCATTTCTACACATAGTCTCCAGATTTCTGTCCATATAAATTGGAAAAAATCATGCAGTTTTTTATGTGTGAATTGCATCTCTTCATCGGAGTAGGATGGAGATAATAATTAACTTCCACTTGTAAAATACGTACTGAAATGTTGGAACATGCGAGTGAGGGGCCCTGAACTTCAGCTTTGTTCACATCACAGAAAGTCAACCTCTCTATCTCAGGAAAAAATAACAAGATTATAAGAGTGGCTGCCTCTTTGGAGGGGAACACAGGACCAGGAATTAAATTTAAGGAGACTTACATTTTCCTTGTGTCTGGTGGAAAACAGAAGTAAGGGCAACCACTAAAAATATGAAAGTGAGCATAACTTTCAAACCAGGAAGGAGAAAGGGAGAGAAAGAATGAAGAAAATGCAATCGATTCAATCCTGTTTAAGTAGAGAAGAGAATGAATCAGCATAGGTCGCTCATTGATTCATGCATTTGCTCACTCAGCAGAAGTTTATTAAGTATCGGTTAGATGCCAGGCACTATGTCCCTGTTCACATTGAGAGCAGAATATTCAGGAAATGCCTTTAGCCCTAGTCCAGGAAAGCTTAGAAATAATTATCTCCTAGTTTATTTCTCTCGGTCTATTTTATAATCTGCCAAGTGAACAATATTTTCAATAGTTGACCTATTCTATAAACTCACAGGCTCTTCTGACTCTCTCATTCCCCCAAACTTCCATTTGTTCCAGGATTTGGCTTTGTAACATAAAAATAGGCCACAGGGACCCACACTCAATAGCTACCATGAGGCAATACACTTCTTCAACTCCAGCAAGTATTTAGGGACTGAGCTGAGGGAGCGTCTAGCTGATCCCATAGAATCCCAGGAACATGCTGGCCTAACGTGAAGAATAGCAAATACACTTCCTTCCTTTTACTCCAGGCCAACAGCACATGCTGTATTGGAAAGTGTACTCGAAGGAAAACCAGTGGCCCAGGCTGTAGGCCTTTTTCTAACACCCAAAGTATTGATTACCCCATCTATGAACGCTACCATGGGATTGTTGATAAAAACGAAAAAAGATAATAAATTAGAAAGCAGAGGTTGGATTTCTTTTGTTTTGCTTTGGTTAGAGAAGTCAATCACCTCAATTCTTGGGCCTCGTTTCCCTTGCTTGTAAATCAGGGGTGTTGGACTAGATCAAGGATGCCTCAGGGGGCCTGGCAGGTAATAGAAACAAGTGAAAAGGGGGCAGCCTTGGAGTAAAACAGGAGACTTTGTTGGGGCACATGCACAATTGGGGAATGCAAACCTATGCAAAGAACACAAATCAAAAACAAAAACAAAAACACCCTGTGACAGTCGGAGTGTGGTCCCCAGATGGCACTCTCTCTAATAATCCATAAAAGGAACAGCCTTGAGTCTGTACATGCACACGTATTTAAGTTGCAAATGAAGAGGACTCTCCACTAAATACCTTCCCCCCCACCCTGAAAAGTCAAGTAGCTTAAGTATAAGCATTTGGAGACCAAATAAGAGCAGGGTAGAGGGTAAGAGATGGGGAAAAGGTACAGGGAAGATGAGGAAATAAAGCGAAAATAAGGATGGTGACGGTTTAAAACAGACAACTGGTAACAATTAATCCATTCTACCAATGCACTCCTAGAGGCCCACGGTTTTGTTAGGAATTGACGTGTACTCTAAGGAGATCCCAGATCGATAGAACACACTCAGGGATCCTGAGTCTTCTGGTCTGATGCTATTTTCCTAGATCACCAGTTCTTCCATAGTTGGTTTCCTTCTCCTTTTGCAGATTATTTCCAAGGATGGTATGCTGTGTACTCTTTTGCAAAGGGGCTTTGCCACTACTCCCATCAAGAGGTGGAGAAGTCAGGTTCCCTTCCCCTTGAATCTGGAATGGGCCTGACTTGTGTTGACCAAAAGAATATGGCAGAAGTGATGCCATATGACTTCCAAGCTAAGGTCTTGCAACTCATATTTTCACCTTCTTCAAAGCCTTGAACTGCCTTGAAAACAAGTCAGAGCTATCATGCTGGAGAGAGAATTTGAGTTGAGCTCCAGCCAATAGCCAGAACCTAGGCCCCAGTATGCAAATGAGGCCATCTTGGACACTCTATCCCCAACTAAGTGCCCAGCTGAATACGGCCACATGAATGACCCCAGAGCGAGCAGAAGAACTGCGCAATTGAGCCCAACCAACTCACGGGGTTGTGGGAAACACTAAATCCTTGTTATTTTAAGCCATTACTCTTAGGTTACATAGCACTAGATAACTGAAACAAAAACACAACACTATGGTCATCCAGACACCACAAGGACTCTTAGACCAAATCTTTGACTTTGCAAGTCAAGCCCTGATGGGGCAGTCAGAACTGGAGCTTGTTTTTTAGAAGGTCTGTCTTCCGTGGCACCCGCATGGTTTTCCCTAATAGAGTGAGATTTCCTTGAGAATTCAAAAGCTGTAAAATAACACAAATATCAAGTTCGAGCCCCTTATTTAATAGAATCTAAGGCCAGAGAGGTTAAGAAGCTGGCTCAGGGTCACACAGCCCTCTAGTGGCCAAGGTGGGACTTGAATTCAAGGCTTCTGAGTTTTAATCGACTGCTCTTTCCAATAAAATATGCTGCCTCCTGCCATTCCACTGAAAGATTTCCATCACATCAGAATTATTGATATAAACAAACTCCCAGGAAAAACAGTAGTCTCAGAAAAGAACGGTTGACAAATATTTTGCAGTCCCATAGGCAAAATGTAGTATGAAAATACAGGCTTTGGGGTCAGGATATCTGGGTCTAAGTCCTGAATCCTCCATACATTTCCTGCGTGACCTCGTTAAGCCTATTTCTCACCTGTAAAGTGCTCCCATGAAAAGTGCTTTACAGCTGTTTCCTTAGACTCCCAGGAGAATTTTCTGAGAGTTAACTTTGGAGCTGAAATTTGCCTCCACTGTGAAAATCCAACTATAGAGTACTCAGAAGCAAGCTTGAGCCTGACCACCTTGCCCGGACACCTGAGGACTGACTGCGCTGGGAGAGGGGGACAGTCAATGAGGCCTGAGTCAGCTCCATAGCCCAGCCCACACTGGTGAGCTCATGAGGCAGTGTTGGCCCCTAATCACCCTGAGTAACAGGGGTACACAAGATCTGAAGCATGACTCTAGGCTGTGGGGAAACAATTTCCAAGGCTTCAGAGCACGCGCTGCCTCTAGATCTTGCAAGCACACACAGAATACCTATCACACCCTTGGGTCCCTGGGTGTAAGGAAGTGTGCTTCCCATGACTTGCGTTCTGAAACCATGACTGAGCTTGCCCTGGTCCCTAGCACTGAGAAACATCAATATCTCCAGGAAAGAGTGTTTGATGTGCACCCTGACAATCGCCCTTTCTTTCCGAGGCGGAATAATATCCCAATCCTGTTGGGGGTGGGAGATAAGACCTGTTAATTTCTCCAAGGAAAATATGTGACGTCGACTTGCAGATCAGCACCCTGCCTGACCTCAGTCTATTTTCTGCAGCCGTTCTTATCTAGATTCCCCAACTGCGCACGTTCTCTCTGCCCCAGCAACCCAAAACGCTTTTTTGTCAAGTGAGATATGGTTTCACTTTGCTGACTCCGCTCGAGATTTGCCCCATGGAAAATGTAAATTTGCAAGTCAGGATCAGAAGCAGTGACTCTGCCCCGATGCTGTGTGCGTGTGAGAGAGGCGGCAGAAGGAGGAGATGTGCCAGGAATACATGAGGCTGAAAACTTAGCTTGAGAGTGTGTCACGGCCCAGAATCAAAGGGGGAGGCCTGGGGAGGCACTGGGAGTGGCTCCCACTGCAACTGCTGTGAGGGCATGGACGCTCAATTTTCAGGAAACACAAGGCTTATCGCCAGAACAGAGAGAAAGGACTCATGTCATAGGAAGGTGGGGCTCGTGTTGGGGAGCAGGGAAAGACAAGGTATGTCAGGCAAGGCAGGGCAAGACTGTGGGAGACCAAGGCCAGATGCAGAGACACCCAATGTGGGGGGATTCGGATCCCAGGCTTGTCAGTCTCCCTTTCAATAGCCCCTTCCCTTCATCTTCCAACCTCCTAGAACAACTGAATTGTTTAGTTTGTAGTCTTCCCTTATTAGAATGCAAGCTCCACAAGGCATGCATTTTCTGCCTGTTTTCTTCACATATGTATCTCCAGCTCCTGGAACTCCAGCAGGTGAGTCAGAAACATTTGTTGAATGAACAAGTGGATTCAATAACATGTAGCAGGTTGAAGTGGGAAAAGAAAACAATGTCTTTTTGTCTAATCATAGAGTCTTTAATTTTGCTGTGGAAACAAACTGAAGAGCAACAAAATACCATCTCTTCTAGTGGCTGGATTTGGAATGCAAGACTGTTTGGGGATGATGGATATAACTTTCTGTGAAAACTGGAAAGCTATTGTCTTGGGAGACGCTCCCACCTCCAGACCTTCACTTCTGCATCTCCCTCCACAATTACGTAAGGTCAAATCCCTGTAATAAATCCCTGTCCCGCCATTCTCACAGGGACTCTGTTCTCCTCCCTGAACCTTGACTTCAAAAGTTATTGACACCAGAAAGGTTTCCAGGAAAGCAGAAGGGTGAGGATGGGAATCTGCAACTGGTTCTCTGACTGGCTAGATTTAAAGACATTAATGGCCATGTTTCCACTGGCAAAAGTTACACATGGCATACGGTGACCAAAAAGTTCCCTCAGGTACTGTCTGTAGTCACCTAGAGTCAAGACCCTACAGAAGTTAAAGGCTTTGGATGACCAAGTAGTCCCATATTTTAGTGGAAATATGATACAAACTATGGGGTTGTTTGCTTGCTTCTAAGTGAGCTGGAGAGCTTAAAGGAAAAAACGGATGTGCTTAGGGCTTTGCATTTCCAGCTAAAGGTCTGCAGAAGTTATCAGAAATCTCCTATGACTACCATATGACCCAGCAATCCCACTACTGGGCATATACCCTGAGAAAACCATAATTCAAAAAGAGTCATGTACCAAAATGTTCACTGCAGCTCTATTTACAATAGCCCGGAGATGGAAACAACCTAAGTGTCCATCATCGGATGAATGGATAAAGAAGATGTGGCACATATATACAATGGAATATTACTCAGCCATAAAAAGAAACGAAATTGAGCTCTTTGTAATGAGGTGGATAGACCTAGAGTCTGTCATACAGAGTGAAGTAAGTCAGAAAGAGAAAGACAAATACCGTATGCTAACACATATATATGGAATTTAAGAAAAAAATGTCATGAAGAACCTAGGGGTAAGACAGGAATAAAGACACAGACCTACTGGAGAACGGACTTGAGGATATGGGGAGGGGGAAGGGTGAGCTGTGACAGGGCGAGAGAGAGGCATGGACATATATACACTACCAAACGTAAGGTAGATAGCTAGTGGGAAGCAGCCGCATGGCACAGGGATATCTGCTCGGTGCTTTGTGACCGCCTGGAGGGGTGGGATAGGGAGGGTGGGAGGGAGGGAGATGCAAGAGGGAAGAGATATGGGAACATATGTATATGTATAACTGATTCACTTTGTTATAAAGCAGAAACTAACACACCACTGTAAAGCAATTATACCCCAATAAAGATGTTAAAAAAAAAAAAAAGAAAAGAAATCTCCTATGACCACTCTGAAAGAAACCATATCTCCATGGACTCAGGGTTGAGATTTCTGAAAGCCAAGCCTAGAGTCTAATTCTGCAGGTACGGTGCCTTCCTACAAGACACAGTATATGTAACAAACCCAAGGTAAATATATAGTGCTATCTCATAGCCAGAGTGCTCATGTCTGGAAAGCAAGAGATAGAACTGGGATTGGCTCTTCTCACTATTAGACTTAATAACCCACATAAGGAGTCCTGGTTCTTTATGTTGATGCTGAAACCTTGAGCTTAATGTTCTGTAAGACATCCTGTCCAAGGGAGAAATGGTTCCACCAGTAAACACAGTCAATGTTCCATTAAATTGGAAGCTGGGATTGCCCTCTAGTCAATTTGGGTTCTTTGTGCCAATGAACCAGTAGTCAGCTCTGAGAGGCTGATTTTTATTGACTCTGTCAGCTGCTCTTCCTTACCATCTTCCAGTTGAGTTTGGCCAATGGGTGGCACTGGCAGAGGATTCAAAGGATGGGAGGAGAGAATTTGAAGTATCTACTCACTTGACTCACTCCCTGCTGGGCAATGGGCTGACAGTGGCTGTATTCCTCTACCAAAAACCACAGCTTTGCCCCTTTGGCCAAGGGCTAGTATTGGCTTCCTGCTGTTGTTAGATCCTGAGTGCTTAACCCTACTCAGACCTCTATAAATAGTCCCTCCAGTCACCCCTTTTGAATATGTGGGCCATCCTGCCAGCTCCCTGACTGATACAAGAAAGTTGCGATCTGAATCTCATTCTGGTCACCTTATTTACACTTCTCATTAGCTCTCATAATTGTTAAGTTAATTGCCTTGGTCTGAGTACACAGTCATAGTATCTTCATTTGCTGAGCAAAAGAAAAGCTTTTTTAAAAAAAAAAAAAGTAACAGAACAGTTAGGCAAAGATTTCTCAGAATACAAAAAGCAAAAACCATAAACAAATTTGAAAGATTAGACTTCATCAGAGGTTAAAAACTGTTGCTTTTCAAAAGATACTCTTAAGAAAATGGAAAGGCAAATCTAGACTAGGAGAAGATATTTGCAAAACATATATCTGATAAAAAGATTTTTCTCCAGAATACATAAAGAACACTTAGAACTCAAGAAAAAGAAAATTTTCTTAGAGAAAATTTTTAAAAATTTAATGGGCAAATAAAGATTTTAAATGGGCAAAAGATAACAGATACTTCAACAATGAGGATAGATGGATGTAAAATAAGCAAATGGACATCCAAATTAAAATTACAAGGAGATACCACTACATACTCACTAGAATAGTCAAAATTTAAATGGCTGAAAATACCAGATGTTGGCAAGAATGTGGAACAGCTGTAGCTGTCATCTATTTTTTGGGGAATGTGAAATGGTACAACCACTTTGGAAAACAAGTTGGCAGTTTCTTAAAAAGTTAAATATACATTTAACATATGACTCAGCAATTTTACTTTTATGCATTTACCCAAGAGAAATGAAACTTGGGTCCACTCAAAGCTTGTACACAAATGTTCACAGCAACTCTACGCATAATAGCCAACAACTGGAAACAACCCAAAACAATTGATCAACAGGTGAAGGGATAAACAAATTGTGATATATTCATACAATGGAATGTCACATAACATCAAGAAGGAACATGCACATAAACAACATGGATGGATCGCAAAATTGTTACACTGAGTTACAGAAGGTGGACACAAAAGAACATGTACTGGGGGCTTCCCTGGTAGCGCAGTGGTTGAGAGTCCGCCTGCCGATGCAGGGGACACGGGTTCGTGCCCCGGTCCGGGAAGATCCCACATGCCGCGGAGCGGCTGGGCCCGTGAGCCATGGCTGCTGAGCTCACGCGTCCAGAGCCTGTGCTCCGCAACGGGAGAGGGCGCAACAGTGAGAGGCCCGTGTACCGCAAAAAAAAAAAAGCATATCAGCAGTTGCCTGAGGCTAAGGGTGTGGGGAATGGAGAGAAGAATGACTGGGATGGGGCACAAGGGAACTCTTTGGGAAGGCAGAAATATTCTGCACACTTACTGAGGCAGTAGTTACACAGGTGTATAAATCTGTCTAAACTTGTTGAAATGTACACCTAAAGTTTATGGATTTTATTGTTTGTAAACTGTTCTTCAGTAAAGCTGATCAGAAAAAAAAGAAAAAAAAAAAGCAGCAGCACAAATTGTTGTGATCCCAGCATGCTCAAACACTTCTCTTCACAAATCATTTGTGGATTGCAATCACAGCTGTTCTGCGGTAGCCTCTGGAACTGGATTACAGCCAGCAAACATGCTCCCAGATGCTGGAACATCAGTCACGCTGGAGAGGTCATATTTCAGGTCTTTGGGGGATTTGATATATTCCCTGACCTTAAACAGACCACTACCACCTACAATGGAATACTGCATTCTACAGATAAAGAACTGGAGACTGATCTATTATCTTACTCTCTTATACAGTTTAACATCAATACTTTTTCTCCTGTTATCAGACAAAATACAAGGCTATAGGAAAGCTATGCAAGATAAAGATTACAAATGAGGAAGTGTACCCAGATTCAAGGTGGCTGATTACCTCCAAGACAAGTCATGCCAAAGAGACAATCTCCAAATTCCAGTAAAAACGGCTATAACTCAAGCTCTGTGGCTAACCGAGATTCACCAATGCACACAAGAAAAAACTTAGCAGTTCTCGAGACAAATCTGTTCCAAGGAACAAATCTGTTCCTTGCTGCACTCAGCAAACAAGCATCATCCAGAGTCAACAATTTGTCTTTGACTAAATAGGTTTTATTCTTTAGTTATTACCATTTTGTCCTCTCAAGGGTGAAGTGATGAAGCAAAAATCTTTGCTAAATAGACCATAAAGTTTGCCACTAGTTCAAGGATTAGACACATCAACAACCTAGACACCATTACCTGGGTTTTTGGGTTTTTTTTAACTTACATGAGATCTGGCCTGGGGCCAAGAAAATGTTATTAAATTGGCACAGCATCAGGCCATGGGAGGATGGCATTTAAGAGAAGAGGGTTGGCAGAGAGGTTGATTAAATGCTTAGTGTAGTCTTACTTCCCTAGAATCCAAATACCTGAAAATTCACATAACAGAATTTTTTGCTCTATTATTCAAAGATATCTGATGTTCACACTACAAAGGCAAAGGTATTTCGAGAGAGCAAAGTGGTGTCTGAATCAAAGGAAAGCTTAGATTTGGTATAATTTAACATTGAATATATTTATTGTGCTCTAATTCTTTGAAAAAAATCATGTTTTATGATAGTAACTCTCCACAAACCAGAATATTCAATTGATTAATCTAGGAGCTCCTTACAAGCAGGAACTATATAACTCCTATTTCATCCCTATACCTAGCACAGTGACAAGCACAAAATGTGCATTCAGTGAATTTTAATTGAAATAAAATGAAAACATGCAATATGGTTCAATCTTTTTTAAAAAGAAAAGAACTCCATATATATGTTCATATATTCATATAAACATGGAAGAAATATGGCAAGATACATGCCAAACTTTTAAGAAAAACTACCTCACGGATTTGAGGTAATAGGGAGAGAATTTAACATTTCCTTTAAAACGTAGCACAGTAGTCAAGATCATAGGCTTAGTAGTCAGACTAGGTTCAAATCCCAACCCTACCACTTTTTATGTGTGTCACTGGGCAAGTTCTTAACCTCTGTGTGCCTTGTTCCCTCAACTGTGAGTGGACATCATAATAAGGCTTCCAATCTCACAGGGTTGGGATGAAGATTATCTCAATCTTCAGATAATATTAATACACTTCAGAGTGCTTCACACTTAACAACTACTTGATTAAAGTTAGCTATCATTAGTATTTTGTTTGATCTCTTACAGTGATCAAGGAGTACTTCGGAAATAAAGGGAAAATATTTCACAGCAAAAGTAATTTTAAAGGAACCAAAGTATAATACAAGAAGAAGAAGGAAGAAGAGGAGGAAGGAAGCAAAGGAGGCAAATGAGGAGGAGGAGAAATACAGCCATTTGTTTCATCCTGAAGAAATTTTGCCTTGAGCCCTCCGACTTGCTCCAAGGATGGGCTGGTTGCTCCACGCTTCCCGCATAGCTATCATCTTGGATTTTGCTTTCACCTTCATCTTTAGGATTTCTTTTGTCTATCACTTATGTCGAATCACATTTTCCTGGGTCCCAAGTTTTCACTTCTCTTCATACCTTCTCATTTTGGTAAGTCATATTTACCATTACCCTCTTAAGAAGGGGTGCGTGGCAGTTAAGTTTTTTGAGATACAGCATGCCTGAAAAGGTCTTTATTATGCACTCATGCTAAATTATGTTTGCGTGATTAGGTGTAAATTTCTACAGTGGAAATAATATTCCTTCAGAATTTTAAGACATTGCTCCATTGTCTTTTAGCTTCCCGCAGTCCTATAGAGAAGTTTGATACCATTTTATTTGTATTCTTTGTTTCAAACTTGAGTTTTCTATCTGAAGGCTTTTAGGATCTTCTCTTTGTCCCATGTGCTCTGAAAGTTCACAGTGGTTGGACTTGGTGCTTTCATCCCTTGTGTTAGGCACTCAGTGGACCTTTTGGTCTGGCAACTCATGCCCTTCAATTCTGGGAGATTTTCATAAATTACTTCTTTGATAACTTCCTTCTTCCTCCTCTCTGTTTTTGCTACTCTTTCATTGGAATGTTGTTTGTTTCTGTTGTTGTTCTCCATTGTTGCCTATTTTCCATCTCCTTATCTTTTTCCTTTATATTTTGCAGAAATTTAAACCTTATTTTCCAAACTTTCTTTACAGTTTAAAAAAATAGCTTCTATAATACTTTGAATTTCTAAGAGCTCTTTTTTGTTCTCTGTATGTTCTTTTTTACATGGCAACTGTAGCTTGCTTCACAGATGTAAAATATTCTCCTAGATCACTGAGAATATTAATAGAAGGTAGTTGTTTTTTCTCCAGTTTTCTTCTCCCTGTATCTTCTGTTTCCTCCAATTAATATTTTTGTTTTAGGTTCCTTCATATTAAAGGGTTTCCTCAAACGTCTGGCAATCCTTCTATGTCTGTTCGTATTTAAAAGTGGGAGGGTGGAAGAGTAAGATGTGGAGATCACCTTCTTCCCCACAGATACACCAGAAATACATCTACACGTGGAACAACTCCCACAGAACACCTACTGAACACTGGCAGAAGACCTCAGACTTCCCAAAAGTCGTGTGGATGAAAGGCTCTTGGTGCTGCAGCCAGGAGTCAGTGCTGTGCCTCTGAGGTGGGAGAGCCAACTTCAGGACACTGGGCCACAAGAGACCTCCCAGCTCCACATAATATCAAACGGCGAAAATCTCCCAGAGATCTCCATCTCAACACCAGCACCCAGCTTCACTCAATGACCAGCAAGCTACAGTGCTGGACATCCTATACCAAACAACTAACAAGACAGGAACACAAACCCACCCACTAGCAGAGAAGCTGCCTAAAATTATACTAAGTCCACAGACACCCCACAACACACTACCAGACGTGGACCTGCCCAACAGAAAGACAAGATCCAGCCTCATCCACCAGAACACAGGCACTAGTCCCCTCCACCAGGAAGCCTACACAACCCACTGAACCAACCTTAGCCACTAGGACAGACAACAAAAACAACGAGAACTACGAGCCTGCAGCCTGCAAAAAGGACACCCCAAACACAGTAAGATAAGCAAAATGAGAAGACAGAAAAAAACAGAGCAGATGAAGGAGCAAGATAAAAACCCACCAGACCTAACAAATGAAAAGGAAATAGGCAGTCTACCTGAAAAAGAATTCAGAATAATGATAGTAAAGATGATCCAAAATCTTGGAAATAGAATAGACAAAATGCAAGAAACATTTAACAAGGACCTAGAAGAGCTAAAGAGGAAACAGGCAACGATGAACAACACAATAAATGAAATTAAAAATACTCTAGATGGGATCAATAGCAGAATAACTGAGGCAGAAGAACGGATAAGTGACCTGGAAGATAAAATAGTGGAAATATCTACTGCAGAGCAGAATAAAGAAAAAACAATGAAAAGAACTGAGGACAGTCTCAGAGACCTCTGGGACAACATTAAATGCACCAACATTCGAATTATAGGGGTTTGCAAAGAAGAAGAGAAAAAGAAAGGGACTGAGAAAATATTTGAAGAGATTATAGTTGAAAACTTCCCTAATATGGGAAAGGAAATAGTTAACCAAGTCCAGGAAGCACAGAGAGTCCCATACGGGATAAATCCAAGGAGAAATACGCCAAACAAATACCAATCAATCTGTCAAAAATTAAATACAAAGAAAACATATTAAAAGCAGCAAGGGAAAAACAACAAATAACTCACAAGGGAATCCCCATAAGGTTAACAGCTGATCTTTCAGCAGAAACTCTGCAAGCCAGAAGGGAGTGGCAGGACATATTTAAAGTGATGAAGGAGAAAAACCTGCAACCAAGATTACTCTACCCAGCAAGTATCTCATTCAGATTTGATGGAGAAATTAAAACCTTTAGAGACAAGCAAAAACTGAGAGAGTTCAGCACCACCAAACCAGCTTAACAAAACTGCTAAAGGAACTTCCCTAGGCAAGAAACACAAGAGAAGGAAAAGACCTACAATAACATACCCAAAATAATTAAGAAAATGGCAATAGGAACATACATATCGATAATTACCTTAAATGTAAATGGACTAAATCCTCCCACCAAAAGACACAGATTGGCTGAATGGATACAAAAACAAGACCCATATATTTGCTGTCTACAAGACCCCACTTCAGACCCAGAGACACATACAGACTGAAAGTAAGGGGATGGAAAAAGATATTCCATGCAAATGGAAACCAAAAGAAAGCTGGAGTAGCAATTCTCATATCAGACAAAATAGACTTTAAAATAAAAACTATTACAAGAGGCAAAGAAGGACACTACATAATGATCAAGTGACTGATCCAAGAAGAAGATATAACAATTGTAAATATTTATGCACCCAACATAGGAGCACCTCAATACATAAGGCAAATACTAACAGCCATAAAAGGGGAAATCGACAGTAACCCATTCATAGTAGGGGACTTTAACACCCCACTTTCACCAATGCACAGATCATCCAAAATGAAAATAAATAAGGAAACACAAGCTTTAAATGATACATTAAACAAGATGGACTTAATTAATATTTAAGGACATTCCACCCAAAAACAACAGAATACACATTTTTCTCAAGTGCTCATGGAACATTCTCCAGGATAGATCATATCTTGGGTCACAAATCAAGCCTTGATAAATTTAAGAAAATTGAAATTGTATCAAGTATCTTTTCTGACCACAAAGCTATGAGACTAGATATCAATTACAGGAAAAGATCTGTAAAAAATACAAACACATGGAGGCTAAACAATATACTACTTAATAACGAAGTGATCACTGATGAAATCAAAGAGGAAATCAAAAAATACCTAGAAACAAATGACAATGGAGACACGATGACCCAAAATCTATGGGATGCAGCAAAGGCAGTTCTAAAAGGGAAGTTTATAGCAATACAATCCTACCTTAAGAAACAGGAAACATCTCGAATAAACAACCTAACCTTGCACCTAAAGCAATTAGAGAAAGAAGAACAAAAAACCCCCAAATTTAGCAGAAGGAAAGAAATCATAAAAATCAGATCAGAAATAAATGAAAAAGAAATGAAGGAAACAATAGCAAAGATCAATAAAACTAAAAGCTGGTACTTTGAGAAGATAAACAAAATTGATAAACCATTAGCCAGACTCATCAAGAAAAAAAGGGAGAAGACTCAAATCAATAGAATTAGAAATGAAAAAGGAGAAGTAACAACTGACACTGCAGAAATACAAAAGATCATGAGAGATTACTACAAGCAACTCTATGCCAATAAAATGGACAACCTGGAAGAAATGGACAAATTCTTAGAAATGCACAACCTTCCAAGACTGAATTCGGAAGAAATAGAAAATATGAACAGACCACTCACAAGCACTGAAATTGAAACTGTGATTAAAAATCGTCCAACAAACAAAAGCCCAGGAACAGATGGCTTCACAGGAGAATTCTATGAAACATTTAGAGAAGAGCTAACACCTATCCTTCTCAAACTCTTCCAAAATACAGCAGAGGGAGGAACACTCCCCAACTCATTCTATGAGGCCACCATCACCCTGATACCAAAACCAGACAAGGATGTCACAAAGAAAGAAAACTGCATGCCATTATCACTGATGAACATAAATGCAAAAATCCTCAACAAAATACTAGCAAACAGAACCCAAAAACACATTAAACGGATCATATACCATGAGCAAGTGGAGTTTATTCCAGGGATGCAAGGATTCTTCAATATATGCAAATCAATCAACGTGATACACCATATTAACAAATTGAAGGAGAAAAACCATATGATCATCTCAATAGATGCAGAGAAAGCTTTTGACAAAATTAAACACTGATTTATGGTAAAAACCCTGCAGAAAGTAAGCATAGAGGGAACTTTCCTCAACATAATAAAGGCCATATATGACAAACCCACGGCCAACATCGTCCTCAATGGTGAAAAACTGAAAGCATTTCCAGTAAGATCAGGAACAAGACAACGTTGCCCACTCTCACCACTCTTATTCAACATAGCATTGGAAGTTTTAGCCACAGCAATCAGAGAAGAAAAGGAAATAAAACAATCCAAATCGGAAAAGAAGAAGTAAAGCTGCCACTGTTTGCAGATGACATGATACTACATATAGAGAATCCTAAAGATGCTACCAGAAAACTACTAGAGCTAATGAATGAATTTGGTAAAGTAGCAGGATACAAAATTAATGCACAGAAATCTCTGGCATTGCTATACACTAAGGATGAAAAATCTGAAAGTGAAATCAAGAAAACACTCCCATTTACCATTGCAACAAAAAGAATAAAATATCTAGGAATAAAGCTACCTAAGGAGACAAAAGACCTATATGCAGAAAATTATAAGACACTGATGAAAGAAATTAAAGATGATACAAATAGATGGAGAGATATACCATGTTCTTGGATTGGAAGAATCAACATTGTGAAAATGAGTATACTACCCAAAGCAATCTACAGATTCAATGCAATCCCTATCAAACTACCACTGGCATTTTTCACAGAACTAGAACAAAAATTTTCACAATTTGTATGGAAACACAAAAGACCCTGAATAGCCAAAGAAATCTTGAGAACGAAAAATGGAGCTGGAGGAATCCAGCACCCTAACTTCAGACTATACTACAAAGCTACAGTAATCAAGACAGTATGGTACTGGCACAAAAACAGAAAGATAGATCAATGGAACAGGATAGAAAGCCCAGAGATAAACCCACACACATATGGTCACCTTATCTTTGATAAAGGAGGCAGGAATGTACAGTGGAGAAAGGACAGCCTCTTCAATAAGTGGTGCCGGGAAAACTGGACAGCTACATGTAAAAGTATGAGATTAGATCACTCCCTAACACCATACAAAAAAATAAGCTCAAAATGGATTAAAGACCTAAATGTAAGGCCAGAAACTATCAAACTCTTAGAGGAAAACATAGGCAGAACACTCTAGGACATAAATCACAGCAAGATCCTTTTTGACCCACCTCCTAGAGAAATGAAAATAAAAACAAAAATAAACAAATGGGACCTAATGAAACTTAAAAGCTTTTGCCCAGCAAAGGGAACCATAAACAAGACGAAAAGGCAACTCTCAGAATGGGAGAAAATATTCGCAAATGAAACAACTGACAAAGGGTTAATCTCCAAAATTTATAAGCAGCTCATGCAGCTCAATAACAAAAAAACAAACAACTCAATCCAAACATGGACAGAAGACCTAAATAGACGTATCTCCAAAGAAGATATACAGACTGCCAACAAACACATGAAAGAATGCTCAACATCATTAACCATTAGAGAAATGCAAATCAAAACTACAATGAGATATCATCTCACACCAGTCAGGATGGCCATCATCAAAAATCTAGAAACAATAAATGCTGGAGAGAGTGTGGAGAAAAGGGAACCCTCTTGCACTGTTGGTGGGAATGTAAATTGGTACAGTCACTATGGAGAACAGTATGGAGGTTCCTTAAAAAACTATGAATAGAACAACCATATGACCCAGCAATCCCACTACTGGGCATATACCCTGAGAAAACCATAATTCAAAAAGAGTCATGTAGGGCTTCCCTCGTGGCGCAGTGGTTGAGAGTCCGCCTGCTGATGCAGGGGCCACGGGTTCGTGCCCCAGTCCAGGAAGATCCCACATGCCATGGAGTGGCTGGGCCCGTGAGCCAAGGCCGCTGAGCCTGCACATCTGGAGCCTGTGCTCCGCAACAGGAGAGGCCACGACAGTGAGAGGCCCGCGTACCACATAAAAGAAAAAAGAGTCATGTACCAAAATGTTCTTTGCAGCTCTATTTACAATAGCCTGGAGATGGAAGCAACCTAAGTGTCCATCATGAGATGGATGGGTAAAGAAGATGTGGCACATATATACAATGGAATATTACTGAGCCATAAAAAGAAACGAAATTGAGCTATTTGTAATGAGGTGGATGGACCTAGAGTCTGTCATACAGAGTGAAGTAAGTTGGAAAGAAAAAGACAAATACCGTATGCTAACACATATATATGGAATTTAAGAAAAAAAAATGTCATGAAGAACCTAGGGGTAAGACAGGAATAAAGACACAGACCTACTAGAGAATGGACTTGAGGATATGGGGAGGGGGAAGGGTAAGCTGTGACAAAGCGAGAGAGAGGCATGGACATATATACACTACCAAACGTAAGGTAGAAAGCTAGTGGGAAGCAGCCGCATAGCACAGGGATATCTGCTCGGTGCTTTGTGACCGCCTGGAGGGATGGGATAGGGAGGGTGGGAGGGAGGGAGATGCAAGAGGGAAGAGATATGGGAACATATGTGTATGTATAACTGATTCACTTTGTTATAAAGCAGAAACTAACACACCATTGTAAAGCCATTATACTCCAATAAAGATGTAAAAAATAAATAAACAAAAAATAATAAAAGTGGGGCACTGAAAAGTTGAATAGATGTGCCTGTTTATTGTGGGTTTTCCTGGAAGATGATATGGCCAGACCATGTCACTGGCGACTCACTGGTGTTAGTATCTCTAGGTCTTTTCTCTTGAGCCGGCTAGAGTTTCCAGAAAAGTACCCTCCATTTCCTGCCTCAAAGGGGACTAGCAGGTAAAGAGAACCAACACTCTCAGCACTCAGCATACAAACTTTTAGTTGATACAGCACCAGCCTACAACAGTTACTGGTGCTCCCAGGCCAGAAATCCATTGTTGCTAAGAATAAATCTCTAGTCTTTTTTGGGACGGGGATGATCAGGAAAGACAACTAGGGTTCTAACTGCCTTAAAAAGACTTACAAATTTTCCTTCTCTTTAATCCTGCCTTCACCCACACTTTTTGATGTACCTTGTGCTTCCAAATTTCTGGGCCATTGAGTTGCTTGGAGATAAAAAAAAAAATTAGACGCTCTTAGGATCTCTTTTGCTCTTGGCTCATAGTTTAGCTTTTTCAGGGATGTGCTAAATAAGTTATCATTTATCATGTACTGTCCAACTTGTAGTTTTTTCCTTTTCCTGTCTTGCATGGGGTTTTACCTTTTAAAACATACCTTGGCTGCCATTTTAGTGGCATTTCGGAAAAGAGATAAATTCATGTACCCAATCCACTTTTCATTCAGAAGTCACCCACAACGTTATTTTCAAAGGAAAAACTTCAGCAGGATTCAGTGTTGGATTGTCTATAAGAGGTGAAGAAATAAAGAAATCAGATATAGGTCCAAGATTTCTAGTCTGGGTGATCAAGAAAATGTGATATCGTTTACAGAGACAGAGAAAACTGGAAAGGGAACAGATGGGGTAAAATTGTAGCAGATGATTCTGTTGGGTTTAGACATATTGAAATTGAAGTGATGGGAAACATTCAAATGGAGATGTTACGCAGACAATTGGAAATGCACTCATGGAGCATGGGGAAGGGTGAAGGCTGGATATTTATGCTTGGGAATAAACTGTATTTAAGTCTGTTAAGGTAAGTAAGAGTAGGAAAATATTGAAGAAGTAAGTGCTTAGAAAGAATAGCAGAACGAAGACCTAGCCTTGAAGGATATCAAACAACAGGGAAAAGAAAAAGAAAGGAAGTTTCTCACTGGGGAAAAAAAGAGATATGGTTAGAAATAGAAAATCATCAGTATTGTGGGGTAATGTGAAACCCAGTAACACTGTGCAAGCTTGGACAGCCAGCAGGCCGGGAAGTGGCAGAGTCCAGACGGAACTTCAGGATAGAGTAGGAGGCCAAAAAAGGGGTCTTTAAGGTATTAATATCATAACTAAAGCTGAAGAATATGGACTCTAATGGGTCCTGTAGCACTAGTACCCTAGACTAAGGGGAAAGGACAGATGAGAGCAGAATCCCACAAGTCGGTCAGCGTAGAAGCCAAGAACTGATGAGTTCATCCAGGCCAGTGTACTGGGGAGGAGAGGAGAGCAGTAACTGGTGAAGGTTCCAACAGATAGGTGCTGAGTGTCTCAGAGATACAGGTACAGTGTTCAGAGACTCAGGCATAGAGGAAATCAGGGCAAGTCGCTGAGACAGAGAAGGAAACACAAAAGCAGGAGCTCAGACAATGAGTTACCATGGTCAGAGGTGGGGCAGCGGCAGAGTCAGCTTAGGTGAATCTTAAACTGCTGAAGTAGGATCTCTGAATAGCCTCCCTGCTAGGAACATGCCTTAATCCTCGATTTGAGCTGAGCTGAGCTAAAAGATGACAGCTAAAATAAAGACAACTAATTATTAAAATTTAATATCCTATAACCCAGTAAATCCATCTTGGCATTTACCCTAGAAAAATACTCACACCTCTGTCCAAAGAAGCATATTCAAGGATGATCATTAAAACATTGTTTGCAATAGCCAAGACACAGAAGCAACCTAAGTGTCCACTGACAGATGAACAGATAAAGAAGAGGTGGTCCCGTGCTGTGGGAAAACTAAGCCCACGTGCCACAACTACTGAGCTCGCACGCTTCAATGAGAGAGCCCCTGCACCACAACTACAGAGCCCACGAACCCTGGAGCCTGTGTGCCACAACTAGTGAGAGAAAACCACACGCCACAACTAGCAAGAAGCCTGCGCCGCAACGAAGATCCCGCGTGCTGCAACTAAGACCCGACACAGCCAAAAATAATAAAGAAAGAAAGAAAGAAGAGGTGGCCTATATATACAATGGAATATTACTCAGCCATAAAAAGGAATGAAGTAATGCCATTTGCAGCAACATGAGTGGACCTAGAGATTATCATACTAAGTGAAGTAAGCCAACAAAGACAAATATTATATGATATCACTTATATGTGGAATCTGAAACAAAAAAAGATACAAATGAACTTATTTCCAAAACAGAAAGAGACTCACAGTCAGAGAAAACAAACCTATGGTTACCAAAGGGAAAAGGTGGGGGAGGGATAAATTAGGAGGTTGGGATTAACATATACACGCTACTATATATAAAATATATAACCAACAAGGACTTACTGTATAGCACAAGGAACTACTCTACTCAATATTTTGTAATAACCTATAAGGGAAAAGAATCTGAAAAAGAAAAAACATATATATATATATCTGAGTCACTGTGCCGTATACCTGAAACTAACATGACATTGTAAATCCACTATACTTCATTTTTTTAAATTAATTAATTACTTAAAGGGAACTGGATCTAAATTAGGGGACAAAAACAACATTGTTTGCAATCAAAGAACATGTCCATCAATAGAGGCGTAATTAAATATGTGTATCCATGCTGAAATAATACACAGCAATCAAAACTAATGAGGTAGTTCCTAGTGACTGACATGGGACAATCTCAATACATGATGTTGAGTTGCAGGGGTAAAAAAGTGGCACAATATAATATCTGAAATTGTTCATGTTCTTAAGAGAGAGAAAGAGGTCTGACAAATATAGAGGGTCCTTCAGGGATGACACCTGCCACTGTAGATCATTACATGTTGACATAGTCCATATGCAGAGATGCTGAGTCAGGGAAGAAATAAGAAAAGGCGAATGGGTTTGGGTAGAAGGAAGTCATCACCAACCTTCATGACAGCACTACAAGTTGAGCAGTAGAGGTGAGAAAAAGACTGCAGAGGGAGGGAGATGATGGGTGATTTGTGGGAGTGGTCTCTACACCTTCTAACTTTAAGGACAGGAGAGGAATACTGAAGCTGGCATAGACAGAAAGGTACAATGAAGAATTTTTAGACTAAGGGCAATCTGGGCATATTTGAAGTTGGAAGGGGAAAGCCCTTGGAAAGAGAGAAACTGCAGATGTTGTTGAGAGCACAGGACCAGAGGGCAGTGGGTTTGTCAAATGTTAGGGTCTGAAAGGAACCTCAGAGCCGCCTTGCCCCCTTATTTTATAGTTGAGGAAACTGGGTCTAGGGAGGTGTTGTGGGTAAGATCATGGTTTGGAATCCAAAGTCTATCTCTTAGTAGCTTAGAAACTGCTTTGAGCCACCAATTCCTTATCTTTGAAGTAGAAATAAAAGCTGCCTATTTCATAGAGTTGTAAAGCTTTATTTCCATCATCATCATTATTACTGTTATTATTACTTAACATATAAAGATTTACCATGCCTGTCACTCTTCTAGTGCTTCACACGTATTAACCTTAATAACACTGTGAAATAAGTAGCATTTTTATTCCCTTTTTACAACACAGAACTGAGACATGAAGAGACATTAACTTACACAGCTAGAAAGTGATAGAACCAGGATTCAAAGCAGGCAGCTGGCTTCTCAGTCTAAGCTCTCAATTACTCACCTCCTGCCTCTCAATCAGGTCATGTGACAAGAAGAACCGGCTGCTGTTCCCACAGAGGAAGCCAGGACCCAAATGACTCAGAATGAGAAATTCTCAGGCATAGGGGCCTCATGGCCCATAGGTCAAACCCTGTCTCAAGGGATATTCCAAGCTCTTTTGTTCTACTGGAATGGGTTGAGTCAAGTATTGCTTAATACAGGGGGATCATGATTCACCATTTGGTAGTCTTTCCAGGTGTGTGGAGATTTTTTACTCAGTTTGATAGTTGTAACAATTGATTTTATATCTTCCATTATGGTACCTCATCATGAGTGTTCAAACACATGACAGAGTAGCTGCAGACCATGCTGGCTTCCAGCAGGCCGGTCCACCAACTCAGTGGCAGCTGGAAATCATCTCCATTGAAAGTGGCATGGACATATATACACTACCAAATGTAAAATAACTAGCTAGTGGGAAGCAGCCAGAGATCAACTCCATGCTTTGTGTCCACCTAGAAGGGTGGGATAGGGAGGGTGGGAGGGAGACGCAAGAGAGAGGAGATATGGGGATATATGTATACGTATAGCTGATTCACTTTGTTATACAGCAGAAACACAACAACATTGTAAAGCAATTATATTCCGATAAAGACGTTAAAAAAATAAAATAAAATAAAATAAAGGCTGCAAAGTGTACTGGAACACTCCTTCCCCTTCTAAGTGAGGAAGGCTCTCCCTCGACATAATGGGTGTCCTCGTCAGCAGACTTGGTGAAAGGGCCAGAGATGGGAGTAAAGGTTGCAGCTGAGACCTGGATGCAGCACAGACCACACATGGGAAGGGAGTGGTCCTTCAGCTTTCTGGGTAGGGGGCATGCCCCAGTCCTTATGGTACATTCCCTCCAACACGCATCTTGGCTTTTAAAAAGCAGCTTCTGCATCCAAGATTTTCTTCAAATGGAGGGGCTCAAAATGCTTCACTGGAGTCTTCACGATGCACGTGACAATAGGGACAATTATAGATCAATAGATGCAAGACCCAAACTGGTCACTGCTGTCTACTTTGTGCCTATAGTAAAGCTCATTAGGAGCTTAATGAGAATTTAAGGATTTGTTTCCTTTATGTTAATTTGAAGACCTAGCACTAATTAAAAACCCAGAATTCCTTCCCCAGAGCCTAGTGCAGAAGAGAGGGAAAGTCCGGTAATATATCCATTCTTCCAATAAACACTTACACGGGCCTGTTATATAGAAGGTTCTGGATTAAGTATGTAGACGGTGGAGGTGAGAGATGGTACAAAGATGAGGGTAGGGTAGAGTTGCTCCTCTTCATGGATTTATGATTTATTACACAATAGGAGACAGATAGAGCTAGGGTTCTAGACTAGTCACAGTGCTTGAATTCATATCCCAGTGAATCCACGCCATGGGACTCTGGATGAGTGACTTGGTCTCTCCAGGCTTCCATTTCCTCACAGGTAAAACAGGGACAGTGATGGGACCATCGTTGTCAGGTTGTTGTAAGAAATAAAATAATGCATAAAAGAAGTTTTGTAGAAAACAGAAATAGAGTTACAGATGTAGAAAATAAACTTATAGTTAGTGGGGGGTAAGTAGGGGAGGGATAAATTGGAAGATCAGGATTGACATATACACACTACTATATATAAAAGAGGTAACTAATAAGGACCTACTGTACAGCACTCAATACTCTGCAATGGCCTATATGGGAAAAGAAGCTAAAAAAGAGTGGAGATATATATATATATATATATGTATAACTGATTCACTTCGCTGTACACCTGAAACTAACACAACATTGTGAATCGACTATACACCAATGAAAATTAAAAAACAAAAAAGAAATTGAAAAAAGAAGTTTTGTAGAGTCTCTAGTACATAATTGAAGCTCATTATATGCTAGTTATTATTATTGTAAATAACAAAAAGCAGATAAGAATCACATTAATCATGATATCCATAAAGATGAAATTCAGGGTTTTGAATAGGAATATACTTTGAAGGGTTTGGTCCCCCCTACAAGATTAGAAGCTTCAGAAAACATTTGACAAGAACGAAAGCTATAAGTCCTCCCAAAATAAGGATCACCCATCTCTTCAACGCTACCTAAAGTGCAGCCCGTCTCTAGATTGCTACATGTGATAACCCCACTGTGTCTTGCAGCTGGCCACTCTCTGTTCTGGATCTGACTTTGTGGGCTTGTTTCCTAGGGCCCTGTCCCTCCAAATGCAAAAGCAGTCCTCCTGGATCTTAATCTTCTAAACACCAACTTCCCTGTTCCCCTGCCCACACGGCTGCCTATGCCAGTTTTCCACTGTTCACACTGCATCCTCATTTAGCCTTAAAATCTTTTTTTCCTCCTTAAAAACTTGCTTCTTTCATGCAAACTCTTTTCCTGCCCTCCACGAACAAAATAAAATCAGAAATGTGACCAAAAGTCTCGACAACTACTCTCCTCTCTTAAGGATCTTTCCACGTGTCTTTTGCCGACCTGGCAAGATTTTGGGGGTGAGGGAAAGTTTGTTAGGAGTCCCTTCCAGGTGGGGTAGCCCAGCACTCACATGCTCCAAACTCATGTGCTTGCCCTTTAGGGCAAACCACATTATTACTGATTGCATCTCACTTTTTCAGAGCGGAGGGGTCCCGTGAACTTTTTCCCTGGACCCAGATATCAAGCGATAGTGTGGGAAAATGAGAGGCCCTGCCGGAGGGGACCGCCTCAGGGGCCCCAGGGGGGCAGCGGCAGCAACTTCTGCAACTTGCAGCAACTTCAGCCTTGGGCTCTCCCTGTAGAGTTCCAGCCCCCCGGACACATCTGGTTGTAGGGCAGCTCACCAGGCCAGGCAGGGTGTTAATGAGAGCCGAGTGTGTGGGAGTGTCATCAAATCACTGGGTGCTTTGGGGTTTATTCTGGTGCTCAATCAGATCTGATTGCATCAATAGGCCCATTTAACATAATTGGAAGTGGAAGCTGACAGTTTCTTGGCTTGTTTGGGACCTGTGGTGGCTGGCATGAGAGACAGAGAGGGGCCCAGTATCATCTGGAATGAATCTGGGCAAGTGCAGGAAAGGGGGGGGGGGCTGCCCCTACTACTCGGCAGGCCCTGGAATGACGGCAAGAGGCACGCTGGTATCCTTGGCCCCAAGCCAGCCCCTCCTGTCCTACCTCCTGGGGCTCAACCTCTGCAGCCCTCGAGGGTCTCATTGTTATCTCCACCTGAAACCTGAAAAGATCAGGTCTAGAGAAGTGAAGAGGGGACAGCGTGCCTCTTCTCCATTTCTTTTCAAACAAAGGCCAAGGCTGTCTGAAGTCTGAGACTCCTCTGTCGGTTCAGGCTGGCACCTTGGTGGGATCAGATTTGGCATCACCATATCTAATTTGAAACTTTGGGGTTGAGATAGTTCTATTATATTATGGTTAAGAGCACAGGCATTGAAAGTATCACCCACAGATGACTCACTGATTGTAAGCGGGGGAAGCATCTTTGCAATGGAGGGATCCACTGTCGCATCCTGAACCCACTGATCAACCTTAGCTCCCAGCCTCCCCGTGGATGCAGTATGCTGTGTACCGAGCCAGCTAGAATCAGGGCCACTAAATGATAGAACCTGCGTCTAACGAGCCTTTAGACCTAACTCCCGGTTTACAGAAAATCCGGGGACTGGAGGGACAAGTTAAATGACACCAGGAAGAAACAATCAGACCCAGAATATGCACACGCCACAGGACAACTAATTTTTTTCAGCAAGTTAGTGGCATGTAAAAGGCGGGGAGATTCCTTTAGATGAAAAGAGTTGACATTTTAGAGATATAACAACCATGAAACAAATGAAAACAACAACAACAAAAACAGAACAATACAAAGGGCTGTGGGGTCAGACCAGCAGGGCTTACTTACATCTGGTCTTTGCCACGTATAGGCATGTGGCCTCAGACAAGTTACTGAACTTCTCTGAGCCCTATTTCCTTACCTGCGAAAAGGGAATAATGCATTCTACCTCACAGGGCTGCTGTGAAGATTAACCGAGAAAATGCACTAAAGCCTTTAGCATGGTGCATGGGCATACTGAGTACTCCAAAGCAGCAGCTATTAGTATCACAGCAGAGATCCACGGATGAACTGAATTGATCCTGCGGCGTCTGCGCTGCCTGCCCGATGCTACTGGGCCTCCCTACTTACCGCTTAGCAGCTGCTTTACTTAATGATGCCTGACCCACCCTACTGGAAGTATCACCTCCCAAACACAAAGCCCCCTCATATACTACCTGTTCCTGAGTTGAGGCTGGAAAAGGTGCCAAAGGGCTGCTCGTGCAGGAATATACAAGAGCCTGTGGAGCAGACGGTGCCCCACCCCAGTTCCTGGGCCTTTAGCATTTCAGGGCATGCTGCCAGCACTCATCACTCTGTCCCAGGGCTTTCTTTCTTTCTTTCCTTCTTTTTTTTCTTTTCCCACCTAGGGCTTTCTGTGACTGCTAGAACTCGCCCTGATCTGAGGCGTATGGCCAGCTGGAAGTGCCAGGGAATGAACAACCCGCCCTGCCCTCCCCTCAGCAATTCTCCATCAGAGACAGACAGGAGTGGAGGTATAGATATCCCAGCTCCCTTGCCTCTCTGCTGGGATATCTCTGAAGTATGTGTTCAACACTGTTTCCCAGAAATCCACAGCAGGGCTAAGGTGTACTCAGCGCAGTGGAACAAGCTAAATTATACAGCCCCTCTTCTTAGCTTTTTTCCCTCCCTGAATTAGCTCCCCACACACCACCTGTGAGTTCTAGGACCACTCCCAAATAAACCGCTTATGCTGGAAGCTTTGTCCGAGGGAACCCAAACTAAGACACCACATAAATGAGTTTGGATTCTACCGTAAGGGCAGCAGGAAGCTGTTGAAATACTCGCTGAACTGCAAATATTCGTATGGTTCTAGAGATCCAAGCTCTGCCCCAGTCCTTGAATTTTCACTACCAGTGCTAGATGTTTTATCCAGTAAGATTAACAAGGGCTGTGTCCCATTCATGTGAGATACTCCCCACGTAGCGCCCGTCACAGTGGACTGCCTCCATCTTCTCCTCCTCAACAGCATCCTCCCCATTCTGCTTTGCAACAGGCACGGAAGCTGGAGAGAACCCGGGGATCTTGTTACGCAGACCTTATGCACTGTAGACACCATGGCTGCAAACAGGCACATAGAAATTAACTGCTGCCTTCCACTTGGAGATGTCTGAAGTTTAAGAGAAAAGTCCTGCAGAAGACATCATGCCAGTTGTAGCAAGAAACATCTGGAAGGGATGCAGGTCTGAGGAAGTATCTGGCTGCCCGGGGACCTACCTTCCCCGGGATAACAGAGAGAGCCCTGGGAAGACCCGTGGGAAACTGCACTGCTCTAATAAAGAGAATCCTAAGCCCGCTGTCCTGCTTCGACAGCAGTGCCCACAGGCATGCTGATGAGACCAGAATAAGCCATAAGCAATACGATCAGGCAGCTGGCCAGCGTCCTGTCAAGGCTTTGTATACAGCTCTTGGAACTACTTCAGAAAGAGTTTGGGTACAAGTGGATATTATGATGGAAGATCCTTGCAAAAATCTTTCCAGTGGAACCTAAGATCATCCCCCCAACACTTCTGGGTAATAATTTTTCCCTTCTTGTGAGAAGCAGATGGAATAAACAGACTAAGTTTATTGTTCCATTATTCTATTGTTGTAAAGCAAGACACTCCATGATCTGTATCTCGGCTACAAACTGGTAGCAAGGAAGTAAATTTAAGATTAGGAAATCCTTTGCCTCTATCCCTTTGTTTAGCAATCATGCCAGTTTGTTTTCTGTTTATATTTTCAAAAAAGAAAGAAAGAAAAGAAAAGAGAGGCCGAAACATGCCTTACAAGAGTCCCTAAAGAGATCATAGAGTTAAGACTGGGTGGCATCATGGACATATAATTTCTGCCCCAAGGAAAGTAATAAAGGAGGTCAAGGTGGTCACTGGACTGCATTGGCAGGGGCTCAGCCCCAGGTAACAGGAAGCCCTCTGTCCTCACTGCACCACCCAGTGACCTAAGCCAGATCGGGGATCCTGGGACACCTGGACAGGTAAAGAGTCTGTCCAGAGAAGTGAGGGTGCCTCTCAGGATTGCTGGGTATCACATTTATTAAAAGTAACAAAAGGGGGAATGAGGGAAAGGGAAATCTTTAGGGAAGGTCTCTTTATTTGGTGTCCCCTAAATTTCATCTCATTGCAGTTTACAAAAAAAAATCAAGGTAGAGTTTCCCAGGACAGGGAGACATCCCTGATTTGGGCATACCCCAGAGTAAATGCACCTTAAAACACATGGCTGACAACTGAGATTTCTGAGCTGGGACGCTACTCTGGCCGGGTAGCATTTAGTTTGATGACACCAGCTGAAGTGACACTTGGGACCACTTTGGTCCACCCGGAACTTCGGGACATCTGTTTCACCACGCTCCTCTCTACCCTGTTCTTATGCACCTTGAAAGATAGAAAGAATCCCACGTCTTCACCTCTGGCTCCACAATTTAAATTTCTCAAAAAAAGAGCAACTCTATAATTTGTTTTTAGTAGACATCTGCAAGAGTAGGATTTTGCCTTAAGGGGGAAAAAAATGCATGTTAATCGATTTAGGCCTATATCCTGAGTGACTCTATCTGGTTTAGACCAGATAGAGGCCATGTATTAAAGGATAAATTTCAATGTAAATTCTTGAGACAAACATCTATGGATTAACAGTTAAAATGTAATCTTATTTCAAAGAAGGTAGAAGAGAAAAAAGATTTTCTAAAGATGTCTTAAAAAGGATTATTATAACCAAAAGCTGATATTCTCCCAATGAGAGAGAAAATATACAAAAATTCTTTGACCTAAGTTAAATCCACTAGCATTTTAAGAAACTCATACACTGGCTATCTTCAGAGCAGCAGGTATGTGATGGTTTGGTTTTAGCATTTAATTCAGTGATGCACTTGCAGATTGCATTTAAAGTGTAGAGATATAAATTTGATTCAACTGATCTCATTTAACAGTTTATACAAGAAGCCTCAATTCACATTTTTTCCATTTGCTTTGCTTTAGCATTTCCAAACCAAATAGGTCTGGTTGGACTGTCACCCTCACACCAAATGTATGGATAAATATAGAGGGAAATAATCACTGGGAGGAAAACTAAGATTTGGATCATACATCAGCTCTGCTTAGTCGGCATCCAAACACATAATTCACATGGCCGAAAAGCCTCTTGTGATTGCTTATTCATTACAGATCAATTGCAGAAAAGACTATAACTTTATTAAATGCATAATTTAGGAATCCTGTAAACATTTAGGATTTAAATCCCACTTACTGAATGGCCAATGCATAGTAATTAACCCATGTGTGAAATTAAATCCAACCCTAAGGAATATTTATATACACGTTGTTTTTAATCCTGTCGGAAACCTTTCCAAGAAAATACTACGCTGAAGGATCAAAAGGCAATTTAACCAACCTGACTCCAGATCACCACCATCCTGTTGCAGGGAATATCACCTTCGCATTCACCATCTGCTTAACATAAAACATCCAAATGGATATGCCCATAGCGCATTAAAAAAAGAAATTCATTTGTCCAACATTAGGTTGTATAAATCTTAAAATTTACTACAGATTACTATAAACAGCCACTGAGCATCTGTATTGTTTTCTATTTGTCTGTAGCTGCTTAAAGCCTATTGCTACTGCAGTCACCGCTTGCTGCTTGATTCACACAGTACCTGGTGAGCTCCCTGCGGGAAATCTACCTTTCTTCATGGCAGCCTCTTAATCTCCAAGAGGTAGGGGGACAAGAGAGTGTGGATGACCCTGGGAAGTCCATCAAAACTATGGCAAGACTATCAAATCACAATCCTGCGAACAAGGTAGGTCATGTCTCCACACAAGAAAAAAATGCTCTAGTCTTGCTGCCTCTGAGGAGATACTGTCGTGTGAATTGGGCTGGAAAAGGTTGTAAGGAAACTTAGAGGGCACCTAACCTGCTCTCTGTTGCCCGACTCAGCCCTCTGTATTCACATGCAAAATTTTCTCTTATTAGAGAACAGAAAAATCCACCTATCTCCTATGAACGTGCATTGAGTTTCTATAGAATTTAAATTCACTAAACAAGATTACTTAACAGTTTTACTCAAGTTAAGACTGAACCAAGAACAAAAGCAGAGATTTCTGGCTGCAGAAAGCAGCTGTGTTATAGCATTTGCCTCTTCTTCCTGTCTTTAGATCTAAAGGCTGAAGAGGAGGTAAGGGACAGGGTTAGTAAGTTCATGGGAACTGTGTGGTCAGGTTGCCTACGGAGCCGCCCGAAGCTGGGGCTTCCATACCTCACATGTGGAAATGGCACCCCTGGCTATGGGTCCCTGCCCCTCTCCATCTCCTCCGGCACCTCACCACCTGCTCTGTTCTCTGTGCCCTCTGTCTTAATAAAGTTCTCTCCAGGCATTGTCTTCAGCTTTAGAAAAGTTTAATCCCTTCTCTGCCTCATCTTAATAGATTTATATACTTATATTCTGATTTCATATTCAAGAATTCTGAGTATTACAAATAACATATTTAATCATCTTTACACACCATCTTGCATATTCATAACCAGTCTTGAACTGGGGAAGAATCATTATAAAGTATCACTGATAGTCTGAGGAGTGGGCAATGTTTTGTGATTGAGAGCTTTTTAATGTTTTCCAACTCTTGTGGTTAAGAAATTGTATCTTAGGGCTTCCCTGGTGGCGCAGTGGTTGAGAGTCCGTCTGCCGATGCAGGGGACACGGGTTCGTGCCCCAGTCCGGGAAGATCCCACATGCTGCGGAGCGGCTGGGTCCGTGAGCCATGGCTGCTGGGCCTGCGCGTCCGGAGCCTGTGCTCCGCAACAGGAGAGACCACAACAGTGAGAGGCCCGCGTACCGCAAAAAAAAAAAAAAAAAAAAAAAAAAAAAAGAAATTGTATCTTATATATAACTCCATAGGTGAGATTAACTTCTCCTTTTCCTCTTTTAATGAAATTGAAATTATTTTTCTCTATCACTCTTAAAAACCCCCTTTAGCACATGATGACTTTTTAAATATTAGATCTTAAGCATTGTTTGTTTTCCCAGTTAAATAGGCCCAATTAATTTACCCTTCCCTCACTGGTCTTTCCATACTTAGGTATAAACTCCTTTAGACAGGAATATGTCTATTTTAATGGATTATGACCAATGGGTGATAAGGACTACCCTATCACATGTAGCAGTACTTCCTCAGGAGGACAAGTGTAGTGGCTAATGTTTACTTCAAGCTTGCTGTATGTCAGGTACTATTCTAAGACCTGTAAGTGGAATTAATTGCTTCATTCCTCATTGAGTATTTTTACTAACCCCATTTTACAGATGAGAAAATTCAGGCATGGAATGGTTAAGTAATCTGCACAAGTTTCAAAGCTTGGAAGTGGCTAATAATCAATGGAAACAAATGTGGTATAAATCTTCATTTCTTTCATTGTCTCCTCAACAACTAACCAACTTCCTCTACAGAGGCTCATATTCTCTACAGATACTTCTCTTGAAATTAAATAATAATAAGGCAAAAAATGAGAACTGAATCTTTCTCACTGGTCCAGATCCATGAAGTCCACAGTTTCCAGTATAATTCTAGTTCATTGGTCAGTTTGCAATACTTTCGCCTGCCCTTAGAAATACTTAAACTAATTGTATCCAAAAATAAACCTGACTAGATATTGTTCAAGTATTTTAATCTTTATAATTAAACTAGTCTCTAGTTACCAGAGGTAGTTTTGTTTGCAGATACTATTTATATATGATTATTTCTTACAAGTCTTTCTGCCACAGAGAAAATTGTGTGTAAAATGCAAAGGGAATAAGTAGGAGAAAATTAAACTCAGGCTTCTTTTTAGAAGACCTCTATTGGCTTACAAGAATTTCCAAACCCATATTAGCATCTTAGAAAATGAATTTTACAAAAGTGAAAAATAAATTTCTTTGAACTTCTCTCTATCCCTGTATGGATATGATGAAAACAGAAGCAATCTGTGGTCATGAACAATTAGAACTTGAAAGTGAGTTCTGTTTCTAAGTATCAATATGAAGAATAAAATAAAAATCACCCATAATCCCAACATGCAGAAATCATTGCTCAACATTCAGCATATTGCTTTTCAGTCTTTTTTTTTTTTCAATTTTTTTAAACATAGTAAATAGGCTCTCTTTGAATAGGCTATCTTTGAGTTTTACTTGAACTATTTATTCAAGAATTTTGTCCCCTCGTCCCCAGGAAAAAAGTGCTATTGTCTCCCTGCCCTCCTGTAATGTATTCATCTCCTTCAAAGGCAATTCAAATTATTGACAAAAATTATTTTAGCTACTCTGCTGTTTCCTTTCCTATTTGGAAGATAAATTCTTCAATTAAGATTAAAGATTAACAAAGCCCTAGATGATTAGTTATTCCCAAAGGTGACTTAGCTCTTCTCAGTTGGTAATTCTTACAGATGATGTTTGAAGGTACACACAATGAAAGGGTCCAATTTAAGACCAATGAAAGGGTCCAATTTAAGACCTCTGAACCCCTGCTCTCCATCTCTGTTAATGGCCTTCCTGGTGTTAGAGATTTGTTTAATGATCAATAGTGGTTTTTCTTCCTACCACTGAGTCTTTCAGAAAGTAGGCATAACCAAGTCAATGTTTAACTGGATTCTTTGGGTCTGAAATGGCAAAGTAGGAGTTGAAGGGCAGTCTCCATGGAAACCAGCCTCCCAGGAAGTGGCCAAAGTGTTAGTGTGTAGTGAAATAAAGCTACACAGATGTTATGAAGGAAACGACTGCTTTAGAGCTGGGTTAACTTCGGAAATCCCTTGATTAAAACAAGCTATATTAAAGACCCCAAACCACTAACCTCATGGTTTTACACTGAGTGTCTTTAATGTGAAATGGGCCTGAGCCACTCTAAGGCTCACCCAAGGGTGACCAAGGTAGCACCTTTGCAAAACAAAGAGGAAGAGACTCCCTCAGCCGGCCCTGTGGACTTTGTATTCACTGAGAATCCAGAAGAAAAGAGTTCATATTCATTTGCAAGACTGCAGGAACGGAATAAAGCTTTGGAAGGGCAGTTGCCACCTCTAAGAGAGACCTGGTATGGAAGATATTCTGCAGGTAAATGTAAAACCCAGCGTGAGATTTGTGGATTTGGGCCGAGGAGTGCTATTGATAGATTTACCTGACTGTCTATCTCTATAATCTCTGAAAGTTTCTAAATTACTGAAATATAAGAGAACATCCTTCAAAGGGTGACAATGTTTGTCAGTTGTAAGTATTCTGGGCACATTAGAATAGGTGTGTAAACTGTGTACTAAGGGCTTTTCACCATTCCACATGAGAAGGAAAAAATCATTTTGTGTCAGCTTGGTTTATAGTGCTTTGGATGTTTATACCTAGCTTTGCCAGGCAATTAAAATTCTATAGATAAAGATGTGATAATTAGGACAATCATATGTTTCAGTTAGATTCTAAATTTAAATCATTCTCTTCAGTACTGTTTCTTGCATCAGGCTTTGTTGTTTTGCAAGCAGTACTTTAGGAGTGAATCCATTGTGATGTGAATTTGGAAACCACCCCAAACTGAATTGATTTATTGCAGTACAGATGAGCGGATGGGGCACCCTCTCCCCAGCCCCTTATTCTTCATGGTCATACGCAAAACTAAGAGAATTTTTCCTATTATGATTGGAAGCTCTGAGCCAGATGTGGCTATAAATTCTCCTGGGATATTTCACAAGACATAGAATGTTTTATGACAACCATGATGATACTTAAACAGATGATACTTAAACTGACGTTCTAACTTGGGAAGAGATACATGCATATATATATATATATTATATATATATTATATATATTATATATTATATACATTATATATATTATATATATTATATATATTATATATTATATATATTATATATATTATATATATATTATATATATATATACACACACACACATATATATGCATGTTGTTTTTTCTTTTCTTCACATTCTGGATTATTAACACAAATAAGTTCCCATTATTGGCCATAAAGCCATATATTCCCTTTCAGCACCTAGTAGCTCTTACCTAGAGTGATTTTCATGGCTACTTTCTACAGAACTGACAACCTTTGACTGGTTCTATATGGCCTTTTTTTTTTTTTTAATGTTTTCAACTTCCTAAGTATGCGAGTAGGAATATTCCTCTTAGTTTCATTGAATAATTCCTTTTTTACCCAAACCTTCCATCTAGAGTTTTAAGATTTTGGTAACTGACAGGTAAAAGCTGATTCTAACATGTTAAGAGTCCCAACTGGGAAATGTTCTTATTTTTGAAATTGCAAAATCTCATTAAAAATAAATAACAACGGATGGTAAGCATTCTGAACACTATTTTCAAGGGGCCCATATTCTAACCCCAGCTCCACCAAATACCAAATAGTATGACTTTGGGCAAGTTACTTCATCGATTTTCTTCACCTACAAATCAGGGGTAAAAGTAACACAGCCTATGCCATTTCAGCAGTATCAAATTAAATAACGGGGTGATATTACTCAAATCATGGCATAAAAATAAGTAGTCACATTGCTGAAAACAATTTTTCTGGAAATATTTACATTTTTAAATGCAACATGTTTTTGGTCTTGCTCAATATACTGGCATCTCTCGAAAGAAAATAAGGACATAGAGAAGTTCTTAAGGTGATCATTCAAATGTCTTAAGGGTAGAAACACATAATTACCCATGGATTTTTCCATTTAAAATGCAAAGTGGCACTATAGGATAGTCTACACAACAATCTAGAAATCAGAATGTTTCCAGATTGTTAAGAGGAAAGGACAAGAACGTCATTCATGTAGCATTGGTCACGGTAGTAGTCCCAAGGGCCCAGGATAATCAAACTGAAAAATGAAATCTATATGGATCTCTTGAGCTTCTCTGTTTCCTAATGAGGCTTAACTCTGTAGCCCTGGGTTATTTTATCAGGAAAGAATACTGATATGTTGTATTATAGTAGCAACTTGTGGGAATTCATTTCCCTAGATGGGGGGACTATTTAATTGGGAACATTCAATGCTAAACGTTGCATACTCCTATTACACACTCAAGCTCCATTTCTTTATCATCTCTCTGTCTAATACCTATCCACCTATTTATCTATTTTATCTGAAAAGAGAACTTATTTTCATTTCTTACAGCTATATGTTTTTGGATTTCCTATTTGAGGGAGATTTCATGAAATTAAAACAAATCAATAAGTTTCTATTTTCCAAGCTAAATTCTATGTCTGAATAACACTTGCACTCAATGCGTGGTTAATTGTGCAGCTCTTCTTCTAAATATTAGTCTGGGGAGGAAATGATGAAAGCAGAAATTAAGTCCTGTATCTAGGCTAATATTTTATCATTTGCAGTTACGTAGGGCCCCTGCTTTATGTGTTTCATTTCCACATTCAACCTATCGGTTAGACATATAGAACTGAAGATACAAAATTGTGTTAACAAAGTCTAATAACTAATGACCAGTCTAATTTAATAGTAAATTGCTTTTAATAGTTTGTTTTTGTTTCTCTCCAACCCTTCAAGGACCGAGGGCCATGTATTTTGACATCCCACTGGAACAGGGAGAAACAAGTATTATTAAAAGGCATCCACCCCGAAGACTTCAAGTAAGACGCATTTAAAAGGCTTCATAAGGAATTTCTTGGATTTAATGGTAACATCCCTTTTTAACTATAATCATAGAAGAGGGATATTGACAATGACTAAGCGAATGAGAATGACAGTGTTGTTAAAGAGAATGTTGTCAACGCAAAAGCCATATTTCTTTAGGATTTCCTTTTGTAATGATTTCACTTTTAAGACCACACCAAAAGAAAGAAGTATAGTACTAAAGACATAATGGGGCACAGAGGACCTGAATCTTGCACTTATTAGTTGGATGACTGTAAGGAAATCACTGTAATAAATAACAACAGTAACAACCCCTACTACTATTCAATTACCACCTATTACAAGTCTGATACACTCTAAGCAACAATGATCTACATCATTCATTTAATCCTCATACCCCTCTATGAGAAAGGAAGTATTATCTTTGTTTCATACATGTGCTTCAGAGATTAAGTGACTTGCCCAAGGACAACAGGGGCCACATATCAACCAGGCCTCCAAAGCCTGTGCTCTTAACCATCGGCATAGATGATCTCAACAACCCTTCTATCCCTAACTTTTCATTGTTCTAAATGTTAACTGGTTGTCTAAATTGAGGACATTGGATTTCAAGGCAGCAAAGCAAGAGCTTTAAGGTAAAATACATTCACCTTAATAAATATTTAATGAATTCCCTGTAGAGAACTATAAATTTTAAGAACTCTCATCCTAGAAGGGGAAAGAGATCTGAGTGGGTCCTTAAAACTGAGCATCAGCTAAAAGGAAGGTCTGGGGCTCTCTTGTGAGCAGGATCTATCACTGACATTTGGAAAAGGGAATTGGAACTAAACCCCACCTGCTACACAACTCACCCAGGTGTCCGGACTAATCCCAGGGGTATTTGAGCTCCTTTGTTGGGGATTATTTCTTTTAACGTTAGTTTTTATTTACCTGTCTTCTCCAGAAGCTCACAATCATTATTTGAAGTGATTATATCTTTTGGTCACACAGAAAAAGTATCTTTTCCCAAAATATTAGAAACCTCAAAATATTGCTTAGTTACTGGAAAATAAAGTGTAATTCTATCAAATTGATATCTAATTTTTGAGCATATCTCTAGCTAAAGGGGCAATTTTAAAAACTTACGTTTTATTCCTAAATCAAAGGTATCCTTTCAAAGGAGCTCACTTAATATATATTCCCGTGGAGACTCTAAGCCGAATAACTCAAATAGAAGATATCACTATAACTAGTGAAAAATATTTGTGTACCAACCTATAGTTCACAAAGTACTTTTTTATATCTATCAACCCTAAATAAGCTAGAGTCAGGCTTTGATTCTCTCAAGTCAATCAGACTCAAAAAGAGAAATTTGGTATTTCAGAGTCAAAGACTGCATTCCCCACATCCCAGCCAACCACCTTAAAAATGAAGAATCAAGATGAATTATTTGAGCATAAAAACAACATCTCATTCAGTGTTACGTATTTAGTCACTAACACTTAATATGTATCCCTCGAAAGTTTATGAATAAAGGAATGAATGAACAGATGAATGAATGAGATCCATTATCCCTGGTGGGGAAAAAAAATCAAAGTGAGCTCCCTGCTATTTCAGACCTGTAACATAACTGTATTAGAAGTCAAATGGACTAGCCAAAGCAACCAATGCGATAAATTATAAGGATATAGGAGTGTTTTAAGGAACTCAAAAGCTGGGAGGCATCTAGACTTCAGGGAAGAGCTATGTCCTGGAACCTGAAAGGCAGAAGAACTCTCTCTGTGCATTTGCTTTAATCTCTTCTTACAGGTCGACTTTCTCTAGTCCTCAAGACGACTTGGTGAAATATGGCCACCTTGAATTTGCATCTTATAATTCCAGCCAAACCGACTAGTCTGGCCCTCTTGGGTCTGATTCAAAATTCCTGGGAGAAAAGATGCTATTGGCTCAGTTTAGCTCATGATTCTAGCTCTGTTCCAATGAGCTATGACCAGAGAATATGCTCATGCAGTAGAAATGTGGGCAGGGGAGCCCTCCCCACCGCCACCAAATGCCACTCCCCACCAACTGCCACTCCCTATAGATTCTAGAGGCAGCTCCCAGAGGAAGAGTGAAATCACTGTGAACTTGGCAGACACTCCCAAAGATATAAACTATAATTATCTTCACAAATGAGGCTCAGCACATTTTCTACCAAAAATAGGCTTTTGAGAGAATAATAACCTCTGGGTTCCCATGACATGCTAATTAATAGCCTAACCTTTGACAAAGAAAATTCTAAAAGTATTTTTAATTATTAAACCAAATCTAATTGCACCCTAAATAATCTGAGTTTCATATTTGGCGTACTCCACTTCCTGAACATCTACTCCTCAAGTAAACAGCAGGTCCTGAACTAAGGTTCTCCAACTCGAGCGGCTAAGATCTGAGAAGCTCTGCCAGGGAACACTGAATCAAATGTACTCGCCCCATGTTGAAGAGTTGACCATCACCGTCCCTTCCGGGTGATTCACCTTCTCATCCAACCATCTCAGGTCCAGCCTAAGGTGGAGATGGTCCCCCACTCCCACCGCACCCCACGTATAGAGTTTCCTCAGGTGATCTCCTTGGATGACTCCCTCATCTCCAAAGATTTTCTTAAAGCTCACTTTCCCTATAAGGCTTATATGACAGCCTACTGACAACTGCAGCCCTTACTCTGGCCCTCCTGATCCCCTAGACCCTTCACTGTCTTTTCTCTGGGGCGCTTATTTCCATCTAACACACCAAGCCATTTGCTTATGTGTTAAGTTCATTGTGTGTTTTCCTTTTTTTTTACTACCTGCACACTCCACCTCAATGCTAGAATATAATCTTCACAGGTGCAGGGATTTTTGTCTGTCATCTTCACTAATATCCAAGTGTCTAGAACAGTAGCTGGCACATAAAGGGTGATCACTAAGTATGTGCTAATCAGTGTTGAAAGAATGAATGGAGAGAAGAGAAAGGTGAGCATAAAGACGGCTGGTGAGGGATGAGGAGAGTGACTCAGACCTGAATGATTTCATTATACTCTTTGAGGTATTAGACAATTTGTCACAAACTTATTCTCTTTCCTTACTTATTCTAATCCTTTGCCCATTTTCTATGATCTCTTTCTTTATGATCTGTGACAGTTCTTTATATATTTTAGATGTAGTCCTTCGTTAGTTATATGTGTTGCAAGTATCTTCAATCTATGGTTTGCCTTTTCATTTTGTTGTGTATATGTGTGTGTGTGTACACAAAGACTTTAATGTTGTCAGATTTCTCAATCTTAATCTTTATGTTTTGTAGCTCATATTTTGTCAAGGAAAATTTTTAATTCCCTAAGTTCATAAAGATATCCTTATTTATTTCTAAAATTTGTAATCTTTAACTTTTCACGTTTAGGTCCTCATCCATCTTAAGTTCATTTGTATGCAGGTGTGAAATTGGAAGCTAATTTTACGTTTTTTCCATTTGATTATTTTATTGCCCCAGAACTGTTTATGGAATCATCCATTGTGACCACTGATTTGAAATGTTACTTCTGTCATGTATCCATTATCCAGATCTTAATGAGTCTGCTTCTGAGCTCTCTCTTCTGTTGCACTGGTCTACTTGTGTATCCACAGGAATTCCGTCCTGTCCTAATTACCTTTAAGCTAAGTACCTTTAAGCTAAGTACCTAAGTACCTTTAAGCTAAGTCTTAATATCTAGTTTGACAAGTCCCTTCACCTTATTCTTCTTCAAAATTGTCTTTGCTATTTACAGTCCTTTGCTCTTCCATGTAAAGTTTGGATCTTCTTGTCAAGTTCCACAAAAAAACCTTGTCAGCATTCTGATTGGAATGCATTCATAGATTTGGGGGAAATTAACAAGTTTACAATACTGAGTCTTTTAAACCATGAACATGACGTAAATCTCCATTTAGCCACATTTTCTTTTAGATCTTTCAATAATGTTTCATAATTTCTCCACAGGGGCCTTGTGTGGTATATTTTTAGGTTTGTTTCTTGATACCTGTATCAGTCAGGGTTCAACCAGAGAAACAGAACCTATAGAAGGAGACATATATTAAGAGACATTGCAAGGAATTGGTTACATGACAGTGGAGGTGGACTGGCAAGGCAAGTTTGAAATCATAGGACAGGCCGTCAGGAAGGGCAGACTGGAACTGTAGGGCATGAGGTGAAGCTGCTGTCCACAAGAAGAATTTCCTCTTCTTCTGGAAAACCTCAGCTTTGCTCTTAAGGCCTTTCAATTGATTGAATCATGCCCACCCAGATTATCTAAAATAATCTCTCTTAAAGTCAACTGATTATTGGCTTTAATCACATCTACAAAAGAATTTCACAGCAACACCTAGGTTAGTGCTTGAATAACTGGACACTGTAGCCTAGCCAAGTTGACACATACAACTGGCCATCAAAATATCTCATTTCGTTTTTACATCCTACAATGAATGAGGTATTTTTCCTATTTAATTTTCTAAATGGTCATTATTGGTGAATAAGAAAGCTAATAATTTTTGTGGGGACTTCCCTGGTGGCACTGTGGTTAAGAATCGCCTGCCAATGCAGGGGACACGGGTTCGATCCCTGGTCTGGGAAGATCTCACGTGCCGCGGAGCAACTAAGCCTGTGCGCCGCAACTACTGAGCCTGCGCTCTAGAGCCTGCGAGCCATAACTACTGAACCCACGTGTCACAACTACTGAAGCCCGTATGCCTAGAGCCTGTGCTTCACAACAAGAGAAGCCACCACAATAAGAAGCCTGCACACCTCAACGAAGAGTAGCCCCCACTCGCCACAACTGGAGAAAGGCTGCGCACAGCAACAAAGACCCAACACAGCCAAAAAGAAAAAAGAAAAAAAAAGAAAGCTAATAATTTTTGTGTATTAAATTTTGTGTTCTACAACTTGATTGAAATACCTTGGTAATTCTAATTGTCTATAGATTCTTCCTGACTTTCTATGTAGACAATATCTTCTGTAAACAGAAATAATTTCTTCTCTTTCTTCCCAATTGTTCCTTGTACTGGTTTTCTTGACTTCTGCATTGACTAAAACTTCCCTTGCAATTTTGAACACAAGCAGTAATAATGGACATCCTTGCCTTATCTGTGACATTAACGGGACTGGTTCTAAAGCGAAATACATTCGCAATAGGATTTTGACAGATGCTCGTCAGAGTCCCAAAAGGAAACAGATGGTACATTCGAATTAGGACAATTCAGGGGAGTTTTCTTTACAGGTAATTGTACCGAGGTTTGGATGAAGGGAACCAGAGGGGGTATTGCAATAACCACTAGCGGCAGTAAGAAGTAGCTATATCTAGGCCAAGGGACTTCTAGAACCTGGAAGGGAAGAGTGAGGTAGAGGGAGCTGCTCTGAGGAAAACAGTGGGACACAGCCAACCCAACATGCCTTGCATGGAGGAGATAGAAGAAGAAATATCCTGACCTCATTCTCTTTCTCCTCTCAGATTTCCTACCAGGACTCTTTAGCAGTTGAACCCAATAGGAAGCCAGAAGGCAGGAGAAACTGCTTACTCGTTATAGGCAGAGAACAGGGTAGAGAAATGTGATAAGTGGATCTGGAGAAACAAATGGAAGATATCTGTCACAATGCTGTTTACTAAATTATGGGCATTTCTCTCATTTCTCTTATTCCTGGTAGGCTAAGAGTTTTTCCCAGGACTGAGTGTTAAATTTTATTGATGTTTTCCCTCCATCTAGTAAATAATCTATTAAAATGATCTTATGGATTTTCTTTTTAACCGGTTGACCTAATATATCACACTAATAGATTTTATGATGTGAACCATGCTTGCATTCCTGATATAAATCCTACTGGGTCATAAGATACATATATAAATACACTTCTGAATTTTATATGCTTAGGATTTTTGTACCTACTGATATTTTCATAAGTGGAGTTGTTCTATAATTTCCCTATGCTGTCTTTTTCCAGTTTTTTTTCTCAAGGTCATACTAGTTTTATAAAAGGAGTTGATTACCTTTTCATTTTTTCTGTTCTCTAAAACATTTGATTTAGCATAGTCCTTATCTGTTCCTTAAAAATCTAATAAAACAGGCCTGTGAAACCATCTTTGACCACCTGGAATTTTGGGGAAAGAGAAATTTTCCTGCTTACTTAATTAGTAAAAGAATGGTTCTTAGTTGATTTAGATATCTTATAGGTATCTTATTTCTTCCCGATGCAATTATGTTAACTTATATTTCCCAGAAAATTATCCATTTACCTAAGCTTTTAAGTTGATTGTTATAAAGTCTTAGCTTCTTATTCAACTTTTTGATAATGCCTGTAAAACAAATCTTCCGGCTTACGTTTTGATGCAGCTCTTGGACTGGGGAAAGAGGTGAGAACAACTCAGCCCCCGAGTTTAAACTCAGGCCCCTGTGAGCCTGCCTCTACTTTCCCTTCTTATATGGAGCATTTTTGAGGTCTCCTTTAGCCTACAGTAATAACTCACAGCCATCAGGAGCCCTAAATGCCTTATGAATCAGCTTCCCCCAAGTTTTCTGTTCCATTTTCTGATCCAGAGAGATATTTTTCTTGTATTAAAGCCTGACCACATCTTATTTGGTTTATGTTTTATTTTTCGTTGCTGGTTATTCGAATCAAAGAATGTTACTGAAATGTGAACTCACTGCAATGCCTTGGCCTTATAGTTTCTTGCTCCAATCTGTCTTGGACACCTTTACCTTCTTCCCAGAAACTTAAAAGACATATTCTTAAGTCATGATACCAAACAAACTTTACAGTTCTTCGAATTGCTCCTACCCACCTTTCTCTTCCTGTTAGTAAACATAACCAACCATCTCAGGTTAGTGGTTGTCACCAGGCTCTGTGCCTTACGCTTGATTTAATCTCCTTTCCTGAATCTCCTAGCTGACACACCAACTGATTATCCTGACCATTTGTTTTCTTTGAGAAGCCAAATAATCCAGAAATCTTTAGACAAATAATCATTTTTTATACCATGAAATAAAAACAGGCATCCTTCTACCAATTCTCCAGTAATTCCTCCCATTGTATTCTCTCCGAAGATGATGAAGTGAGGCATCTTGCTTCCCTGGCAGGGAAAAGAAACATTGATATGAACCCAGAATTCTGAGGCAATTTCATTTGACTGGTTTGTTTGGAGATGCCAATTTTCCAACACTTTTTTCTGCAGTGCTTCTCAGGGCAAGTGCAGACGATTTAACCAGGGGATCCTATTTGCAATGTTAGCTACTGCCATCTAGTGCCGTTTGTGGAGGAATGGCATTCTTTAGGTTCTCATCAAAGGCCAGAAATGAAAGTCATTGCCTGGAGAGAGTACTTAAAGATACTTACTACTTAACCATTATCAGAACTGAAAATGAGGCTGAGAATAGAATCATATATATTCATACTTTCAAAGAAAAAGCTGGCTCTAGAACTTATGGATAGACTATTTTAAATAGCTGAAAATATTTAAATAGCAGGCTTCTTCAGACTCAATTTTTCAATAATGCTCCACAAACAAATCCTCCCTGGTCTATTTTGATGTAGCTCCTTTACTGAGTGGAGGGAGTCTGGAGGCCAGTGGACACCACCCTAGGAAATCTTCAGAATCCTCTGGAGAGTTTTGAAAAATACATATTCCAAAGAAACAACTGATAAGCTCGACTCCATTAAAATTAAGAACTTCTGTTCTGTGATAGACAATGTCAAGAGAATACGAGGAGAAGAAGATATACAGATGGCAAGTAACCATATGAAAAGATATTCAACATCATATGTCATTAGGGAATTGCAATTAAAACAACAATGAAATACTACTACACACCTATGAGAATGGCCAAAGTCCAGAGCACTGACAACACCAAATGCTGACATGGATGTGGAACATCAGAAACTCTCATACATTGCTGGTAGGAAGGTAAAGTAGTACAGGCACTTTAGAAGACAGTTTGGCAGTTTCTTACAAAACTACACATATTCTTACCAGACAATCTAGCAATCACTTTTCTTGGTTATCTACCCAAATGAACTGAAAACTCATATCCACACAAAAATCTACACACGAATATTTACAGCAGCTTTATTCATAATGCCAAAACTTGGAAGCAACCAATATGTCCTTTAGTAGGTGAATGGATAAATAAACTGTGGCATATCCAGACAATGGAATATTACTCAGCAATAAAAAGAATTGAGCTATCAAGCCATGAAAACACATGGAGGAAACACAAATGCATATTGCTAAGTGAAAGAAACCAATCTGAAAAGACTACATAGTATATGATTCCAACTTGATGACATTCTGGAAAACGTAAAACTGTGTAGACAGTAAAAATATTAGTGGTTGTCAGGTGTTTGTGGGGAGAGAAAAATGAGTAGGCAGAGCACAGAGGGTTTGGGGGACTGTGAAACTGTCTATATGATGCTACAATGGTGGGTATATGTCATTATACATTTGTCCAAACGCAGGGAATGTATAACATCAAGAGTAAGCCTTAATGTAAACTATGGACTTTGAGCAATAATGATGCATCAATGTAGGCTCAATGATTGTAACGAATGTAGCGCTCTAGTGAGGGATGTTGATAGTAGGGAGGTTGTGCGTGTACGGAGATGGGGGTATGAGAACTCTGTACTTTCTGCTCAATTCTGCTGTGAACCTAAATCTCTCTAAAAAATAAATTGTATTAATCAAATATATACATGTAAATATATATATTTATAATACATATAAAGATATATAATACATATAAATACATACATGTGTATATGTTTTAACATCTTTATTGGAGTATAATTGCTTTACAATGGTGTGTTAGTTTCTGCTTTATAACAAAGTGAATCAGTTATACATATACATATGTCCGCATATCTCTTCCCTCTTGCACCTCCCTCCTTACCCTCTCCCTATCCCACCCCTCTAGGTGGTCACAAAGCACCGAGCTAATCTCCCTGTGCTATGTGGCTGCTTCCCACTAGCTAGCTATTTTACGTTTGGTAGTGTATATATGTCCATGCCACTCTCTCACTTTGTCCCAGCTTACTATTCCCAACCCCTGTATCCTCCAGTCCATTCTCTAGTAGGTCTGCATCTTTATTCCCGTCTTACCCCTAGGTACTTCTGACCATATTCTTTTTTTTTTTAGATTCCGTATATATGTGTTAGCATACAGTATTTTTCTCTTTCTGACTTAATTCACTCTGTATGACAGTCTCTAGGTCCATCCAACTCACTACAAATAAATCAGTTGCGTTACTTTTTATGGCTGAGTAATATTCCATTGTATATATGTGCCACATCTTCTTTATCCATTCATCTGTTGATGGACACTGAGGTTGCTTCCATGTCCTGGCTATTGTAAATAGAGCTGCAATGAACATTTTGGTACATGACTCTTTTTGAATTATGGTTTTCTCAGGGTATATGCCCAGTAGTGGGATTGCTGGGTCATATGGTAGTTCTATTTGTAGTTTTTTAAGGAACTTCAATACTGTTCTCCATAGTGGCTGTATCAATTTACATTCCCACCAACAGCGCAAGATGGTTCCCCTTTCTTCACACCCTCTCCAACATTTATTGTTTGTAGATTTTTTGATGCTGGCCATTCTGACTGGTGTGAGGTGATACCTCATTGTAGCTTTGATTTACATTTCCCTAATGATTAGTCATGTTGAGCATCCTTTCATGCGTTTGTTGGCAATCTGTATATTTTCTTTAGAGAAATGTCTGTTTAGGTCTTCTGCCCATTTTTGGATTGGGTTACTTGTGTTTTTGATATTGAGCTCCATGAGTTGCTTGTATATTTTGGAGATTAATTCTTTGTCCACTGCTTCATTTGCAAATATTTTCTCCCATTCTGAGGTTTGTCTTTTGGTCTTGTTTATGGTTTCCTTTGCTGTGCAAAAGCTTTGAAGTTTCATTAGGTCCCATTTGTTTATGTTTGTTTTTATTTCCATTTCTCTAGGAGGTGGGTCAAAAAGGATCTTGCTGTGATTTATGTCATAGGGTGTTCTATCTATGTTTTCCTCTGAGAGTTTTATAGTGTCTGGCCTTACATTTAGGTCTTAAATCCATTTTGAGTTTATTTTTATGTATGGTGTTAGGGAATGTTCTAATCTCATTCTTTTACATGTAGCTGTCCAGTTTTCCCTGCACCACTTACTGAAGAGGCTGTCTTTTCCCCATCGTATATCCTTGCTTCCTTTATCAAAGATAAGGTGACCATAATGTGCATGGGTTTATCTCTGGGCTTTCTATCCTGTTCCATTGATCTATATTTCTGCTTTTGTGCCAGTACCATACTGTCTTGATTACTATAGCTTTGTAGTATAGTCTGAAGTCAGGGAGCCTGATTCCTCCAGCTCTGTTTATCTTTCTCAAGATTGCTTTGGCTATTCGGGGTCTTTTGTGTTTCCATACAAATTTTAAAATTTTTTGTTCTAGTTCTGTGAAAAATGCCAGTGGTAGTTTGATAGGGATTGCATTGAATCTGTAGATTGCTTTGGGTAGTAGAGTCATTTTCACAATGTTGATTCTTCCAATCCAAGAACATGGCATATCTCTCCATTTGTTTAATATCATCTTTAATTTCTTTCATCAGTGTCTTATAGTTTTCTGCATACAGGTCTTTTGTCTCCTTAGGTAGCTTTATTCCTAGGTATTTTATTCTTTTTGTTGCAATGGTAAATGGGAGTGTTTCCTTAATTTCTCTTTCAGATTTTTTATCATTAGTATATAGGAATGCCAGAGATTTCTGTGCATTAATTTTGTATTCTGCAACTCTACCAAATTCATTGATTAGCTCTAGTAGTTTTCTGGTAACATCTTTAGGATTCTCTATGTATAGTATCATGTCATCTGCAAACAGTGACAGCCTTACTTATTCTTTTCTGATTTGGATTCCTTTTATTTCTTTTTCTTCTTTGATTGCTGTGCCTAAAACTTCCAAAACTGTGTTGAATAGTAGTGGTGAGAGTGGGCAACCTTGCCTTCTTCCTGATCTTAGTGGAAATGGTTTCCATTTTTCACCATTGAGGATGATGTTGGCTGTGGGTTTGTCATATATGGCCTTTATAATGTTGAGGTAGGTTCGCTCTATGCCTACTTTCTGGAGGGTTTTTATCATAAATGGGTGTTGAATTTTGTCAAAAGCTTTTTCTGCATCTATTGAGACGATCATTCATAGGGTTTTTCTCCTTCAATTTGTTAATCTGGTGTATCACATTGATTAATTTCTGTATATTGAAGAATCCTTGCATTTCTGGGGTAAACTTCACTTGGTCATGGTGTATCCTTTTAACATGCTGTTGGATTCTGTTTCCTAGTATTTTGTTGAGGATTTTTGCATCTATGTTCATCAGTGATATTGGCCTGTAGTTTTCTTTTTTTTGTGACACATTTGTTTGATTTTGGTATTAGGGTGATGGTGGCCTCATAGAATGAGTTTGGGAATGTTCCTCCCTCTGCTATATTTTGGAAGAGTTTGAGAGGATAGGTGTTAGCTCTTCTCTAAATGTTTGATAAAATTCACCTGTGAAGCCATCTTGTCCTGGACTTTTGTTTGTTGGAAGATTTTTAATCACAGTTTCAATTTCAGTGCTTGTGATTGGTGTGTTTATATTTTCTATTTCTTCCTGGTTCAGTCTCGGAAGGTTGTGCCTTTCTAAGAATTTGTCCATTTCTTCCAGGTTGTCCATTTTATTGGCATAGAGTTGCTTGTAGTAATCTCTCATGATCTTTTGTATTTCTGCAGTGTCAGTTGTTACTTCTTTCTCATTTCTAATTCTGTTGATTTGAGTCTTCTCCCTTTTTTCCCTTATGAGTCTTGCTAATGGTTTATCAATTTTATCTTCTCCAAGAACCAGCTTTTAGTTTTATTGATCTTTGCTATTGTTTCCTTCATTTCTTTTTCATTTATTTCTGATCTGATCTTTATGATTTCTTTCCTTCTGCTAATTTTGGGGTTGTTTTGTTTTTCCTTCTCTAATTGCTTTAAGTGTAAGTTTAGGTTGTTTATTTGAGATTATTCTTGTTTCTAGAGGTAGGACTGTATTGCTATAAACTTCCCTCGTAGAACTTCTTTTGCTGAATCTCATAGGTTTTGAGTTGTCATGTTTTCATTGTCATTTGTTTCTAGGTATTTTTTGATTTCCCCTTTGATTTCTTCAGTCATCTCTTGGTTATTTAGTAGCATATTTTTAGCCTCCATGTGTTTGTATTTTTTACAGTTTTTTTTAAAATTACGTAAGTTATTTATTTCTGGCAGCATTGGGTCTTCATTGCTGCACGTGGACTTTTCTCTAGTTGCGGTGGGCGGGCACTACTGTTTGTTGCGGTGCATGGGCTTCTCATTGTGATGGCTTCTCTTGTTGTGGAGCATGGGTTCTAGGTGTGTGGGCTTCAGTAGTTGTGGCTCGAAGGCTCTAGAGCACAGGCTCAGTAGTTGTGGTGCACCGTCTTAGTTGTGCCACAGCATGTGGGGTTTTCCCCGATCAGTGCTTGAACCCACGTCCCCTTCATTGGTAGGCAGATTCTCAACCACTGTGCCACCAGGGAAGCCCGTTTTTTACAGTTTTTTTCTATAATTGATATGTAGTCTCATAGCATTGTGGTCGGAAAAGATCCTTGATATGATGTCAATTTTCTTAACTTTACCAAGCCTTGATTTGTGACCCAAGATATGATCGATCCTGGAGAATGTTCCATGAGTACTTGAGAAGAAAGTGTATTCTGTTGTTTTTGGATGGAATGTCCTATAAATATCAATTAAGTCCATCTTGTTTAATGTATCATTTAAAGCTTGTGTTTCCTTATTTATTTTCATTTTGGATGATCTGTCCATTGGTGTAAGTGGGGTGTTAAAAATCCCCTACTATGATTGTGTTACTGTCGATTTCCCCTTTTATGGCTGTTAGCATTTGCCTTATGTATTGAGGTGCTCCTATGTTGGGTACATAAATATTTACAATTGATTTATTTTCTTCTTGGATTGATCCCTTGATCATTATGTAGTGTCCTTGTCTCTTGTAATAGTCTTTATTTTAAAGTCTATTTTGTCTGATATGAGAATTGCTACTCCAGCTTTCTTTTGGTTTCCATTTGCATGGAATAACTTTTTCCATCCCCTCACTTTCAGTCTGTATGTGTCCCTAGGTCTGAAGTGGGTCTCTTGTAGACAGCATATATATGGATCTGGTTTTTGTATACATTCAGCCAGTCTGTGTCTTTTGGTTGGGGCATTTAATCATTTACATTCAAGGTTATTATCAATATGTATGTTCCTATTACCATTTTCTTAATTGTTTTGGGTTTGTTTTTGTGGGTCTTTTTCTTCCCTTGTGCTTCCTGCCTAGAGAAGTTCCTTTAGGATTGTTGTAAAGCTGGTTTGGTGGTGCAGAATTCTCTTAGCTTTTGCTTGTCTGTACGGTTTTAATTTCTCCATTGAATCTGAATGAGATCCTTGCTGGGTAGAGTAATCTTGGTTGTAGGTTTTTCCCTTTCATCACTCTAAATATATCCTGCCACTCCCTCCTGGCTTGCAGAGTTTCTGCTGAAAGATCAGCTGTTAACCTTATGGGGATTTCCTTGTATGTTATTTGTTGCTTTTCCCTTGCTGCTTTTAATATTTTTTCTTTGTATTTAATTTGTGAAAGTTTGCTTAATATGTGTGTGGGCATGTTTCTCCTTGGATCTATCCTGTATGGGACTCTCTGTGCTTCCTGGACTTGATTGACCACTTCTTTTCCCATATTAGGTAAGTTTTCAACTATAATCTCTTCAAATATTTTCTCAGTCCCTTTCTTTTTCTCTTCTTCTTCTGGGACCCCTATAATTCAAATGTTGTCCCAGAGGTCTCTGTGACTGTCCTCAACTCTTTTCATTCTTTTTTCTTTATTCTGCTCTGCGGTAGTTATTTCCACTAGTTTATCTTCCAGGTCACTTACCCGTTTTTCTGCCTCAGTTATTCTGCTATTGATTCCTTCTAGAGAATTTTAAATTTCATTTATTGTGTTGTTCATCATTGTTTGTTTGCTCTTTAGTTCTTCTAGGTCCTTGTTAAATGTTTCTTGTATTTTCTCCATTCTATTTCCAAGATTTTGGATCATCATTACTATCATTACTCTGAATTCTTTTTCAGGTAGACTGCCTATTTCTCCTTCATTTGTTTGGTCTGGTGGGTTTTTACCTTGCTCCTTCATCTGCTGCGTGTTTCTCCGTCTTCTCATTTTGCTTAACGAACTGTGTTTGGGATCTCCTTTTTGCAGGCTGCAGGTTCTTAATCCTGTTGTTATTGGTGTCTGCCCCCAGTGGGTAAGGTTGGTTCAGTGGCTTGTGTAGGCTTCCTGGTAGACTGATGCCTTTTTTCTGATGGATGAGGCTGGATTTCGTCTTTCTGGTGGGCAGGACCACGACTAGTGGTGTGTTTTGGGTTGTCTGTGAACTTATTATGATTTTAGGCAGCCTCTCTGCTAATGGGTGGGTTGTGTTCCTGTCTTGCTAGTTGTTTGGCATGGGGTGTCCAACACTGTAGCTTGCTGGTCATTGAGTGGAGCTGGGTCTTAGCGTTGAGACTGAGATAGTTCTCTAGGATAGCTCTCACTGATTGACATTACGTGGAGCCAGGAGGTCTCTGGTGGTCCAGTGTCCTGAACTTGGCTCTCCCACCTCAGAGGCTCAGGCCTGACAGCCAGCTGGAGCACCAAGATCCTGTCAGTCATGCGGCTGCTAGTGTTGGAGGGTCTCCTGCAGAGGTGCGGGCTGGCTGTGGCTCACTGCAGGGACAAGGACACTGGCAGCAGAAGTTCTGGGAGGTACTCCTTGGCATGACCCCTCCTGGAGTCCACCATTAGCCTCAAGAAAGAGGCTGTAGCTTCCAGTGCTGGATCACCTCAGGCCAAACAACCCTGTATTTTATATATATGTATATATTCCCTCCTGCTGGGACATATCCCAGACCTATTGAATCTCAATCCCCAATGAATAGCCTAGGATTTTTTTTTTTTAATTCCAGGAGATTCTAACAATAAACCAGGTTTAGAAACAAGTATGGAGAAAGGAACATGGGATTTGGAAGTGGACAGACCTGAGTTTGAATCCCAGAATCAGCACTTTCTAGCTCTGCAAACTTGTACAACTCATTAACCCATGAAACAGATAATCACCATAATTATACACAGGGTTCATGTGGGGATTGAATGGCATATTGTGAGCGTGGCATGATGGACGGCAGTGGCTGCAAAGGCATATGGGCCTAATCACCAGAAAGAACCAAATCTTGAACCAAGTCCAGGGGACGGCACAAGCACTTCCTTCTTCTCTCCTCACCCCGAAATCCCCCTCAGTCATTGCTGAGTCTTCCTCCCATAGGTTCCTGCATATTCCTTCCCCTTGGTCTCCCTCCCCCTTCCTTTTCTTCTCCATTCCTTCAGGGTTCTGACTTGATCAGTGGCTGCTTCCTGTGCCAGCAGGTGTCATTTACCCTGCATCTTTAGGTTCTGCAGAGTTGAGAGACAGGACAACAAACAAACCTCTTTCTAGCTAGTATTAATTACCTCTCATTACCTCATTGCTAAGTTATTATGTTAAAAAAAAATCCCTCACTTCCTCACCTGAGGTGAGACCGGGACAAAGAACCACTTCCTTCCACAAATGCAAATGGCCTGGCACATCTAACACAGAGATGAGTTCTTCCCGCTTTGTCTCTCCTTCCCGTCTCCACATCCTTTGCCTTCCTTTCCTTCCTTGCCAGCTCAGCTTTGGGCTGCTCTACCAGAAAGGGCTGCTGGCTGTTCTCCCTAGAACAGCTCAGGCCCAGCCCAGGGACCAGGAAATTGTTCTACAGGGAAGGAGCAGGAGGCCCCAGTCATGCTCCCCCTTATGAGTGCTGGATGCTCGGCCACCATTTTCCATGGTCTCTCCCTCTCTTTTCACTCTGGTCACCTTGAAGAACAAACTGGCTTCCAGGCCTACCCCTTGATAAGGCAACCAATCAGACTACAATGGAAAATACTTTCAAAATATATTAGGATTTGCTTGTAGTGCTGGACTAAGGTGGGTGTGGTGCTGACACTGGTTTCTGTGGCATGGTGTCCTCCTGGTTTTCCTCCCGCTTCTGAAGCAATCATTCCTCCATCTCCTTGGCCAGCCCATCCCCATCCACCAACTCTCAGTGCTGGGGCATCCTTGATTCTGCTCTCCTCACTCTGGACCTCATTCATCCTATGGTTTCAGTTATTCTCTACCCAAGGATGATTCACAAGCATGCATCTTCAGCACAGACCTCCCCTCTATATTCCACCCAAACGTGGCCCTCTTCCAGGATTCCCCATCTCAGCAAATGACAGCACTATCCATCCTTTGTATCTGGGTGTCATTTGGACATGTCACTCTCCTTCAATAACAATCACGAATCTTGCTTGGTCTGTTCTAAACATTTGTAGAGCCCATCAATTTCCCCCCCATGAGCCCATCATCTTTGTCTTCCTAAGTGCTCACCCACATCCATAATTGCTGTTCTTCAGTATAGTTCCCACACTGCAGCTCGAGTGATCATTTTTTTAAGCAAATGTAGCATGTCCCTACTCAGCTTAACATGTGTCAATGGCTGCCTGCTCCTCTTAAGAAGACAACGTCTTCATGATGCCCCACCAGGCCCTTCATGACCTGGCCCCTGCCTACCTCTCCAGTCCCATGTGAGCCACTCTTCCTCTCACTCTCAACTGCAGCCAACTGACTTCTTACAGTTCCTTCCAGAGATCATGCTCTCTCCTGCCTTGGGGCTATTGCCCATGTGATTCCCTCTGCCTGGAACTCCTCAATCCCCTGAAAACTCCCAACCTTCCAACTGCTGCTAAAAAATTACTTCCTCAGGAAACTTTCTTGGACTGCCTCCTGACCCCTCTGTCCCTTGAATTAGTTTTCTAGGGCTGTGGTAACAGAGTATAACAACTGTGTGGCTTAAAACAATAGAAATGTATTGTCTCACAGTTCTAGAAGCTACAAGTCCAAAATCAAGGTGTTGGCAGGGGTGGTTCCTTCTGGGGGCTACGTGGAAGAATCTGTCCCATGCCTGTCTCTTAGCTTCTGGTGGTTTGTTGACAATCTTTGGCATTCCTGGACATGTGAAAGCATCGCCCCAATTGCTGCCTTTATCTTCACGTGGTATTCTCTCTGTGTGCATGTCTGCATCCAAACTTCTCCTTTTTATAACGATACCAGACATATTGGATTGAGGGTCCACCCTATTCCAGTATGACCTCATCTTAACTAATTATATCTGCAAGGACCCTATTTCCCAATAAGGTCGCACTCTGAGGTACAGGGGGGAGGTGGTTTAGGGCTTCAACATATGAATTTGGGGGGAACATAATCCAATTCATAAAACCCCTCATTCCCAAGGTGGAGTCCTCCAGTTATATCTTGTCATAGTCCTACCCTGCAGACTTTTTCTTCAAAGCCCCAATCGCAGTTTGTAATTATTCATCAAATAATCACACAAGCAAAAGTGTACTTGTTTCCCCATAGATCGTAAGCCCCAAGAGGGACCATGCCCATTTTTGTTGAGCATTGCAACCCAATGCCTGGCCGGTAGCAGTCATTCAATAAGTTATCACTGAGTGAACAAATAAATTCAGATCCCTGATTGCATGTCAATGTGAAGAGACCAGCCCTTGTCTCCCAAGCCTGCTCAGTCACTTCCTAGTGCTCCAAATTAAGTCATCTAAGACAGGTAGAGCTGGCGGCAAATCACTAGTTCATCAACTGCTGCCTAGTCTCAGTGTCCGCTTGAAACTTCAGCATCACCTCCCCGATAAAGCCAAGGCCCTGCTGGAAAAATCCATGTCTAAGATTTGTTAGCACAGTGCATTTTCATTGTCAATATGCCTCATAAGCACCAGTGATTATTACTGAGGAGGCTGAGGGAGCTTCTCTGGAGAGCTTAAAATAGGTTACTTCCCTAAGGACCAGAATAGTTTAGCTGGGTGGTTAAGGGATAAATAAAGTAAAGGAGCTTCCTGGCGCCTCTTTCATCTCTAATATTCTAAGACACTTGTTGCTTGATAACTGTGGACATAGTCCCTCAATGCAGACAGAAAATGATTCTTAATCCTTTAACTCTCTGACCAATACTTAGATCAATGAGTCACTGGCAACAGTGCAAGAGAACACTGAAGAACCCAGATAGGTCAAAAAGCCTTTCACACAGATACAGCTGTAATCCTATAGAAACTGCCTTCCCTGTGTGCTCTCATGAATACGTGCAGAGTGTTAAGATAGTTTAATATCTGGCTTTTATGTTTCATCATCTCATGGCATGAGGAATGCTGAATACTCTAAATGTTGGACTTCCAGAAGCTTGAACCCATTGACCTGCCACAAGTAATTACTTCTGAAAGGCTCCTGAGCCAGGAAGAAGCTGGGAGGGCTCACAAAGCCAAGGTGAGCAGCAGCAAAACCTGGAGGGGGTGCGGAACTGGGGGGCTGGCCATCCTTTTCCTGTACTCCCCACACAGAAGACCTCAAAGGCAAAGAGAGCTATTAATTCATTCAGAGCTAGAACTTTCCAAAGCTATCCATTCTCTTCTGGGCCTGCTTCCAACTGGTGATTACTCTTGCCTCTCAGATGAACTCTGAGCCCTTCTCTGCTGCCTGGTGAAAACAGGGAGATGTAGATGAGAGAGAGGAATTTTACTTGGAAATTGGTGATTCTAGAAGTGTTCAAATTTGTGAACACTTTCCTCCCCTGATTCATTTCAGAGTCATCTAGATGCTGCCATCCACAGATGACTGAGTTGATAAAAGATGTCCAGGTACTTTTAGATCCCCAAGGCCATGTTTGTGATACTGACAGTGCCCATAGAGATGGACCCCTCCCTGAGGCTCACATAGCCACCACAGTTCATGTCCACAGGGAAACAGAACAGGGGATCACTGAACACATTTGGCTACATGTCCCTTCCCCTTCCTGGCCACAGCAAGTGATGAATGAGGGTATATTCACCCCTGGCTGCCCTCATTAACTGTTCACATTGTCTCACTGGAGTTTATGATACACCAGGGAAGATCACCCAAGTCACAAATAATCAATTTTAAATCCTTCCTAAACAGCAGTGTACCAGGGCTTATAGTGGAATATGGGAGTAAACCCTACAGAAATAGGTTGGCCCCCGTCTAGTTTCATAGCCAGACAATTACTCAATGACAGAAGAAGCAGGGAGAGAGAAGCAGGTCTCATCAAACAAGAACACATTTCTGGGAAGATAGTTAAAGCAGCTGTTGACATGGAAAGTGATGTCTTGTCAAAATGAGATATGGAAACATATTTCCATTCAAGGTTTGCAAAACTCTACAGGAACCTTAAAAATGATATGATACACATGGCAAATTGCCACTTCATTCACTGATAGCTTCACTAAGAACTGGTCGGGAAGCTGCAACGGTCCACCTCTGACGACACAAGAGATCTCTATGGATTATGGCTGATGATTAAGATCTCACTCTGTTCCAAAAAGGATTTCAAGTTGTGATTGCAGAGTCAGTAACTAATTACCCCACGCTAACGAGTGCGTATCTTTCATAGCAGGAACTGGAAAAGAAGATGCAAACTCTAATGTATCCTTCTGGGAAAAGACAATATTTACATAAGATGCAAATGCTGGAAATGAACCGTAAAAGACAAGAGGTAAACATGAGAAGAAGAGGGTCATATTTACCAAATGTACTCTACATAATCACTGCCCTGGCACATGAATATAGTTAAGCATTCATCTCTAGTCTTTACCTAGCATTTTAAATTTAGTCATTGGAGCCGAAGTTTCAACTACTGGGATTGAGAAGAAGCAGGAAGATCCCTTCTGCTACCAACTCTCTTGAGTCTTTCCTCTGTTTTCCATCCTCTCAAGGATGTATCCATGTCTCAAGTCTCCCTTTTTTTAACTGTTGCTTCTATGACATTCTGGCTCCAGCAGGAAAATGAGGTTAATTTTTCTTGGTTTAGTAAAAAGGAAGAGGGTGGTGAATTGGTCTGTGTTTTGATACCTAGGCATCTCTCTATAATTTAAGCCATAGAATCATTTTATAAGCAAGATCTCTTATAACAAACCCCTTTACAGTAATGTCTCCTGTAAATGTCATAACCCAAATTCCTCAGTCTAGTGAATAAGCCTGAAGTCCCTGTCTTCTGCAATTCCAAATATATCAGCTAGCCTATGGTGAAATGGTTTTACAAAGGTCCTCACTGTTTTGAGATTATAGGCATGCTCCCCTTTCTCCTAACAAACCTGCACATGAAGAAAGTTTCCATACCTTCTAAGAGGAAAAAAGAGAACCGTGTTCTATTTAGGGGACCACAGATGTCTACAGATAAGCACACAATTTGCAAAGTAGCTGATCTGTTGACCTACTCTGGTGAAAGTAGCTTGAGGGGAGAATACTAACTGTTTATAGCTGATCAATTTCAGGCCCAAGTGGAACTGAAGACAAGTCTTCACAAGGAGGCAAGAACTAATAAGCAGAAAGAGAGGGACCATAAAGTCAAGAAAATCCTTCAAAGCATCCCAAGAAATGACGACGGTGACTTTCTAACCTTGTTGCCTGATGAAACCTTGAACAGAAGTCCAGGTGAGGCACACAATTTTTTTAGTAAAATATTTCAAGCATTTTAAAAACTTCATCAGATAAACTTCTGATGTGAAGTGGGGAAGGTGAAATGCAAATCTGACCATATCACTCTCCTGCTGGAAAAAAAAAAAATCCTTCAGTGAGTCTCCTTGAGCCTGAGGACAAGGTATAACTCCTTGCCCTGATACTCTAAGCCTTCAGGATCTAGCCTCTGCCTACCTTCCTGGCTTCATCTCCTGCTATGATCACTCCCAGCCCACACACTGCAGTCAGGCCAGGTTGCTCAGGGGCCTCAGATGGCTCTGTGATTTCCAACAGACATTTTGCTCATAAACTCTGTGTTGTGTTGCCCCATCAATTAGCGTCCCATTAAGTTTTCCCTGTCTGTACTCCCCCAGAGCAAACCCGCCACTGCAAATGCATGGTATTGTTCACATACAGAGCTTACTGCTCTGTGGGCCAATCCCCCATTAGCAAGACTGACCACTTAGAGATCTACAGAAATGCTGGCCATGTCTCTGGAGGTCTTGAGCTTCTAAGATGTAAAGTTACCAGCTGAAAGAGACACTGCCCCTGCTCAGAGGAATGAGATGCTTAATCAATAAGTTAATTAAATAAGAAAAGGCTGAATAAATGAAAAATCTACTTGGAACATCTATTTAACCTATAGTCCCACGTCCCAGAATGAAATATGCTGTGTAGTCACATAGAAAAACAACTTTTACCATTTAAAAAATATTGGCAAAACCACCAAGAAAGGTGCCTCAGTTAAAATTAGACACTTAGAGTCATTGCTTGAGATCAGGCCAAAAAAAACCCCCAACATTTGGAAGATGCTCCAGATCTGGAGAGGCCAGGGGAGACTGAGGCACCTGGAGAGGGGCTTCTCCTCTGCTCTCCTGATACTTTTTAAAGCTGTTTCATTTAGTTCCAGCTAAGGTCTCGAGTGCTTACTCTAAGCCAGGCACCGTGGTCCACCCTTAACATGAATTATCGCGTTTAAGCTTCACACCTATAAGACAGGAGTTACTATTAGCCCCCATGTGACAGAGCCAGGATTCAAGGCCGGGTCTTTCTGATTCCAAAGGGTGCACTCCCACCCATCCCCTCATATAGCCTCATCAGGACTCCAGCGACTCAGAGCTGGGTCCAGGACAACCTTGGGAAAGTCAGCAAATGTAGAGGTTATGACTCCTCCAATTTCTCTCTCAAGAGAAGGCTTCCCACTGCAAAGCCTTATAGACCTCACCACTCTGTAGGCATATACTCAAGCAATGGGTCCTTTTTACATATTCCCAAGTAGCATCTTTGATCTCCTTCTTTGTCTTCTAAAAGCAGTTCACTTTGCTTTCTCCTAAAAATGAAGCGTCGCTAAGATCATAGACTTCCATGAGCATTCTGCTAGTCGGGTTCTGGTAATTAAGGTTCCTCTGTACCCAGCTCCTCTTATTTAAGGCTCTATTTGTCCATTTTTGTTCCCTCTTTTGGAAGGTAGGATGAGAGTTTCAGCTCTCTTGTGAGATAAAAATCAGTCTTTGTTTCTTGCTGCCTCTTTAAAATGAAATCACACATGCTTTACATATATTTTATAGATAGTTACATAGTAAATTACATATATCTGTGTAATACATGATAATATATAACTTACATAAAGTGAACGTTGCTCTCTTAGGTATACAATTCTATGAGTTTTAACATGTTAATGTGGCTCCTACACTTTCCAGAAGCCATATGAGTCTAGCGAGTAAAAAAAGCACTGGACTTGGAATCAAAGTCCTTTATTTGAGCCCTGATGGTACATTCACTAATTGTAAGCTCCATGGGAGCTAGTATCTTTTCTTGTTCCTAGAACAGTGCCTGGTACATAGCCGCTCAATAGTACCACTATTAGAATAGAATTAGAATAATAGAAGCCCGAATAGTACCGCTAAGAGCAGCCGCTCAATAAATATTAGCTATATATTTGTTCATATAGCTTTATTCTACAGAGAGATTATAGCTAACTTCCAGTTGTCTAGCCTCTTTGAACCTCAGTTTCCACATCTATAAAATGGGAATAAAGCATTGTGCCTACCATGTAGAGTTTACATAAAATTCAAATGATGTGTGTAAAAGCACATATAAAATGTAAAGTATCATATGGATAGGGACAAAACTGAAGAAATATGGAACTGATGTCTTATAGTGAAAATAACTACCTGCTTCAGGGGAAGTGTCACTCCACATACATCATTTGAATGTCACCTTCACAACTCTGGTCTTATCTGGCCACTTGTACTATTATTTACTTAGTATTTTCCTTTAAGGTATCTTGCTTTGTTTTATTTTTATAATTTAGCCTTGTCTGTGAATTAACTGTGACATTATGGGTTCGATATAGTGGTAATACATTTTTCTAAAACACATATTATAAAATACATAACCATCAAACATTTTCAATGGTTGGTATGATCCTTGTACTACCTAAAATCACTCCCTATTTTTCCCGCACTGGCCTCTGTTTCTTTCCTCTCTCCCCAAATTAATTTTGAAGTAGGATACACTTTCCTCTACTCTGCTCACCCAAAACACATTTAGGTTTTAAAGGTTGTGTTTTTCTTTTTTTCTTTTTTCTTTAAGTCTAGCAACCATAAAGAATCAAACAGAGATTTATCAAAATGTAACAAGTAATAAGACATCTAGCTCAGAAGTTCTCAGACTTTAGTGCTTAGTATACAAAACTTTGTATATAGTGCTTTGTGAGTGACTTAAGGCATTTTCAAGGATAAAACTGAACACGTGACTTTTGCCTCACATACTAAATTTAGAGTTGAAATATCGTAACACCAAGAGTGTAGTGAGAGTCAAGCTATTGCTAATATTACATTAGTTCCCACCATTAACAAATGGTCTCTTCCTGTTTCAAAGCTCCTGCCTCTAGTCTGCAGAAAATCCCTGTTCTCAATCTGAGTGATGCTTCTAATAGTTCTGGGCTCATGTGTAGAGCAGAGATGATTGACACGCCCTGGCCCCAATGAATGAAGCCCTTCCCAGGTCCCAGTTACCAATACCTCCCACCTGCCAAAATTCTCTGATGGCTCACTTGTTCATTCCTTTACTTATTTACTCTTTCAACAGATACTGAACTGAGTAGATGTGGTTCTTACACAATAGCACACACAATGAACAAAGGAAGGTCCAATGAGAGTATAACTGAGAGACCTAATAATCTGAGCAGTTGGACAGTTTCTGTAAGGAAGTGATATTTAAGTTGAGACAGGAAGTAGCTGCATGAAGGGAGCAGGTGAGCACGTGAGCATAAGGAACAGAGTCCTGGGACATCCTAAACTGTGATTGATAAGTGTGCAAAAGCCCTTGAGTGGGAAGGAGCCTGACAGATTCCAGACACCAGATGGAGAAGAGACATTGAGATAGAGAATGATTGGAGATGGCGCTGGAAGCACAGTCAGGGCCCAGGGCACACAGGGTCTCATAAATCAAATAAAGACTTTGAACTCTATCTTAAGATCAATGGGAAGCCACTGAAAGGGCAAGTAAGTGAACTATTGGGTTTATATTTTAAATATTACTCTGTCTGAACTGTGGAGCATGGATGGGAGAGGAATGCAAGAGGATGCAGGGAGACAGGTGAGAAGTACATAGCAGTAGTGCAAGAGAGAGGTAGTGTCTGGACCAGCAGAGAAGGGTGACACAGAGGAGAGAGAGAAGGAGCCAGATATAAGATATTTAGGAGAGAGAATTGGCAGAACCTGGTGATGAATTACACATGGGTACGTGGAGAGAGTGAGGTGGCCAGGAGGATTCTTGGGTTTCTCCTGAAGAACTAGGCAGATGATGGAACAAAGTCACAACCAAGCGCTGGACTAGGGTAACTGGGAGAAGAGGCAGGTTTAAGACAGAAAAAGAAGATGGAGCTGACATACTGTCAGGAGACATCAAAGAGGAGGTGTCCAGTTGTACAAAAAATGTATCAGAGCTCAGGAGACAGATTAGGGCTGCAGGATAAATTAACTATAGTTTTCTGTCGGGGCTGTGTAAATAGACAATGCTAGTAAGTACAGTAACATTCAAGGGGAGAGCAGGGTAGCCCCTCAGTGAGGCAGAAAGGGAACTCGCGAGTCACAAGGCATGAATCCTCACGTTGAAATGCTTGATATTCTTTTGTAACCATATGCAACTTCAGATATCAAGGGCTTAAATAAAATATGCCTTAAGATTTGATAAACAACAATCATGAAAACAGCATCCATAAAGTTACAGCTGATTCCGCCAGACTGAGGGGAAAGTCTGGACTTTGACCTAGGATGATTTTCCAAGCTTGAAAAGGATCGTTAAGATTTTGTTTTCTTAAAAGCTACCTTCCTTGCATAAAGCCTGTTGTTCTGAAGTGCATTCTAAAAGGGCACTGAGTACTACTTAAATAAAAAGCTAAAGTAAAGACATACATGCACAAAATCCCACACCAAAAAATAAATTAAATCTCTTCCAAAAAAAAAAAGAAGGTAAAATAAGTGCCTGACCCTTTGAGCTCCCTAGTTCTGTAGATCTGGCATCTGTGTCTCTGAAAATCTCCATAGGTGATTCTGCTATGAAAGGCAGAGCTGATGTGAAGGTTAAGAAAAGTGTATAGTATGTGCCTAGCATGTAGTAGATGTTCAATAAGTAGCTCCAGGCAACATCACCTGTGCAATATTCTTGCCAAAACCACTTAACCTTAATTTAATCACAAGGAAACAATCAGAGAAGCCTGAATTTAGGGCCATTCTACCAAACAATTGACCTGGATGCTTTAAAATGTCAGTGTTAGGAAAAAAAGAAGATAATGAAGGTGGAGGAGGAAAAGAGCCAATGAGAGAGTTGGGGAGGGGGAGAGAAAGAGAGACGAAGGAGAAGAAGAAGGGGGAGATGGAAGGGGGATAGGAGAGGAGGGGAGGGGAGGGGAGGGGAAGGCGAAGAAGAGAGGGAGAGAAGGAAGGAAGGAAGGAAGGAAGGAAGGAAGGAAGGAAGGAAGGAAGGAAGGAAGGAAGGAGAAGAGAAGAAAGAAGAAAAAGATAGGAGAGTGTTCTTGAATTAAAGGAGACTAAGAGACAAGAAAATAAAATGCAACACATGTTCCTAGATTGGATCCTGGATCTAAAAAATAAAACACAAACAGACAAACAAAAAGCCGTTATAAAGGGTATTACTGGGACAACCATGGATATCTGAATACAGAACGTATATTAGAAAACAATGTTGTCTCAATGTCATATATCTTAAGTGTAATAATTGTATTGTGGTTACATAGGAAAATTGCCCTTGTTCTTACGAGACTTGTGGTGATGTATTTTGGGAGGAAGTGACTCTGAAACTAATTCTCAAATGGTTCAGCTGAAGCAAAGTGTGTGTGTGTGTGTACATATATGTATAAAACAATACTGTGACAAAATGTTGTTGATGAGTTAGGGTATACAAGTGTGTACTGTGCCATTCTTGTGACTTTCAGAAGATTAAGAAGTTTTTCAAATAGCAAGGAAAGCATTTTTAATGCTTACAGAAACACCAATTGAAATCCTTTATATATGTGTGTGTGTGTTTATATATATATATATATATTTTTTAAAGAACACCAAGTAGATTATTTTGTGTTCCTAAAAACCTAAGCACTTAAAAAATACATCATTGTCAGGGGAAAAAATAAATTAAATGAACTTCTAATTCTTTGTAGAAAATACACAGAATGCAGAATTTCTGGAACATCAAGCAAGTAATGACTATTGTCCCCAGAAAATTGGCAAATTGGAAACATGGTTCCGTGAACGAGAGGCTCGTGGACAGCTTCTCTGGGACAGTTCCAGCTCTGACTCAGATGAGTTGGGGAAAGACGAGAAGAAACCACGAGCACTGGTGAGGACCAGGACAGAGAGAATTCCACTTTCTGACGAGTTTTTTGATTGAGAATAATAATACTATTCACTAACCTAGATACTGAGTGCATTGAAAGCTTACTTTCGTTTAAAAATTCTCCAAGGTAGTATATGAACTATTTTGAGGACACCAATTCACTTTCTTTTCATTTTGAAATCCTAAGATTAAACAAGTGAGATATATTGTTAATTATACTACATAACTAACTGCCTCAAAACTTAGGGGCTTAAATAACAGCCACTTATTGTCCAACTTTTCTGTGGGTTGCTGGGCTCAGTTGGGTGGTTCTTCTGCTGGTGTCTTTTGAAGTTTTTCATGCTGTTGAAGCCAGATGGCAGCTGGAGTCCTCTGGAGGCTCGACCAGGACACTGAGACAGCTGGACCTCGCCCCCTCTCTGTATCATCCCAGAGCCTCCTCATGTGGATTCCCCAAGTGCTCTCTCCTGCAGGGTAGTGAATTTGCTTTTATGTCAGCCCAGGGTTCCCCAAAGCAAACGTTCCCAGAGGAGGAAAAGCTGCCCATCCTCTTAAGTCTAATTCATGGAACGGGTCCCAAATCACTGCCCCACAACACACACTCGGTTGGTTACTACAAGTCATAGGCCAGGTCACAGGTAATGAAAAAGGGGCTACACAAGGCATCAATTCCAAAGTGTGGTCTATTGGGGTCCATCTCTGAGACATGGCACCCCACTGTTTTAAAAGCAAATTATTTCTTATAAAACAAATAGATGAGAGAGTAAATTTGATAGAAATAAAAATGACTTTTTAAAGAAAAGTCACAGTGATGGTACAGTAGACAGTAAGCTCACTTAAGTCACTTTCCTGTGAGTTAGAAACTTGTTACCTCATAACAGAGAGGCTATAGGAAAAAGGTAAAATAATGTCAAGTGTGGAACATCACTGTGAGTTGAAACTCAAAATTAAATGAAGATCCCTTAGATTATGGTGTAGATCTTAGAACTCTTTAAAAGGAAACTTAGAAATGTTCAGTCCAAAAGTGATTATATTTACAAAATTAAAATTTTTTTTACCCTTCAAGCAATCTACTTTATTCAGATTTTACCAGTTACATGTACTCGTTTGTGTGTGTATTTAGTTCTGTGTAGTTTTGTCACGTGCGTAGATTCATGTGAGCAACCCCACAATCAGATACAGAGAAGTTCAATCACAAGAATCCCTTGTGCTATCTATAGGGGCCCCCAAAGTAGATTTTTAGGCAATTTTAAGAACTTCTTTTGTATAAAATTTGTACAGCACAATGATTCAGTTATATATATGTGTGTGCATATATATATATATATACACATGTATGTGTATACATATGTATGTGTGTGTGTATATATATATATTCTTTTTCTGATTTTTTTCCCTTATAGGTTATTACAAAATATTGAATATAGTTTCCTGTGCTAGACAGTAGGTCCTTGTTGGTTATCTTTTGTATATATAGTAGTATGTATAGGTTAATCCCAGCCTCCTAATCTATCCCTTCCCCAGCCCTTTCCCCCTTGGTAACCATATATTTGTTTTCTATGTCTGTGAGTCTCTGTTTTATAAATAAGTACATTGTATCTTTTCCAAAATAAACAAATGGGACCTAATTAAACTTAAAGCTTTTGCACAGCAAAGGAGACAACCTACAGAATGGGAGAAAATATTTGCAGATGACGTGACAACTGAGAAGGGATTAATTCAAAAAAACAACCCAATCAAAAATGGGCAGAAGATCTAAATAGACATTTTGGTAAAGAAGACAAACAGATGGCTAACAGGCACATGAAAAAATGCTCAACATCACTAATTATGAGAGATTATGGCCATTCTGACCAGAGAAAGGCAAATCAAAATCTACAAACAATAAATGCTGAAGAGGGTGCGGAGAAAAAGGAAATTTTCTATGCCACTGGAGGGAATGTAAATTGGTGCAGTCACTATGGAGAACAGTATGGAGGTTCCTTAAAAACTAAAATAGAGTTGCCATATGATCCTGCAATTCCACTGCTGGGCATATACCCTGAGAAAATATATTTTTAAAAGACACATGCACCCCAATGTTCACTGCAGCACTATTTACAACAGCCAAGACATGGAAGCAACCTAAATGCCCATCGACAGATGAATGGATAAAGAAGTTGTGGTATATATACACAATGGAATATTAAATGCCCATCGACAGATAAATGGATAAAGAAGATGTGGTATATATACAATGGAATACTACTCAGCCATAAAAATGAATGAAATTTTGCTATTTGCAGCAACATGGATAGACCTAGGGATTATCATACTGACTGAAGTAAGTCAGACAGAGAAAGACAAATATTGATATCATATGATATCACTTATATATGGAATCCAACAAAAAAAGGAAAAGTAAGATCCTTGAGAGGAGAAATGAGTTCAACCTATTCTCAACCTCCTCATATTATGGTTGACCTGGAAGGTTTAAAACAAAGTGGGATGGGCTTTCCTGGTGGCGCAGTGCAGGCCCGCGTACTACAAAAAAGAAAACAAAAAAACAAAGTGGGGTGGGCAACTCCCAGCACTGAAGACAGCAGGGCCAATGAAGGTGTTCATGGCTCTGGTCTGTGACTTGAACTTGGACGACACCTCCTTCTACACGTTCACTGGTCTCTGAGCTACATGAGGGCTCGGCGTCTCCTCCCTATAGTATCCACACCCTACACCCACCCCCCTGCTTCCCAGCATAACATCTGGCACCGAGTTTATTATTTAATGTTTGTGGAATTCATTAATTTATGTGTTAACTAGTCAATTAGCGTCAATTGCTCACTCTCACTTTCATTTCCCAAGAGTCTTAGTTGTACAAGGTTGATTATACAGATTAAAATGAAGGGCTTCCCTGGTGGCGCAGTGGTTGAGAGTCCGCCTGTCGATGCAGGGGACACGGGTTCGTGTCCCGGTCCAGGAAGACCCCGCATGCCGCGGAGCGGCTGGGTCCGTGAGCCATGTCCGCTGAGCCTGCGCGTGAGGAGCCTGTGCTCCGCAACGAGAGAGGCCACAACGGTGAGAGGCCCGCGTACCGCAAAAAAAAAGATGGTTTTTTTTTTTCCCCCTAGATCTTGGAATTTATACATCTAAATGGATGGCACAAATTAGACATTGTCTTGGGATAGAGGAGCTAGACACGTATGTGTACCAATGAAGATGCCATAGCTCAAAATATTTCTTGAAATTCAATCGGAGTGTGTCAGCTGCAAAAGAAAGTCAATCATAATGCCTTCTCTATTTTCCTGCTCCATGTGGAACTCTCCTTCACCCGATCTTAAACTCAAGAATTTGAAATTACGATCATAATAATAACGGTGATAGTAATAACTGCTAATGTGCACTGACTGCTTATGGTGTGTCAAGCACTCTCCAAATGCTTCACGTATATAATCCACGCAACAATTTTCTGGGTCACCCCTGTTTGACAGATGAGGAATCTGAGGCACAGAGAGGTCGACTAACTTGCCAGGGTCACCCAGCAGAACTGGGTGTTTTTGAGTAGACCGCTGCTTACCAGCAGGGGCCTGATGGGAGCCAGAAGCACACGCCTCCTCTCCCTAATTTTACCTCAACTCACCAGTTGCGTTCTCACATTTCCGTTACATGTTTTTTGTTTGGGGAGCGGAATACTATTACACTGGAAATGGTGAGAGCTTTCTTTTAGCAAGAAAGAATTGCTGTGGAGCCTGAGTGCTTAAATGGGGGCACAGGGCAGGATAAGGGCACCTGAGAAATATGTCAGGGGGGGAGTTTCCGGGGTGGGGTGAGGGGTACAGAAAGGTAGATGAGAGACTAAAGATAAATTTAACTGTCTTCACAATTTGGCCTGCGCGCAGGATCAGTGAGCAACCCCACCAGTCACCCCATCCAGGATGGAACTCAGGTGCACACCGTTTCCTGGGCCAGAGGGCGGTGGTTCTCAGAGCCACATGTTGGAATCAGCCAGCGAGTGATCAAACACCTAAAAACAAGTAGGATTTGTGTTCCCGCCTTTTGATTTATTTGGGTCAGGCTAGAGTTCTGGCACTGGGTTGGTGTTTTCCTGCTTCAGCTCCCAGGTGAATCCAACGTGCAGCTGGGGTTGAAAACCACAGCTTCAGGGCTACAAACATTCTATTATAGCAGATATACCAAGTTCTATCTTTAAAAGCAACCGCTTCTGAGGTAATTTTTAAAGGTAAGGACATGAGGCCTGGAGCTCCACACACAGTAAGAGACTGTGCATTTGGCTGGTAATTATCTGAGAACACCAATCCTTTACTTAATCTTGAATTTGTTCAGAGGCAAGGCAGGGCCGTCAGTAAACACAGCTGCTGCCGCTGGTAAAAGCTATAAAATTAAGCCTCAAGGCAAAGTTGTCAATTTTCTCTAACTGAAAATCTCCTCAGCTTTGGGGATGGTGGGGGGGGGGGGGCTTGTCTATGACCAAATACATGCTTTCTCTTGTGAAAATAACATTTTCTTTCTTGCTCTGAATTTTTCATGAGAAAAAGAAGTCTTTTTTCTGGCATACTTTTGGAAATATGCTTTTCTCGATTATTTTTTTCCAGCAAAGGGCCATTCTTCTTCATCTATCTATTTTGACGATAATTCTGAGTTACTGTACTGGGAGTTAACTGAAGACGATTCTTGCAGGAGTCACCTATGAAATAGTTTTGTAAACAAGAAGATAATCTTTTCTGCTCACACAGAGACTTTAAAGACAGAAAACAAATACCAGCTCTTCATGCCACTTCCTTTCTTACCAGGATCATCAAATCATAATTAAAGTCAAATATTTCCTGCCTCAGATGAAAAACAAAAGCCTATTTCCACATATTACTGCAAAACCTAATTTAGAATACTGTGGGGAAAGCTTGAGAGAAAATATGCTAAGGGGTAGATTAGGGAAGTTTAGACCATGAAAAATCCGAATTACATCTCACTTTTAAAGGAATACTATTATACTATTTACTATTTACTATTTATGTGCAAAATAAACAAAAACATTTTAAAACAAAGTGAAGAGTTAAGTGTACTTAACTCTTATGTGTACTTAACTCTTATGTGTACTTAACTTATGTGTACTTCATAATAAGTCTGCAGCTCACTCTCATTCATTTACTTAATCATGCATTCAGCCAATAGGTTTTAAGTGTCTACTAGAGGCCAAGCACTGTTCCAGATGCTGAAAATACAGCCACACAAGACAAAGTCCCTGGACCCATGGGTCATATTCCAGCGGTGAGACCTGGAGCAGAGAGTCAAATACATGATACAATTTCAGGTAATACTGAAGAGAATAAAGCAGGTATGAGGACACGCACAATGGAATGGACTGTGTCAGGCAGGATGCTCAGGGAGGGGCTTGTTAGGGAACCAGGTTTGTTTTGCCTGACACACAACAAGCAAAAACACTGCAGTGACAAGGTTTGCAGCAAAGAGAGGATTTATTCTCAAGACAGACAAGACAGGAGAACAAGTTTCAGATCTGCCTGCCTGAAGCCAAGGGGCTTGGGTATTTATGAGATAAAGAATAAAGCAGCAGGGTGGTCTGAGGCATGGGGGGCGTGGGGAGTGTGGGGAAAGGTGATTGGGAAAAGGTGCAGTAATTGTCCTTCTGCGCAGGTGTAACTAAGCTACAGGCCTTGGCACATTCAAATATGTAAGTGCTTAACACAATCTGAGGGTGGAGTTTTCAGCCCTCTGACAGCTAAAGAATACTCAGGCATGCCCAGCTGGAGGGTCAGTGGTGCCATCCAGTCTTAACTGGCTTGGCTTGAACTAGACACAGCTGACTGCAAGTTCCTGGAAAACAACTTGGGCCATGTGCTGGTTGGAGAACCGGCAAATCTTTTGTAGCAACAATGAAAATGACCTTGATTAGTAAAGCAAGGTGAAGTGGGTTTGACCCATGGTTTTAGAATCTCTGAGGAAGAGACTTGAATGAAGTGAGGATGGAAGCCATGAGAACACCTATGAGAGCAAGTACAAAAGCCCTGAGTTGAGATGAACTTGTAATACTCAAGGACCAACAAGAAGGCTGGAAAAGTGAAGTGAGCAAAGGGGACACTGACAGGGACGACCTCAGAAAGGTCATCAAGATACAGATGGTGGAGTCCAGAGGATCGTGGTGTGACAACGGGTTTTAAGTGTAACAGAATTTCAGAGACAGAAGGGGCTGGTCCTAGTCTAGAATGACATCTCCAATGTGATCATGAACAGAAGCAAACAGACTATGGCCAACACTAACGTCATATGGTCATAGCTGACTGTCTAGGACTGACCCTTGACCCAACTGAGCCAGTCAGAGAGGACCTCAGTCTCTGCTGGTGGCAAGAACCTCAGTGGGTACATTCAGGATTGATGGATAGTAGCATTCTGCCCTGTGAGCCAGAGATGCAGGAACACAGACCTGCAGTAAACAGAGTCAGAGACAAGGGATGCACTGAGACCCCACAGCACATCTATCCCTCATTCCCAGCCCTCCTAAGCCCTGCTGCCTCCTTGCCCTTCCTTCTAAGACTGTATCTTTACAGCGAATTCACCTTTGACTTGGACCAGCTCCACCTGATTTCTATTTCTTGAAGCCAAAGAACCTCAACCAACAGGTACCTTACACAGCAACCACCTCCTTGCCTTATGATGTAATGCTGGAGGCTGAGGAGTGCTGGAATTGCCTAGCGTGGCCAGTTCCAGTTCCCAAGAGGAATTATGAGGACCTCTTCCCAAATCCATATTCAGTGATACCACATCAACCATGGTGAGAGTAGTTACACCACAAAAATTGGCAAATGTTGCCAATCGGGACTTTTTTTTTTTTTTTAGAGAGCTGGATATTAAACATTTACCAGCACACCTGTCTAGAGGTAAAGAACAATAGGCTCTAGACTCAGAATTCACAGCCCGGCTCTGCAACTTCCTTATGGCCACATAGAAGTTAAATAACTGAAAGAAATTCTGAATCAGGTATCAATAGTTAATAAAAGCTGTGTATTTTTTAATGAGTCTTCTCTGTGTATAGAATTCCTGATCCTGATTCCATGATAGACATTATCATTCTCGATTCTGAAAAGGGAAAACCGATGTTAATAAAGTGTATGAAATGTCAATGCCCACACATTTAATTGGAAAAACTGCAATTTCATTTCAAGTTTGCCTGTCTTCAAAACCTCCTCACTGTAAAATGGAAATTATAATAGTGCCTACCTCACAGTGACAGAAATAAGATCATACATTAAAATACTTAAAACAGCACCCAAAACACATACAGACTGAAAGTGAGGGGATGGAAAAAGATATTCCATGCAAATGGAAATCAAAAGAAAGCTGGAGTAGCAATACTCATATCAGATAAAATAGACTTTAAAAAAAAAGAATGTTACAAGAGACAAGGAAGGACACAACATAATGATCAAAGGATCATTCCAAGAAGAAGATATAACAATTATAAATGTATATGCACCCAACATAGGAGCACCTCAATACATAAGGCAAATGCTAACAGCTATAAAAGAAGAAATCGACACTAACACAATAATAGTGGGGGACTTTAATACCTCACTTATACCAATGGACAGATCATCCAGATGGAAAATAAATAAGGAAACACAAGCTTTAAATGACACAATAGACCAGATAGATTTAATTGATATTTATAAGACATTCCATCCAAAAATAGCAGATTACACTTTCTTCTCAAGTGCACAAGGAACATTCTCCAGGATAGATCACATCTTGGGTCACAAATCAAGCCTCAGTAAATTTACCAAAACTGAAATCATATCAAGCATCTTTTCCAACCACAATGCTATGAGATTAGAAATCAATTACAGGGCTTCCCTGGTGGCTCAGTGGTTGAGAATCTGCCTGCTAATGCAGGGGACACAGGTTCGTGCCCCAGTCCGGGAGGGTCCCACATGCCGCAGAGCAGCTGGGCCCATGAGCCACGGCTGCTGGGCCTGCGTGTCCGGAGCCTTGCTCTGCAACGGGAGAGGCCACAACAGTGAGAGGCCCACGTACCGCAAAAAAAAAAAAAAAAAAAAAAGTGAAAAACAGAAAAACGTGGAGGCTAAACAATACGTTACTAACTAACCAAGAGATCACTGAAGAAATCAAAGAGGAAATCAAAAGATACCTAGAGGCAAATGACAATGAAAACATGACGATCCAAAACCTATGGGATGCAGCAAAAGCAGTTCTAAGAGTGAACGTTATAACAATACAATCCTACCTTAAGAAACAAGAAAAATCTCAAATAAACAATCTAACCTTACACCTAAAGGAACTAGAGAAAGAAGAATAAACAAAATCCAAGGTTAGTAGAAGGAAAGAAATCATAAAGATCAGAGCAGAAATAAATGAAATAGAAACAAAGAAAACAAAGGCAAAGATCAATAAAACTAAAAGCTGGTTCTTTGAGAAGATAAGCAAAACTGATAAACCGTTAGCCAGACTCATCAAGAAAAAGAGGGAGAAGACTCAAATCAACAAGATTAGGAATGAAAAAGGAGAAGTTACAACGGACACTGCAGAAATACAAAGCATCCTAAGAGACTACTACAAGTAACTCTATGCCAATAAAATGGACAACCTAGAAGAAATGGACAAATTCTTAGAAAGGTTTAACCTTCCAAGACTGAACCAGGAAGAAACAGAAAATAAGAACAGACCAATCACAAGTAATGAAATTGAAACTGTGATTAAAAATCTTCCAACAAACAAAAGTCCAGGACCAGATGGCTTCACAGGTGAATTCTATCAAACATTTAGAGAAGAGCTAACACCCATCCTTCTCAAACTCTTCCAAAGAACTTCAGAGGAAGGAACACTCCCAAACTCATTCTATGAGTCCACCATCACCCTGATACCAAAACCAGACAAAGATACTACAAAAAAAGAAAATTACAGGCCAATATCAGATGAATATAGAAGCAAAAATCCTCAACAAAATACTAGCAAACAAAATCCAACAACACATTAAAAGGATCATACACTGTGATCGAGTGGGATTTATCCTAGGGATGCAAGGATTCTTCAATATATGCAAATCAATCAATGTGGTACACCATGTTAACAAATTGAAGGAGAAAAACCATATGATCATCTCAATAGATGCAGAAAAAGCTTTTGACAAAATTCAACACCGATTTATGGTAAAAACTCTCCAGAAAGTGGGCATAGAGGGAACCTACCTCAACATCATAAAGGCCATATACAACAAACCTGCAGCAAACATCATTCTCAATGGTGAAAAACTGAAAGCATTTCCTCTAAGATCAGGAACAAGACAAGGATGTCCACTCTTGCCACTATTATTCAACGTAGTTTTGGAAGTCTTAGCCATTGAAATCAGAGAAGAAAAAGAAATAAAAGGAATACAAATTGGAAAAGAAGAAGTAAAACTGTCACTGTTTGCAGATGACATGGTACTATACATAGATAACCCTAAAGATGCCACCAGGAAACTACTAGAGCTAATCAATGAACTTTGTAAAGTTGCAGGACACAAAATCAATGCACACAAATCTCTTGCATTCCTATACACTAACAACAAAAGATCAGAAAGAGAAATTAAAGAAACAATCCCATTCACCATTGCAACAAAAAGAATAAAATACCTAGGAATAAACCTGCATAAGGAGGTAAAAGACCTGTACTCAGAAAACTATAAGACACTGATGAAAGAAATTAAAGATGACACAAACAGATGGAGAAATATACCATGTTTGTGGATTGGAAGAATCAATATTGTGAAAATGACTATACTACCCAAAGCAATCTACAGATTCAATGCAATCCCTATCAAATTACCAATGGCATTTTTTACAGAACTAGAACAAAAAATCTTAAAATTTGTATGGAGACACAAAAGACCCCAAATAGCCAAAGCTATCTGGAGGGGAATAAAACAGAGCTGGAGGAATCAGACTCCCTAACTTCAGACTATACTACAAAGCTACAGTAATCAAGACAATATGTTACTGGCACAAAAACAGAAATACAGATCAATGGAACAGGATAGAAAGCCCAGAGATAAACCCATGCACCTATGGTCAACTAATCTATGACAAAGGAGGCAAGGATATACAATGGAGAAAAGACAGTCTCTTCAACAAGTGGTGCTGGGAAAACTGGGCAGCTACATGTAAAAGAATGAAATTAGAACACTCCCTAATACCATACACAAAAATAAACTCAAAATGGATTAAAGACCTAAGTGTAAGACTGGACACTATAAAACTCTTAGAGGAAAACATAGGAAGAACACTCTTTGACATAAATCACAAGATCTTTTTTGACCCACCTCCTAGAGTAATGGAAATAAAAAAAATAAACAAATGGGGCCTAATGAAACTTCAAAGCTTTTGCACAGCAAAGGAAACTATACAAGATGAAATGACACCCCTCAGAATGGGAGAAAATATTTGCAAATGAATCAACAAAGGATTAATCTCCAAAATATATAAACAGCTCATGCACGTCAATATTAAAAAAAAATCAAACAACACAATCAAAAAAATGGGCAGAAGACCTAAATAGACATTTCTCCAAAGAAGACATACAGATGGCCAAGAGGCACATAAAAAGCTGCTCAACATCACTAATTATTAGAGAAATGCAAATCAAAACCACAATGAGGTATCACCTCACACCAATTAGAATGGGAATCATCAGAAAATCTACAAACAACAAATGCTGGAGAGGGTGTAGAGAAAAGGGAACCCTCTTGCCCTGTTGGTGGCAATGTAAATTGATACAGCCACTATGGAGAACAATATGGAGGTTCCTTAAAAAACTAAAAATAGAATTACCATATGACCCAGCAATCCCACTACTGGGCATATAGCCAGAGAAAACCATAATTCAAAAAGACACATGCACCCCAATGTTCATTGCAGCACTATTTACAATAGCCAGGTCATGGAAGCAACCTAAATGCCCATCGACAGACGAATGGATAAAGAAGATGTGGTACATATATACAATGGAATATTACTCAGCCATAAAAAGGAACGAAATTGGGTCATTTGAAGAAACATGGATGGACCCAGAGACTGCCATACAGAGTAAGTCAGAAAGAGAAAAACAAATACCACATGTTAACGCATACATGTGGAATCTAGAAACATTGTACAGATGAACTGGTTTTCAAGGCAGAAATAGAGACACAGATGTAGAGAACAAACATATGGACACCAAGGGGGGAAAGTGGGGTGGTGGGGGGAGTGGTGGGGGGATGAATTGGGAGAGTGGGATTGACACGTATACACTAATATGTATAAAATAGCTAACTAATAAAAAAAACAGCGCCCAATGCCTAATAACTGCTCTATACATGTTTGTTAACTAGTAGCTTTATTCCTGTTGAAATTAGGAATAAAATAAGAAGAAAAAATTTTGTGGTTCTAGGAGTCTGGTCTGTTCAATGAGACATGAAACAAAAGCCAGAAGTACAGAACTATGGAATTAAAAAGAGATTTACCATGATTCACAGACAATTTGATTATATGCCTAGACTACCCAAAAGAATCAGCTGAAAAACTTTTAGAATGCATAATGGAATTAAAAATAGGTTTCTGGATAAAAGATATATTTAAAAATCAGCAGCTTTTGCAAACCATTTCTCAGAAGTTAGCCAACGGAAATAAAAATATCAGTATGCAAAGACAAAAGTTCAAGGATGACTGGGGCTTCCCTGGTGGTGCAGTGGTTAAGAATCCGCCTGCCAATGCAGGGGACACGGGTTCTAGCCCTGGTCGGGGAAGATCCCACATGCCGCGGAGCAACCAAGCCTGTGCGCCACAACTACTGAGCCTGCACTCTAGAGCCTGTGAGCCACAACTACTGAGCTCATGCCACAACTACTGAAGCCTGCACGTCTAGAGCCTTTGTTCTGCAACAAGAGAAGCCACCGCAATGAGAAGCCGGCGCACCACAAGGAAGAGTAGCCCCTGCTCACTGCAACTAGAGAGAGCCCGCGTGCAGCACCAAAGACCCAATGCAGCCAAAATAAATAAATAACATAAAATAAAATAAACCATAATAACTGTAGAAAAAAAAAGACAACTGACAAAAAGCTCCAAATATAATTTTTTAAAAGTTCATGGATGAACAGTGGCTTCACTAATCATAAGGGAAATGTCTCAGGGTATACTATCTTGAAATGCTGTTCCTCTCTCTGTAACTCTAGCTCTCAAGCCCCCATTCCCAACACTGTCCTCTCACCAGTTCAAAGTACTTCAACCACTATGGCTTAAAATGCATTCGCTTAAGATTCTCCTCCACTCCTGTTTCTCTCTCCCCAGCCAGGGTCCAAGTTTGGGGGAAGAAGCTCAGGCCTGCTTACGGCCCTGTCCTTGTGGGGTGTGAGGAATAACTCATCAGTGTTGTCCTCTGTCCTCTCTGGCCTTGACTGAAAGATATTCATCTTGATGATCTTGGGCATCTACCTCCCTCTCCTTAGCAAGAGCCCCAGCCCCACGCCCAGATATGTTACTTCTTGCCATACTCTCGGCACTGGCCTTGTGTAGTGACTGCTTACAAGGAAGCCCTGCAGTTTTCTCCTGCTGTTGGGCCCCACCTCAATTTGGAGGGTGCTACTCATCCTCCAAGAATCAACTATATTTTCTATACAGTCCCTGGGGTGGGCTGTCCATCCCACATACTGTGCAAAGGAGTCCCCAAGGCCCTCAGTTCTCCGCTCCCTCGCCTGCTTCTTTGGAGGCCGTGGAAACTTCCTTGCAATACCTGCAGGAGTCGAGGCTTGGGGGTGCAGGCCCTTTCTACTGAAACATATCTTGTTGCCATTATTACTCTGCTGCAGCCCCCAGATGTTGCTTTAAGGCAGGTTCCTAATTTTCATTCTTTTTCATAAAGGGCACACCCCAAAATATATGTTCTATCCACCCTGCAGATAGAGAGGTAGCTTTCCGCTTTTAAGTCAACAAATTTTCCTGAAGACGGCAGGGGATAGTCAAAACATTTAACTATGCACAGAGCATGGGCAGTAGTCAGAATGGCTCCGGCAGGGTCCTCTAAACAGGACGCACTGAATGAGAATCTGCCCGGAGTCTCTACATGATCCCACCTCCCAGGTTTTCACACCAAAGGACAGGCCAGGGAGAAAGCCCCACATAAGCTTCTCAGCTCTTTTACTTTCTCCTCTCAGTTTCTTCCAAAATACTTGCCTCTAAGCCAAGGAGGAATTTTCTTTCTTCTTTATGTGGTTGGCAACCTGTTCCTGAGCCATCACCTTTCAACCTCTTACCCCATGTCCAGAACACAAATGCTTCGTTCTCTCTGTTCTAAGACTTATGGGATCTGGCTCTTAACATCTAAAGGGAACTTTTTAAAGTGCAAAAGCCCCCTTCTCAAGAACCTGACCTCGTTATTGAAGACAAAGATCTCAAGGTTATTGCAGCAGCATAAAATTTGAAATAATATTAATGTCTATCTATAGTGGTAATTGAAAAATTATAGTATGGAACCTCAATAAAATCAATGTAACACTATAGAGAATTTTTTTAAAGGATTGTCTTAGGCGTCCATGATATATTACTAAATGAAAAAACTAAGGCAAATTACAGGGTAATGTGTATAATGTATAACTTTTTTTCCTGTTTATGCATGTTGTAGAAGAGAAAAGTATAAGACAAACTACTCCAAATTAACAGTATTTATGGTAGGGTGGAATTGGAGCATATCTTAGGTCAGGTTCCCCAAAGCAGACCCTGAGGTGACTTGAGCACAAGTTATTTTTTAAAGAAGAGATGTCAGGAAAAATCAGTTAAGAGAGGGGGGAATCAGGACAATGAAGGGGAAGGACCCAAATAAAGGTGCAATTTCAGGCAAAATTCTGAGGAAGGTGATTTATCTCACAGGAGACCCTGGAGTATGATTGAGATATCAGAGTTGTTGAGACCAACACCAGGAAGCTCTTCATAATCCTGTAACCTCTAGTCATTGGCTAGGGATGACTGGTGGAGAGTAACTGCCTGGCCCTCCAGCCCTCTGTTCACGGGGGTAGTGAGCTCCACTAGCCCAAAGCAGTTTGCTGAAGATGAGTCTCAGATGAGAGTCATTGAAAGTGAAAGCAATTTGCCCCAAAGGAAGGGCACACCAAATGGTAAAATATATTCGAGAGGATCTGGAGTAGCAACAGTATATGCCATGGAGTAGAAGGGGGAGATGATCCAGTGCAACTATATATTTTACATAGTTTGAATCATTGCAAAGTGTAGCAAAACAGACATTCCTGCCATATGCCAGATATATCATATACACTCAATCACTGTTATTTTGAAGTAGTGGATAGATGGATGATTGTGGCAATTTTACTTTTTCAGGAAGCAATCTAGAAGCTTCCAAGAAAGTCTTCAAAATTATTTGTTCTTTTTGACCCAGTATTCTATGTATAGGATAAATTCTTAAGGATATGAACATGTAAACAATTTTTTGAATAAAAAGACATTCAATGCAACATTACAAAAGCAAAGAACTTTAAAATAAATATATTAATTTCACAGAGATAAAATAGGCTGACAAAAACAAGTGTCTATAAATATAAACAGGTGAAAAAGACAATGTGAAATCTTGAAAATGTAAAATACAATTTAAAAAATAGCTGCTCAATAAATGAGCAGAATTGCATAATTGACATTGAAGATAATTTAGTGAGCTAAAACATTTGTTCAAGGAAATCTCCAACAATGTAGAAGAAAGGGGTAAACCATGAAAGATGGATCTAATAATTCCCCTTCCTTAGAAAAAAGACAGGACATACAGCAGAACAAAGATGGCAGTAGACTTTTCATCAAAAACTATACAATCCAGAAAACAGTAACATCTTTAAAGTACTAAAAGGAAAAAAAAACCTGTCAACCTAGAATTTTATACCCAGAGAAAATATATTTCATAAATGAAGACAAAGTGAAGACTATTTTAGACATTCAAAGCTCTAACAATTCATCATCAGCTGACTGGCATTGAAAAAAATGTCAAAGAAAGTTCTTTAGGCAGAAGGAAAATGCTATCAGAAGGAATTATGAATCACCCAAAGGAATGAAGAGCACTAGAAATGGTAAATATATGTAGGTAAATATAAAATACTTTTTTAAAATTTTCAGAACCTCTGTAAAAGTTAATTGGCTGTTTAAAGAAAAACAACAATGTATTATGAGATTTCATATATATTTATATAGTTATATATTTTAATAATATTAGTATACATTATTATATATTACATTTTATTTATATATATCTTTTTTACATATATATGTAAAACGCATGTATTGACATGTGTTGACATCAACAACATAAAGGCCAGGAAAGAGGATATGGAAGTATACTGTTGTAAGGCTTTTCCACTATACATGAGTGACTTAATATTACTAAAAGGCAGACTGTGATATATAAATAAGTATACTACAGCAACCACTTAAAAAAAAAAAAAGAAAGAGGAGGAATGGCTAATACGCCAGTAAGGGGAGATAAAATCAAATCATAAAAAATAATCTAAGAAAAGCAGAAGAAAGAGGAAAAGTTGGACAAAAGAGAAAATGCAAAAACTAGATCCAAAAGCCAAGGTGTCCTAATTACACCCAGCTTGTCCATAATTGTATTAAATATAAATGGTCAACAGCACAATTTAAGTGCAAAGATGGTCAGATTTGATAAAAGAGCAAGAATCAACTCTATGCTATCTTCAAGAAACAAACTTTAAATATAAAGACACAGATAGTTTAAAAGTAAAAGGATGGAACAAGGTGTACCATTCCAACATTATACGATACAGAGTCGCCATATTAGCATTGAACAAAGTAGACTTCAGAGCATGTAACAAGCATCATCACCATTAGCAGCCAAAGTTATATATCCATCCAGTTTAGCAAGGACAGAAATAAAAGATTGTATTGAATCCCTCCCCCCCTTCCCACCTGCATGAAACTCAAATCCCTGAAAGGAATCTGACCGCCATGCTGAATCACACCACCACTCTTTGGGAAAGCTGGTCCAGATGACTGAGAGCCTCACAGAGTCACATGAACTTGAGAAGGGTAGTTTCCCAAAGAATAGATCCAAAGACACTGAAGAAAAGCAGCAGATGTGAAGCAATTATACTCCAATAAAGAGCTATTAATAATAATTTAAAAAATGTTTAGGGACTGTCTACTTTCCTAGCACATCACACAGGTATAAAGCATAGCAATACCATGGTCCTATCCAAGAATAACTTGACAGTGGTAGAGGAGAATGAGAGGAGTTTTTAGGTGCTTATTAGTTCTGAAGACAATGCACACTAGTCTCTCCTTATCCATGGGGCATAGTTCCAAGACCCCCAGTGGATGCCTAAAACTGTGGATAATACCAAACCCTACATATCAGTATTATTTGTAATCTCAAAACCCTATACATACATATTCCCTTATACATACATATCTGACGAACGACAGCAAAACTAGCACAAATTTCTTTTTTCGTCTTCACAATTTCGTGGCTAGAAAATTTGTTCTTACCATTGATCTCAGCAATCTCATTATACAACTTTTTTTTTTTTTTTTACTAAGTCAAGAACTTCCACCTTTTTGTATAAAGGAAGCACTTTACAGCTTCACTTTGGCATATCCGAATTGCTAGCATCACTACTGTTGTGCTTTTGGGCCGTTATCAAGTACAGTAAGGGTTACTTGAACACAAGCACTGTGATACCTCAACAGTCAATCGACACAGTTACTAAATGACTAACAGGTGGAATATACTGGACAAAGGGATGATTCACATCCTGGGCAGGAAGGAGCAGGACTATCACACTACTCAGAATGGCACACAATTTAAAGCTTATAAGTTGCTTATTTCTGGAATTTTCCACTTACTATTTTGAAACCACAGTTGATTACAGGTAAATGAAACCATGGAAAACAAAAACCTTGGATAAGGAGGGACTACTGTATTGCCTTTTAACCAGAAAATGACTTTCCAAGAGAATGAATGAAGAAATAATTTTTCCCCAGAATTTATCAGCATAAACTTAAAACTTTGAGAATCTCAGGAATGACAAAAAATGTTAACATGGAATCCAAGTTTTCAGTAAAGAAACAAAAGGTGATTTTACAGTCTCCTACGTTTTGTACTCCACTGGACTTACTCAGATGTTCCTGTTATCCTTCAACGTTTCCCCAAAACATTTTCCTCCAAAACTATAATCGAAATCTTATCCCACCATGTATACTTGGGAACTCTCTACATCTGCTTCCAGATCATAAAACACCAGGAGACTTACGGAGAGCAGGTAAGATTTAGGTCAAGGTAGAGCATCTCAAACCACAGATTACTGGAACTGAAGGGGAATTTAGGAACTTTCTATTCCCCCCTCTCTCCCACAGGGACAGAGGTAACCACAGCACTCATAGATGACCTTCAGGACAGGTTGGTTGACCAATCGATTTTGATACATACTGATTTAGTTTAACTGGCAAATGTCTTCATAACTATTTGAAAAGGAACTTATTTTTCCTTTAGTACGTTTTACAATGTAACACACACACAGCCCACTAACACCACCCATCCCCCCAAAAAAGAGGCACAAATCCCCAGTATTTCTCTAGGAGGGGATCTACCCGTTACGGGCCTTCTTCAGTCTAAGGGTTGTAGAAGTTTGCCACCTACTGACCTTTCACTGAAGTACTTTGTCCTCCATGAAATGGAGATTGCTAACAACAATGTCAGCAACATACACTGGGGCTGTAGCATTGTGCAACTATTTCCCAATAAAATGTGAAGGGTTTTTTTTTTTTTCATTTTCTTAAAAAATAATCCAATAGGAAGGAGAATCAAAGCTCAAAGATCCCACGTGAATATTAAAGTGTTCATGTTTGTCTGAAGGCCCTCTGCTGGCCATTCTCATTATATGTATTCTTTAATGTAAAAAGAAAAAAAAGTGAAATTAATCACAAAAATTGAGGGACAGTGAAGATATTTTCCAACATGAAGCATTTCTTTTTATTGCTCACGCTCCTCACTGGAGTTTGAGACAGCTGCCAGGAATTCCTTATTACCCATTTCTGGAAAACAGGTCTAAAGCTCTGACCCTGACCTTCTGTCTTGTTCTGAGCTGGCTTCAATTTTTCCATTATTCTTTACAAAGTTCCTGTTATCTAGCTTTTGGCTTCTTTCCTGACTTAGTGTTTCAGAGGTGGTCCTAAAAATAGGCTACAATGGAAATACCAAGTCTTTAAAATACTATCTAATTACTAACAGACTGGGAGCTCATAAAGGCAGACGCATTATACCATCCTCAGTTACTACACAGTGATCCCCTGCAGGCCAGGTTGTGAACGTGTCAGGACAAGACGTATCACCCACCAAATTCTGAGGGCAGAGTCTGTCCCACTATTTATCCTCCCTTCCCCAATCCCATTTTTAATTTTTCCCCATCCTTGTTTCCTCTTAAGAATCTATTGGGCTTCCCTGCCATCTCTTTCCTTTACCCTGCATGCTAGGATCATCCTTGTCGATACTGGAAAATAAAATATGTATTTATTTGTTTAGGGGTAGGATGACCAGAGGATTTTTGAAATCCCTTATGGACATCTGATTCTGTGGTGATAAATCAATCCACTGCAGAGCTGACTTACAACATATTAACACAGATATAAATGAACTGAAAGTTTTTTTAGATAAATGAAAACTAGTTGATAAGAATTGGCCTATAGAAACTATGACTTGTGAAGGGATATGATCATAACCATAATAAAACTGACCATTAGCAAAAGAGCATAGAAATTCAAAAACTAGAAATAGAGAGACTGTAACAGATACAGACTAGAAAATGTATTACCAGAGCCAGAAATCTTTGAATTTTGGGTGACAGTCACTGCCACAATTTCTCAATCTAAATGCTAAGACGTTAAGAGAAATCTTTGATAAGACATGGCTACATCAAACTCTGAGCAGAAGCTGTTTCTGGTCAGAGATTTAAATTTAACCTAATCTTTTAAATGCTTTAAAATATTCCAGAATAAAACTACCTCTCGGCGAATACCTATTATGCTGCTTCTCTATTGCTGCCTATCAAACCACTCCACAATTCAGTAGTTTCAAATAATCATTTATTTGCTCAAATTTGGCAGTTTGGGTGGGACTTGGTAGGACAGCTTATCTCTGGGCCAAATGACATCAGTCTGGGGCACTTCTACTGGTCCTAGAGAATTCATTCCAAGATGGTTCACTCACATGGTTGGCAAATTGTTGTTGGCTGTCAACTGGGAACTGACGGGCCAGAGCTTCATTTCTCTTCAATATGAATCTCTCCATGTGGCTGCTTGGGCTTCCTTATGGCATGGCAACTGATTCCCAGAAGGAAGTGGAAACTGCCGGTTTCGTAAACACTGGGCTTGAAACTGGCATGGTGTCACTTTTGCCACATTCAGTTGATCAAAACCGTCAGAGGCCTAACCCAGATTCAAGAGGATGAGCTGCTATGCCTACAAACTCTTTGTCACTCTCTCCATTGAGAGGTAGGTGTGTTTCCCCATCCTTTTGAATCTTTATATAATAGTACATAAAATGTTATATATTATATGTATAAATATATACAAATGACATGTATATGTCTTTTAACTTCAAAACACTATGAAGTGCTAATCAGTTTTTCCACTTTAAAAATTTTCCCCTGATTTTCGTATGTGTAAACTCAGCCTTGGAAATATTAAGTATCTTGACTAATATAATGTAGAGAAATAAGAAAAAAGAACTGAAGAAGTTTTCCTTAACTACCCAAGACCGATCGTAACTTCTGCTTCACACAGAACCCCTGAAGAAGAGAAAAGAAGCAAAGGGGTACAGGAAGAGAAGGCACTAAGGAGAACTGCAGAGACTATCAAGAGAGTTGTTTCTCCGAACGTGATGCTAACATGCAAGCTCCATGAGGGTAAAGATTTCTGTCTGGTTTGTTCCGTACTAGAGACCCAGCACTAGCCCAACACAACGGTTTCACAAATATCTATTGAATGAATGAATGAATGAATGAATATGTGGTCCAAAAAAAACACTTCAGGTTTTAATGCAGCTTAACATAATAGGAAGAGGATTTGGAATTATACAAATATTTTTCATAATTAAAAATAAACTTCAATCAAAAATAAAAATGCAATCCCTAAATATTGAAAACAAAGGAATATAAAATTGGTGGCATAACCACACAGAGAATAATTATTTCAAGTTACTGTTCAAAATAGCATTTTGACTCCACATCTTGAGTGGGATATAAGATGAAAACCTAAAGGATAAAAGAACCGTGAAGAAAACAATTGTATCAGATATCTTTACTGATAGTGGTAATACCTGAAACTATATGTACGTTGTAAAATAAAAAAATAGATAATTATGAACCAAGATTTTCAGCATAAAAGACAGATAAATGTAAAACCAAAGTTCAGTAAAGCTCTATACTCTAAAATTTGAATTGGAAATTTCAATATGAACACATAATTTTTTTCCTTTAAATATATATATGTATATATTTCTTAGCTCTAGCCACTAAAAAGCCCTGAAAGCAATAACAGTCCAGTAGCTGTGAATACTACCACCACCCAAACTGTTCTCTAAAGACTGTTTCCTGGGCTTCTCTGGTGGCGCACTGGTTGAGAGTCCGCCTGCCGATGCAGGGGACACCAGTTCGTGCCCCAGTCTGCGAAGATCCCACGTGCCGTGGAAAGGCTGTACCCGTGGGCCATGGCTGCTGAGCCTGCGCGTCCAGAGCCTGTGCTCCGCAACGGGAGAGGGCATGGCAGCGAGAGGCCCGCGTACCGGAAAAAAAAAAAAAAAAAAAAAAAAAAACCATTTCCTACTAGAAAGAATCAGGGCTGCTTGGAGAAACGACTGATTCCAGTAAACAGTAGGAAAGTCCAAGCTGCTCCTAGACTGTTTTATTATGCATGAAAGCAAGAAAATTATCAAATACTATCGATATTATGCTTAAAGGTTATAGTAGCCATGTGAAGGGGTTTCACCTGGTCAATTTGAACATGAAAAAATCTGCAATGGATTAAAATATGAAATATATAAAAATCCAGTAGTTCATAATCACACTCAAAAGATGAATATACTGATCACCTTGGAGATTTCTAGCACACTAACTCATTATTCTTAAAATTGGTAAGTAACAGGAAAGGAATAGCCATTAATCCTGCCTTTCTTATACAAATTGGATTTCAGCATAATCAAATAGTTGATGAAAGAAAATTCTTCTTTATAGAAACATTCCCACTAATATATACAAACAGAGTGTTAGCATTAGAATGACACCATGTCCATGTCACAACCCCTAATAAAATAATGGATCTAAGCAGTAAACACCAACAGCTACTAAACCTAGGTGAAAAGCTGTTGGGAATTTTGTAATCACGTCAGGCTGACACCACTTGAAGCTACTGATGAATCTTTTTATTATTTTTTTAAAGTATGTATCAAAAACTGTGAAGGGGCTAAGATTTTATTCTATTTGCAAGCTAACAAATTAACCTGCCACAATTTCATGGAAGCTAATGGTTAATTTGGTCTGTCAACTTGACTGGGCCAGGGGGGCATTAAACATTATTTCTGGGCGTGTCTGTGAGGGTATTCCTGGATGAGATTAACATTTGAATCAGACTAAGTAAAGCAGACTGGCCTCCCCAATGTTGGTGGGCCTCATCCTATCTATCAAAGGCCTGAATAAAATAAAAGGATTCTGCCTTTGAGCTGGGACATCGGTCTTCTCCTACCTTCAGACTTAGACCAAAACTTGTAGCACTATGAGCATATTTGCTTCTCAGACCTTTGGACTTGGACTGGAACTTACACATTTTGTTCTCCTGGGTCTCTAGGTTGCTGACTGCAGATCTTGGTGGATCTGGAGAACCCACACTAACACAGAAACCAAGGATAGTCTATTACAGCAATTGCAGTAGTCAGAGTTATCATCATTTTCAAACTGGTTCCTCGAGCCTCAATTCTAACAGACTGACACAAAGAGGGTCAGATGACCCTTACATGTAGTGGACTGCATTAGAGGAAAGGAACTCCAAGCTTAGGGAATTCTAATCTTTTATCCTATACAATCAGCTTGCTTGTCTTTTGCGCTAGCGGAAGATACTAGCTCTTTCTTCCAAGACCATACAAACATCCTGGAAAAGATGGTGCAGACAAAGGGCTGCCGTCTAGCCTCAACTCCCTGACCCACTGCACTCACATACATTCACGCCTACTGCCCAGGCTCTGAGGAAAGAGGAATCGCCCGAGTCAGGAGGTCTGGTTTCAGCTTTGGTTCTGGCTCTCACAAGCTGAGAGACATTGGTCAATTCGAGCTTCTGCGTCATGAACTCAAGTGCTGCCATTGAGGTCTATGGGTCAAGGGGCCCTTGCCTCCTGTTAAGAGCACCTGGCTGAAATCTTGACGGGAGGAAGCTGATGGTGTTGGGAGGCATCAAAAGTAGCAGTTTAGATCTGGAAGTGATGAGCCTACAGTAATCCTTTGAAGGCAGGCTGGTCCTTTCTCCTCGTGAAATCATCCAAATGGTCTTTTTTTTTGTACAAATATAGAGAAAAGAACCTCTATGAAATATTTCCATTTGAGAAGAGGGTCTTTGCTTTAAATTTGCATGACCAAAACCTGGCAGCAGTACGTTTAATCCCTCAGTAATATTTGACATTTGATAGATCACAAAAGAGGAGTAAAACCACCTAACAAAATATGTATCTCATGTAAATGATCAATAAAACCAGAAACTGGGCAGCAGCAAGACCCTACACCCAGAATACAGGGAAACCATACTCTGGTCACCACTTATATCCTCGTTCTAAAAGACTACCTGCCTGTGAAAGATTCCTACCCTCAGGTGAAACAAGCCAGTCAAATCACTCTCATTTTTCCCCCACAGCCAATTAAGCATAGAGACCTTAATTGTCTTAAAAATCGTCTTCACATTCATCACTGACCCTTATTTCTTTATTCTGCTTTAAGAATAAGTCTGCTAGTATGGAAGTACCCAATATACATGAATCCTACTGTTAGGCTTAAATTCATCCAAGACAGTGTCTCTGTTTTCCTGAAGAGCATCCCTTGGAAAGGGAAAACAAAGTCAAAATACAAGAGGCTGGTCCACATAGTGTTTGCTGCATAAAGCGCTGGCTTTAAAGACAAAAGACAAGGGTCAAAACTCTTCATGGTCACTTACTAGCTGTGTGATTACGTGCATACTTCAGACACTCTATCTCCCTTTCTTCATCTGTGGAGCAGTGATAATAAATCATCTACCCACCAGGTGATTTATGATGATTGAATACAACATCCTCTGTGAAAGCACTCAGCATAAATGATTAAATAAGTGCTGATGGACAGTTTGCTTTCTTTCTGCTGAAGAGTATCATTTTTCCAGTCATCTCTCCTTGATCCATGAGAAAAACTGGAGAAAGGAAACAAACTTGAACCAGGGATTGTGGAGCACGTGGACTCCCTCTGTCTCTAGTCCCTTCTCAGTCTCAATTAATAAGAATGCCAGCCAGCCAAACCTGAAGGCCTGAAGGCCTGGCCTGTCGGGGTGGCATCCTAGGGGATAGCTCATTGCAACTCTGCCAGGCAGGCCAGGGCTCTGGCTTTGATGCCACCCCTTTCAGACACACTAGCACAGCCTTGACACACGGAAGTTGATGAACAAGTTGACACATCTGTCCTGTAATTGCAGGTGTTGGCAAGCCAAGTTTCAACACACTGATTTGCTTGTCAATTATGAAAGCTCTGATGGATACTAATGACAAGTTCAACCTCACGTATGACCGGGAATGACTGACCACAACTTCTAAGCTAGAACTTTCCTAGACCGAAGTAAAAACATGCTAATCCAGTGTTTCTCAAGGTATGGTTCCCTGCTCCAGAACCTGCTGGGGATCTCATTAAAATGCAGACGTTCCGGGCTTCCCTGGTGGCGCAGTGGTTGAGGGTCCTCCTGCCGATACAGGGGACACAGGTTCGTGCCCCGGTCTGGGAAGGTCCCACATGCCGCGGAGCGGCTGGGCCCGTGAACCATGGCCGCTGAGCCTGCGTGTCCGGAGCCTGTGCTCCGCAACGGGAGAGGCCGCAGCAGTGAGAGGCCCGCATACCGCAAAAAAATAAAAAGCAGACGTTCCGGGCTTCCCTGGTGGCGCAGTGGTTGAGAGTCCGTCTGCCGATACAGGGGATACGGGTTCGTGCCCCGGTCCAGGAGGGTCCCACATGCCGCGGAGCGGCTGGGCCCGTGAGCCATGGCCGCTGAGCCTGCGTGTCCGGAGCCTGTGCTCCGCAACGGGAGAGACCACAACAGGGAGAGGCCTGCGTACCGCAAAAACAACAACAACAAAATGCAGACGTTCCCCAGAGCTACTGAATCAGAATCTCTGGGTGTGAACCCAGGGATCAGCAACGGCACCACAGGAGTTTGCATGCTTATTAAAGTTTTGTCACCAGTAAAGCCCGTAAACAATTCCAAAGGAATAAAAATACAATTTAGGTAATAAAATAAAGTCTAACCTTTTTTTTTCCCTTGTGCTTCGTCCAGTTTCTCTTGCTCTTGGGGTGTCGCGTATAGAGGCCTTGCACCCAGCACTAGGAACCAGAGTCCCTAGTGCGAAAAGGCAGCACCAACAGTTCAGCTGGAGGAACCTTCTACAGAGACGCTGCACCCAGCACTGTGAGCTGGAGCCTGCGCAGCACAGCTGCGTTCACCTGGGAAGAACCCCGCCCCCTCCCTGGTAATATATATTCCCATAAATCAGCCCCGCCCACAGCCTGCAGGGAGAGCGCCTGCTCTACAGCTGGAGCTCATACCTCTCCATTCTTTGATCAAAGAATAAAGCTTTCCTTTCCTTCTGAACCGAAGAACTTGGTCTCATTCTATTGGTGTGAGTAACATCCAGTAGAAGAACCCTTTTTGGGGCCCGACTCTGGAGGGTTGGTACCAGTTTGAGGACTGGTTAAGCAAACTCATAATTATCATTCAAACTACGAAGGCTTCAAGGGCTATATGTAATAGATAATACTTCAAACCAGAACGTTTAAATATATTGAAATGCTGAATTCCAAAATATTTGGTTATGATTTTTTTTTTAAATGAGTGCAATGTGAGAAGCATAAACTGATGGGAAATCGGATTTGGGGAATTGTACCTACATCAATCAAGCACGTTGGTTGCGCTCAAATGGGCAGATCTGTCCACTATGCAATAAAGTGACTTCAATGGTTTCAGTTGGGTGTTACATCAGTCTCTGATAATAAGAATAGCACAGTAGATAGTCACTTGACAACTTAATTACTAGCTGTGATAATTGAATATGAACCTTCACTTTGGGTTTGTACATGTCTGTTTTGAACTTAGAATTGAATTCAAGTAAGAAAAACACTTTACGTTACACTGAGTAGTAGAACTTCCACTTCAGGCTTTATTAAAGAAAAAAATATACCATGTCTTCCCCTTCCATTTCCTCTACTCCAGACCAAGAATTTAGCTAATGTAGCTAGCATGGTAAATGGGGCTGGGGCCAAAGAGGCAGCCTTGTGGTTAGGATATTGGTTACACTCGGGAGAATTGACTAAGTAAGTAAATATATTGAGGCTAATGAGACCCAGGTGTTTCAGTGCTGAAGGGAGTTACAAATAGGTAAAAGAAGCAAGGATAAACCCTGTGGTGTTGGATTGGAATCAGAGGGGTCAATGTGAATTCACGATTTTTTAACATAGAGAGATGATAGATAGATAGGTAGGTAGATAGATAGATAATTGATAGAGGATAAATAGATATAGGTGCATGTGTGTATATATATGAATGTGTGTATGTACATACATATTTCCTAGTCTGTAAGAAGAACTAAAAGCAATGACACCCAATACCAATGAGTACTAAGATCGCAGTTTCTAAATTACATTCTCCCCTAAAGGAATGAGGACTCTTTAAAGAAATGACTAAGTCCAGGGCTGTGGCAGAGGAATAGCAGATGAGCCTAGAACACTGTTGTGCCAGAAAGTAAGGAAGTGCTCAAAAATGATGGGAACATGTCAAAAGGACATAGGAACAAGCTTGAGGGGGTCTAATAAATAATAATTGTAACAGGTAAGAACACATTGAATAAAATAGAAGTCTGCAAGCCCATATTTATATAAATAAATGAATGAATATATAAATTAATGAGGGGCAATTAGAGAAAGAAGAACAAAAAAACCCCAAAGTTAGCAGAAGGAAAGAAATCATAAAAATCAGATCAGAAATAAATGAAAAAGAAATGAAGGAAATGATAGCAAAGATCAATAAAACTAAAAGCTGGTTCTTTGAAAGGATAAACAAAATTGATAAACCATTAGCCAGACTCATCAAGAAAAAAAGGGAGAAGACTCAAATCAATAGAATTAGAAATGAAAAAGGAGAAGTAACAACTGACACTGCAGAAATACAAAAGATCATGAGAGATTACTATAAGCAACTCTATGCCGATAAAATGGACAACCTGGAAGAAATGGACAAATTCTTAGAAATGCACAACCTTCTGAGACTGAACCAGGAAGAAATAGAAAATATGAACAGACCAATCACAAGCACTGAAATTGAAACTGTGATTAAAAATCTTCCAACAAACAAAAGCCCAGGACAAGATGGCTTCACAGGCAAGTTCTATCAAACATTTAGAGAAGAGCTAACACCTATCCTTCTCAAACTCTTCCAAAATATAGCAGAGGGAGAAACACTCCCAAACTCATTCTACAAGGCCACCATCATCCTGATACCAAAACCAGAAAAGGATGTCACAAAGAAAGAAAACTATAGGCCAATATCACTGATGAACATAGATGCAAAAATCCTCAACAAAATACTAGCAAACGGAATCCAACAGCACATTAAAAAGATCATACACCATGATCAAGTGGGGTTCATTCCAAGAATGCAAGGATTCTTCAATATACGCAAATCAATCAACGTGATACACCATATTAACAAATTGAAGGAGAAAAACCATATGATCATCTCAATAGATGCAGAGAAAGCTTTTGACAAAATTCAACACCCATTTATGATAAAAACCCTGCAGAAAGTAGGCATAGAGGGCACTTTCCTCAACATAATAAAGGCCATATATGACAAACCCACAGCCAACATCGCCCTCAATGGTGAAAAACTGAAAGCATTTCCACTTAGATCAGGAACAAGACAAGGTTGTCCACTCTCACCACTATTATTCAACATAGTTTTGGATGTTTTAGCCACAGCAATCAGAAAAGAAAAGGAAATAAAAGGAATCCAAATCGGAAAAGAAGAAGTAAAGCTATCACTATTTGCAGATGACATGATACTACACATAGAGAATCCTAAAGATGCTACCAGAAAACTACTAGAGCTAATCAATGAATTTGGTAAAGTAGCAGGATACAAAATTAATGCACAGAAATCTCTGGCATTTCTATACACTAAGGATGAAAAATCTGAAAGTGAAATCAAGAAAACACTCCCATTTACCATTGCAACACAAAGAATAAAATATCTAGGAATAAACCTACCTAAGGAGACAAAAGACCTGTATGCAGAAAATTATAAGACACTGATGAAAGAAATTAAAGATGATACAAATAGATGGAGAAATATACCATGCTCTTGGATTGGGAGAATCAACATTGTGAAAATGACTCTACTACCCAAAGCAATCTACAGATTCAATGCAATCCCTATCAAACTACCACTGGCATTTTTCACAGAACTAGAACAAAAATTTTCACAATTTGTATGGAAACACAAAAGACCCCGAATAGCCAAAGCAGTCTTGAGAATGAAAAATGGAGCTGGAGGAATCAGGCTCCCTGACTTCAGACTATACTACAAAGCTACAGTAATCAAGACAGTATGGTACTGGCACAAAAGCAGAAATATAGATCAATGGAACAGGATAGAAAGCCCAGAGATAAACCCATGCACATATGGTCACCTTTTCTTTGATAAAGGAGGCAGGAATGTACAGTGGAGAAAGGAGAGCCTCTTCAATAAGTGGTGCTAGGAAAACCGGACAGCTGCATGTAAAAGTATGAGATTAGATCACTCCCTAACACCATACACAAAAATAAGCTCAAAATGGATTAAAGACCTAAATGTAAGGCCAGAAACTATCAAACTCTTAGAGGAAAACATAGGCAGGACACTCTATGACATAAATCACAGCAAGGTCCTTTTTGACCCACCTCCTAGAGAAATGGAAATAAAAACAAAAATAAACAAATGGGACCTAATGAAACTTAAAAGCCTTTGCGCAGCAAAGGAAACCATAAACAAGACCAAAAGACAACCCTCAGAATGGGAGAAAATATTTGCAAATGAAGCAACTGACAAAGGATTAATCTCCAAAATTTATAAGCAGCGCATGCAGCTTAATAACAAAAAAACAAACAACCCAATCCAAAAATGGGCAGAAGACCTAAATAGACATTTCTCCAAAGAAGATATACAGAGTGCCAACAAACACATGAAAGAATGCTCAACATCACTAATCATTAGAGAAATGCAAATCAAAACTACAATGAGATATCATCTCACACCAGTTAGAATGGCCATCATCAAAAAATCTAGAAACAATAAATGCTGGAGAGGGTGTGGAGAAAAGGGAACCCTCTTACACTGTTGGTGGGAATGTAAATTGATACAGCCACTGTGGAGAACAGTATGGAGGTTCCTTAAAAAACTACAAATAGAACTACCATATGACCCAGCAATCCCACTACTGGACATATACCCTGAGAAAACCAAAATTCAAAAAGAGTCATGTACCAAAATGTTCATTGCAGCTCTATTTACAATAGCCCAGAGATGGAAACAACCTAAGTGTCCATCATCAGATGAACGGATAAAGAAGATGTGGCACATATATACAATGGAATATTACTCAGCCATAAAAAGAGACGAAATTGAGCTATTTGTAATGAGGTGGATAGACCTACACTCTGTCATACAGAGTGAAGTAAGTCAGAAAGAGAGAGACAAATACCGTATGCTAACACATATATATGGAATTTAAGAAAAAAAAAATGTCATGAAAAACCTATGGGTGAAACAGGAATAAAGACACAGACTTACTAGAGAATGGACTTGAGGATGTGGGGAGGGGGAAGGGTAAACTGTGACAAAGCGAGAGAGAGGCATGGACATATATACACTACCAAACGTAAGGTAGATAGCTAGTGGGAAGCAGTCGCATAGCACAGGGAGATCAGCTCAGTGCTTTGTGAACGCCTGGAGGGGTGCAATAGGGAGGGTGGGAGGGAGGGAGACGCAAGCGGGAAGAGATATGGGAACATATGTATATATATAACTGATTCATTTTGTTGTGAAGCTGAAACTAACATACCATTGTAAAGCAATTATACTCCAATAAAGATGTTAAAATGAAAAAAATAAAGAGTGAAAATAAATAAATAAATTAATTAATTAATGAGGGGAAATGAAAAGCTCTACCTTATAAGAAAATTTCAAATAATAAATATAAAGGAAACAATGAAATTAGAAAATCGCTATTTGGCAAACGTCATGGTACTAACTGATTTAATCATGGATTATCAACAGATGCTAAAAGTAATAGGTGAAAATTTGATGAGAAGCATGATATTTACATATCTCAAAGCACCTCTCCATAAAATACTTATTCAATGCTTATTAATAAATAAGTACATGATAGTTACTAACTTTATAATAGACTAACCAGACAGATACCATCTTAACCCAGTGATTAAAATGAACATCAATAGCAATAGGACAAATAAATATCATGTGCCCCCTTATATGTATACACTGAGAAGAACACATCACTTCTGTAGTATTCCTGCCAGAAATGTGTAATCTGAATCTAGTCATGAGGAAATGCCAGACAAAACCAGATTAAGGAACATTTTACAGAGTAAATTTTTAAAACTGTCAATGTTATAAAAGATAAGGAAGGACTGGGGAACTCTTCTAGACTGAGAAAGACTAAAATAAAGGACAACTAACTGTAACACGTGATCTTAGACCAGATCCCAGACTTACAAAGGATATTTGGGGGTCATTATTGGATAACTGTCAAATTTTTAGTGAAGTCTATGGATTAGATGACAGTATTGTTCAACATTAATTTCTTGCTGCTATATAAGAAAGAGTCTATTTTTAGGGAATTTAAACATTAAGGGACAATGGAATGTCATGTCTATAGCCTACAAATGGTTTAGAAAAAATTAATAAAAATATAGAGAGAGAAGGAATAATAAAGGAAAAGTGGTAAAATGTTCATGTAGGGGAGAAAAAAAATTGTCCTTTATTTGCTTATGTTCCTCCCTGAGGCCTGCAAATTAAACTGACGAAAGACAGCTTAACAGGAGAAAAAGGTTTATTCATGTACACAGGGGACCCAGCAGAAGAAGTAGCTGGCTTATTAAATGGTTTAAGTTAAAGGTTTATAACCCTAACTTAGGGAAAAAGGAGAGGGGAGAAAAGGTTTTTCTGGGCAAAATAAATAGGTTTCTTTAGGAAAGACAAATGGGTTTTTAGGAGACCAATCAAGAGATAAGAAAGTTAGTGATAATGTTTGTCTGTACAGGTATGAGTGCTCTTTCTGTCTCCTTCAGGGCCATAAAACTCCTCTGGAGAAGAAATTTGGGATAGATTTTATTCACATTCTTCCATCTGGGAGTAAATCCACTCCAAATAAGGAATTTATGGCAGCCTCATTTCCCAGACATTGCTGCTTTTAGCAAGATACGGGAAGCTCCAAGAATACTTCTGCATCTGTTGATTCTCAAATATCTTGAGCTTAAAATAATCTTTACACCAAATCTGGGGTTCTGAGTGAGTCCTTACATTAACAAGTGAGAAATCTTGATGAAAGATATATAGGCTTTCCTTGTACTCTATTTTGCAAATTTTCTATAAATTTGAAATTATTTCGAAACAAAAAGTTTCAAAGGTATGTACACCCCATCCTCACAGGTTGGAAATCTAATTTTAAAAATATTGCCAGCTCATTGGTTTATTAAAGAAGTGAACTCTGAAGGATGGATTGAATGTAAAAGGAAAGATTTAATTTCCATAAATAAGTGAGTAGTAAGCGTGTATCCTTGAGGAAGAGGGCCGTATAAGGAACATTAGTAACTTAATCCAGGTAGAACAGGGTATTTAGAGCATCCTCAGAGCTCTTCAGTAAGAAATGCAGCCTTATCTGTCAGACAACAGATCTCAGGCTGAGTGTAGGATAACCACTCAACAGAAGGCTCTGCTGACAGCTTTCTGGGCTATAACCTATTGCAAAGATGACCTTGTGTCCACAGTTTGATTTTCTTGCCTAAATTCTTATCTTAATAAAGTAACATAATGTTCAGATCTTCAAAGTTAAAATAAAAGATCTTTCAAAAATGAACTTATCAGAACTTCCGTGGTGGTACGGTGGTTAAGAATCTGCCTGCCAATGCAGGGGACATGGGTTCAAGCCCTGATCCAGGAAGATCCCACGTTCCACGGAGCGGCTAAACCCGTGCGCCACAACTACTGAGCCTGCACTCTAGAGTCCGTGAGCCACAACTACTGAGCCTGAGCACCACAACTACTGAAGCCCGCGTGCCTAGAGCCCGTGCTCTGCAACAAGAGAAGCCACTGAAATGAGAAGCCCACGCAACACAACAAAGAGTAGCCCCCACTCGCCACAACTAGAGAAAGTCCGCGTGCGGCAATGAAGACCCAATGCAGCCAAAAATAAATATATATATATTTTTTTTTTTTTTTAAAAAAAAGAACTTATCTACGAAACAGAAACAGACTCACAGAGAGAACAGACTTGTGGTTGCCAAGGGAGAGGGGTGGGTGGGGGAGGGGTGGACTGGGAGTTTGGGATTAGCAGATGCAAATAGTATATACAGGATGGATAAACAACGAGGTCCTACCATGTAGCACAGGGAACTATATTCAATACTCTGTGATAAATCATAATGGAAAAGAATATGAAAAAGAATGTATATACATGTATAACTAAATCACTTTGCTGTACAGCAGGAATTAGCACAACATTGTAAATCAACTATACTTCAGTAAAATAAACTTAAAATAATAATCACAATAAAAAATAAAAGGTCCTTCTTTTTCTGTTTTGCAAAATGAAGGTTCTGATATTTTCCAAATAATAATAATATAAGCAACTCACATGTATTAAGGACTTACTTGGGGTCAGAACCTCTCCTCAGTGCGTTATGTGCATTGTTTTATTTACTCATCTCCATTTCCCTATGAAGTATGAATCACTATTGTTCTCTTTATTTTACAAATAAGGAAACAAGATGCTCTGAGCGATTCAAGTCTCCAGGATCACCAAGATCTTAAGTGGCTGTATCAGAGTTTGAACCCAGGCTTTCTAATATCAAAGTCCAGGTAATTAACTGCTATATAGGATGCTATGCTATTCCTCATCATTCTGTGGCTCCCTCTAGACTCCAATTTATAGTAATAACTTAGGGTCCAATCATGTAACAGATATACCATCTCAGCCAAAAAAAAAAATCCTGAGGGACATAAGGAACAGACTTGTGGTTGCCAAGGGATTGGTGGGGGAAGGGATGGACTGAGAGTTTGGAGTTAGTAGATGCAAACTATTACATATGGAATGGATGGACAACAAGGTCCTACTGTATAGCACAGGGAACTATACACAATGACCTGGGATAAACCATAATGGAAAAGAATATAAATAACAATGTATATATATATACACTGAGTCACTATAAATATATCTATAAATATATATATATCACTATAAATCTATATATATATAGATTTATATATATATCACTATAAATTTATATCACTATAAATCACTATAGTGATTTATATTTATATAAATATATATATTTATAGTATAGTATACTATACTATAGTATAGTATAGTATACTATAGTATATAGTATATCTATAGTATAGATATACTATATAGTATATAGTATATCTATATATAGATATTATAGTATATAGTATATCTATATATTTATAGTGATTTATATTTATAAATCACTATAAATATATATAGATAGATTTATATATATATCACTATAAATTTATATCACTATAAATCACTATAAATATATATATACACTGAGTCACTATAAATATAGTCACTATAAATATATATATATACAATGTATATATATATATATAAAACAATGTATATATATATACACTGAGTCACTATAAATAACAACGTATATATATATACACTGAGTCACTTTGCTGTAATAGCAGAAATTAACACAACTTTGTAAATCAACTATACTTCAATTAAAAAAAAAATCCTGAGGTGCCCAAAAGGAAACCAATTTAAGGTAACCATCTCAATATAAACCCAAGAAAAAGGGCAACCGCTCTGCAAATAAGAGCTACCCTAGGTCATAGTTGACTCACATCATACTGCTTAATGCCTTTGGTGCCTCACTGCTGTGGCAAACTGATAAACGTTCAGCTCTCTTTTGCTGCTTTGGTTAAAGGTCAGGAGGGAGAGGTTGTTTGGGAAAGATACTGAAAAATACCCATCTCTAGCTTTAATTAATTTTTCTTTATTTATTTAATTAATTTCTCTTTTCAAGGGACTCGACTCAGTCCCTCGACTCTCTCTCACACTCTCTCTCTCTCTCTTAACGACTGTTAAGTATGTCAAATAGCTGCTCCTACACAGTAGCTACTAAAATAAAATGGGAGCATCGAAGAGCCAGGACGAAACTAGAAGAAAATCATCATCCCCAACTCTTAATTCAGTCCTAGGAATGCTCAAACTCTTTTCTGCTTCAGTACACAAGGGATGATAGTCAAATGTGTGACACACCCACTTGCACACTTTCTGCAGGATTAACTGAAACCCTACTCAATTCTCTTTCATTCAACTCCGTAATGACCTATTTAGGAAAAGAATCTAAAAAAAGAATGGATATATGTGTGTGTATATGTATAACAGATTCACTTTGCTGTACACCTGAAACAACCACAACATTGTAAATCAAGTATAATCCAAAAAAAGTTTTTTAGAAAAAAAAATCAGAATCAAGTGAGCTCAAGTGACATTATTATACAGAAGCCATCGATTCTAATTTATGAAAAAGAATACCTTTTGTAAACTTTTAAGTGCCAAGTATTATTGGTAATAAGTCACAAATAGCTATGGATATGATAGGTATTATTATTGATATGATACATATTATTATACGTATTCTAGGTTAAATTCGATTGTTGCTTCTTTCAGGACTATTGCATTTTTCCCCTCTTTTGCAAATTATTTTATTTTATCTAGATCCCTACAATAGCAGATCAGAAAGAAGGATGGCAGAGAAGTCTGTTAGAAATTGCTCTAGCCCAAGAATTTGTACTGATCAAGTCTGGACTTCTCCATCATAAGCTGAGAGATAGGGTGGTGAGGACTGTGATGTGGAGAGCAGGGCTTGAAATCTCTCTCTCTCTCTCTCTCTCTCTCTCTCTCTCTCTCTCACACACACACACACACACACACACACACACACACACACACAGATTTACTGAGGTAAAACTGACAAATAAAATTGTGTATATTTAAGTTGTACAACTTGACGTTTTGATATACATATACATTGTGAAATGAACAGTGTAAGCAAGATATTTAACATCTCCATCCCCTCATATAGTTACTATTTTCTTTGCGTTCTTTTGTGTGTGTGTGTGTGTGTGTGTGTGTGTGTGTGTGTGTGTGTGGTGAGCACTTAAGATCTACCCTCTTAGCAAACTTCAAGTCTACAATACAGTATTGTTAACTACAGTCACTTTGCTGTATGTTATTTCTCCAGAACTCATTCATCTTGCACAGCTGAAACTTTGTACCCCTTGACCAATATCTTCTCATTCCCCACCTCCACCCCCAGCCTCTGGCAACCACCATTCTTCTCTCTGCTTTTATGAGTTTTGACTATTTTAGTTTCCACATATAAGTGAGATCATGCAGTATTTGTCTCGCTATGTCATTCCCACGTACAGGACTCCTCTGGTTGTAGAATGTTATCATCCAGGCCCTGGTGGCCTGACTTTGGTAGGCACATTTGACTCAAAGTTGACAGGATAGGGTCAAGGTCCAAAAGGATCAGAGAATGGGTTCCTCAGACCAGACGGCAGCCACTACTTGTATATTCTTATATCAGCATTTGGGTTCTGCAGGACTTCCCTGGTGGTCCAGTGCGTACGACTCCATGCTCCCAATGCAGGGGGCTGGGGTTCAATCCTTGGTCGGCGAACTAGGTGCCACATGCATGCCACAACGAAGATCCCATGTGCTGCAACTAAGACCCAGTGCAGCCAAAATAAATAAATAAAAATATTTTTAAAAAATATTTCGTTTCTACCCTTGTATTCCCAGAACCCAGAGAGCTGGACAGGTTGATGGCACAAGGGCCACCTCCAAGGTCTGCCTTTGGTGCCCCTGTGTGAAATAGGCTCCGAATACTTTAGCATTAAATAATAGCAGTAGTAGTAGTAGTAGCAGTAAATTTAAGTACATCATGTCACAGCATGGGCTATTTAAGAATCACAAGTATATGAAGTAACTTTTATTATTCCTATTTTCCAGATGAGAAAATTGAGGGGAATTCCCTCAATTCCCAGGGGGAATTTAGGCACTGGGGTGGCCCATCAGAACTGGGGCGAAGTAGCTGGACCTTTACATGCCCACAAGAACTAGGCTTTGAATACAGACTGTGCGGGAAAGGGGTGTAACACTGGGCAAAGCAGCTCTTTTTGGTTGAGGTACTTCCTGAAGGGGACTGACAGCTGAGGACAGTCTGCCAGCAGCACTCCCAGGCCTGGGAGAGAGTGAGGTCTTCATTCCTGAAGGGGGACAGGATTATTTCAGAGGGATTTTTGTTTTTGCTACCTCCCCCCAACACACACACATAAAATCCACGGCACTCACCAATGCCTTTTAGATTTTTTTTTAAGAGAAGGAACAGAGAGATGCTACAAAAGACTGATTATGAACTGAAAAGAGAGAATTAGACTGCTGAAAAGATCCAGCCACATTTGCATTACTTGTATTGCCCAGTTTTTTTGTTTGTTTTTGGCCATGCCCCATGGCTTGCAGGATCTCAGTTCCCAGACCAGGAACTAAACCTGGGCCACAGCAGTGAAAGCCGGGGATCCTAACCATAGGCCACCAGGGAACTCCTTTATGGCCCAGTTTTAAACTGCTTACAAAGAGGACCTCTCCCTTGCTGCCTAATTAATCCTTCAAAATTTGCCTTCCATAACTCTGACTCACCATACATCTGAATGCTTATTTGTTTCCAAGCTTCCCATTCAAATTTGGGGACTGCTGTCTGCTCCAAGAATACAGATAACTCCAGAGCCAGCAGGCTTTCAATTAGCACTTTGTTTTCCCTTCCCTAGACTTCTGCTGTCTTAGACCTCACAGGCTATTTGATGCTAAAGGAGTGGAGGTTTTCTTCCACAGTGTCAGGTGCAGTGTCTGGCACATAGTAGGTGCTCAATAAAGATTGATCAGATGACTAAAGGGTATGTTCTAGTTGGAAACTTAAAACATTTCTTCTAATGCTAGCAGCATCTCACCACTCCCTCCATGTTTGTGCCACATGGTCTCCCACTGGCTACACAAGGCATAGATCCATTTTCCAGGAGCTATGCTCTCAGACTTGGGACCAAAAGGATTAAGATTACCTCCCAGGCAGCCCTCTACCCAGGTATCCAAATACATAAACTAGTAGTTATTTTAGTTAAACCCCTGAGACTTGAAAAAAACAAACAGAGGCTCACACATAGTAAAGTAATCACTCAAAAGAGAATTCAGTAATTTGCAATTAAGTCAAAAAAATGGTTGACTCACACATACACACAAGTCAACCACTTTTCCTTGGTAAAGGCAAACTAAATTTAGTCCCAAAAGTTACCTGTTTTCAAAGTAGATGTAATGGTTTTTGCTGACATTGCACTTGGAAAAAATTATATCCTTATAATATTTTTTAAAAATTTTGTAAAAACAAAATCATTCTGGATTAAGACTCAGAAGCTTCTATTTCGATCCACAAAATCTCTGCTGATATTCTTTCCCCTTCTTTTGTCTGTTTAAATAAGCAGACTCTTGGCCTTAGCTGGATCCCCTTTGCCTCTGTCTGTTTTTCTATGTATAAAAATGACCCTGTTTCCTGGCCTTGATTCTCCTTGCTGTCAGTAGGCTGCTTTTACTGAAAAGGTGTGTTCATGTTCTTGGCTTTACCAGTAAATTGATTTTATAGCTGAATTGGCAAGGCTCTGTGGGTGCGGAAGCCAGAAGTGGCATATCAGGTGGTCAAGGCATGTGAAAATTTAGGTTACAGATTAGAAAAACTTCAAAATGTACACTGCACATTTTAAAAGCACTGCTGGTTGTAAAGCACTGAAGTTATTCCTCATAACTGAGTGTATGTATAAATAACATTAAAACAAAATAAGTGTCCAACCACATTAGGTTAATAAAAAATGGTTTCATTTGGATAAAATATATAAATTAGACATCTCAATTTCCATAAAATTTTCTTGTTCAGATTCCTGGGTCTAATTTACAATTCAGGATTGATTGTATTTGGATTTATGCATCTGAGCAATTAAATGTTTGACATGATAAAAAGAAAAATCTCCTTTATATTCACAACAAATACAAGAGGCCTTTGCTTCTTTTTGAAAAATGCAGGAAAATAATACAGAAAGAAAAATATTTAGGAACTCACTGATTCTCCAGAGTTTTTGCCTTGTTAACATCTCTGGCACCATAAAAAGTAATATAGTGACCATCTCTGTATATCATAAAGAGCTTCAGGTAGGTCCGTGAGCCCCAAGAGAGCTATTTACCTGGCTTTGTCTTTTTAGTGCCTTGCACGATGCCTGGCCCAGAGCAGGTTCTCAGTAATTGTTTAATGGCTAACTGAACAGAGCTATTGCCTCATGGCAAAAAATAACCACTTATGATATAAAGGTTAAGAGCATTAGCAGAGGATGTATACTTTCACGAATATGTAGGGAAGGAGGGAGAAAGGAAGGGAGGGAAATTCATAGAGATTGTGTGCCAGTTAACACCTTTGATAACTCTGATGATTTTAAGCCTGAACACTTTCTGTTGTGCACCTTAAAAAGCATTCCACATCAGTTAACGCATTTATGTAATAAGCACTTATATTATGCTTAATATGCTCTAGGTACTATTCTAGGTAGTGAATAAATACAGCCATGAACAAATTCCCTACTGTTACGGAATTACACTCCAGTGGAACCCACATCACTATCTTAAAAGGCAAGTATTTATAACCCCACTTTTATGAGTAGAGATAGTATGATTGACCTTCCTGACCTGTCCGGTGTTTGAAGAGGCATGGATTTTGCATATTAGCATCCTACTCTATTTGAAGGCAAATACAGACGAACCTATTTAACATTGTATCACCAGCAGCTGATATTGTAATTAAAACAAGTTTTTACCACCAGGAAAGGGGTCTATGTATAAATGTATATACATTTGTACATATACACACACATTATATACACACACATACACACACATATATATACACATATACACAAAAATAATTTCCTAATGTTTGCGTTTTTGTAGGCTTAGCACTATATAGAGAATACTAATATGACCTGATTTTTTAGCGTTTTTAAGTATTTCTACATATTTTAATTAGACTTCAAACTTGATTAATAATCAGTATAGGTTTTTTTTTCTATGAACTCCTTTCCCTTAGAAAAGAAATTTGACTGAGTAAAAGTTTACTGGAAATATGGCAAGAGTTACATGCTGGAGCATAATATTTAGAAAATTTTAAACATAAATGAATTATATAAATAAGCGGATTCAGTTCAACTTTCATAGGGCAATAAATTTTAAAAGTTCATTTTTAAAGAAGAAATCAATTTCAGTCCCCTTAAATATATTATATACCTAATTATTAGAAACCAATTAGATGTTAAAACTACTTAATCCTAAATCCTTTCATGGATTTTACAAATTAGACCTATTAAACATTTTAAGAGAGCGTTTACATTTTATGCTGAATCAAACAGCTGAATTTAAATAATTTAGTAGGAGTCATTAAAGTTTTAATTTTACACAACAGAATTAAACATATTGGACTCTATCCTCTTTGGGTTTCATCAAGCACGGAGTGTGATGGGAAGAAAACCAGATCTAGGAGACTCAGGCCTGGGTTGAGGTCTTATCACTGCTTTGTGACCTTAGAGGCGTCATTTAAGCACTTTGAGTATTAATCTTTCCATCTCAAAAGATCTTTCTAAAGATTGAGTAAAAGTAGGTGAAACTGCTTTGAAAACTGTAAGAAGGCAAGCTCACTGCATGCTATTTATTATCATTACTCTACTGCCTTCCTGGCAATGAAGAAAGAACATTAATCATACATCTCTCCACCCCAAGCTGAGGGGATCACATCCCAATAATGGCAAGCATCCCACAATCAAGCCAGAATACAGTGATCCTCTACTCAGTAGGCTGGGCAAAGATGTCCAGGTGTTCTTCTGTATCTGTAGTCAGTTGCAAAATTGGATTCCCTAGTATGAGAACCACAATTCTGTAGCTCATATTCTATATCAAACCATCTCCTGATTTTATGCATTAATGGCAACCCTAGTCAAGCCATGTGGTTTAAGGTTTCTTTATAAATTCGGATAACGGCTGTGATAAATTTATCCTGAATTATTTCTCTATTAATTCCTTTTTGAATGCAACATTGGGGTGTTAGAATATAGGGTTGTCCTTACCCTTCCCTATCTTGTTTTCTTTCAAAAGGAAAAACAAAACTGTCTTCACTTGCTTAACAATCTCTATTAAAACTTTGTGCCTATATTAGCACCTATTTTTTCTTTCTTCCTATGCTTTGCTGATTACATTTCAAAAACCCAACCCTTTTTAAAAGTCATTCCTTTGTTGCTGTTGGCAATTGCACCATATTTATCTACCCCATTTTTCCCCCAATAAACATTTGTGTCTTATTATGCTCATAGAAAAACACTAGGTATTTGGGATATGCAAGACACAGCCCCCTACTTTCAAACTTACCTCTACTTTCCACTAATTTTCTTTCCTATAATCATTTGTCTGTACCTCCAAACTTGTCTACTAAGGTGTCTAATGTCCTTGTAACAGAAATCTTTCCTCTTTGAAAGAGTAACCTCCTCTGTATTCTATATATTTACTTCTTATGCATCTCCATACTGCTACTAAAAACAATTTCCTAGAAATTGGAGTTTTAATACTGGTTATATGATTAAGGATTTGTGTGTGTGTCTGTGTGTATTTGTACACACAGTTTTTCTCTTCACTTGCTACAGTCTGGGCTATTCTCATAAGATCTAATATTTAGATGACTTTTACCATTTAAATGGTGCTATAAAATCCAGTACCGAAATACAAAATTACTATATACTACTATGGTATATATATTAATAATAGCTATCGTTTATTATTTACTATATACTAGGCTACTAGGTACTGTTAAGGTGAATTTACATATATTATTTCATTTATTCTTTGCACTAAGCTTATCAAGTATTTATCACTAAAGGTTTACAGAGGTTAAGAAACTTGCTCAGTATCATCTGATGGAAATAAACACCTTGAATGCTCATTAACAGTTCCAAATATGAAGAAAATAATTATTCTCACAATAACTCAAACACAATGCTCACATCCATATTGGTGTACTTCATTTCATATTATCATAAGCTATCAAGTAGACTTGGCCAAAGACAAGGTTGAAATCAATTTACATTTACCTAGTTAAGTCAATACTTGGTGGACTTACAAATTTTATTTTATTAGCATTCACAATAAAATCAAATATAATGCTAGCTGACTGTTGAGTCACTGTTTACAGCCATGATTGTAGGGAGGGAGGTAGCAAAGTTTAAGGCAGCAGGTTTAGCTTTAAGGCAGCAACTTCAGCTCCCTTAAAATGATCAATAAACATGTACAATCACAGGCTATCTGGCCCTACAGATGTTAGTGATCACCTATGTTAGGGCATTGAACCCTGAGCAGTTCACAAACATACATAAAATTTAGCAATTACTTTATATCTTGTATCAGCTTCATACAACTGTGGATTTTAAAGCAGCACAGTTCCTTAAAATTGCCAATATTGTTTCCTACAGAACTAGTGCATTCCTAAAAACACAAGTATTTTTACAAATTTTTACTACTGGTTTTAACTAAAAAATTGAAGATATTTTCCTTTGGAAAATATTTAAATCTTAGGAAATAAAGCTTCTTAAGAACTCCTATCTAAGGGGCAAAAAATTTTTTTCAGTTCGTGCAACCTGCTGACTTTTTTTAAAAGGGTGAATTTCTTTGGCATGAAAGGAAAACACAGGAGACATACAAATCTTTGCAGTTATAAATGAACAAATGAGGGTACACGCATCCTGGAACACAGATCTCGCTAAATAATAATATGTTTACTAAAAAAAACAAACCAAAAAGAAAAAACCAAAAAAGAAAACCTCAGTCAAGGGGGCCAGAAAAGGCTGTTTTTAAGAAATTTCAAATAGATTCACTGTGTAACAAATTCAGTCACAAATGTCTTTATACAATTTCTTTAAAAGCCATGTCCTTCCTCTAGCGTATGGTAAATTATTTTATTTACAAAACATACATACAGATTCTCAGGAAATTGAGGTATTAAAAAATTGAGATATATTCATACAGCAAAGAGGTAGTCATAAAAATCCATCATCAACTAAAAATGAGCTTATTTCTTAGCATTATAAAAACCTTACATTTTTAACCCTGCATTGTTTACATTTTTCTAAGTAGTAGAAGGTAGATTTTGGCGCTTTGGTGATCTTTATTATTCCTAGGTCTTTTTCACATGAAGATTAAACACTGATTCATATCAATAGAACGTGTGCCTTGAGCTCTTTCCCCAGCAGTGTTAACAGGCTATACCAAGTCTGGCACTCCCTTTTGCCAGGTGTTTCCCATCTCCACGCCTGCTCTTTTGATGAAGTACACTTACAAGATGTCCAGCTAGAATCAAGATTGACACATCGTGGCCAGAGAACACAGGAAAATAAATCTGGTTCTCTCAGAAACAAAAACACTTGCCCTTGTATCAACATACATAATCTTCTAGAATTTAGGAACAAAAAAAAGTGTAAACATGACACACCTCCATGTTTCAGTTTGACCACTCATAAAACGAGAAATGACCAATCTCATTTACAGGTAAAATTATTTCAAATTCATCTAAAATGACAAGTTATTAGGCTTAATGATGTAAAATATTTTAATGCTAAAAAGACAGGAGTCTCATCAGAAACCAATTTTTGGCACTTGAATCTCGGAACCTCTGCAACCCAGAGAACTACCAAATAACAAAAACTGCAAGGGCTGCTTTTCTCAGAATGGCTAATTCACGGCAAAAGCAGGGAGAGGGGTGGTGACAAATACTGTTTTAATGAAATAGGTTTTCGTCATAAATACTGTAGGTATACTCTTTTGTATAGAGTATATTGCTCAGAGGTAATTTTTAATCATGATCCTATTTCATTCTTCAATGAATTAGATAGTTTTAAAAAAAATCCTTTTCAAAAGCTGTTTTCCTCAGTTATTGCTGTCTAAATATTATCTAAAGCTATGCTATCCAATGCAGGAGCCACTAAACCACGTGGCTGTGTAAATTTCAATTAATTAAAATTAAAAATTCAGTTCTTCAATCATACTAGCCTTTCTTCAGGGGTTCAGTAGCTACGTGACTAGTGACTATCATATTGGAGAGCACAAATTAACATTTCTATCAAAAAAAAGTGCTATGGGACGGCTCTGAATCTGAAGAAAGTGCATTGTGCTATCTGCTCATGAAATTTTTCAAACTCATTTTTAAAAAGTTGCTTAAAAGTATCACTACATCTCTAGGCTACAGGTTATTATTGATCTCTGTTCATAGGTGTGAAAGAACGGTATCAACTTTCTGGTCCTTATTAAGACAATTTATGAAGTATTTAGAATTCCATATAGGGCCCAAGTAAAACATGAACTCAGATATTTTCACTACTTGAGTATAAAAGAACAAAGTGAAGATTTGACAGGCATGATGAGAGTAATTTAGCAGTCCCAATTAAAACAGATCTCTTCTTCCACTAATATCCATAAATCCTGAAATATGAAAGAATACATAACTGCCATTTAAATCTCACAAGAATGGGACAAAAAGCCCTTTAGATATTGCTCTATTTTCCTTTGGTCTTAGCAAGGGGAAAACAAAACAAAACAAAACGTTACTTAAGTATAAACAAAAAAGAGTAAATTAAAATAAAAACTGTCTTACAAATAAATTGCTATGGGACAAGGACAGAAAAACAAGTTTTGGTTTAATGCATGAGAAAATGCTCTCATTTGTATTGATAGCTGATATATGAGCTGACTAATAACTCTGAATACTTTTAGTAAAATCAAGTTCATGTTGTTATTTTCAAATTTGTCAGAACACAAGGTGAGAGAGATAACAATTGTGTATCACTTCTTCCAAATAACTCTTAGATGCAAGGCAGGAAGTGGGGAACAAAATAGATTGCCTATTTTTTTCTTTTTTCTTCTTAGTAGGTGAAAGTAAAACAACTTGAACATAAAATGCACACAGCTGTATCTAAAAGAAAAATGCAAACACAACTTAACCATACTTTATTTGACTGCATCTTATTTAGACAGCTTGCACATTTCAAATCCCATTAAAACTCTCTCTCCAAAAGGATATGGGACAATAGAAGAAAATTATGCAGCAATATCCAGTCATCAAACAGCAGTCCAATATTTTGAGATACACATGATATTTTATAGATACTCAACTCATATCTGACGTCAATATAATTTATGGTTATATTTTTACAAACCTGAAAGCCCTATAACAATATAGCACTCATTTTAGTGATGTCATGGTGCACTGAAAAGTAACTCTGATGCACTACCAATTTGCTTTTATCTATGCTCCTGGAAAGTGATGAACTTTATGATTTTTAGACACCATAATAAATATACACATCCAGTCTTATACATGTCAGCCAATACCATAACACAGGGCAAGGTAAAGTTAAAACATGTGACAAACAAACTTCTTTACATAGATTTGTCAAGCAAATGGGGAGGGTACTTTAGGGAAGAGGCAGAAAATATTAGAACCAATTTTTTAATAGTAATTTTTTTTTTTTTTTTGCTGGCTTCAGCTTCAAAACTACTGTCTGGTTTATGATCTGTGGAATTCTCTAGTTTCATCCTAATGTAAGGGAAATTATAGTCAGCCCACACATTAAAATGGTAGTATACCCGTTAGCTTCTTCAATACTAACATATATAGCTTCATGGTAGCATGTATAAAAATGTTCAGCAGTAGCAACTGCCAAACCAGTGTCAGTGGATAGTACAGTCAGTCTTAAAGCGGCAGCACCCCATTAAAAGAAAGTTGCACCAATTTTGCTCAGTTTTAGCCAAGTGAACTCACTCTATCAATTTTAAGTGGAGCTGTTTTAAGATTATATAAGAAAAATGAAAGCCCAATATCAAAAATTAAGTTAATGTTTGATGCTACTTCACCTGAAATGGAGACTTAATTTTGGTGCTGGGTTACCATGCTAGAGGATAAAATTTTAGTCCACTTAAGTAAACAATTTCTGCACACCCAATTAAAGACATAAGGTAGACACAGATATTCAACAAACACCAGCTAAACAATATGACAACCATTTGACTTTTCAGTCACAGTTAAGTTTGTGTTTAAAACACCCAGTCAATTCAGCAAAATTTGGTCAATTCTGGGTGAAAAGGTCAGTAGTGATGGTTTCATTGACAATCTGCCAAAAAATTAATGGCTGAGCTAAAAATCTAGCATGTATTTACTTTAGAACTGTCCTCATTAGTGAGTCAAGCAAATGTACATTCATCAACAATCATTACCTATGAACCAGCAAGTCAAATATAAAGTGGTGAGATAAAATTTGATAATGAAAGTACTGAACTATTTTATTAGTTCAATTCCCTCCATATTAAGAATAACAGAATCATCATTATGATTGGTATTCCTCTAAGTGCTAGAGTCCAAATGAAGTCTGACCAAAAACGTATTCAAAATGGTCACCTGGAAAGCTGAGTATTGTGTGGTCTTCATATTTTAAATGTAACCAGTATTCTGCCCATTAAACTTTCAAGGCAATATAAAATGAAAAGAAAAAGTTTTCTTTAAAAATAAGGAACTATAAATGATCCCATCAACAGGAAGATTTTATTTTCACCAAATTTATGTATCTTTATTTAAAAAATACTTGTCACCATGTTCACTTTCAAGACACTACACTGAGCAAGGAGCAGCTTTCCCTTAAAAAAAAAAAACATAACAAAAAGGCAACAAACTTTCCTGAAAGGGGGCTTTTACCAACTGTTAATGGAGGTAGGGTTTTTAAAAATACAGTAATTATAGCCATAAAATAAAATTCAAACCAAATCCTAGAGCAGAAGTAAAGCATATCCAAATTAATGAAAAAACAATACATTCCTACAAAACATTTTTCACAGAGAATGAATCTTTTCTTTAATGGGTACCTAGGTTTTCCAGTCAAATAAATTATCCATCACAGGTTTCCTGACTCCATTGAAAGCAATCAACTTTAAAATTAATTACATTGCACAGATTGGCCAAAACACAATGTAACTAATGAACATGGTGATGGCTATTAAGAAAACCTATAGAACTCATTCCAAGAATTTTCCATTTCTCCCTTTTGTTTTTCTGGGAACTAATAAAGCAAAGCTCCCCCAAGAATTTGCACAAGTAAGTGAAAAGAAAATAAAATCAGTTTAAAACAGATACAGTGCACCTTGGAATTTATTTTCAAGACCAAGAACCAAAAGCGGAGCATTTTAAGAAATGGAAGCAATGTGAATCCAAACCAAGTGGGAAAAAAGTTCCAACTACTTTGTAAAAGCTGTTCCTCACAGCTTAGTAACAATTTTGATTAAATAAAATCATACCAATTTACATTAATTTTTCTACTCTTTTCCAAAAATTCCCTCACTCTCAAAAAAAGTGCATCTAAAACCCAGCAATTCCCGGCTTCATCAACTTTTCTCATCCCTTTTGAGTCATTTCTCAAAGATTTTCCAAGTAGATTCAACTTCTTACTGTAAGAAAAGAAGGGACTTCTACAGTAAACCACTCTGTCACTCACCTGGAAAAAGTATCCAAATTATAAAAATCTGAAATAATTTATTACCAAATTTAGAATTTAAATAAAAACAAAAGTTTGCTTGCAAAGGCCTTAAAGAAAAGGAAAAGGTAGCATGCATTCAAAAACTATAGAGATGAAGACAAATATACTTATCTACACAGGCACTGGCAGACGCAATTTAATTGTTATCTTTACTCATTGTTAAGACACACCCAACCCTACATAACATTTTTTTTCATTCACTAATCACTGAGGTACCAATATTCAAGAATGGAAATTTAATATTGAAAAAATAAAACCTAAAATTGAAGCTTTTCCCCCACCCCCTCAGAAAACTATGGCAGGTTTCGTGTGAAATGTTAGTATACTCAGAGATTTTTACAATCTACATTGGCTTTTTTAAGGAACAAAAATCATGTTCCACTTCCTGGTTCTGTGATAAAATTATCACTGTGTAAATAACAATGTCAGCAGACTTTGCAAATGAACAAACAAATCTTGGCTATCAACTGGCACATCTTGTTGGTACCAAAAGAACTCTTTAAGTTTAAAACAATCTCTTTTAATTCAGAACAAATGCGCCATGCCAAAGTGCAACAAATATTGTGCGACACTCAAATGAGACACTGACAGATAAGAGCTGCATGGAAATCACTAAATCCACCTGCAAAGCAATTCTGTACAAATTGCATTGCATGCAAAGGTCGATTCTGCATCGTTGGAAAGTTGTTCCTTGATGTCAGTTTCTCAACGCAGCCACAATTTAAGTCGCAGTGCATCAACTCCATTTAAATAGTATCTGAACAGCCTCTTATCTCGAACAAAACCAAGATTTTCATAAAGTTTCAAAGCAGACTTATTCGTTATTTCTGTTTCCAAAACAACCTTCAAAAAAAGAGAGAAAACTAAGTTATAATTTTATAATATTTGAAACTAATTTATAATTTCATAATTTGACAAATCACTTATAAACAATAAGATCAAATATTTAAGAAAAAGAAACTACATTTAATTGTCTTAAAGTTGATGGTGAAAACAGTAAATATTAATGACGTACAGGAAGAACCCAGAAAAACAGTCATCAGAATTATAAAAGTCAAGGGTGGGGTGGGAACACTGGGGACATTTTCTTTTCTATTGATTTTTGTGAAATGGTTGGAATTTTTGGCAATGAGAATATATGTTTTATACTAAAACAAAGATGAATTCGTTCCCTGTATAGTGTGACAAAAAAATGAAGAAAAAAATCAACAATCAAAGATTTAAGAAAATAAACCAGTACTTGAAACTATTCAGATTGACCTCCAACTCCTATATTTTCATTAATATGTCATCCTTTATCCTGGCGACAACTACCATATTTGTCTACAGTCAAGACCAGAGTCTGAAAACTATCGTCCTTAGACCAAATATGCCCACTGCCTGTTTTTGTAAATAAAGTTTTATTGAGACACAGCCATGTCCATTGGTCTGCATGATGTTTATTGCTGCTTTCTCAATACAAAAGCAGACCTGAGCAGTCGCACCAGAGACCTGTGGGCTTCAAAGCCTAAAATATTTACTATCAGGCTCTTTGTAGAGAAAGTTTACCAAACCTAGATCAAAGGTACCAAAACTTTAGTGTACCTGGAGGGCTTATTAAAATAGATTGCTGCACCTCCCCTCCAGAGTTTCTGAGTAGGTTTGGGGTGGTGCCCAAGAAGCTGCGTTTTTTAAAAATTGCCAGGTGATGTGGATTGCTGCTGGTAAGGGGACGACATTCTGAGAACTACATTCTGAGAATGTCTAGACACTATGGATATCAACACTTAACAGAGGTATTAACTTCTATCTGGGTCTTTTAAAATATTACTGAACCAGTGGCCCTGACAATGAAGAACTGATACTTTTGACTATTATGTGATGTTCTTCTACTTTACTTCTACCTTCCCCTACCAAAATATCCTCTATCCCATCCTCCCAACTTTTACATACATAGCTCTATTTGCCTTTCTATTGATTCTCTACCTACCTCACTGAGAATCAACACAGTGAGTCACAGTTACTGTCGGGATGTTATAACCCCGAGGTGTTTGGAGTGGGAAAAAAGGGCAAAGTATAATTAAACAGAGGCCCAAGTAAAGCCTACGAGTCTCTTCCTGTTCTATCGCAAGCTATAAAAAAAAAAATCTGACAAGAATTCAAGCAACAGATATAAATAATAGAGAAAAGACTGTACTTCAACTCATCGGATCCAAAAAACTCATGATCAACTCCTCTACAATTCCGCACATCAGTAACAAGATCTCCATCCCATCAATGCCTCAAACCTAAAACCTAAGAGTCATCTCTGTACCTCCTTCCTCTCCACCCTGCTACATACATCCAGGCATTGAGTATTTCAATTTTCTCTCTTAAATCTCTCTTAAACTGATCCTCTTCTTTCTATCCCCATTGACAACATTCTAGTCTAAGCTGCCATCAACTTTTATTATAAATACAAGAACCTCCTAACCCAAAGGTCTCCCACTCTAGGTACAGTGATGCTCGTTAATTCCCTGCTTACAACCATTTATTGGCTCTCTTTTGTCCTCAAGAAAACGTCCACAATCTAACAGTAATCTAAAGAGACCTAAAAGGTCCGTCAAGATATGGCCTCTACCTACCTTGCTAATTGTGTTTTAGGTCTCCCCCCGTTACTCGCCACGATCAACACTAAACTGTAAGTTTCTGGAACCCACCATTATCTTTCCTACCTTAGACCTTTCACATAAGCTGTTTTTTCTGTCTGGAAGAACACTCTTCCCATCCTCCTCTTCTTGCTTTTGGCCTTAGCATGTCACTTCCAGACTGGGTAGAGTATCTCTTTCCCTTCATACTACCCCACAGCACTTGGCACTGCTCCTTGTTCAACTGCACTTTCATTCAATGTTTGATGAGTATGACATCTTTCCCAGCTGGTGAGCCCAACAAGGACAGGGATCATGGGTACCTTGTTCACAGCCATTTCCTCTGCACGTAACACACTGCTTGACACATAGAAGGCTCTTAAACATTTGTTAATTATATATGCCCTTAGTACCTTTCATTATATTACATACATTACATAAATAGGAAACAAACGAAAGTACTGCCACGCTTTTAAATGACCAGAGTACTCAAACAGAAAGTATCATCTTACAGCAATTACCTATGCAAACAACTCATGAGAGCAAATCACACACTAATCCAAACTTTATAAAGATCTAAAACCAAGTCATTAATAGTTCAAGATCAAGGGAAAATGTTCCTATAAAAGTTATACAGCAAGCAAACTGGTTCAAGATGAAAATAAAAAGTCAACAATTTCTCTCTGCTCTTAAAAAAATGGAATTTAATGTTCAGTAATGTATGCCATCCTCCAGTTTGGAACACCCCAGTCTGGTCAATGCAATTTACCAGTTTGGAACTATTCTCTTGAGTAATTCCTAGAATTCTGTTTTATGCCAGCACCTAATTACAGCTAAAATGTTAAATCAAAACAATATGAGAAGCAATAAAGCTGCAACAACTCAAAACTTAGAACTGATTTCACAGAAATAAAAAGGAGAGCGACAGTGTAAAAAAAATAATACTCTTTGAAGGCTTACTAAGTGCTACGTAAAGCATTTCACATGCATTATCTCATATTACATGCATATGTCATAATGTTATTTTCACAAGAACCCTATGAAACAGATGTATCTCTAACTTACAAGTGAATGAAACTCAAGGCCACCAGTAGAACAAGAATAAACCAGACTCCAAATGTGAACTAGAGCTTAATAGTATCCACTCTTCTGTACCTGTGATTGCACCCCAAAGTAAAACAAAGCAGTGAATGGGAGATCTAACATAATGAAGGGGATCCAGGTCCATATTCATTAATATCCAGCAATCTAAAATATTCAAAACACAGCTGAGGCTAACTATAGCTACATAAATATACACTTGACGTGTAAGTTAAGAGTTGAATTCAGGTTTGTTGCCATCCTAACGGATTAATAAAATAAAGCCCAATTTACAGAAAAACATTACACAAAGTGCTAACACCTTGGTTAAAATGAAAAGATTCTCTCAGCACACTCACATTCTCTAATCAAAGAGATCATGTATTATTTGACACAACAGAAAACGCCACAAAAGTAGTAACTACTTTTTTTTTTTTTTTCACAGTGATAAGCACATTTTTTATGGATGTGTTTAGGATAGAAGGGGGTGGGTAGAGGGAGAGGAGGCAGGGAGGTGAATGTATTATGTACAAAGAGAAATGGCAGAGACCACCCCCTCCTTTAGCTCTTTGCTGTTTCTTTCTCTTTGTTTTCCGCATCCTCAGGATATGCGTGCCACGTCAGTCTCTCTTCATAAAATGCTATCACAATTTGTGGACATTTAACATTAGCTTCTTTTGCAAGAACCAGGTCTGCTTCATCTGTGTCTTTCCTCTCTCTTTTTTTTGGATTTGATATCATCAGCACTGTTTGAGAAATTGGATTTCCTCTTGTTACCTTCTGACTTCTCCCTGGGTTTGTTATTTTCACCTTCCTTCATCTTCTTATACTTTTTCATAAACTCAGAAATTAGCTCAGGGCAATCCAAGTTTTTCTCGGGTTCCCAAGTATTGTGCTCCTCAGAAAAGCCTTTCCACTTCAGTAGATACTCCACTTGCCCCTTAACCACACGCCTGTCTAGCACCTTCTCCAACGACGTACTCCTCCTCATCCTCTGAAGAAGAACTGTCAGCTGTCCGCTTGGTTTTCTTTCCCATGTCTCACGCTGTTCCACCTGAAGGACTAAGGCCACCGGGTTCCTTGGAATTTCCGGGAGCTGAGCAGCTTAGGTCAGAGCGCCAGGGTTAAAACCAGCCCCGGGTTAGATGCATGCAGTGAAGCATTGTGGCTATGGCCTCCCCTGCCTCACAAGGAAAAACAAGGATTTACATATGTGCTCTTCAGTTTGAGGGAGAAAAGAGGAAAATCTACCTTTACACCTTCATGCAGAAGAGGAGCCCCAGAGGCAGCAGATGAATGGGGGTTCCCTCCTTTACCTACCGGATCCAGTAACTACTTTTTAACACTTAATTACGAAATTCTTATAAACATACTAAAAGAGGATCTGGGTTTATACTGGAAACTCTCTATAAAATTATTCTTTTAGTTCACATCATGGGAATATTACATAGGAAGCCAAAGCATAATAAGGTTATTTTAATCCTAAAGAAACTTGGCTAAGTTGAATTCTACTTAACAGAAAATAAGGGTTACAGTGAAGTTCTACGGATTCTCTCAGGAACAAACCATTGTCAGGATGAGCCAAACCATTACAGTTTAGAAAACCTTTTTTAATATTACAGGCTAGGAGCTCCTGGAGGGACGGCAAGCACTATTTTATTGTCTAGCACCTCACAGGCCTTACACCGACAATCTGACTGAACAATTTTACTGCTCTTCATAACATCCCTTTAAGATCAGAACCACCATTACATTGCACAAAGAGACAGATTTAAGAAGTTAAATGACTTTCCTATAATCACACAACTATATCGACAGAAGATGGATCTAGAACCCAGGCTTATCATATCCAGATCTTTAACTAGGCCAAACTACTCAACCAAAAATCCTTACAGTTTAAATAATTCCATTTTACTCTGTTCCTTACCTAGCTGCCCTGTCTCACAGCCAAACTATATGTTTCCAATGAAACTAAAAATGTTAAACATATAATTATTAAACACAAAAAGCTTAAAAGTCATCTTGTACATTACTATAAAATGTATGTTATTTTGTTAACATGTAACAGGTTTATTATTGGTTATTTAAATAAATTTCCCACTGTTGGTGGGAATGTAAATTGCTACAGACATTATGGAAAACAGTGTGACGGTTCCTTAAAATTAAAAATAGAACTATCATATGATCCAGCAATCACACTTCTGGGTATACAACCAAAGAAAGTAAAATCAGGACCTCAAAGAGGTCCCCATGTTCATTACAGCATTATCACAGTAGCCAAGATAAGGAAACAACCTAAATGTTCATCAACAAATGGATGGATAAAGTGGTGCGTGCTGCCAGTGTGACAACACGGGTGAACCTGGAGGGCATTACCCTAAGTGAAACGCATCAAACATAGAAAAACAAATACTGCGTGATCTCACTTATATACAGAAACTAAAACAGTCAAACTTAATAGAAGCCGAGTGTAGAATGGTGGCTCCAAGGGGCTGGGGATAGACGAAAATAGGAAGATGCTGGTCAACTAAATGTTTTAAGGTCACATACTGCACACTTAACCTCCATTAAGAAATTCTGATTCCAGTATATTTTCATCATTTATGAGTTAGTTCTGAGTATTAATATCATAGTAACCATACCATAAATCTAAAAAAAATTTTGAAATTTAAATTTCCAGAGGTGAACATTTCAGGGACATCTACAGCTTAAAAAGTACTGTTCATCATGCTGCTCCATTCATTCTAATTTATTTCCCAAAAAAGTACATAAAAGTAAATGGCCACCATGTGGGTTCATTATTTTAGGTACACAAGAAAACTCATTCATGTTATTTGTATATATTTTTCTTACTGTCTCCCCTAATGTAAAACCCAAGCTCAAGAAGCTTCTCCTAGTAGCCACTAAATGTTTGGCAGCCAGACCACATAGAGGAGTAACCAAATTCAAGCTAGATTAGCAATATAGGTAATGCATTTCTTACTCATGAAGTAATGAATCCACCTGTTTCTTTTTCTGATGCTATAACTTTTTAGTCAGATCCAAATATACACAAAATGGAAAAGATCTTTAGCTACGCTGTTTAAACATGTCTAATTCTGATATAAAAAGTTAGGAAAGTCATAGTAAAGGCAAAATGAAAAGATCTATTAGACCAGAAGAATAATACCATTGTTACTTGGGCAAAAGCAAGATCTACATTTCAACTAACCTCAGTTTAATTCACTCTGAATTTATCTTAAAATGACAAGTGGCAACCAAAAGCAATATAAACATGACTCAAGGTCATAAATAAATTCTGAAAACAGAACAGAAAGTAAAAATTGACTGGATGTGTACAGTAAAGCTTCATAGAGATTTCCAAATGTATCTCTCTTAATAGGCTCATAGATTCAAAAATCTCTCTAAGATTGAAAAACCAGCAGCACGACCTAAGCAGTAGAAGATGTAATTTAAAACCCTTCACAAATGTCTTTCTGATAATTTGTCAAAATTTCTTAACACTTTAAAAGAAAGGAAGATTGACCTAACTTAATGAAAGTAACATCACATGTCAGTTATTTTATAATTTGGTCATTGTATTCTTGGAGAATTATAATTTCAAAGTTTTCCTCAGAACCATGAATTATATACAAAACTATTTTTATATATAATTGCTTTATCAAAGGGTACTTTAATAACTTGGTTAACCCTGCAGATATATATTTTTTTCAGATATTTTTTTTATGTACACACACACAAAAAAAAGACGATTGCTATTCTTAGAAGCTTAGAGAGAAAGACAAGTTAAAAACTAATTAGACTGGGAGATGGGGATTGACATATATACACTAATATGTATAAAATAGATAACTAATAACCTGCTGTATAAAAAAAATAAAACTAAAAAAAGAAAAGAACTAAAAAACAATTTTTTTAATGAAAAAATAGACAAATCGAAATTCAAAAGTCCACCCCCCCAAAAAAAAGAGGCATAGATAAGATACTGTAAACACAAAACTGATCATTCAACCAATATTTATGAACCATGTACTCTATCACAAATGCTGTACTAAGTACTAAGAATACAGCAGTAAACAAGAAAAGGTATCTCTGCTCTCAGTGGCTAAGGCACAGTCTCTGAACAAGTAAATTTAAGAATTTAAGCATAGTAAGTATTACAGAAAGGGAGGTAAAGAAAACCACAGAAGGTGGTTTTCAAGGAAAACTTAAAAGGAGTTGTTGATATCTGAATTGGGTCTTAAAGACTGAGAAGCATTTTAATAAGCAGAGGAAGACCAAGAAGCTACTGGGTCTAGCAAATACAAAGTAGTTACACTAGAGTGGAGGGGAAAGAAAGCAAACCAAACAGGATGAGATGGTAATATAAGGAAGTAGAACCAACAAACACACTACCATCAAAAATTAGAAGGGTAAAGAGGACAGAAGAGTTTGTTGCTTATATGGTTTAAAACTCAATGAAAGGGAAAGGGAAAGCCTAATAAAGAGTAAGCAAGAGTTCTGTCCCTTTCTACAGCAAATCCTTTATCTGAACAATATGGGGCACAGATAACCAATTTTTTTAAACCATGGAAGACTTCCCTAATCCAGAGGCAGAGCTATTCAAACTGCACAAACCATCCACTTAAAACCATACAACAGAAATAAGTTCATGGAACTATACCCATTTCAGTCTAAGATTGAGTAAAACTCATTGCTTGAAAAGTAAGAAAAATGAATCAGAATTTTAAGCCCACAATGAATAGTTCTACCATAAAATGTATCACTAATTTAGGCCTTAACCTTAAGACTATAACAATATAACCAAAATCTCATCATTCCTCAGAACTTTCAAAGAAAAACCAACACTATTTAAACATTTGATCAGTTAAGGTAAAGCATACTACCTGTCTCATAGGCAGTAACTAGGATAACTCAGAAAAGGCTTTCATAAGGGACATAATACTCCCTCCTTATAACATCCCTGTTCACTGGGAACCACACTACTCAGTAGAGGATCAAAACATGGTCTTATCATCCCAAAGATTTCTCCGAACTGTTAAGCAGCTTTTGTGAAGCCTGACTTCTATTCTTGATGAGCTGTCTAAGCCAATATAGCCATGGTCCATATTGGACTTACACTGATGAAAAAATTTATATTCAATTTTATACTCAAATTTTAGTTACCAATGATGTAGATAATCAGGGTATCTTTTACTTTTTTTTTACAGATCATCACTGTACCTTTTACATTTTGAAATTAAAAGCTGTGAATATGAGATCCTTTGCCATGTGTGAATTTTCTTATTCGGGGTAAAAAAATTAAATATCCGTAAATCCCAGGATGTCTTCCCTGTGCTGCCCAATATGTCTGTAGGCCTTCTCATACAACCACGGTTTAGTGTGATCTGTCAAACTACGAACTATGAATGTGGACAAGGAGCGTGAGAATACTCTGCTGTACATCTGTACTGACATGGAATCCTGTTCATGAGTTACTGTTAAGTGGAAAAAGCAGTTATAGCAAAATAACTGTGATTTCATTTGTAAAAAAAATATGTGTAAACATCTGCATTCACATGTGCTTAGAAAATGGGAGGATGCAAACTGCAAGATTAATAGCAGCTATTAGTGGAAAGAAAGATGAAGAGTTGAAAAGCGTGAAGATGGTAAAAGAAAGGACTTTGCACCCCAAATACACACAAATAATGATGGTTAGTGACTGTGAATAAATTCTGTACCAAAAAAACCCCACTTAAAAAAAAAAAAAAAGTAACCAAAACAAGTTACTTATTGCAGTCTGAGAAAAAAATTACCTAATTTCAAGTATTTTGAGAACTCTCTAAGGCACATTTGCCCTCCAATAATAAAGACAAGTGTTAGCAGTAATGCTCATAAAATTACTAGCACAACTCTGGTCCTTCTTAGTCACCACTGTTATATTAAAGATATCTGTACTTCCCTAGTTTATACTTATCCCCTTCCACATTACATAATAGTAAATCTTAACATTCCCAACCATCACTATTATTTATTGAGCACCTACCGTATGTAAAGCACAGTGCTGCAGGATACAAAGATACTACCTGCCTTCAGGCCTTACAAACAATCTGAAGAGAGAAGACGCTTTTATGCTAATTTATAGATAGATCTACATTTAAAAAGTGGTTGTCTTTCCCTCCCTCCAGCCTTATTATTTAATGCTGAGATTTTTTTCAAATGTGAAATGTTCTTCATATGGGCTGACAGTTGGCCCACAGGAAAAAAAAAAAAAAAGTATTATTTAGAGAGAAACCAAGGCCAATACACAATTACAATAAGGTTTATAATAAGAGCTACCTTAAATGATTTAACTGATAACAAATCAGAGTTCTGAATACCATTTACTAAAAATATCTAAAATTTTACCTTTACATTCTGACACAAATTTTAGCTCCCATTATCATCTTAAAATTTGTTCTAGGTCAAAGTTCATGTGTTTTTCAACGGAATGTAATTTTCAGCACGTTACATTTGTATAATAATAGCTTGCAATGAAATCTGCAGTACAATTTATTATGGGCTATTTATAAAAATACCCAGTAGAATACAGCCCAGGATAAAAGGTCTTAAACATTTAGGAAGACTTACCTCATCACAGTCTCCTTCAACCATAGCATATATAGCTTTCTTAACCAAGTTAGTACCTAGAATACAGAGCTGAGTATTAATGAAGTAAAAAATGTAATTAGTTTCTTAAAGATACCTAAATTATAATATTCATAAGAAGCAAAGAAATGTCAAATGCTGGGTTCTACCCTGAATGAGATACACAGATTATCTCAAATTAAGTGGGGAAAAAAATTTAGACTTAAAACTGAGAGCCCAATAGGACCTGTGCATAGCAATACAAGTTTCCTCTTGAAAGACCTATCTCCTGATATATATCCTTTTCTCAGGTGTAAATGCTGTTTAATTCCAAGAAAAAAGGTAAGATATGGCCAGAGCAACTCAGGAACTTCTTCAGCTGGTAAGAACTCACTCCATGACCTTTGAGCCAATCTTGCCAAAGATCACACCAGAATTGCTGTGACCCAGAGTGGGCCCAAGACACTGTGTTAGTCTCCACAAACCTTATAGTAAGCCTGGGCACACCAAATGACGTCAGTGGTGTGTCTGTATCCTAGTTTAGGGTCAGATATACTTAGCACATTAAAGGGAAAACAAATGCTAAATCTGATCTTAAGAGAAGAAATCCAAATTTTCTCTCTCAATTTTCAAACCATGAATACAAGCAAGCACACGTTACATGGGCCATACAAAATATGTCTGAGGGCCAGGATGCAATCTTCAAGGCACTGGTTTCTGCCCTCTGAAGTAGCCAGGCAATTTGCCTATCATTTTCCATGAGTCCTTACCAGCTCTTTTTAATACATCAAAGACTCAAACTTGGCTTGTATAACAAGCCCAATTCATTAAACATCTTAGTGGCAAAGTGTAACGCTATAAGAAAAGTTGGCTGAACCTAATGTACTAAGTAAACCTATTCATAATGACTTCTCATGATGTCTCAGATTGTGTGAAGCAGTCTTAAACTGGACACTCATAGTTTAAAAAGAAAAAACTACAAGTGACAAAACTGCTAGTAATTAAATACTGGTACAGGCATCAAACTCTTTTTTCATGAATACTTACTTAGCTTCAGTACCTCTCAGAATGTGCCATGCTCAGACAAGTGCTTATCTACCTGATCCTCCATCTTGAACAAAGAGCCAGTAGGTCTTAGACACTATGACAGCTGTTCTTAACAGGCTTACATCACAGCCACCTTCAGCCCTACTTCTAACAGGACAAATAAGATTCTCAAGGGGAGGGGCTTAAGCATTTGTTTTTAAACCACCCAGATGATTCTAATGACCATTATAAACCATGAGTATAAGATTAACTGCAAAGGCCAGGAAAGGTAGCCCAGGAAAGAGATGAGTTTGGGAATAGTAGTAAGAAACAATTCTCCTTTTTCCTGGTCCTTCCCGAATTGCTAATATAATGTTTGATGACTAGTACTAAATAATGGTAACAATTTCTCCATAATTTTGCCTTGATTGAGGACCATTTAACCCAAGTACACACAGCTGCTTGAGTGCTGTGATCAAGCACCCTAATAATGCTATTAAAAACTGCAGAACTTAGTATAATGCAAAGCAGTTTGGATATGATCAAAAAAATGTCTGGAGATGAAAACTGATCACCTTCTAATTGTTAGAAAGATAATCTCTCAAATAATTAAACAGTAATAAAGGAAACAATTCATTTTTAAAACATTTTGAAAATATTTTGAAATAAAAGCAATCAATTTTCTTCCCTCAGCTTCATGCTCATTTCTACAAACTATTTACATTTAAGTCTTCTGCTTCAAAAAAAAAATGAAAATAACTTAGGCATTTTTTTGTGACATAATATTTTTCTTACCAATGCCATTTCTCCTGTATTTGGAATCCACGGCTAACATGGCTATATAACCTCTGCGGAACATCTTTTTGTGCATATCCAACTTGCAAACGATGGCACCTACACACTCCTCCCCTACCATGGCCTTAAAAATAAACAAACAGTTACAAAGAATACATTGCCATCAGGTATTGCATAATTACCCACAGAAACAGCAGCCAACCATTGGTCAGTGTTTCTGAGGGAGGAAGAAATAATGAGAATTCTAGCAAGAGAGCAGTCACAGAAGTGTCAGAAATCTAAATCCCAGAACTCCTTCAAATGTTCTAGTTTTAAAATCTTTCAACATTCTTTAGGACATGAATTTCTTAGGCTCATTATTAAAGCCTAGGGGGAAAAAAAAAGCAAATTTCCACATGGTAAACATTCAAGTACTTTATGAGGTGCTTACAATTAGTTGCAATAAAGAGCTACATGTTTAAGATCTAGGAAAGGGGAAACATGTGAAAATAATTTTTTAAGAAAGTCTTTTCATTAGATATCACAAAATATTGTGAAACTTATCAACAGAGTACTATAAATTTATATTTAATTATAATAAAGTTTTAGTGAAAGACAGATATAAGACATAATATTTACACCTGAATAATAGTTAGATTTTGATCAGGGAAAAAAAATCTAAAAGAAAAAGGATTATTTTTAAGGTATTCCTTAGATCCTACCCAAGGGGTTTTTGTTATTGAAGGACTACAAAAACTAGATATACGATGGTCTCATTTTTAGGGCTCTACTGACAGTGTGAGTCATTGCCATAAAGCTCACAGAATATCTAGATCTCAAAATCAAAGCTTCATATTAAAGCAAAAGCTGTAATTTTTACAGAGCTTTCTATTTTAATAAAAATGTACAGCCTTCCACACAAAGATTACTTATTAAATAAAAGCTAATCAGCCTCCATTTTCATTAAAATTTCCAGTATCACCATTGAAAATATGTTTTTCAAAAATTCCATCACCAACAAAAAGTTCTAGTAAATATTGTACTCTGGTAAATATAAAGGGCAATAGTTCCAATTGTTTAATAATGTGTCAGACAGAAATACTTGTTTGCTGTAAAGAGCCCTCATAAAAAAAATATGAAAGCTTCAAATCATCTCTTAATAAAATTAACTTTTCAGAAACTATTTCAACAACAAAAACCAGGAATGGGTTAAAAAAAAATCAATAAGCAAAGCCCAATTTACACTTAATACCTCTCTTATCTTGAATCTGTTATGACTTTTTTTAGTTCATCATTCTGTAAATTGATTAAAAAGCTTTTTTCAACTGTGGAGAAATCTTTAGGCAAGATAATTCTAATCCATTTCACGCAAGCCTAAACTAGGTCAGGAGGGATATTAATTTTATTTACTTATTTTAATTGAAGTATAGTTGATTTACTTTGAAGGGATATTAAATTCAACAATCCACACTAATTCATTTCTGTTTTATCAACACATTCCAAAATTATTTGGGGTCAATAAACCTCTAAAATTGTTATTTCCATTTTCATTCATGATAAATCAATCTGGTTCTTTCAAAATTCTTTTGAGAAGTATAATTTCTTTCTGTATTAAGTCCTGAAACATATACAAAAGTTGCCTGGTTGAACAGCATTTTCTGATTTGAACATAACTTATTTCAAATAGATGTGTGTGGTTTGTGTGTGTGTGCATATATCAGAGATGAGAGGTACATTAAAAAATTTTTGACCTGACCTCATAAGCTAGGAGAAATGGAAATCTATACCAATCTATGATACAAAATTATAGGACAGCTACATTTCACAGTTAATAAACCATCCAAAAGGGGAAAAAATTAAAACCACTAGACACAATATAACTGGACAATACTTTCAAACTGGATAGGCATTTCAAACAAATCTTCTTTGTCCTCGGACAAGAAAGTAATAAGCAAACAAAGTATTATATTAGTTCACTTAGACTAGATTGAGTTCTTACTAATCAAGAATCTATAGGAACAAAAATCAAGTTGTACACATCATTTAAAAATAAAAGCCCAATATATGATTCACTGTTATTAGTAAGATGTTTAGTGAGGAAGGCCAATTCTGTATTTTTTCTGTAAATTGCTGATGAATATACACTTACAAGAATCACTGAACTGCATGTTAAGTTTTTACAAATAAAAGCTTCTGCACATAAATTTGGAACTCATGCTATTAAAATGTGTTTTTTTTCAAGGATGGGAACTGAAAAATTCCAGGCAAGATTAAAATTTAACTCTACAAGGCCAAATGCTTGTCAATCTATAAAACTTGAAAAATACAAGCTGTGTGAAATACAGATTCCCAAATTCCAGAATATCACAAATAGGAAAACAGAGGAATCTGGAAATTTAAATTTAGAACAAATAACAGAAGTACTACAGTATATCACTGGTAATAAGTTTAAGAAGTTCAAAAAGGCACCAACAACTGAAAATACCATGAACTCAAAAGAGACAAATTATTTAAGTACAGAGTAAATGACAGTGCCTCCCATTTGTACAGTACCATACTTTCACATCTGTTACAATTATTAGGAAGAATCATTAGAAACTGTCACTTTTGTTAGTCAAATATGGTCAAGTATTGGCGATTTTCTAAGGTCCAACCACATATATTCCATTTGATCCACTGCAGGTTACTCATGGAAACCAGGAACATTCTGAAGATTTCTAGTCTCTTAGTATTGTTGTCTGCAAGGACAACTATTACTTGGTGAAGCATAACTTGGTGACACAAGGATCTTGGCTGAATGACTCAAAGGTATGTCATTTTTCAGCTTCTTAGTTGTTTCCATAATGACAGGCCAGGAGACCTGGGTTCTAGCTTTACATCTCTGGACCCTAAACATCTGGAGACGCGAACATTTTAAGTCACTCTGGTCTTTAATTTTTTTTCATTAAAAAAAAAAATTAAGCTGAACTAGATTATCTCTAGGATCCTTTATAGTTCTAAAATAATATGAATTGAAATAAACATACACTTATATTTGTTTTAAGTTAGTTCTCATGAGAAATTCAAATTTTTTAAACGCCAATATAAAGGCCCCAGTTCCAAATGGCCTGATTGTTTAACTATTGTTTTATGTTCAATACGTCTAGATCCATACTTGCATTAGTAAACCTTACAGGTCAACCACTTGCATATTATCACAATTTCTAGATATTGAGAGTTTAATGTTAAACAAACTGGCTATTAAGGGTTAAAGTTCAAATTAGCTGTTGAATTGGGAGGAGTCTATGTAAAATCAAAGTAAAGTTTACTAATATTCAGTTTATCAGAGTTTAAAATGGCAGACAAGTTGAGAGAGGTCTAGGTAATACCAGAACTCAAAAGCTGACTAATCATCACACATACACAACTATTTTCTGGAATTAACAGAAATACATACACTATTTCAATTTAAACTGTAACTAAATTGTATGCTTTTGTGAATTAACTTACAATTAAATCAATCTACAATCTTCAGCATTTATAATGGCATTTGATATGACATTTATAATAATGCTATGAAAACCATCTTCCCATATTCATTTGACACAGACGTGTCTTAGAACTTCTATTTTGATGCAATGGTTAGAATCCTGTAAGAGCAGTTTTGTAGAATATAAAATAGGTCCCAGTTTAAACAAACATACTAAACTGAAGTTTAGCAAAGTGAACGCAGAAAATAGCACAGCTACCATTATCAACAATACTGAGGTTATATTTTCAGATCACTACCAAGCTATAGAATCAAAAAGACAGATTTCTAAAGTATTGTCAAAGCATCTTACAGGGAATTAGTAAATGCAATTAAGTCAATTCTAAAACAGCAAATAATGGTAGTGGCTTTTCCCTTCACATATCGTAAAGCACTCCTTAAAAGCATGTTGTCTTTCTTCAATAAAATTCAATGGAAACAACATGCTTGTGAGTACATGATATAAAGCACATACCTGCCATCAATATTTAAGTGAAAGGTTTCATACAGACTGAAATTGGTCAATATTATTGGGAAACTATTGGTACTACCAGTACTACGTAAGTCAAAAAAAAAAAAAATTCAGCTTGTTTGGTTAAGCCAAGTCTTTTTTACTCATATATTAAGCAAAAAATTTCTGTCAACTATATTACACACAAGCCAGCAATAGTACTAGAACTTAAGCATATCTATGACCAGCTTCTTTTAAAAAAAGAAAAAAAAATTAGATTACTTAACAATTTCACAGTTTCCTACACTCCCAAAAAGGGTATTTTGTTCAAGTTTCTGGAGTCTTTCAGCCACCAGAAGTGTTAGTAGCACCTTCTGCAACCGTGCACCAGAAAGCAGGCTGGCTACAACTGCTAACTGCCCTGCTGAAGTAAAAGGAAACAATCTCCATAATTATGGAATACGCTTCTAAGATTTAATTCTCCAGTGTGGCCACAGCAAGTTTACTGACAATCATGTTCACCAAAACATGTTTATGCATACACTCTTCCCTGATTATGGCTGTAATTGAGAGATTAATAAGGCCTGTATCCGAACAGAACCATGTTCAAATTAAATGACTGCAAAGTGCTTTGAGGATGAGGGAGGATAATTAAAGACGGTTAAACATGATTATAAGCTAATGTAAACAGGATACAAGACCCCCAACATGCAACACACAGGCTTATTGCATTTACATCAGTATCAAGTTAACCCGGATCATGAACCCTTACCTCCAAAGCAGTTTCATTAAATAATTAGAAGTGCATACACGCACTTTACATCACGTAACATACTATGAAATGCAGGATACATCCACTGCCACTCCTGCCCTCACACTCCCTGCCCCGCACGGCCTGGATCTCTCTGCTGGGTTCACCCTATTTTCGTTCCACCCACTTACCAAGAAGCACAGCTGTGGCCAGTTGTGGATAAAATATCTATAGGTATAAATGGAGTAGGGTTCAGACAGATCTTTGGTGATCAGTCTCATGATATCGGGCATTTGCAGCTCGGATTCATATCGGACATAACGTATAGTCCGATCCTCCCCAGGCTCAACCTCCCGGCCTGAAGGGCTTCTCAAACTGCAGCCGGCGGTCAGGGATGAAGACAGCAGCCGCACCTGCTCGTCTTCCTCCTCCTCCTGCTCCGGGCCCTCCGCCAGTCCATTGCGGGCCGCCGCGGGATCGCTCGCCGCCGCTGCCTCTGCGGGGCTGGGGAGCGCAGTTCTTGCATTATTGGGGAGGCAGGGAGGGGGGCTCTCGCCCGAGTGTACCCCGGCTCCTTTTGTTGCAGTCGCTCTGGGGCCCCCGGCGGGGGTGGCCGTGACCGTGGCCGCCTCGGCCGCGCTCAAAACCTTGCTCTTGAGGGAGGCGGCCGTCCGGAGGTGCCGCAGTTCGGGGTTGATCAATCCGTTGAGCTGCAGCTGCTCCTGCGGCGGCTGGGGGCAGCGGAGGCACGGATGCCCCTTGGCCGCCGCCGTCGCCTCGCCGCCCGCCAGGCTCCCGCCGCCGCCGCCGCCGGCTTCGTGCTCCTCGTCGTCCTCCTCGTCCTCGCTGCAGCAGGCGAGGGCGGCCCCCGCCGGGAAGGGACAGCGGGGCTCGGCCGCCGCCGAGGCCGGAGGTGCTGGTGGTGGGAGGAGGCTGCTAGGCCCAGGCGGTACCTCCGCCATCCTAGAGGAGACACAGACCGAGAGGGGAAGCCATGAGACCCGGCGGACAAGCGCGGAGTAGAGGGGGCAGGGGGCGGCCAGGGTTGGGGGGGAAACAAAGGCAGAAACCGTCCCTCACAGAGCTGGCGCCCCAATTCCGCGGGCCCCCCCAACTCTTCAGCGCCGCCCAGCTGCTCAGCCGGCCACCGTCCCCGTCCGCCCGCGCCCATCCGCCAGCCCTGTCACCCGCGGCCCCTCCCCGTCCCCACCGCAGGCTCACCCCGCACAGGTCCCCGCCGCCACTGCCGCCACTCCTCTTCCTCCTCGGCCGCCGCCGCCTCCCGCACCGCCGCGGCTGCCTCCACCGCCGCCAAGCCTCACACTCAGCCGCCGTCGCCGTAAAGCGCCTCGGCTGTTACCCCGGGTAAAGTTTCCTGGGCCTGGCTTTACGACACTTCCCTGCCTGCCGGCTGCCGGGGCCGAGGGAAAGGGGCGTGGAGGGAGGTGACCTGTGGAGGGGCGGGGACGAAGGTGTCTCCTACGGGCCCCGGGGGAGACCGCGTGCTAATGGGTGGGGCTGTAGGGCGGGGAAGTTGCAGAGGGCTTTGGAGTCACCAGCTCCCAACCCCACTGTCCTCGGCCTTGGGGCTCAACCGCGGATCTTGCAACGCGAGGCCCGGGAAGGATGGGCGGGACAGGCGCTCCCACGGTGCTGTCGCGAAGCCCGCCCGCTCCGGGCCTGCTGCCCCGGCCTTGGACAAGTCTCCTAAAAATGCTTTTCCTCGGCTGTACAACGTTTAACCTTACCTCTGACCGGGGGCGGGGGGAGGGCTACCCGCGTCCCTTAAAAATGGAGCAAATCTGGAGAGAAAAATCCCTGAAAAGGAGAGGAAGTTAAAAACTTTGAACTGTGAAAAATATGGGAATGACTGATGAAACCTGGTCGTTTGCAATGTGAATTAGGTTTAGTCTTTGCCGCTTCGAAGCAAGAGAAAGTGGACAGGTAGTCCTCTTCCTCTCTCCTTATCCCCTTCACCCCGCCCAGGAAAACTGGAAGTAAATGGGATTAACAGGTGCGGGGGCAGCTGCAAACACGCCTGGGGAAGAGTTAGAGATGTTGAAAGAGAGTGACAATGGCTAAGAAGCACATTCCTAAACCTGTGACCCGAATTGTGACAGGGTGAGAAGCACCAGTCAAGAGGTGTCCTGAACCTGCTCCCAGCCTTCTCTTAACAAGTGGTCCCCCTGCGCGGATGCAGAGGGAAGAGAACTGCCGCACGCGCCTGAGCGGGAGGTTCCGCTCTTTCCGCTCTGGTCCACAGCCACGATTTTCATAAGAGAAACACAGGTAGTGTTAACTCACCAGCACACTGAGGAAGTTAAGTTTTTTAAACTGAATGTAGAACCGGGCAGGTATGCAGCAGATGAATGTTTTCAGGGATATAATTCTCTGACTGCAATTTTTGCCGTAATCTAAAGTAAAAAGAAGAATACATTGTAGCGTAGCTGTTGGATAGCCGTTAAGGTCCTTGTCACCAAAGATGTTAAGCAAGTACTATCACCTTCTATCTAGAAGGTCAACCTATAGTGATAAAAATAATATAATGTGTTACTATGTGCCAGGCACTGTCCTAAATATCTTACATGTATTTATTAACTCATTTATAGGTTTTTATAGAAATACATCTGTGCACAAATAGACATGTAGAAGCTTATTTATTTCAGCCTTTTCTATAGTAGGAATAAATAATTCCAGACCACCTAAGTATCTATCAATACAGGAATGATCTTATGATACATAAATACTATAGAATATTACTGTTAATTATGTAATTGTTTAAAAGATTGAAACAGACATATATTGGCACTCCTCCCGCTACTATAGCTGCATTGCAGATTACCCCACAGCATGTGGTATAAAACAACTACTTATGCTCACAGATTCTTGTGGGTCAAGAATTCATACAGAGCACAACAGGGATGACTTTCTCTATTCCATCGTGCATAGGGCTTCAGGTGGAAGACTGGAGGCTGAGGACTGGAATCATCTAAAAACTTTTCACTCTCCTGTTGATGGTTGTTGCTGGCTGGAGACCGCAGTTTGGGAGACCGCAGTTTGATCTCATGTAGACCATGTTGTCTTTTAGTATGGGCTAGTTTGGGCTTCGTCACAGCTTAGTGGCTGGGTTCCAAGGGCAGGTGTGCTAACAGAGAGAGAGAGCCAGGTAAAAGCATATTGCCTTTTATCACTGAGCCTTAGAAATTATGCAGTGTCATTTCTGCTGCACTCTATTTGTCCAGGTTCCAGAGGAGGGAAAATAGACCCTATCTCTTGATTGGGAAGACGCAAAGTTCTTAAAGAGCATGTGGGACCAGAAGTATTGGCTGTGGCGTCTTTGGAAATTACAAGTTGCCACAGGTGCTTACATGGAAAGACCTCCTAAATACCTTAAGGGTAAATAAATGAGATGTATAATAAGTACAATGTGATCCCATTTATGGTTTTTAAAAAGTACAAAACAAAGCTGTATTTCCAAGTGTACATACAATGTTTAAAGATATGTCTGTTTCAAACCACAATTAAATATTTGTGTAGTTTTATTTTACATGCCATGTGGTTCTTATTCCTACTAATCCTATCTGTTATACATAAAGCCATGAATATGAGTGTCCTTAGCTTTGTTTTATCCTAAATGAAAGAAAAGGCATGTATCAAATTTGAGGGCTATAGAATTTAATCAAAGTATGAATATTAGTATATTGTTTTACCACCTGTAATCCTGGAACACTATGAGATTCCCAGGTAAAGTGTTTTAGTTAACAATTTGATTCTTCCCCTTGAACTTGTGGTGGGGAGGGGTGAGTGCTGACAGTCTGCTCTTTGACCCTCTTTCCCTTTGAGAACAGTGGTTGGCAATCCCCATTGTAGGCACAGATTTTGCTTGTAGAACTGAGGCCCCAGGAGAGTATGAGGAACCGGAGAGCGCTATGGTCAAATGGTTCCCATTTCTAGTACTTTCAACCTCATTCTAATTTTCATAACCTGCCCAAAGACATGGACAGGCTGATTCACAAATCTCCAACTGGACTGGGGAGAATTAGGTATTCCTACCTACATATTAAAGCTATCGAAAACTCTCGGTTTTCAATTTAGCTATGCTCCCAGCACAGCACTCTAGAATTATCTTACCTGTCTTCCAGGCTTGCTTCATCCAGCAGCAGCTATCCTTGACCACTACAGTGCTTGCTTCACACTCCTTCTCAGCAGATGATTCTGCCACCGTTTCACTAAGAAAAATGAAGTATTCCATAGGTGCACTCCCTCAATGTTCTCCCCTCCTATAAATGCATCTATATCTGAACTTACTCTTAACCTCCTTCCCCCTAGTCTTAGTGGGAGGGAGACGGCCAGTTCTTCAAGACTAATGCCTCCCTCCACCTGTGAGCTTGATGCCATCTCTTTCAGTCTTCTTTGGGACTTGTCCCATCATTGTTTCTCTCTCCTGAATTGTCAATGGTACCTTTGCTAGCTACTGCCTCAAAGTTTATAAATGTGCTCCATCTGGAGACCTGCTACCCTGGTTTCTTCCTCTTCTTTCCATCACAGTGAAACTGCTAGTCTGCAATAGATATGTAGCCACTCACTGTCTCCACTCAGGTGCAAGTTTGCTCTTCAGCCAATTGGTTGGCTTCCACCTCAGCCCTTCCACTAACACCTTTCTGGCAAAAGTCATGCTTTATGGGAATTCCCAGGCGGTCCAGTGGTTAGGACTCCACCCTTCCACTGCAGGGGGCATGGGTTCCATCCCTTGTCGGGGAACTTAGATCCTGCAAGCCGCAGAGGTTGGCCAAAAAAAAAAAGAAAAAAAAAGTCACCCGTTATAAAGGCTAGACCCAATAAACTCTTTTCCACTCTCGTGTCACTTTATTCTTCCATGGCATTTGATCCTGCTGTGCTCTACTGAAAACTCTTTGCTTGGCTTCTGTCATACCACTATCCTTTGCCCTCCTTCTCTGAACATTCCTTCTCTGTTTTTCTTGATAATAGTGGTCTACAATCATAATAGTAGTAGCTAGCGTTTATGTGGGCCTACCCCATACCAAGTATGTTATAAGCAGTAGCCCATTCAGTTCTCACAATAACCCTATGATGTATGCAGTATGAATTGGTGGTTAGAAGCCAAACCAGAATTGAGGTTCCAGCCTATTACTGTGTCAATTACTGGAAAGGGGCTGGGCTTACTTTTATATCAACTAGGTCTATTTGGGGCTGAGAGTAAGATGAGCTTCTTCTGATTATGGCTTGGAGGGTAGGAGGGAGGCATAAAGAAATGTCTATAATAAAAGTGGCTTCAAATCCTGGCTCTGCCACTTACTAGCTATGTGGTCTTGGACAGCTTAATGTTTCTGGACTTCAGATTCCTCTTATTGAACGTAGGTAATATATTACATGCCTCATAGAATTTTGGAAGTGTTAAATGAATTAATATATGTAAAGTGTTTTAGACTAGTACAAAGCACATAGTAAGGCCTCAGTAACTTTTAGCCTGTCTCCCATCCCACCCTCCATCCTCAGCACTTCTGCCACTCCTGTCCTCATAAAATGCAAACTGATTATGTCAGTCTCCTGTTTAAATCTCTTCAGTAACTCCCCATTGCCAAATAATCAAATCTAAACTTTGGTTGGGGTACTTTGGCCACAGATAACAGAAAAAACAACTCAATCTAGTTTTTAAATAAGTGAGTGAATTAGATCATGTAAAAGAGATCAGAAGCAGGGTGAAGTTCAGGGTTAGTTGGTTCAATGATATTATTGAGAATCCAGGTTTTTTCCTCTCTTCTGCCATTCATAGAGTCAGCTCCATCCTAAAGCTGGTTTAGAACAGACACGTTGCTCATTACAGGGACTGAGTCTGTGAAACTAGTCCAGGAAAGTTAAATTGTTTTGTTTGAATATTGCATTAAAACACAAACTATGTGAAATTAAATGCTTGTTTTATTACTTTTTTTCTGAATGAGGAAGTATAGAAACGATCAAGACATTGAAAATCTAGACTTAGCACGATATGAATGTAATGCTAAGAATAGTGCCTCAGGACTCACTGGGGTGGGTAAGTCTCTAGTCCTAATATATTTTGATTTGTTACTCCTTTTAATATGTGTACAAAACTGTAAAACCTAAAGTGCAACCACAGTGAGGAAATAAAAAGAATATGGTGACCAAGATATTTGTAATGTTATATTTATACACTGTAATGGAAGTCTCCAAGTAATCTCACAGCTGCTTCTCAGAGTTCCCATAGGACAAACCTTTGAAGTTCAGGGAGTGGCTAATGGTCCCTTTGATCTCCTTAGTCTTTTTGCACTTCAGGGAGCTTTGGAGGAGGACAGTTTTGCTTATCACTGGGCCTATTGTTCAAGCAAAAGAAAAAGCAACTTCCTAGATCTATTGAGATAGGTGGTGCAGGTGAGGGACTTTCCCAGACTAGCTGTCTGAACTGCTGCTTATGGCCTGACTATTTCAAGAGGTAATTCTGCCCAAGTTAGCCTCTCCCCTAATCCAGGTCGAGTAACTATACGGTTAGTTAATTGCCTCTAACCTCTCCTTTAGTCTTGTTTTAAAATGTCATTTTATTTGTGCTTGGCATAATAATATGTGCGTTAATTTACTTTCTAAGCCATTTCGCAGACTATTCTTTTTTTTTTTTTTTTTGCCACGCTGTGCAGCGTGTGGGATCTTAGTTCCCCAACCAGGGATCAAACCTGTGCCCCCTGCAGTGGAAGCCCGGAGTCTTAACCACTGGACCACCAGGGAAGTCCACAAAATATTCTTTAATAAAATTGTTTCCCCTTGAGAAATACGAAAAACTTTGAACATAAGGATATTTAAGTTAAATTTAAGATGATTATAGTTTTGTAGTGTCTCCTCGTAGCATCTGCATTAAAGGTCATTGCATTATTAAATCTATTCAGTATAAAATATTTTTAAGTATATCTGTGCTGCATGAAAAATATTCATGCCTATCCTTGAGTCTTAAAACAAATTTTGAAACAACTGCCTACACATAAAGGAATTCATTTTATTACAGAAATTTTTTGATAACCCTTGGTGTTTTAATGAAAGTAATACACACTCATTCTGAGAGAAATCCTGAAAAATGTAAGGAAGAAAAGCGGTTTACATGTGCTGATCCTCAGAAATAATCACAATTTACTCTTCAATGCATTTCCTTTTAATTTTGTATTATGTAAATACAGTATATATTATGAAATTTCTTTTTATGTGGGAGAGATTAGCTTATTCTATGTATGTAATTTGTGTACTTTGTAAAGAAACTTAATATTATATTAATAATATTGTTATTTTCCCATGCATTTAAAGATAACTATTTTATGAATCGTAATTTATTTAGTCCCCTATTGTTGAATGAAGGTATCCTTTTTTTTTTTAAGAATTAAAAACAACTGGCCAGGGCTTCCCTGGTGGCGCAGTGGTTGAGAGTCCGCCTGCCGATGCAGGGGAGACGGGTTCGTGCCCCGGTCCGGGAAGATCCCACATGCCATGGAGCGGCTGGGCCCGTGAGCCATGGCCGCTGAGCCTGCGCGTCTGGAGCCTGTGCTCCGCAACGGGAGAGGCCGCAGCAGTGAGGGGCCCGCGTACCGAAAAAACAAAAACAAAAAAAACTGGCCAGTGTATCAGAGTGTTTTTTTTTTCCACTACAGGCTTGAAAAATTAATTTGAAAAATTTCTTGAAGCATTTGTGCATGTACACATATATATGTTAAGTGAGTACAAGATGCAGGACTAAAGTGCTGAGTGGAGAACTCCCAGCATCCCCAGGACCACCACCATCACAACATGTGTCCTCTTTATTTTGATATGCACTTGCATCAATTAGAGTACCTCTTTAAAGAAAGTTTGGAGAAGTTGAATATAATTAGGCTATTTCTCTTATTCATGCACTTATTCATTCATTCAGTAAATATTTATTGCTCCCTGGTCATACATTGTAGTATCAAGGTGAACGGGGGAGACTCAGCCCTGGCCCTCACTGAGCCTGCAGTCCAGATGAGAAGGACAATTAAACCAGAGAATTTAATTATATACAGAAAGGGCTTTGACAAGGGAAGCAGTGATTATAATAGGAGCACACGGCGGGTACAGCTAAGTTTTCCCGATGAAGGTGACATTTAACCAGAGACTTGAAAAGTAAGCAGGAGTTAGCTAGATAAAGGAGACAAGATGAGTCCAACCTGAGAGAACACCTGAGGAAAAGCCTGGTGAATGTCAGAATGCCTGGAATGTGCAGTGGAAGCTGAAGAGGAGGCTAGAGATGTAAGCCGAAGCCAGATGATAAAGGGCCTTGTCAGCCACCATAAGGAGTTTAGAGTTTATCCCCAGGGGCACTGGGAATCTGCTGAAGGTTTGCTCTTTGAAAAGATCACTCTTGCTGCAGTCTGGAAAATTGTTGCAGGACTGCATGTAGAAAGACCAGCTCTTTAGCTCCAATCTAGCTGATAAGTTCCTACATGAGGGCTGGAGGTGAAATGCTGTAGCCATCCTTCATTTCTCTCAGCCATTCATCACATTTAGCTTCTGACCCTTTTCAACCAGCCTAGCACATATTTAGCATTTAATAAATGGTTGTTGCTTTGTTTGCTCTTTTACGTGTTTGGAGAAGGAATCATCCATCACCTGACTCTTTTTCTCTTCTAAAGGATGAAGTGTTAGGAGAGAAAGTATCCATCCTAAGAACTTTCCCCACTTTTTCACTGATCTAGGGACCCCTCTACTTTTCTTCAGTGGCTCAACTGGCTACATCTGAGCTAGTTTCTGAGGTCTTAGTTTCCTTTACAAAAGCTTTCTGAGCTTGTACAGAAAGCCCGAAAAATTCCAGATCTGAAGGCAGTACCTCAATTCTGCTGATATTAGGAACATGGGGACTTCCCCCATTATAACAATAATACATTATTCAACAATAAAACATGGTAAAGTACCAACAAGTGAAATACAGAAAAAGCTACCATAGTGCTATCCCCAAATGACAACCACTATTAATACTTTAAGGCATTTTTTTTTTAGACTTTCTTTAGTCTTGGGAGAACTGCTTTTAGAAAATCATTGTGATACACACACACGTGTTTATATCCTGAATTTTTTAAACTTAACATCATAACAAAAATTGTATTATTTTAAATATTAAATTAAAATTTTAATTGTTGCAAAAAATTCCATTGTATCATTCTATTCCAATCTAATTCAACACACAGTCATATTTAGGTTGTTACGAATGTTTGCACTTCAAATAATACTATGATTAGTAGTATGAGCATTAAGTTTTGGGGGTACTTAAGTTTGTGCTTTTGAGATAAATTCCTAGAAGCAAACCTGATAATCCTTTTTTAAGGCTTTTAACATATACTGTCAATTTGACTTACCAAATAAGGAGTGTACCAAATTTACCTTTCAACATATGAGAGTACCTGTTTTAATTAGGCAACTTTTAAAAGAAAACTGCTAATTTAATACACAAGGAAAAAATCATAGAAAATAATTTAAAATGTTAACAGTGCTTTTATGTACCCATAATAACTAAGTGAGCTAAAGGGAGAAACTGACTGCAAGGGTATTAAGCCAGACCTATATTAATAGGCTAATTGGCTGCATTTTCCATAACTTGGTAAAGTGGGTAGTTAATATCAGGGTTTTAGTATTCCTTGACATAATTCTAAATTTTTCTTTATGTAATTACTTCTGCTTAACTCTGCTTTTTGTTAACTTTAGCTCATAGTATTTTATAAATTAATTCAGAGATTTAAAGGAGTAGAATGTATCACAAGCCATAGCACTAACATTAGTTTCTGATTTATATGGTTTTGAATATAAGGCTTTGAAGTTCATTTAGTACTGAGTTAATTTTAGATTGAAAAGTTACAAGCTGAATATTAAATTGATAATAATAATGATTTAGCTAGAGAAAACACAAGAGGGCAATCTTGCACAACAGTAAAATATCTTTGCATAAGATAAAAAATAATTCAACATTTTTAATCAACTGTGATTTTTTTTCAATAGACATTTAAAGTCTTATCAGTATGTATTATCTTTTTATTAAGTAATAGAAGTGTGGCTTTGCAAAGAAATTTAGTGTCAACAAACATATAATAAATTTTGCATGTATTTCAATTATATTTTTTAATCCTGGAAAGAAGTGAATCTATTTTCCATTATTGGAACCATATGGCCTGGTTTCAGTTGATAAGAAAGCAAGGAAGTAGATCTGCTGTAGAAGAGACACCAAAAGTATATTTTTTTCTCCTGGATTCACCATAGATATATATCTCAAAATGGAAATTGTTTTATTTTTTCTGATTAGGAATATGTGATCCATTAAATCTCAAAAAAAAGGCTATTTTTTAAAAAATAAAAATTAATGAATTGCTAAAGGCAGGGCCTGGTCTAATGATTAGATCCCAAAATTCACGTATGATCTTTTACGTACTTTAATTTTCTGACACTTAAATAGGACTGTAATTTCGGTTAACTCACTAGGCCCTAAAAATTAAGGGTATGAGAAAATGAGAGGTTTAAGACAATTGCATGTACTTTTGCAAGTGCAAATTCTGAAAGATCTTAATTTCATCTACGAAGGAAACACAGATAGTATCTGTGTGGTCTTACTTCCCATACCCCTGTGGTCCTTCTCCACTCAAACTAATTTAAAGTTTAGAATGTCAAACTGGATAAAAAAGGAATAGAAATAGGTATTTTTCTGAACATACTGGTAGGAGCAAGCCTTAAAAATTCTGCGATCAAGTACCTGGTACTTAGAAAAGCAATATAACAATAGTTAATCACATGGAATTTGAATCCTCAGTTTCTGCCACATATTAGCTGTGTGACTTTGGGCAAGTTCTTAACCTCTCTGTGCCTTATTTTCCCTATCTGTATAATGCAGTTATAATGGTACACATCTCATGAGGTTTGTTGTGAGACTTAATATGTAAATATTTAGAGCAGTATCTGGTACAAAAGTAAACTTTATATAAGTATTTGCTGTTATGCAAGGGAGCCTAGGAAAATCTCTAACGGAAGTAAGAACCCAGATATTAGAATATGAAATGTAGGCAGTAACCCAGTTGGACATACAAAAGAGGGTCCTCAAGACCAATAAGAAGAAAAATTCATATTATAACCATTTCTCAAGCTACCCTTGGCTAAAGGTTTTCTACAGTTCCTAGGGAGAAGGAATCCAAAATTAGCAGCAGCAACTTACGGAATGGTACAAGAGTTTTGTTCATGTTAACCATGTAGAAAACCATACCTGCTTCTTCTCTCACTATGAGGAATGGTGAGTCATTCTAAAGTACTTTTCTTTAATGCTCATAAACCTCTCTATTAAAGAGTCCTCAGGGTCTAGTACTGTTATTGATAGGATCTGAACTGATGAGTATTATTTGAATGATAGAGTTAGGATATGGGTTTTCCAAGAGGGCAAATGAGATACACAGCAGCTTATAGGAGTTGCTTTAACAAAGCTTATTTCTGCCATATGCAACATGACTTGCAGTGGAAGATAGTTCACTCAGGTCACTTTCATATTCAGAAAATAGTCTTTCTTTGGGGAAAAAAAAAAAGAAAAACCCTGAAATTGGAAACCCAAGACATGCCGGTTCTATTCTTACCACTGCCATTGCTCTGTTCTGAGAACAGGCAAGGGATTCTCCATGATTCTGTTTGTTCTTTAGGTGAATTTCTCATCCCCATTATCATGGTATCTAAATTGTTTGAAAAATCTGAGTAGAAAGGTAAATGAGTCATTAAGAAAATTATTAACAATATTATACTTGTGCTTTGCATTATTCCATGTATATTTTAGTTTCCACTTTAGACACTGTGGTTAAAATCTTACAATATCTTGGTAGGAAGAAACAATTATAGTAATTTAAGAGCTTGTGCACATTTCTACAGAGATCGTTTTGGAACATCAATGAAAATTTCTTTCATATCCTTGTGGTGCTTGAACGATTCTGAGTACTATTGGAGTTTGAGAGGCTCCCGGTGTGCTGGAAAGATTTTGCAGGGAAGACTGCCTGATTGACTTCATTATAAGGTAAATTGGTGAATTGCCTAAAATCTACAGCTTTAACTTTCCAAGTTCTAGCATTTAATTTCTAGGTTCTGGTCTGAGTGGATCAGACCAACCAAATTTATAAGAGACTGATGTATAAATGTAGCAAACACTGTGCAAAAGATAAACACAATCCCCATCCTCACTGAACTTAAGGGAGAGAAAGAGTAAACAAAGAGACATACAACTAATTATTAAATTTAAAACTCAGAGTAAAAAAGTCCTCAGAGTTATAAAGCACATGACAGAGCATGCTCATCCAGCAGCTCATGAAGAAAGACCTTTTACTTTAAGGTTTACAATTTGGCCTTTTGTTTATTTAGTTAAGTATGTGTTATCATACTGTAATAATTTGCTGTGTCTGTCTCCACAATGGATGTATCTGTTCCATAGACTTGTAATTTGCAGTTTGCTTATCAAGGTTCTCCAACTTCAAATTGCATCTTCAGCTTCTGCTTTTTCTATACTTTCATACAAGCCATTTCCAATTGTTGACGCATTCTTTAAATATGGCAATACCACAGATCAAGTTAGGTAAAAGTAAGGAGTTCTTTCGGGCTCAGAGGCTTGTCTTTCACTCTGTACTAATGTTATTGGTCCGAGTCTCTGAATTTGTGGCTTCCTTAGTGCCACAGTACAAACACTCAAGGCAAAAACAAAATAAACCATTCCAAAGTTAATATATGCTCTTATCAAAATCCTGTGCCTTTGAAGTAGCAGGAAATAGCCACCCAGCTGTGGTATAAAAATTCATAGCAGCAGAATTCACAAAAGCCACAAGGTAGGAACAACCCAAATGTCTATCAACAGATGAATGGATAAACAAAGTATGGTATATATACATACAAAGAAATATTATTCAGTCTCAAAAAGGAAAAAAAGTTCTGACACATGGTACAACATGAATGAATCTCAAAGACATTATGCTAAGTGAAATAAGCCAGACACAAAAGGATAAATATTGTATAATTCTAATCATATGAGGTACCTAGAATAGCCAAATTCATAGAGAGAGAAAGCAGACTAGAGGTTACCAGGTGCTGAGGGGAGAATGGATAGTGTTTAATGAGTACAGAGTTTCTGTTTGGGATGATGAAAAAGTTCTGGAAATGGATAAAGTTGATAATTGCACAACATTGTGAATGTAGTTAATGCCACTTGTACACTTAATGGTAATTTTTATGTAATGTGTATCTTACCATAAGAAAAAAGAATACAAAAACAAAAAGCAAAACCAGAGACTGTGTGAAAGGTGGAGGGAAAATATAGTCACCTGTCCAGATGCTGTCACCATGGGATGCCTAATGTCTTGTAGGTCAGTACTGCTTTCTGTTATAATGCTAAAACATTTTTTAAAATCCTTTCTTAATTTTCTCTTTCAGCACTCAATCTTCTCACGCCTATTAGCTACCTTATAGTTGTTTTATTCTGTCACTCAAAGTATTTTCTGCATGTAAGCAATACTGTTGTTATCATTATCATCATTATTATTAATTCTTGGATTGCATTCATTGTTCTGGTGTGCCATTTATATTGAGGGCTTGATGTACTCACCATTAACCTGTAAAAACATGGATTACAAGGAGAGTATGATAGGATAGTGCTGATGACAGTATAGTAATTTTGTGTGATTCTATTGAGCCTTCTTTCTTAGTATGTCAGCACTATCAGATAGAATTGCAGCTTTCTTTTTTTTTTTTTTTTTTTTTGCGGTGCTCGGGCCTCTCACTGTTGTGGCCTCTCCCGTTGCGGAGCACAGGCTCCGGACGCGCAGGCTCAGCGGCCATGGCTCACGGGCCTAGCCGCTCCGCGGCATGATGGGATCTTCCCGGACCGGGGCATGAACCCGTGTCCCCTGCATCGGCAGGCGGACTCTCAACCACTGCGCCACCAGGGAAGCCCAGAATTGCAGCTTTGCATCTAGTTTGTGCTCCTTAGAAAGGACATGGGCTCCGGTTGACCTCAAGAGAAAGCCTGGAATAGGATAAAGTCCACAAAGAAACTGCAGGACTGAAGATGGTCGTTTCAGTTCGAGAAAACACTTTTTACAAAATTATTGGGAACATATGCCAAGCTTTTTTCTTCTTCTAACACCTACTTGGTCTTGTAGAAATATTTTAATCACCATAAAACATGCTTACTATGCTACACATTGGGAACAGGGCAGACCTGTTTTGATTTATTGATTTCATGAATTTCAAAATTAGTTAAATCTCTTAAAGAACTTCCTTTTATGATTTAAAAGGATCATAAGAAAATATAACACTATTCTTGAAATAATGGAAATTATTTACAGATATCTTTTATTATTTAAAAGTATAAAATAATATATTTTCAAGAAAAGCAAATGTAAGACAAATAGGAAAGTTTGCAAGAAAAGCAAATGTAAAACAAGAAAAGCAAATGTAGAACAAGAAAAGCAAATGTAAAACAAGAAAAGCAAATGTAAAACAAATAGGGAAGTTTCCCACTCTGCCCCATTGCAGACAATACGTCTCCTCTGATATAACCAGTGTTACAGGTATATCTAATACATATACATGAAATAAATAAACAACATAATAAATAAAATTATATATGCTATGAATATAAAATAAACAAAAAGACATTCTACAACTTGGTGTTTCATAATTTTTTTTCTTACTTTAACAGGAGCTTTTATTTATGTTTTCTTATTGAAGTATAGTTGCTGTACAATATTATATAAGTTACAGGTGTACAATATAGTGATTCACAATTTTTAAAGTTTATATTGCACTTGTAGTTATTATAAAATATTGGCTGTATTCCCCGTGTTGTGCAATATATCCTTGTAGCTTATTTTATACCTAACAGTTTGTACCTCTTAATCCCCTACACCTATGTTGCCCTCCCCCCTTCTCTCTCCCCACTGGTAACCACTAGTTTGTTCTCTATATCTGTGAGTCGGCTTCTTTTTTGTTATAGTCACTAGTTTGTTGTATTTTTTAGATTCCACATATAAGTGATTTCATACAACACTTGCCTTTCTCTGTCTGACATTTCACTTAGCATAATGCCCTCCAAGTCCATACATGTTGCTGCAAATAGCAAAATTTTATTCTTTTTTATGGCTGAGTAGTATTCCATTCTGTATATATGCCACATCTTCTTTATCCATTCATCTGTTGATGGACATTTAGATTGCTTTCATATCTTGGCAATTGTAAATAATGCAGGTATGAACATTGGGGTGCATGTATCTGTAGGAATTAGTGTTTTTGGTTTTTTTGGATATATACCCAGGAGTGGAACTGCTGGGTCATATGGTATTTCTATTTTTAGTTTTTTGAGAAGCCTCCATACTGTTCTCCACAGTGGCTGTACCAATTTACATACCCACCAACAGTGAACAAGGGTTCCCTTTTCTCCACATCCTGGTCAACATTTGTTATTTGTGTTCTTTTTGATTACAGCCATTCTGACAGGTGTGAGATGATATCTCACTGTGATTTTGATTTGCATTTCCCTGATGATTAGCAATGTTGAACATCTTTTCACATGCCTGTTGGCCATCTGCATATCCTCTTTGGAAAAATGTCTATTCAGTTCTTCTTCCCATGTTTTAATCGGGTTGTTTCTTTTTTTGATGTTGAGTTGTATGAGCTGTTTATATATGTTGGTTATGAACCCCTTATCAACCATATCATTTGCAAATATTTTCTCCCATTCAGTAGGTTGTCTTTTCGTTTTGTTAATGGTTTCCTTTGCTGTTTAGTTTGTTCAATTTTACTTAAGTTAACATTTAATTTTAAGTTTAATTATGTCCCATTTACTCATTTATTTCTTAAAATATTAAGGAAAAATAGATTATAACTTAGATCTGATTTGTAAATATTGCCTCTTCTTTTTTTCATCCATGAGATAAGTACAAACCATGGGAAAGTCCAAAGTAGAAAAAACGATATTGTTTACGTCTGTCTCTCCTGTTTTGCTGCAAGGTATTTCAGGCCAGGAACTGTGTCTGCCTAATCTTTGTAGCCTCAGAACCTAACACAGTGCTTGGCACAAAATAAGTGCTCAATAAATGCTTGTTGAGTATTGTTGATTCAACTGGGGAGTATTTGTCATCATTAATTGGTGTAATATGGTCCCAGGATGTGCATTATAGGCTATAATACACTGTTGATACAATATGTGAACCTGGCCTAAGACACTACTACACACCACTTGGTTAAGGCCACAGACAACTATGTGCCTTAAAAATTCGGGAATCCAAAGTATAAATCATGCACAGATAGTTTTCTTCTCCCAGGGTCCCAAATTCAGGGTAGAGGTGACATTCCTATGCATCACATTCTAAAATGCACACCATAGGCTTCAAGGGATCTCAGTACCCTAGATGATTTTCATAAACAAGAGTTTTGAAGGACCTTTTAGAATTATCTATAGCAGTCTTTCAAAATATTGAGTAGAGGAGCAATTGTATTCCTAGGACAGTGTGCTACAACAGAGGCAAAATTGCCACATGTGTCAATGCAGGTTAAACACAAAGAATAAATAGAAATTAAGCTGTACCTAATTATTTCATACTTTTGCCCCAAACTTCATTTATCCTTCAAATTTCAGTGTTTAAAACTTAATATTTTGAGCTCTACCCACCACCAGTCCCTCCCATCAAGTCTCTTAGATAGTCTCATCCACCAGAGGGCAGAGAGCAGAAGCAAGAAGAACTACAATCCTGCACCTATGGAAAAAAACCCACATTCACAGAAACATAGACAAGATGAAAAGGCAGAGGGCTATATACCAGATGAAGGAACAAGATAAAACCCCAGAAAAACAACTAAATGAAGTGGAGATAGGCAACCTTCCAGAAAAAGAATTCAGAATAATGATAGTGAAGATGATCCAGGACCTCGGAAAAAGAATGGAGGCAAAGATCAAGAAGATGCAAGAAATGTTTAAAAAGACCAAGAAGAATTAAAGAAGAAACAAACAGAGATGAACAATACAATTACTAAAATGAAAACTACACTAGAAAGAATCAATAGCAGAATAACTGAGGCAGAAAAACGGATAAGTGACCTGGAAGACAGAATGGTGGAATTCACTGCTGCAGAACAGAATAAAGAAAAAGAATGAAAAGAAATGAAGACAGCCTAAGAGACCTCTGGGACAACATTAAACGCAACAACATTTGCATTATAGGGGTCCCAGAAGGAGAAGAGAGAGAGAAAGGACCAGAGAAAATATTTGAAGAGATAATAGTCGAAAACTTCCCTCACATGGGAAAGGAAATAACCACCCAAGTCCAGGAAGCGTAGCGAGTACCATATAGGATAAACCCAAGGAGAAACATGCCGAGACACATAGTAATCAAATTGACAAAAATTAAAGACAAAGAAAAATTATTGAAAGCAGCAAGGGAAAAACAACAAATAACATACAAGGGAACTCCCATAAGGTTAACAGCCAATTTCTCAGCAGAAACTCTACAAGCCAGAAGGGAGTGACATGATATATTTAAAGTGATGAAAGGGAAGAACCTGTAACCAAGATTACTCTATCCCACAAGGATCTCATTCAGATTCGATGGAGAAATCAAAAGCTTTACAGACAAGCAAAAACTAAGACAATTCAGCACCACCAGACAAGCTCTACAACAAATGCTAAGTGGGAAACACAAGAGAAGAAAAGGACCTACAAAAACAAACCCAAAACAATTAAGAAAATGGTCATAGGAACATACATATCGATAATTACCTTAAACGTGAATGGATTAAGTGCTCCAACCAAATGACACAGGCTTGCAGAATGGATACAAAAACAAGACCCATATATATGCTGTCTACAAGAGACCGACTTCAGACCTAGGGACACATACAGACTGAAAGTGAGGGGATGGAAAAAGATATTCCATGCAAATGGAAATCAAAAGAAAGCTGGAGTAGCTATACTCATATCAGATAAAATAGGCTTTAAAATAAAGACTGTTACAAGAGACAAGGAAGGACACTACATAATGATCAAGGGATCAATCCAAGAAGAAGATATAACAATTATAAATACACATGCACCCCACATAGGAGCACCTCAATACATAAAGCAAATACTAACAGCCATAAAACAGGAAAGCAACAGTAACACAATCATAGTAGGGGACTTTAACACCTCAATTTCACCAATGGACAGATCATCCAAAATGTAAATAAATAAGGAAACAGAATCTTTAAATGACACAATGGACCAGATAGATTTAACTGATATTTATAGGACATTCCATTCAAAAACAGCAGATTAAACTTTCTTCTCAAGTGCACACGGAACATTCTCCAGGATAGATCACATCTTGGGTCACAAATCAAGCCTCAGTAAATTTATGAAAATTGAAATCATATCAAGCATCTTTTCTGACCACAATGCCATGAGATTAGAAATGAATTACAGGGGAAAAAACGTAAAAAACACAAACACATGGAAGCTAAATAATACGTTACTAAATAACCAAGAGATCACTGAAGAAATCAAAGAGGAAATCAAAAAATACCTAGAGACAAATGACAATGAAAACATGACAATCCAAAACCTATGAGATGCAGCAAAAGCAGTTCTAAGAGGGAAGTTTATAGTTATACAAGCCTACCTCAAGAAACAAGAAAAATCTCAAGTAAAAAAATCTAACCTTACACCTAAAGGAACTAGAGAAAGAAGAACAAACAAAACCCAAAGTTAGCAGAAGGAAAGAAATCATAAAGATCAGAGCAGAAATAAATGAAATAGAAACAAAGAAAACAATAGCAAAGATCAATAAAACTAAAAGCTAGTTCTTTGAGAAGATAAGCAAAATTGATAAACTATTAGCCAGACTCATCAAGAAAAAGAGGGAGAGGACTCAAATCAATAAATTTAGAAATGAAAAAGGAGAAGTTACAACAGACACTGCAGAAATACAAAGCATCCTAAGAGACTACTACAAGCAACTCTATGCCAATAAAATGGACAACCTGGAAGAAATGGACAAATTCTTAGAAAGGTATAACCTTCGAAGACTGAACCAGGAAGAAACAGAAAATAAGAACAGACCAATCACAAGTAATGAAATTGAAACTGTGATTAAAAATCTTCCAACAAACAAAAGTCCAGGACCAGATGGCTTCACAGGTGAATTCTATCAAACATTTAGAGAAGAGTTAACACCAATCCTTCCCAAATCCTTCCAAAAAATTGCAGAGGAAGGAACACTCCCAAACTCATTCTATGAGGCCACCATCACCCTGATACCAAAACCAGACAAAGATAGTATAAAAAAAGAAAATTACAGACCAATATCACTGATGAATATAGAAGCAAAAATCCTCAACAAAATACTAGCAAACAGAATCCAACAACACATTAAAAGGATCATACACCATGATCAAGTGGGATTTATCCCAGAGATGCAAGGATTCTTCAATATATGCAAATCAATCAATGGCATACACCATATTAAGAAATTGAAAAATAAAAACCATATGATCGGGCTCCCCTGGTGGCACAGTGGTTGAGAGTCTGCCTGCCGATGCAGGGGACACAGGTTCGTGCCCCAGTCTGGGAAGATCCCACATGCCGCGGAGCAGGTGGGCCTGTGAGCCATGGCCACTGAGCCTGCACGTCCGGAGACTGTGCTCCGCAATGGAAGAGGCCACAACAGTGAGAGGCCTGTGTACCGCAGAAAAAAAAAAAAAAAAAATGATCATCTCAATAGATGCAGAAAAAGCTTTTGACAATATTCAACACCCATTTATGATTTTAAAAAACTCTCCAGAAGGTGGGCATAGAGGGAACCTAACTCAATATAATAAAGGCCATATATGACAAACCCACAGCAAACATCATTCTCAATGGTGAAAAACTGAAAGCATTTCCTCTAAGATGAGGAAGGAGACAAGGATGTCCACTCTCACCATTATTATTCAACATAGTTTTGGAAGTCCTAGCCACAGCAATGAGAGAAGAAAAAGAAATAAAAAGAATACAAATTGGAAAAGAAGAAGTAAAACTGTCACTGTTTGCTATACATAGAGAATCCTAAAAATGCCACCAGAAAACTATTAGAGCTAATCAATGAATTTGCCAAAGTTTCAGGATACAAAATGAATGCACTGAAATCCCTTGCATTCCTATACACTAATGAAAAATCTGAAAGAGAATTTAAGGAAACACTCCCATTTACCATTGCAACAAAAAGAATAAAATACCTAGGAATAAACCTACCTAGGGAGACAAAAGACCTGTATGTGAAAACTATAAGACACTGATGAAAGAAATTAAAGATGATACCAACAGATGGAGAGATATACCGTATTCTTGGATTGGAAGAATCAATATTGTGAAAATGACTATACCACCCAAAGTAATCTACAGATTCAATGCAATCCCTATCAAATTACCAATGGCATTTTTAACAGAGCTAGAACAAATCACCTTAAAATTTGTATGGAGATACAAAAGAACCCAAATAGCCAAAGCAGTCTTGAGGGAACAAAACGGAGCTGGAGGAATCAGACTCCCTGACTTCAGACTATACTACAAAGCTACAGTAATCAAGACAATATGGTACTTGCACAAAAACAGAAACGTAGATCAATGGAACAAGATAGAAAGCCCAGAGATAAACCCACGCACCTATGGTCACCTTATCTTTGATAAAGGAGGCAGGAATGTACAGTGGAGAAAGGGCAGCCTCTTCAATAAGTGGTGCTGGGAAAACTGGACAGCTACATGTAAAAGAATGAAATTAGAACACTCCCTAACACCATACACAAAAATAAACTCAAAATGGATTCGAGACCTAAATGTAAGACCAGACACTATAAAACTCTTAGAGGAAAACATAGGAAGAACACTCTTTGACATAAATCACAGCAAGATCTTTTTTGATCCACCTGCTAGAGTAATGGAAATAAAAACAAAAATAAACAAATGGGGCCTAATGAAACTTCAAAACTTTTGCACAGCAAAGGAGACCATAAACAAGACGAAAAGGCAACTCTCAGAATGGGCGAAAATATTTGTAAACAAATCAATGGACAAAGGATTAATCTCCAAAATATATAAACAGCTCATGCAGCTCAACACTAAAGAAACAAACAACCCACTCCAAAAATGGGCAGAAGACCTAAATAGACATTTCTCCAAAGAAGACATACAGATGACCAAAAAGCACATGAAAAGCTGCTCAACTTCACTAATTATTAGAGAAATGCAAATCAATACTACAATGAGGTATCACCTCACACCAGTTAGAATGGGCATCATCAGAAAATCTACAAACAACAAATGCTGGAGAGGGTGTGGAGAAAAGGAAACCCTCTTTCACTGTTGTTGGGAATGTGAATTGATACAGCCACTAAGGAGAATAGTATGGAAGTTCCTTAGAAAACTAAAAATAGAATTACCATATGATCCAGCAATCCCACTACTGGGCATATACCCAGAGAAAACCACAATTGAAAAAGACACATGCACCCCAATGTTCATCGCAGCACTATTTACAATAGCCAGGTCATGGAAGCAACCTACATGTCCATCGACAGATGAATGGATAAATAAGTTGTGGTACATATATACAATGGAATATTACTCAGCCATAAAAAGGAACGAAGTTGAGTCATTTGTTGAGACATGGATGGATCTAGAGGCTGTCATACAGAGTGAAGTAAGTCAGAAAGAGAAAAACAAATATCATATATTAACGTATGTATGTGGAACGTAGAAAAATGGTACAGATGCACCAGTTTGCAGGGCAGAAGTGGGAGACACAGATGTAGAGAACAAATGTATGGACACCAAGGGGGGAAAACTGGTGGGGTGGGGATGGTGGTGTGCTGAATTGGGCGATTGGGATTGACTGATGTGTATAAAATTGATGACTAATAAGGACCTGCAGTATAAAAACAAACAAACAAACAAAAAAGAAGAACTAATACTAAACTTTCTTTGGGTTATTTGTATGGAAATATGTTAATTTAAATGTTTCAGACATTACATGAGATTTCTAAAAATCTTATATATTCTGGTATAATGTTATAAGTCATAATTCTAGTTATTACTTTAAAATGTGTATCTCAGAAATAACTAAATTTCCTTGTCAATTGCATTATTATGAACTTTCGTCAAATCTTTAACCATGGTCATTTTTAAGTCTTTTGTCATTTACAGACAGTTCTGAGTGTACTCTGCTGCTTTTGCAAAAATGTTCCTATAAAAGGATTTCATCTTCAAGGAATTCTTGGAAAAGACTCTGACAAGTACAGGTTTCTGGTAACTGACTATACTGCTGAACTGAATGAATAAGCATTTTCAGAACTCTAATGGAAAACTGATGAATTCATAAAAGCACTTAAAAAAGATCAGGATGAAAAAAAATTAATTACATGGGACTGAGTGAATTGATAGGGATGATTATAATTTTTGTGACTTTCTGTCTGAATAAAAAAAAAATCCCACAAGGACTCAGAAAAAAAACCACTTAATATTTTGAAGTATATTCCATAAACTAGTATTTAAAAACTTGCAATAATATAATATTTTAGCAAGTTCCTAACCTTGGATCTACTGCTAATTATGTAGTTTTGGTCAAGAAATCTCTTGACTCCTCATTATTGGTTTAGATTAGTCAAAAATAAACAGATCCACCTTGCACAACTTTAATCTTTTGGTTGTGGTTTTGTGTAGCACTTTGTGAGGATGACTTTGAGGCTGTCTCAACTCTATAGGAACATGCCATGATGACTCAACAATCTGTCATGGGCATGCAAAGAAGGAGGGTGAAATGTGTGCAGTGCTGTATGTAGGTTCCATTTTTGTTTATACTGTTCTAAATTAGTTTTAAGGTTTCTTCAGCTCTAGAAGTCTAATTCTATTTATAAATGTAGAAATTATGTTAATGATATATTATCAATGAAAAATTATAATTATGTATAAGTCCCTTCTGTGTATACATATTTTAGCATAGAATAAATTCTGGAAAGATACTCATTGAATTGTTACCTGATAATCTCTGGTTGGTAGAAATAATAATGTTTACTTTTGTCTTTATTTTCTATTTTTCTTTCATAATCATGTTTTGCTTTTGTAATAAAATGGTGACACATTTTTAATGTCTTATTCTAAAACAGGTACTTAAGTGAATTTCCAAATTACATATTTTAACAGGTATAAAATTAAAGTTAATTAATCATGTTAGATGAATCATTTATTTACTATAATAGGCAAAATGAGTCTGATATCACCAAATAGTATTTTATGTACATATTTAATACTAGAGTCTAAGAAAATGTTTAAAATTGAAAACAATTATACATGCTTCCAGTAAAATTTACAATAGTACAATAGTACAAAAAGAGTATAGAGTAAAAAGTAATCTTCCTCTTATCTGAGACTTCCAGTCTTTTTCCCAAAGACAAATACAATTAGTGGTTTCTTATATACCATTACAAAAATCTTCAGATGATATATAAGCATATGTATGTATTTATACATTCTTATAGAGAAATAGAAGCATCCTATATATAGCATGGTATATTTTTATTTACTTTCTCATGATAATATGTATTAGAGATCATTTCCTATTAGCACATGTAGTTCTACTCCATTCTTACTCTGGACTGCATAATATTCTGTTTTATGGATGAACCATAATTTGTTCAAATTACTCTCAAAAAAGTTGTACTAATTTACATCCTCACTAATCATGTATGAGAATGCTAGTTTTGTTAAATCCATGCCAACATGATATATTATCGAACTTGGATCTTTTATTTATCTGATTGGTGGGAAATGATAATTTGTTTTAATTGGTATTGCTTGAATTATGAGTACTGTGATATCTTTCCAAATTTTTTATATTTTATTCTGAGAATTGCCTGTTGCTATCCATTCCTCATTTTTCCATTGTATTTTTTCTAAGCTTTTTCTTCCAGAAATAGTTAATGAGTTAACAGATGATAATAAAACATTATCTAAAATTAGTTTCTTATAAGTTGTTTGTCATTTGTATCTTTAAAAACATAGATTCCGTTCCACTTAGTTCAATAAACATCTAAGGGAAACTTTCTAAATGCAGAGGTGTAGACCCTGGGGGAGACAAAAAGGTTAAGTGGATAAATGCATAAAGGGTTATCTCAGGGAACTCACAATTTAATACAGAAAATGTAAACAAAAAGACATGCTCTAAAAATAATATTATGAGGCTGTAAGAGAGCACAATAAATTACTTTGACAGATTGAATTCAAGGAAGGTTTAATGGAGTAGGTGTCATATGAACTGTGCTTTGAAGGACAAATGTATTGGTTTCCTACAGCTGCTGTAATAATGTACCGCAAATTGGGTGCTTTAAAACAGCAATAATTTGGGACTTCCCTGGCTGTCCAGTGGTTAGGACACTGTCAAGGGCGTGGGTTCAATCCCTGGTCAGGGAACTAAGATCCTGCAAAAGCCGCATGGCCAAAAAATTAAAAAATAAAACAGCAGAAGTGTATTGTCTCACTGTTCTGGAGGCTAGACACCCAAAATTAAGGTCTTGGCAGGCCCATGCTGCCTCTGAAACCTGCGGTAGAATCCTTCTTTGCCTCTTCCTAGCTTCTGGTGGTGGCCAGCAATCCTTGGCATCTCTTGGCTCATGGCTCCAACAATCCAATCTCTGCCTCTGTTGTCACCTTGCCATCTTCACATTGTCTTCCCCCGTACCTTTCTGTGTCTGTGTCCATATTTCCTTTTTATAACGACAGCAGTCATTTTGGACTAGGACCTCCCTAATGACCTCATCTTAATTTAACTTGATCATCTGCAAAGACCCTACTTCCAAATGAAGTCACATTCACAGGCATTCTCCTCAACAGGGGAGAACAGGGGGCTGTTGGTAGAGAGTGGATATCCTAGGAGAAGAGAATAAAATGGGTAAAGACTTGTCAGTAGGAAATGCAGGGCATGTCCAGAAAACATCAAGTACTTTGTCCAGTTTTTCGAGAGCATGTTGCAAGTAAGAAGACAGTGGGAGGGCTTCCCTGGTGGCGCAGTGGTTGAGAGTCCGCCTGCCGATGCAGGGGACACGGGTTTGTGCCCTGGTCCGGGAAGATCCCACATGCCATGGAGCGGCTGAGCCCGTGAGCCATGGCCACTGAGCCTGTGCGTCTGAAGCCTGTGCTCCGCAGCGGGAGAGGCCACAGCAGTGAGAGGCCCGCGTATCGCAAAAAAAAAAAAAAGAAAGAAAACAGTGGGAGAGGATCTTGTGTGCATTCGTTCTCCACGGAATGGACAACCACTGAAGTTTTCAATCAGAGAGTGCCCAGTTCAATCATGGGTGCCTTAAGGAGACTGCTGTAGCTGTGCAAAGAATGAATGGGATGGGGGAACTAGTGAAGGCAGGAAGACCGGAGAGGAAATGATTGCAGCTGCCCCAGAGAGGTCAGACAGCAAAGAATGAACCTGTAAAGACAGTAGGTTAGGGCATCTGCACTCACCCTCAGACCCTACAGAAGGGCTGCTTGCTTGTGGTTTGAAAATACCCGCAATCCAGAGGGATCCCCCTAGCCCCATCAGAAAAATTGCTTGAAATATATTTCTTCATCTGACTGGGTTGTTTTAAGAGTGACAGTATTTCACTTTGACAAAGATTACACGTGTTGCTTACTCTGAAAGAGACCCCAGGGTTGTTTATGACTCTCTAGAAGGCTTTTCTTTCTGCTTTTTTCTTAGTATTTTCAGACTGACTCATCAACATCTTGGACTAGAAAATGAAATTTGAAAAACGTCTTCTCCTTTAAGTTCTTAAGAGTTTTTCTGCACCGTTAGCTCAAAAGAGCATATAAAAGTGGGTTAATGGCTGAATTAAGCTGTACCAGCCAGGCAGATATTGTCTGCATCTGAGGAGGAAGCGTCCACCCACTGTTTACCATTGTGCTTGCCTGCGATATGCTTGCAATTATGTAGGGGATCCAACAACAAAAGAAAATAAAAGTCACCAGAAACAGACGAAACGTGCCCTTGTATTCAGAAGCAGGGCCGTTGCACATTTCAAAATGCCCTGTTTTCTGCTCCATGGAGAAAAGGCACTGAGTATGTATAAAGTATCAGCCATTTTCTAAGACTAAGTAGGGCTCCTATCTGCAGTTGTTTCTCTTGAGATCCTCAAATACATTTAGAATCGTCTTGGCTCTTCTCTACAGAGAAGGCTATACTTGGTTTCACCTTTCTCAGCAATTGACTTTCAAAGTCATGTAGCCAGTTGGCTTGATCACTAGTTACTTCTGTTGTTCCAACATAACACGATGTGCCAACACACAGGTAGCAAACAAGAAGAACAAAACTTTATAAGCCTGACACAGGTTAGCCTGAGTGCCCAGTGTTGCAAGTAGCTGGCCAGTATTCAGAAGGCCACCATCTTACAAGGAGGAAACCTTGAAAAGGAAACTTAAATTCAGATCCAAATCCCAGTGCTATTACTTGTTTTAAAGATATTCTACATTCTGTGTCAGACACTGTGCATCTATCTGTACACATTGTAGCTGATGTGTATGCTCAAGGTGTGCAGTAGACCAAAAAGCTATTGCCCAGATAGACGAAGCAAATGCATTAGGCTGAGTTCTAACTGATAGCATAGCATTTATAATTGCTATTACCAGGTGATCCTGGTAGTAAAGCTGAATTCAAAACACAAAAACTACGCTAAAAATGTTTGTATCAAGATTAGTGACTCGATTATTATACATTCTCTTAACACAGTGTTATAAATCCTAACCTCAAATGTATTCATTGCCCTCTGGAAGAGTTAGATACCCGTTTTTCAGAGTAATTTGACTTTAATACAGAAAGGCTTTTGTAGACAGTCTACTCACTTATTCAACACTTTTAGCACCTTTCAGTGGTGGGAGCTGAAGTATCCCCTAAGCTATTCAATTGTCTTTTAGAATAAACAAATATATGAACACCTTAACAGCAAATATCAGTGTAGGAAAATCTACCCAAGCAGTACTTTTTTTAAACCCGAAATAATCATCACACTGCATTATTCTTGTATTCAAGAATATGGAGAAATAAAGATCACTTTAAAAAGCCTCTTTCCCTTAAAATACAATAACAGGAGGCTTCCCTGGTGGCGCAGTGGTTGAGAGTCCGCCTGCCGATGCAGGGGACACAGGCTCGTGCCCCGGTACTGGAAGATCCCACATGTCGCGGAGCGGCTGGACCCGTGAGGCATGGCCGCTGAGCCTGCGCGTCCGGAGCCTGTGCTCCGCAACGGGAGAGGCCGCAACAGTGAGAGGCCTGCGTACCGCAAAAAAAAAAAAAAAAAAAAAATACAATAACAGGAAAGAAAAGCATTCAGAACCACTCTTTTTTAGTATTGTGTGTACTCAGGAAATAAAGACATTTATTTAGTGAAGTATAGATATTTTAAAGTAATAGCAACTACTATAGGAAGATTTGCAGAGAATAATCTCTTCATGTTTACCCCCTTTTTCCTTTTTGCCTCCCTCTATTTCTTTTATCTACTTCTCTCTTTTCTTTTTCTTTCATGTTCTTCCTTGATTTTGGTCCTTTTCACTTTTACTTTCATCTTCCTTGTTAAATTTTCTTCTGTTTTCTTTTTTCCCTTTGACTTTTCTTCTCTTTCCCCATCACATTTTGTAAATATAGTTTCATATGCAATATTATTAGCTATTTCATTAAATTTTAAACTTATATTAGTTATTAAATATTTTAATAAAAAACTTCCCAAAATCCAGTCCTGTAACAAATAAAAGAATAAAACTTATGAAGAAATTGATTTTTTTCTGCCTCTTTCTTATTTTACACAATGTTTGCAAATGACTCCACCTTTCTTATTCAAATAACAGAAGGTAGAAATAAAAGGGAAATATAAAATTACTATTTAATCAAAATCCATTATAATGAGAACTTAAATCACATAGCTTCAGTGATATTGTTTCTCTTACATTTATATTACCAAAGGCAAAACAACTGGCAAAATATTTGCCCATATTTGTCACCCTTGGTTCATAAGAAATATGGACATTATAGAATAAAAATACTTGGTGACAGGAAATATAACAATCACAAGAAATTTTCCTAGGAAAAATGGTGCCTACAGATCAAAGCAAAACATTTGAGATACTAGCAAAACATGGTAACTTCAAAGGTTGTTGTTCTCTGTACAGCTGTGAATCTGCTTTAGGTATAAAACTTGCAAGAACTTGAACACACTGAAAACATTCCAGATTAACTTCCCAGTTTGACAGAAAGCAATTAAGGGCCCAGAAAGGGAGGGTAGTTTGAAACCTAAAGCCCAGAAATTCATTTTAAGATATTCCTTTCTTGGGGAATCTTCTCAGATAAAAGCATGACTGGACACTCCTAACATTTTGTTCAGGAACTGAGTTTAATTTAACTACTAATGTTCAAATGAAGGAAGAAGGGCAGATGTAGATGAAGTCCAATTTGAGAATGCATTAAATACCAAAGATTATGCCAGTAATACCTGATGTTCTTTCCTTTAGGATTTGTTGCATAGATGACTCACCATCTCTCCATCGCTTTCATTACTTTTGATCAAATGGCATCAAGTCTTCTTCATTATCATCTTCCTTCTAACTGCTCATTTTCTGAGACTTCTTCAATATGCCCCAAGGACACCACCTTTGTTGCAAATAGACTAGGGTTCAGATAAAGTATTGTTCAGAATTAATATTTCAGTACAAACACAATATACTTTTGTACTGAAGTGGAATGAATGTTAATCCCCCTTTGTACATTCAATCAATTTCTCTCTGCTTTTTCCTTGTCTCAGTGATGCCATTTTTCTTCTGCAAACGTCAAAAGTTATTGCCCATGCTCTGCCCAGCGTGTACCTACTAAGATTTGCAAGCTTCCTTTTCTATTTGGATCCCTTCCCTGCCAAATGTAGTTTGGTTTTACTGTACATTGGAGTTTTCTTCTTTTTTGCTCTTATATTATAATGCAACCCTCAATTGTCCAACAATAATTCATCAATGAGGTAAATTGTCCTCATGGCTTATACATGAGTGCCAAGGATCCGTTCTTGTTGCTTGTTTAGAGCTTGTTGAGACCTTCTTCTGTGCTGAGAAAACTTCAAAAGAGCAGAGCCATGTTTTGCCCACCTGGGCCTTAAAAAAGAAGTGAAGCAGGGCCACTGTACGGGCATGGTTCCAGCCTACTCAGCTCACCCCAGCTGAGATGATCCATCACTATGCTTAAAATTATTCCTTTCATTGTCAAGTAAATCCAGAACAGATTACATGTCCTATTTTTGTGCTAATGTTTAATCCTCACAATACCCAAGGTAGGAAAACTGAAGGTATAATCAATCAGTATCCCCTTCCGAGGGTAAAGTGAGCCATAGGAGGAAGATGAGATTTAAGGCACTTTCCAACATTACAAATCACGATCTAAATCATCTATATTTGTGACTATGCTTAAAGTGTTTTATCGGGGAAAAAGAATTATGAATTGGATCTGGGGGATAATAACAGTACTTAACTCATAGGGTAATAAGGATTAAATGAGATAATGCTTGTAAAGCACTTAACGTAGTGCCTGGTTAGTACTCAAAGATGCTAGTAGTTACTAGTATTCACTATTAATTAATGTATTAACTAATGTATTATCCATTAAGCTACACTCCCTCACAGTTCCTTTTGTATTAAGTAATACAAATATCATATAAAGGTAGGCAGTGTTGTTAAGTGTTTAAACTAAACAAGAAGTGATTTTTAAAAAGCATGTATTTTTTTCACACCCAAATTTATTTTGGGTTTTTCTAAACACAGGTATTTGATTAAGAAAATAGGATGTCACTTTTAGGAACCTAATTTTTTATATTACATTATTCTCAATAATGTGCTATCTTGCTCTTGAGACAAAATATTGGAACTGAAGATGAACCCAAAAATCTCCACTAAAAATGCTTTCACTTTTTCCTTTTATCTCACTCCTTTAATGTGAAACTAGGTAAGTATTGTCCTATTTTTCCATTCTGATAATGGTGAGGAATCTCAGAAATCAATTAAATGTCCAATAAGGCATATTTGTGATATCCGCTTGCCCTGACAACTGACAGCTGTGATATTGCTCCCTTTGGACACACATTTTTTTTCTATTAAGTACTATGGCTTAAGACTATATGTGTCTAGTTTTAAATAATTTTCTCTCATCATTTTTGTGTTCCTTTAAAAACAAGTGAGAAACACGCAGTCTAATACACTGTTGGTAAGAGTATAAATTGCTACAACATATTTGGAGATCAATTTAACAATTTTTATTAAAATGTTAAATGTTCATACTCTCTATTCTTGCAATTTTACTTCTAGGGGTTTTCCTTACAGAAATATTTGCATAAGTACACAGAAACATATGTACTAGGACACTGCAAACACTGTTTACAGTGCAATAACAGTGTCCCCAACTCAAAGTCCATCAGTAAGGGGGTTGGTTAAATATAATATGATGCATTCAGACATAGAATACTATACAGTTGTTGAAAAGATGAACTAAATAGGCATGAAGACAATGGAGGAATGGATACAAAATCACTAACAGTGGTTATTTCTCTAGCAGAGGTATTATGATGGATCTTTACTTATTTTCTTCATTATATATTTTATTAATAGTGGAATGTTCAAAATAAGAATAAATTGCTTTTGTTAGCAGGAATACACACAGATTTAAATATATAATAAATACATCTAAAAACTCAAAGCAGAGTGGTTAGTTGAGATAAAGCAGGAATAACATCCCTGCTTCTGACTTCAAGTCCAGAGTGCATTTTTTATAACCTCATTTATAGTCTTGCAGAAGCCACATATGGCATCAATGTGTCTATCTATGAATGAGAGAAAGCAATTAGATTTGGTAAACTTTTTGTTCTTATTAAATTTACCATTCTTTAGCCCTCTAGGGCTCCTCCTTCCTTTGCCCCTGCTGGCCTCCTTCTTAATGAGTCACCAGCCCCACCCCAGCTCCCACTGGGCACCCTTGACGACTGTACTATGGTGAATGAGTTTGTTCTCTTGAGGCAGATCCAATTGAAAATTAGTGGCTGCCTACAGTACTGTGCTGAAAAGGGTTCTGAGGACAAATGTGTGACATAGGGTCATGATCAGGTAGAGATGCTGGTCACGAGGGAGCGTGTTACTACACATGCGTCTTGGATTTGCTAACTCAGACCATGAGTATCATGATGATTATCATCCCCAGAGCTACCAGGATATTCTCAGCTTTTCCCTAGGGTTAAGGATTCAGGATATGAATAAGTTTGAAACCTGGCAAAACAAAAAGCAAACCCCCAACACATTAAGGCATTGTGTTTGGAGTAGTCATTTGCATCACTATTCTATTTGGTCTCCCCAGTGGCTTTGAAAAATACAGGAGGATTATCAATTGCCCAAAATTGTCCTACTCCCTTTGAATGGTTCATTTTTCCTTGAGTATTAAGAATTCTTATAATCTATTTCCTGTATTATCACAGTGTCTTGGAGTAATAGAATCATAGATCTATTTCATTCTTTTGCCGCTGAGCATTCTTTTGCCGCTACACTCAAACTGGTCCTGTTCTTATACTTTTATCTCCAGGAGGCTCTATAGCTTTAGAATTCAGCATCCTAAACTTTCTTCATTCATATATAGATCTACTGAATTACTCCATATTACCTTATTTTAAAGTCTATCACACATCCTATTAAAGTTATACTATTCCAAATTCAACTCTTGTATATTTTATCTTCTCAGTTGAGTAAATATCCAAAAATGTTAACAATCAATGTTGCATTGAACCAAACTAGTGATAAATATTGTCCTTTTAAAGATTCCTAAAAATGTGAATCTTATTTACCCAAGTTCATAGCCAATGGAAATGTCTTTGAAAATTGTGAATAGATGCACTAAAATAATTTTTTTTTTTTTTTAAGTATAGGTGGGAAGGGACCAGGGGTTATACAGCTGACTGCTGAGTCTGGGGTTCTTTCTGTATTGAACATTTTTCTAAGTGTATAGCCATTGAGCTTCAAGAGGACCACAAGTTTACAAAGAAAAGACTATAATTCAATAATAATTCAAGCATTCTTTTTCTTTCTTACCCTTTGTTTTGGGTGTATGGGAAGCTAAGAATGGAGCATCTCACTTTGAGTTCAGAATGACAAATAATTATTTTGATAGTTTATTTTCCAAAGCATAGATATCTCCTGGGAGACCTATACTTGGCTTCAAATTTCTTAATAGGAGATTCTTACAAGTCTCTTCTTTCAAGTCTGATTCCTACATGGCCTGTTTTAGGTTGGGCTAGATTAATAAAAGACAAAAGTTGCCCATAAAATTTCTGGAGTTCACTTCAACTGGTCCAAGCCAGAGCAGAAAGCTGGAAGTGCGTCACAGAGGAGAGCGCAGCAATAGGGGTGCAGAGGGCAAAGTGGAGAGGTTCCTGCACAGAGGATGGGTGCTGACCAGCACTCACCAGCCTGAGAGGCTTGTCTGCTCACCCACTGCGGCGGGTGGGGGCTGGGAGCTGAGGCTCCGGCTACGGAGGTCAGATCCCAGGGAGAGGACTGGGGTTGGCTGCATGAATGCAGCCTGAAGGGGGCTACTGTGCCACGGCTAGTCGGGAGGGAGTCTGGGGAAAAGTCTGGAACTGCCTAAGAGGCAAGAGACCATAGTTTTGTGGTGCGCGAGGAGAGGGGATTCAGAGCACCGCCTAAGCAAGCTTCAGAGATGGGAGCGAGCGAAGGCTATCAGCACGGACCACAGAGACGGGCATGAAACGCTAAGGCTGCTACTGCCGCCACCAAGAAGCCTGTGTGCGAGTACAGGTCACTATCCACACCTCCCCTCCCGGGAGCCTGTGCAGCCCGCCACAGCCGGGTCCCGTGATCCAGGGACAACTTCCCTGGGAGAACACACGGTGCGCCTCAGCCTGGTGCAAACGTCCCGGCAGCCTCTGCCGCCGCAGGCTCGCCCCGCACTCCGTGCCCCTCCCTCACCCCGGCCTGAGTGAGCCAGAGCCCCCTGCTTCTTTAACCCCGTCCTGTCTGAGCAAAGAACAGACGCCCTCAGAGGACCTACGCGCAGAGGTGGGGCCAAATCCAAAGCTGAACCCCAGGAGCTGTGTGAACAAAGAAGAGAAAGGGAAATCTCTCCCAGCAGCCTCAAGAGCAGGGGATTAAATCTCCACAATCAACTTGATGTACCCTGCATCTATGGAATACCTGAATAGACAACGAATCATCCCAAAACTGAGGTGGTGGACTTTGGGAGCAACTGCAGACTTCGGGTTTGCTTTCTGCATTTAATCTGTTTCTGGTTTTATGTTTATCTTAGTTTAGTATTTAGAGTTTATTATCATAGGTAGATTTGTTTATTAATTTGGTTGCTGTCTTCCTTTATTTTTTTAATATATATATATATATTTTGTGAGTGTCTATATGTATGTTTCTTTGCGTGATTTTGTCTGTATAGCTTTGCTTTTACCATTTGTCCTAGGGTTCTGTCTGTCCGTTTTTTTGTTTATTTGTTTTGTATAGTTTTCAGCTCTTGTTATCATTGGTGGATTTGTTTTTTGGTTTGGGTGCTCTCTTCTTTCTTCTTTCCTTTTCTTTTTTTTATTACTTTATAATTTTTAAAATGTTAATAATTTTTTATTTTAATAACTTTATTTTATTTATTTATTTTCTCCCTTTTCTTCTGAGCCGTGTGGCTCACAGGGTCTTGGTGCTCCGCCTGGGTGTCAGGCCTGTGACTCTGAGGTGGGAGAGCCAAGTTAAGGACATTGGTCCACCAGAGAACTCCCAGCCCCATGTAATATCACACGGCAAAAGCTCTCCCAGAGATCTCCATCACAATGCTAAGACCCAGCTCCACTCAACGACCAGCAATCTACAGTGCTGGACACCCCATGCCAAACAACTAGCAAGACAGGAACACAACCCCACCCATTAGCACAGAGGCTGCCTGAAATCATAATAAGGTCACAGACACCCCAAAACACACCACCTGACGTGGTCCTGCCCACCAGAAAGACAAGGTCTACCCTCATCCAACAGAACACAAGCACCAGTCCCCTCCACCAGGAAGCCTACATAAGCCACTACCAACCTTAGCCACTGGGGGCAGACACCAAAAACAACAGGAACTACGAACCTGCAGCCTGCAAAAAGGAGACCCCAAACACAGTAAGTTAAGCAAAATAAGAAGACAGAGAAACACACAGCAGATGAAGGAGCAAGGCAAAAACCCACCAGACCAAACAAATGAAGAAGAGACAGGCAGTCCACCTGAAAAAGAATTCAGAGTAATGATAGTAAAGATGATCCAAAATCTTGGAAATAGAATGAAGAAAACACAAGAAACATTTAACAAGGACCTAGAAGAACTAAAGAGCAAACAAACAATGATGAACCACACAGTAAAAATTAAAAATTCTCTAGAAGGAATTAATGGCAGAATAACTGAGGCAGAAGAACGAATAAGTGACCTGGAAGGTAAAATAGTGGAAATAACTACTGCAGAGCAGAATAAAGAAAGAGGAATGAAAAGAGTTGAGGACAGCATCAGAGACCTCTGGGACAACATTAAATGCACCACCATTCAAATTATAGGGGTTCTAGAAGAAGAAGAGAAAAAGAAAGGGCCTCAGAAAATATTTGAAGAGATTATAGTTGAAAACTTCCCTAATATGGGAAAGGAAATAGTCAATCAAGTCCAGGGAGCGCAGAGAGTCCCATACAGGATAAATCCAAGGAGAAACACGCCAAGACACATATTAATCAAACTAACAAAAATTAAATACAAAGAAAAAATATTAAAAGCAGCAAGGGAAAAACAACAAATGACATGCAAGGGAATCCCGATAAGGTTAACAGCTGATCTTTCAGCAGAAACTCTGAAGCCAGAAGGGAGTGACAGGACATATGTAAAGTGGCGAACAGGAAAAACCTACAACCAAGATTACTCTACCCAGCAAGGATCTCATTCAGATTTGACAGAGGAATTAAAAGCTTTACAGACAAGCAAAAGCTAAGAGAATTCAGCACCACCAAACCAGCTTTACAACAAATGCAAAAGGAACTTCTCTAGGCAGAAAACACAAGAGAAGGAAAATACCTACAATAACAAAACCAAAACAATTAAGAAAATGGTAATAGGAGCATACATATCAATAACTACCTTAAATGTAAATGGTTTAAATGCTCCAACCAAAAGACATACACTGGCTGAATGGATACAGAAACAAGACCCATATATATGCTGTCTACAAGAGACCCACTTCAGACCTAGGGACACATACAGACTGAAAGTGAGGAAATGGAAAAAGATATTCCACGCAAATGGAAATCAAAAGAAAGCTGGAGTAGCAATTCTCATATCAGACAAAATAGACTTTAAAATAAAGACTATTACAAGAGACAAAGAAGGACACTACATAATGATCAAGGGATCAAACCAAGAAAAAGTTATAACAATTGTAAATATTTATGCACCCAACATAGGAGCACCTCAATACATAAGGCAAATGCTAACAGCAATAAAAGGGGAAATCTACAGTAACACAATCATAGTAGGGGATTTTAAGACCCCACTTTCACCAATGGACAGATCATCCAAAACGAAAATAAATAAGGAAACACAAGTTTTAAATGATACATTAAACAAGATGGACTTAATTGATATTTATAGGACATTCCATCCAAAAACAACAGAATGCACTTTCTTCTCAAGTGCTCATGGAACATTCTCCAGGACAGATCATATTTTGGGTCACAAATCAAGCCTTGGTAAATTTAAGAAAATTGAAATCATATCAAGTATCCTTTCTTTTTTTTTTTTTTTGCGGTACATGGGCCTCTCACTGTTGTGGCCTCTCCCACTGTGGAGCACAGGCTCCGGACGCGCAGGCTCAGCAGCCATGGCTCACAGGCCCAGCTGCTCCGCAGCACGTGGGATCTTCCTAGACCGGGGCACGAACCCGTGTCCCCTGCATCGGCAGGCGGACTCTCAACCACTGTGCCACCAGGGAAGCCCTCAAGTATCCTTTCTGACCATAATGCTGTGAGAGAAGATATCAATTACAGGAAAAAATCTGTAAAAAATACAAACACATGGAGGCTAAACAATACACTACTAAATAACCAAGAGATCACTGAAGAAATCAAAGATGAAATCAAAAAATACCTAGAAACATATGACAATGAAAACATGATGACCCAAAACCTATGGGATGCAGCAAAAGCAGTGCTAAGAGGGAAGTGTATAGCAATAAAATCCTACCTCAAGAAACAAGAAACATCTCAAATAAACAACCTAACCTTACACCTAAAGCAATTAGAGAAAGAAGAAAAAAAATCCCAAAATTAGCTTAAGGAAAGAAATCATAAAGATCCAATCAGAAGTAAATGAAAAAGAAACAATAGAAATGAAGGAAACAATAGCAAAGATCAGTAAAACTAAAAGCTAGTTCCTTGAGAAGATAAACAAAATTGATAAGCCATTAGTCAGACTCATCAAGAAGAAAAGGGAGAAGACTCAAATCAATAGAATTAGAAATGAAAAAGAAGTAACAACTGACACTGCAGAAATACAAAGAATCATGAGAGATTACGACAAGCAACTATATGCCAATATATTGGACAACCTGGAAGAAATGGACAAATTCTTAAAAATGCACAACCTTCTGAGACAGATCCAGGAAGAAATAGAAGATATAAAGAGACCAATCACAAGCACTGAACTTGAGACTGTGATTAAAAATCTTCCAACAAACAAAAGCCCAGGACCAGATGGCTTCACAGGTGAATTCTACCAAACATTTAGAGAAGAGCTAACACCTATCCTTCTCAGATTCTTTAAAATATAGCACAGAGAGGAACACTCCCAAACTCATTCTACGAGGCCACAATCACCCTGATATCAAAACCAGACAAGATGTCGTAAAGAAAGAAAACTACAGGCCAATATCACTGATGAACATAGATGCAAAAATCCTCAACAGAATACTGGCAAACAAAATCCAACGGCACATTAAAAGTATCATACACCATGATCAAGTGGAGTTTATCCCAGGAGTGCAAGGATTCTTCAATATATGCAAACCAATCAATGTGATATACCATATTAACAAACTGAAGGAGAAAAACCATATGATCATCTCAGTAGATGCAGAAAAGCTTTTGACAAAATTCATCACCCATTTATGATAAAAACCCTCCAGAAAGTAGGCATAGAGGGAACTTACCTCAACATAATAAAGTCCATATATGACAAACCCACAGCCAACTTTGTTCTCAATGGTGAAAAACTGAAACCATTTCCTCTAAGATCAGGAACAAGACAAGGTTGTCCACTCTCACCACTATTAGTCAACATAATTATGGAAGTTTTAGCCACAGCAATCAGAGAAGAAAAAGAAATAAAAGGAATCCAAACTGGAAGAGAAGAAGTAAAGCTGTCACTGTTTGCAGATGACATGATACTATACATAGAGAATCCAAAAGATGCTACCAGAAAATTGCTAGAGCTAATCAATGAATTTGGTAAAGTTGCAGGATACAAAATTAATGCACAGAAATCTCTGGCATTCCTATACACTAATGATGAAAAATCTGAAAGAGAAATTAAGGAAACACTCCCATTTACCATTGCAACAAAAAGAATAAAATACCTAGGAATAAACCTACCTAGGGAGACAAAAGACCTGTATGTGAAAACTCTAAGACACTGATGAAAGAAATTAAAGATGATACCAACAGCTGGAGAGATATACCATGTTCTTGGATTGGAAGAATCAATATTGTGAAAATGACTCTACTACCCAAAGCAATCTACAGATTCAATGCAATCTCTATCAAACTACCAATGGCATTTTTCACAGACCTAGAACAAAAAATTTCACAATTTGTATGGAAACACAAAAGACCCCGAATAGCCAAAGCAATCGTTTATTTTTTTAATTTTTTGTTTGTTTGTTTGTTTTTCAAAGCAATCTTGAGAAAGAAAAATGGAGCTGGAGTAATCAGGCGCCCAGACTTCAGACTATACTACAAAGCTACAGTAATCAAGACAGTATGGTACTGGCAGTAAAACAGAAATATAGATCAATGGAACAGGATAGAAAGCCCAGAGATAAACCCACGCACATATGGTCACCTTGATAAAGGAGGCAAGAATATACAGGGGAGAAAAGACAGCCTCTTCAATAAGTGGTGCAGGGAAAACCGGACAGCTACATGTAAAAGTATGAAATTAGAACACTTCCTAAGCTGCTCCGTGGTATGTGGGATCTTCCCGTACCGGGGCGTGAACCCATGTCCCCTGCATTGGCAGGCAGACTCTCAACCACTGCGCCACCAGGGAAGCCCAGCAAGATCCTTTTTGACCCACTTCCTAGAGAAATGGAAATAAAAACAAAAATAAACAAATGGAACCTAATGAAACTTAAAAGCTTTTGTGCAGCAAAGGAAACTATAAACAAGACAAAAGGACAACCGTCAGAATGGGAGAAAAATATTTGCAAATGAAGCAACTGACAAAGGATTCATCTCCAAAATTTATAAGCAGCTCATGCAGCTCAATATCCAAAAAACAAACAACCCAATCCAAAAATGGGCAGAAGACCTAAATAGACATTTCTCCAGAGAAGATATACAGATGCCAACCAACACATGAAAGGATGCTCAACATCACTAATCATTGGAGAAATGCAAATCAAAACTACAATGAGGTATCACCTCACACTAGTCAGAATGGCCATCATCAAAAAATCTACAAACAATAAATGCTGGAGAGGGTGTTGAGTAAAGGGAACCCTCTTGCACTGTTTGTGGGAACGTAAATTGATACAGCCACTATGGAGAACAGTATGGAGCTTCCTTAAGAAACTAAAAATAGAACTACCATATGACCCAGCAATCCCACTACTGGGCATATACCCTGAGAAAGCCATAATTCAAAAAGAGTCATGTACCACAATGTTCATTGCAGCTCTATTTACAATGGCCAGGACATAGGAGCAACCTAAGTGTCCATCGACAGATGAGTGGATAAAGAAGATGTGGCACATATATACAATGGAATATTACTCAGCCATAAAAAGAAACGAAACTGAGTTATTTGTAGTGAGGTGGATGGACCTAGAGTCTCATACAGAGTGAAGTAAGTCAGAAAGAGAAAAACAAATACCGTATGCTAACACAGATATATGGAATCTAAAAAAAAAATGGTTATGAAGAACCTAGGGGCTGGAGAGGAATAAAGATGCAGACGTAGAGAATGGACTTGAGGACACGGGGAGCGGCAAGGGTAAGCTGGGACAAAATGAGAGAGTGGCATGGACATATATACACTACCAAAGGTAAAATAGATAGCTAGTGGGAAGCAGCCACATAGCACAGGGAGATCAACTTGGTGCTTTGTGACCACCTAGAGGGGTGGGATAGGGAGGGTGGGAGGAAGACGCAAGAGGGAGGAGATATGGGGATATATGTATATGTATAGCTGATTCACTTTGTTTTAAAGCAGAAACTAACACACCATTTTAAAGCAATTATACTCCATTAAAGATAGTAAAAAAAATAGAAAAAGTCACAAATAAACCACATCTAACAATAAAACAAAACAAAACAAAAAAACCAAAGTGTTGCTAGTTTAAAGAACTGGTAAATTTATCAGATCGTAACCAAGCAATTCCTAGCCTTTAATTTCTAATTAATTAACCCATTCCAACTCAATTCCTCACTCCCAGGGACCAGAAAACCTTTTATAAATCAAAGATTTTATTTATTTATTTATTTATTTATTTATTTATTTATTTATGGCTGCTCCAGCAGCATGCAGGATCTTAATTTCCCCTGTATTGGGAACTTGTAGTCTCAACCACTGGACCGCCAGGGAAGTCCGAAGTCAAAGATTACTTGATGTCTACTAATGAAGAAATGTGAAAATATCACCCCCTTTAAAATTCTTTTCACACAGGACCAGATTCTGTAAAACGCCAGATATGCTAAGAATTGGGGACATTCATCTAATTTTTGCTTAAATCTCACTGTAAGCCCAATGGAACCTGAAGATATTTGAATTCTCTCTATTGCACACACACACAAATACATACACACAATTTTTTTTTTACTAAAACTGAAATTGCAAGGCATTTCTCATCTGACTTGAGTAAAATTATCCTTAATATTTTTACACATCTCCAAAGGAAATCCTTTTTCAAAAAGCTAATCCCATTTATTTCTGTAGGAATTGGAGTACAAAATATAAAGTACCTAGACCTGAGATGTTGTAAATCATGAGTTGCTGTTTCCAAAGAATCTAAAGCTCAAACCACAAGGTTGATACACAGTCAAATTCCTGCATTTTGCTGCCTTTCTTCAAAACTCCAAACTCAAAACTTCACTGAAATAATTTCTAAAACAAGCTGAGGAAATGTGAGGCTACGTGTGCTGTCACACTTAATGCACTGAGGCCAGTTGTGTTACATATGTTCTGGGGTAAAGAGGAACAGGAACTGTATTCTTAAGATTTATATTAGACAATGGTCCAGCTCACTTTAATTTAAAAAATATAATAACATATAATTCATATACCATTCAACCATTACCACTATCTAATTCTAAAACATTTTCATCCCCCTCAAAAGAAATCCCATACCATTGGCAGTCGCTCTCCCTCTCCCCCAGCCCCTGGCAACCACTAATCTGCTTTCTGTCTCTATAGATTTGCCTATTTTGGACATTTCATATAAATGGAATCATATAATATATGGCCTTTGGTATTTGGCTTATTTTACTTAGCTTAATGTTTTCAAGGTTTATCCATGTTGTAGGAATATCAGCACTGCATCACTTTTGTAGCTAAATTTCATTGTATGGGTGGACATACCATATTTTGTTTATCTATTCATCAACTGATGGACATTTGGATTGTTTCCACCTCTTGGCTATGTGAATAGCGCTGCTATGAATAAAATACGAGCATTTTTTTGAGTATCTGTTTTCAGTTCTTTTGAGACTATACCTAGAAGTGGTATGGTAATTTTATGTTTAACTTTTTGAGAAACTGCTAAACTGTTTTCCACAGCAGCTGCACCATTTTACATTCATACTAGCAATGTACGGGGATTCCAAGTTCTCCGCTTCCTTGCCAACACTTGTTAATTGTCTGTCTTTTTAATTAAAGCTCTCCTAGTTGGTGCAAAGTAATATCTCTTTGTGGTGCTGATTTTCATATTCCTGATGACTAATGATGTTGAGCATCTTTTCATGTGCTTCTTGGCCCTTTGTATATCTTCTTTGCAGAGATGTCTATCCAGATCCTTTGCCCACTTTTTACTTGGGTTACTTGTCTTTTTGTTGTTATGATTTCATTTTGTGAGCTTGTCAAGAGCCAGACCCACACATCATCAATATTTAAGAATAAAAGAAACTGTTAGATTTCAATAGGGGGGAAAAAATCCAGATTTCCTTTTCTTTCAACATAGAAAAAGATATACTTACTGGATTTCCTTTTAAACACACAGTAAAATGACTTAATTTTTAATATTTGTATGAGTTAAAATATTTAGATAGTTCAATTTTATTTGTAATACGTGAACTAACAATATCTACCTTACAGGGTTGTTGTAAGAACTAAATGGAATATAAATGGAATAAATATGTGGCCTTTGGTGTCTGGCTTATTTCATTTAGTTCACCACTGTATCCCTAGAGCTTCATACAGTGTATCGTATATAATAAGCACTCAAAAACAGAACGAATTTGCAAGTACCTAGTAGAGTCCCACAAGCACATCAGTAAATATGAGTTCCTCCCCTTCCTCTTCAAGAAACTTGAAGGAGGAAAGAATAACCACACTAGAAGAGCCCCTTGAACTATCTAGATTGTGGTACAATATGAGTTGAGTCTCTTGCCACTTAAACACTATGAGATTTATGGAGCCGAGAGGTTTAAAGGATGTGAATGTGGAACTCCACCTATCTTCAATGAAAAATGAATATGTTGGAGAATGTTTGGGTTTGGAAAGTTAAAAAGGTCCCCATAGGCTACAGTATTCCTAACTTTGTGACATTGAGTCACTTGTCAACAAATTTCCTGACTTGATGTTCTGAGTGTCAGTGAATTTGACACTCAGTGAGGAAGTGCCCATCATCACGGCGCCTTAAATGGAAAGTGGAAAAGCTAGCATGCGAGGCCTCTTAAGACACTGAGGTGGCTTGAAGACAGAGATATTGTTTGTTTTCTGGAAGTGGTTGCAGGGGTAGTGTCATAACTGATATTTTATAATTGATATTTTGATTGATAATTGCAATTTCAGGAATCTGTCTCATTATCCCCCAGCCCCCATATAACTAGTTTTATCCTCCAGAAATATTAAGAGGATATTGCATAAATCAGGAAAATTTATTTCCCGCCTTCTCATTTTATTAATGTCAATGCACACAGCCCAACACAACTAAAAAATCCTTTTTACACATCTTTATAAGCAGTATGTGACTCTGGACCTGAGAAGGGAGTATACTTATTGCAAACTGGAAATGTCATTCTCTGTGATATAAAATTGCCTGTTAGGAGCATGGCAGTTATACAGTTTAAGTCTGTACAGTTTAAATTAACACAACACAAATAGCTGAAGGCACAAATTAAAAATCATTAGTTTTTTATACTTAAAATATAAAAAAAGAAATACTTTAATTTTTAAAAAGTACTCTGTTAATCAACAAACTTCATGTTGCACTTTTTAAAAGAAGATCTGATTTTGATAAAAGAAGTATTTAAAATTGCTGAAAAATAATCTTTGAAACAAACGGAAACTTACCTCTTAAAGCTACTAGACACAGGCAAGCATTGTGAATCTACAAATCTCTTTTAGTTCCAAACCTAATCTGTAGTTAATTTCTTTTCTTTGGGACACACCAGGCAGAACTGAAAGACCAAGTTATTCTGGTAAATTTGATGAGCTCCCCAAGGTCAATGATTTGGAATACATCTTCTAGCAATGACCCGGGGCTTAACATCTGCTAATTCTGTGCTACTCTAAGACAGTTCTTACCTTACTGGATCTGAAAAGCAGAATTTCCTTTTAACCTCTGGTATTTCTTAGCAGTTTCTGCCTGTGGTATGATCACCTGATGGTGTACTTTTAGCCAGCTGTGTGTATTCTTGGGGGGTTGTCTGTCTTAAAGAACATTCAGAAAAAAGGAATGGCTAGTTACAAACAGGTGATCGTGTTAGCAGAGGTTTATGGCAGAATTAGACAAAAGCTATTGGAAAGAGGGTGTACATTGTAGAGGAGAGGGTAGCATATCCAATAATGTAAAAAATCATTAGAAATAAAACTGAAAAAAAAAAGACCTATGAAGACAGGTAAATGGCTGTTTTTACCTAGGGATCAAATTCTTAGAAATTGAAGCCACGAAAGACAATTATGTGGCTTTGCAAGCACTCTTTTACTCAGAAACAGCAGTTTTTGTCTAATAAGGCTGCAGGTGCAGAGAGGTGGTAGATGATAGCCATGGAAACATCATCCCTGGGACAACTGGGTGCAGTGAGGGGTGGCAGGGTGGCCCACACACATGGGCAGAAGCCTGCCGTTGTTTTAACATGACCAGTCATATCCACGGCTCTCGCAGTAGTTACTTCTAAATTGAATTTTGCTTCTCGGGTATGTTTTTCACTTGGGAAATTCAAAACGAGGTCAACAAAGAAATCCATGGCATTGGCATGTTTTAGACACTAGGTGGAATGAATAAAAGAGTTCTCAGGATTCAGGCAATTAAATTGGTTCATCTGCTTTATTCCCCAATCTCTTTATTATTTTTAAAAGCCTATTCTGGATTTTATTTCATAAAGTACTGTGTTCCTCTGAAGTTGTATGTGAATGCTACCCTTATAGGGATAAGGGTGTGGTTTCAAATACATGAGATAAAAGCTTGCCTGTTGACAAATACTACTTTTGTAAATTATATCTTTCCTCTCTTGTATTAGATACTTAAGGATCTCGAAAGTTTTTCTAAAAACATTTTCTTCAAAGTCATAGCATCCAACAAGGTTGATTATGCTTATTATACTTACACGAGGCAGAAGTGGAAATTGTTGAAACAATTTGTCCAAATGATCTAACAAATTCACAATTGAGCTATAATGCATCCTGAATTGCTAGGGTACTATCTTAATGAATTTTGCTGCTGTTTGTTCAAATAAAACGGTATTGATTTTAAGGCAATCACAACTGAGATATAGTTCAAATTTCTAATAATTTTCTCAGCAATACAGTTTCATTTCTCACCTGGAAGTAAAAACATGTGTAAATGTGTTGAAATTGTATATTTTGGTAGTACGGTCTCTACATTTTCATAAATTAAAAAAAAAATTACAAGATGGGAGCTTAATTGGGAGTCAAAGTAAGAAAAGATATATTAATATATAAGATCCTTCTTATATTTTTAATTTCTTGATACAATGGTAAGGTGAAGAAATCATAGAGTCCCATAGAGGTAAAAATATATTATGATATTGAGGCTAACTTTGAAAGCAGAACAATACCTGTGTCTCTATTAAGTAAACCTAAGAGGTGGGGTTTATTTAATTGGTTGACTGAATTTTTTAAATTCTGAATTTCCAGATGACCACCTCCACCAACTAGTTCCTTTGCTTCAGCTAGAGTACCGTTCATAGGCATAGATTATTTATAGTGAACAATTACCCCATATTCACTTTCCTAAGATAAAGAAGGGATATAATTAGGCTAGGTAACATCCCTATAATACTATAAAAATTACCAAAATTATGGTCATTGAGTTTCATTCTTATGGAGCAAGTAAAAGCAATTTTTTTTTTTTTTTGCGGTATGCGGGCCTCTCCCTGTTGTGGCCTCTCCCGTTGCAGAGCACAGGCTCCGGACATGCAGGCTCAGCGGCCATGGCTCACGGGCCCAGCCGCTCCGCGGCATGTGGGATCTTCCCGGCCTGGGGCACGAACCCGTGTCCCCTGCATCGGCAGGCAGACTCTCAACCACTGCGCCACCAGGGGAGCCCAAAAGCAATTTTTAAAAATGACTGATTGAGGGCTTCCCTGGTGGCGCAGTGGTTGAGAGTCCGCCTGTCGATGCAGGGGACACGGGTTCGTGCCCCGGTCCGGGAAGATCCCACATGCCGCGGAGCGGCTGGGCCCGTGAGCCATGGCCGCTGGGCCTGTGCGTCCGGAGCCTGTGCTCCGCAGCGGGAGAGGCCACAGCAGTGAGAGGCCCGTGTACCGCTAAAAAAAAAAAAAAAAAAAAGACTGAAATTAATACTCCTTATGAGGGAAAACTGAAAATAAGTGCATAATTAAGCATATACAAAGAAAAACATCTTATTCAATAATTGTAATAGAACAATTAAATTTATATTGACTTTAACATCAATGACAAACATATGTTCAAACATTATTGTCAATTACCTACAGCATCACATTGTTATTGACAATTATTAGTCATAGCAAGACAAGCATTTTCATGAATACAAAATATCATGGAAAATGTCACAGAATGCAAAATAACACTTTGCAGTTGTCTAGTTCTTTTTATTTATCAAAGTGTTTTCACATTTGCTATATTATTTTATTCTCAATTTTTAAATAATGAATTTTTTTATACCTCACGCATTTGCACATAATTAAAAATTTCTTTCCACTGAAGAAAAACTAACCAAATATCCAAAAACTCTTCTACCAGTTTTTTTTAACCTAAGTTGTTTTTCAAATGTTGCTCCTTTGATTAACTCCTGTCTCACTGTCTCTGCTTTCCCTTGTTTTATCCTCTGGGAAATATGCTGCTTCAGGAAAATCTTTATCCTCATGATCAGAATTCTTTCATGTTTTCTTTCCTTCTCCCACTGCAAAGGACCACTTAAAGTCTTCCTTGGTAACTATGGCATATTCTTCTTTGTATTATTATACCGATCATATTGTTTTGCCACCAGATGTATTGTATCGATACTACTCAGGCTATTTCCTGTATATCCCTAATTTGTACCTTTCACTCAGAACATAACATGGAGCAGAGACAATAAAGATTCAGTAAGGAAACAAGTTTAAAATCAATTGTGTTTGCTTTATGATAAAGGCTGTATCTATTTGTTCTGATTTCTTTTAAGACATCAGAAACACTATATTCTATACTTTCATGTTTTTATTACGACTATTCCTTGGTTGAAACAGCTGTAAAGTACATATAACAGTATGTACTTAATAAGTTGTTGTTAGCATAGAAATATCCTTAAGATACTATCTGCTGAATTGTCATTAAAATGAGTCACCAGTCTACATGAAACCAGACCTACCAAGATGATTACTTGTCTTATTTTTACACTTCTTCATTTAACATTTCCTCTGCCCAAACTAACATCTTATTTATTTTTGTGATGTTTTTACTGGGACAGTGCTATCAGTTACTTCTCCAGATTTATTGGTTTATAAAATCTTAGAACATCTGTGTTGAGTCTATTGGCTGGTATGACTGTACAAGTTAGAAGAACTTATAATCTCATCAGTACTATATTTGTTCAAGATTTGTGCATTCTCTATATGTTCAGTTGTTTAGTTGTACTCAGAAACCAGATTATCTACTATGTTATTCTTGATGTCATCTTGTGTACAAATTACCCAACCATGAATTTCCATGGAAATTATTTGTGGCAAATGTTGACTTGTATCGGCCAGAGCCTTTTGCTTCCACCACTGCCATTGGTGCCCCTTGCATGTCTCACGATGACTGTTATAGTTCATGCTGAGGAAATGTGTGATTGACCATGAAAAAACACAGTGTCATTTTGACTTGTTTTATCTTTTTGAATTGGACTCTGTGAATGACTTGCTAAAACATATGTGGATTACTAGATCTACTATGAAATATCTATGCTGTTAGCCCTTTCACACTGTATTTTCTTAACAAGTTGTGGGAATAGGCTATAAGGGTGGATTTTAAGAGATAGTAATTGTTGCAAGGGTGGTCGCCACAGTACTATAAACTTCTTTACTGTCTTTACATGTTATAGTCACAGGCGATATTTGAACTTAATCCAGTGCCATTTCCATCTTGTTCAAATGAGAAAATGGCTCCTGTGGGAATTCTTTGACTGTTTCCACCTGCTACAGGGTATTAGCAGATTAGACCAAACATTGGGAGGTGCCCTGTGTCATCTAAGCGAACAACAGCACATTTGTTTGCCTTTCTACCTTCAAGGATATTTGAAGGTCAACTTCTGAAGAGAGTGTTTTATGAACATAAAAACAGCCATGTTCTTGTGTAGAAATGGACAGATACTTGACCCAAAGGAGGATCTTCCAACCATATAACTACAAATAGGAAAGAAAGCCTAACATGACAGTTTTCTTTGTGTCTGCTTTTTCAGCATGCTGAGGGCTTCACCCACCCCTAGACATCTCCCGCCCGGGGAGCGCCTGTCTTAGAGATGCCCAGGATTACACTGGAGCTGTGAACAGCGGTCAGCGCTCTTATCCTACAATTGACACAGGAGAAAATCCAAAAGAAGAAGTGGTGAAAGAAGTGTTTTTTCTTTCCACAATTTTGCATTCTATAAAGGCTTGAAATGTGCAGGTTTCTCAATACTGTTTCTACACTGATAAATGACAATATAATAGCAATTAAATCATTTAATGGGTGGTATTCCTGGAATTTCTCATGTCCCCAATGCAGAAAGGATGGTAAGGATCTGCAGAAATCATGCAACTGGTCTTTATTTCCTTTTCCATAAAATGGAAAGCATAATGGGTAACTCCTTCTTATGTAATAGGATGTTTTATACACATTTAAGAATTGTTCACTGGGGACTTCCCTGGTGGCACAGTGGTTAAGAATCCGCCTGCCAATGCAGGGGACACGGGTTCAATCCCTGGTCCGGGAAGGTCCCACATGCAGCGGAGCAAATAAGTCCGTGTGCCACAACTACTGAGCCTGTGCTCCACGAGCCACAACTACTGAGCCTGCACGCCTAGAGCCCCTGCTCTGCAACAAGAGAAGCCACCGCAATGAGAAGCCCATGCACTGCAACGAAGAGTAGCCCACGCTCGCTGCAACTAGAGAGAGACTGCGCCCAGCAACGAAGACCCAACGCAGCCAAAAATAAATAAATAAATAAATTTATAAAAAGAAATAAAAGAAATGTTCATTGGAGAAATGAATCCTATGGGCAGACAGCTCTTAAGATCCATAAATATCTTATTATGCTTGACATCCGTAATACTAGATGAAAGAAAATGCTTTTTCTTTTTACTTTCTTATTGAAGAAAACAATGATATTTTTAAAAAGTTGATATACCATGACAGCTGGCAGAAGACACTCAAAAGTGTGCTCTGTGAGGATTAGCATTACAGTAAACAGTAAATGGGTAATTGAAAGAGTGACTTGTTTGGGTTGTCAAAGGGTTTTGTGAGAGATGTAAGTGCTAATATTAGAGGCACATGGCTAATTCCATATGCCTCCAGAAAAAGGAGACTGCACTTGGGTTTGCTTATTGAAGAAGAAATTATTTTAAACAGTTGTGTCATGCCTCATTTTGTAGTTCATTTAAAAAAAAAAAAAGCTTAGCTTAAAATCGGTGAAGCCTGAGGAATAAAATCTCCATATGAATAAACATTCAAATATGTTTCTTGTCGAGAAACAAGAACCTTCAGTGACCAGGGTCCTGTCTTCTTGCTGTGGAGAGTTTTCCAGGTGTCCAGAGGAGGAGATGTGGCCAAGCTTCAGCTGGACGCAGGTGCAGCCACTCTTCCACGGAGAAGGAACAAAGTCCGGAGTTAGCCGACACTGGTTTGTCATACCCCATGGTGACTGCCCGTCGTTTGCCGGCTTTTGTCTATTCTTTGTGTACTGCTTGACTCAGCTTGAGCCAAAGAATCAGCAGCTAAAGCTGGAGCCTACCTTTCTGCAGAGAGCGTAACGTTTGATGTTTCTGGACATTTTTGCAACACATAACCCCTACCCCGAGCTCCTGCTGCCTTACAAGCACTTCTCACATGAAAGTACAAGACTTTAAAACGGTACCTTCCACACACTATACTCCCATTTAGGAGGCAAGCGGACAGTGTTACAGTGTTTTCTGACAGCTGGCTGTCCATCTGGTGTTTGATGTGTGGCAGAAAAGCACGGTGGGGTAATGAGGGAGATGCTGTTTCTCTAGGTGACAACCTGGCGTTCCTGAGAGCAGACTCCCCTGGGCTCCCTGACCTTCTGCACAGCACGCTGCCTCTCCCCACAGGACCCTAGACTGTCTTCTTAGTGCAGTGCAGCTAAGCTCTTTCTATGTGCCTACCTGGCTTTTCATTGATTCACAATTTCTTGATGACAACAAATATTTCAACCACTTTATGATGGTGCTGTCAGCATGAATGCGTTGGTAAAGGTTTTTAACAATTCCATTATTTTTCAATTTTTATTTATGCCTGAAATTCTCCTTTATTATCATTCGTGAACAGTTTCTGGTCTTTCCATTACATTTACGTTAGACAAAAAGCTATCACCTTGCAAACTGTGTCAGGCCAAAGATAAATTTTTTTAAACTTTGATAATTTTCAGTTTACTATGCTTGAAGTTTATAAATAGTTCAGATATATGAATACACATTGCTATATTATGCATACCCAGTTTAAGAATTGTTCAGAGCGATATCTTCAAAAACAATTACATTAAAAAAAACCTGTACTTAGTGTCTACAAAATGTTTTGCCTATGGACTGAGTGGAACATTCACTGCCACGTTCTTGTACCTTTCAGCAACCTTTCTCAGAGCCACCAGCAGACTTCCCCTTATGTCTTTTTTTTTTTTTCTTTTGATCACACTGTGCCGTATGCAGGATTCCCTGACCAGGGATCCAACCTGCGCCCCCCCTGCAGTGGAAGCTCGGAGTCTTAACTACAGGACCGCCAGGGAAGTCCTAGACTTCACCTTATGTTTTATTGGCCAAAAGAGCATTGCTTGGGCTTCCCTGGTGGCGCAGTGGTTGAGAGTCCGCCTGCCGATGCGGGGGACACGGGTTCGTGCCCCGGTCCGGGAGGATCCCACATGCCGCGGAGCGGCTGGGCCCGTGAGCCATGGCCGCTGAGCCTGCGCGTCCGGAGCCTGTGCTCCGCAACGGGAGAGGCCACAACGGTGAGAGCCCCGCATACCGCAAAAAAAAAAAAAAAAAAAAGAGCATTGCTTGCCCATGCCTAGGCCAAACCTGACAAAAGGATGGTGCCACGATAATTAACTTATATCAATCAAGACTCACCATCTAGGCTTGGAGCTGGTGCTGGCCCCTCCTGAAGGACATGGCTTCCCGAAAGAGGGCAGACACCTGAAAGAAGTCAGAATTCATAGGAAGGAAGAAGGGGTGTAGGAAAAGGGGGGTCCAGAGTAAAGTTGGTAGGCAAGGTCACCTGTACACCCTATGCATAGAGTATAACAGTGTCCACGTCCTTGATTATATTTTAAGTGCAACTGAAATGTTTGTCTGTGATGGCTCCTGTTATATAGTCCCATCTCTTCTCAACTACCAAAATCAATAGTGAATTTATTGTGTATTTCTGTGGGGGGAGGTGAGAGCAGGGGAATGGAACAAAGTCCAATTAAACTCAGTTACTGCTAGTGGCTCCCCCAATATGCGTTCTCTCCTCTGCCTAAGGGCTCATTTGAATTAAGTCTGAGTATTGAAATTACTAGTGTTCAGAAGTATGAATTAGACGGGCTTCCCAGGGAAACTATAACTATTCCTTACTCATGGTTGACCAGCAGGATCCTTGAAGAGTAAAAACAGAGCAAACAAATTGGCATTTAGAATTTAGGGCATTTTGATGAACCACATAGACTCTTTGCCACACATAAATTCTGGGGTGAGGAAGGAAGCCAACATACGAAAAAAGATGAAGAAAACTGGATGGAAGAAAATGGCAATGAATGAAAGGTGGAAGAGAGACAGTAACAGTGCACATATGTGAGAGGGAGGGAAGGAGCTGCGTGCTTTTGTCACTATTATGTTGCTATGGTAATGAAGCAAAATTGGGCTGATGCTGCTCTACTGGTTTTGTTTTGAATGAGAGACCAACTCTGAGCAAGCAGAACGACAAATGAAGTCTTCAGTAAGCCTAGAAGACAGTCTAACTGTATTTCATCTAAAATTTCAATGTAAACTTTATAAGAACTCCTACGTTCCTTTGAAATAATAAAATCTAAAAAGATTCTGAAGACTTACACAGTCATATTAAAGTTTCTTTTTGTGATTTAACAGTGAATGAAAACTTCTCAATTATAAAATACATGTTTGCTGCAGAAAAAAATTTAAATAAACAAAAATAGCAGATGATAAAGAAAAAAGGGCACCTGATCCTGGCTGTTAATGTTTTCATGTGTAGCTCTTCAGTCTTTTCATTTATATGTTTTTACCAATTGGGATTGTACTTTATTTTTGTATGTTGAATATTTAGGTTAATTCTAGTTTTTCACTGTCTTAGCTTGGGCTTCTATAACAAATTACCATAGGGTGGGTGGCTTATATGACAAATATTTATTATTTCTCACAGTTCTGGAGGTTAGGAAGTCCAAGATCAAAGTGTCAGCAAATTCAGTGTCTGGTGAGAGCGGGCAGTGTCTCCTTGGTTTGCAGACAGCCACCTTCTGATTGTATCCTTACGTGGCACAGAGTAGAGAGAAAGAGAGGGCAAGCTCTCTTGCCTCTTCTTATAAGGGCACTACTCCCATTCATGAGAGCCCCATTCTCCTGACCTAATCACCTCCCAAAGGCCCCACTTCCAAATGCCAGGGGTTAGGGCTTCAGCATTTGAAGTTTGGAGGAGTACAGATATTCAGTCCATAGCACACTGTTATAAATAATGTTTCAAGGGAAAAATTTTACATACTTTTTTGTGTACCTCCATAAATTACCTACAGCTACTTGTGGCATATTGTAGACATTCAACAAATAGGAATTATCATTTCACTAACAACCACACCTAAGTTTAGTGTGGTCAATAATTATTTGTTGACTTATCAACTGGGGTTCCTCTTCGAATACTACAGAAGGTGCCCTGTAGGGATCTTGTTCAAGTGTATGACTGGAGGGATTAGCAAGCCTTCTGCCGGAGGGTCCCACAAGGCGGCATTTACTTCTCCATGACTTTCAAACCTGATGCTTTGCAGAATCTGCAACAACCTATGCAGTCAGCATCTGGACATGCCAACTCACATAACTAAACTCACGGTAGAGATGGCTAAATTAATACCAAAATTTTAATTGGCAATGAGAAATATAACTGCTAGGGAGATGGTGCATTTCCATCTGCACAACCAGTATTTTCTCCTTTTATAGTCAAACAACAACTGCCCACCGAAAATCACAAGTTTACTAACAAACAGAATCAGATGAGATGTATGTAGCCTTGTTATTCAGAGAGGTCACTCTCTTCCCTGGACATTTCATACAGCCTATCTCCAGTTTTAGTACCATATAATTCACTATATAAGTTTACCTTTTCTAAACACAATTTCCAGATCACCTTGATTGGAATTGTGGGGATTTCTAATTGTGGGGGTTTAAGTCACACACTTATAGACAAAGTCTTGGTTTACTTCTTCAGATGGCTGTTCATTTTATGTGGATATCACTAGTTAACTCTAGGTAACTGGGTAACCTTATTTTTCTTTATCACCATATTCATCAATGGTCCCTGTTGGTTGGGCACTTTGGCAGAGAGAATAAAAAGGTTTTAGTCTATTTATTAAAATGCTTACAGAATAAAAAATTTAAAGGCTATGGATATATCTTGAAATATTTGCTTGACAGATATTTACTGATTACTTAATGAAAAAGAAAATAAATGGAGTAACTCCTCAAGTCCAGGAACTGTGGATTTCTCTAATGACACAGTGAAGCTGCCATTTTATAATTGTGGTAACTTTCACTGGCACTTCCCAATTTCCTAGGAGGAGAGGATTTGGCCAAGAACTCAACCTCACTTTGAAACAACTTGGTTTGGGGCTATGCAGAGGTAGTTGTGGGCCAATAAGCTGAGCATCATCTGAACTAGGGGTTTGGGGGAGGACATATCACGGAGTATGTGAACATTCAGGTCTGAGTCCAAAAGACAATTCAGGATGGTCGTGGTCCATCCTCAAGCTGGTCAGTGTCTTCTATGAGTTTCTTGTGATCCTGTATGAACCTACAATCAGACCAAAAATGATGACCTGTGTGGTCCAGACTGGATAGGGAAGGAAGTAAAGCTGGGAGGAGGATGGTATAATGGGGAGATGGGCAGGGACTGCAGACTGGAGTCCTTGATGAACTTCAAGATTAGGTTAAGTGTGAGTATGAGACTGAGGCTGATGGAGACATGTGAGATGAGAAAAGGCAGTGATGGGAGAATGGAATTTCTGGTGTGGACGAGTTCCAGAATTATAAATTTTCAGGATGTGGTCATGAGAATGAGTTCTTACCAGAAGATAATGAATGATGGAAAGAGGGGTGTTGGGGACATTTGCTGCTTTGCACAGCACTCACATTCTTTGGGAAATAATCCATCCAAGTAAATGGTCCTAGTAGAGGCTGCCAATCATGGCAACCTACTCTCTTGACCACAGGGTTGGGTGTATCATGAAAGCCCAGCAGAATTCTTCCACAGGACTTTTCAGTACTTGGTTGGGGAAGTGGGTGGAAGACAGGAGAAGAGAGTTCCTCTCTGGGCACTGAGCTGCGAGGATATGATTCTGGAACAGTGCTCCAGGTGACTCCCAAATCGATATCTCTGGCTCTAATCTCTCCATTGTCCTCTAGAATCCCTAAAAACATCTCCATCTGAATTCCTCATTAACCCAGGGCCCCGACAGAATTCTTCATTTCCCCCCACTCAAACTGATCTCCATCCTGCATTGCTGTCAGTGGCACCAGCCATCCAAGCCAGACATCTGGAAGTCATCCTCAACATCTTCCTCTTCTTCATGCCCAAACGCAAGCAATCCCCAAACCCTGCTAATTCTACTTTATAAAGATTTGCAAATTTCTTCCCTTCTCTGTCTTTCCACTGCTGTGGCCTTAGTACATATCTTTATTACAGGCTCTTAACTAGTCTTCCGGCCACCAGTTTTAACAAACCCCTGTCTATTCTGTCCTATTCCCACCCCTACTCTCACCCTGGCTAGAAGGTGCTTTGTCCTTCAGCAGCTCACTCCTGCTCTCTCTGCAGCCCCTTCTCTGGCCACACCCCTGCTCTGCAGCCACTGAACAGCTTGCAGTTCCCTGAACCTGCCACTTTCTCTCCCTGCTCCAGGATTTAGCTCAAAGGCTGCTCACTTTGCCAAAAATGTCTCTTTTTCCTTCTTTCTTCGTGGCTAACTCCTGTTCATGATTTAAGGGGGGACTTGGGTGTTGCTGCTCCAGGCATCCTTTGGTGACAGTTTTCAACCTTGGCTCCTTGGTTGAGATCTTCCAGACATGCTCTTACGCCACTGTGGCATATGCGAGCAGAGGATTCGCTGCCCTGTGTTGTGAAAACAAATTTGTCTTTCTTCCCCACTAAGCTGCAAGTTCTCTGAGGGAAGAGATTGAGTCTTAGGCAAACTTGTATTCCATTTCCTGTTTGGATTCTGACACATAATAAATTTATTCTTAATAAACACCTATTGAAGAATAGATAAATGAGTGAATGCAGGGAAGATGCTCACTAATTCTAGTTCTTTGATTCTGTGGACCCATTCTCTTCTTGAACAATGATGGTTTTATGAAACATTGCTAGATCGTGTCTCGTCTGAACCCTATATCCTCATTAAAATTTCTTTTGCCATCAAAGCTGGAAAAATAGTCAAATGTCTTTGTCTTTACAGATGAGGAAACTAAGGCACAGAGAGGTTGAATGACACTCAAGGGCACACAGCTAGGGTAGGATCCTGGGCTCCTGTCCTGACTCAGTGTTTTTTTTCCCAGCTACTAAGCTGCCTCCCTCAAGCACTTGTAATTTCAAATACTTTTGATCTTGTTTCTTTGAGGAATGTGTTGAGTGCTTCTAGCCTCAGGAAATAAACGCTCCCACCTGCAGACAGCTCCCAGGAGATATCTGACTCCTTTCTGAAATGATGTTACTCTGTATTTCAGGTAGGAGGGTTAAACAAAGTGTTTCCAATTCAGCTGCCCCTGGCCTCCTCCAAGCACTTCAAAAATTCTAAGGAAAGTCTGCTTCTTCTCTCTGACTGGAAACGTGAACATGGTCTCTGAGACAGGATCCACTTGGTTGTGTAATGCGCCCCCTGCTAGGTTTCTATAAAAACCATTTACAAGTTAGTCATGAAACTAAAGTATGTGGTGCTGGAGGTGGTGGGATGGGTGTTCAGAAAGTAAAGCAAAGCTGTGAGTTGTTTCTATGATCGCTTCCCACAGTAATTTAGGCTTCTATTCAAGCCAAGCCTAGTTTGAGTCCTTGCTTCTGTTTCCTTCTTTCTTCCATTCTATGACTCTGCCCCCATCTGTTAAAATGATCACTCCTGATTTTTCTTCAGCTTATTTCTCTGATCACTATACTTATTGCTTGTGACATTTAAACATGTTTTAGCAAGTCAGCTTGACAGAGGTTTCCTTTAGTTATGTAACATAAGCCAGTTTAAATATTTGATTTATTTGAATTGCTGAATTCAAAATACTGTTGGGCATTTCACATTAATTTTAAGAAGATGCTTTATAGATGACTAGTCTGTTTGTCAAATTATTGCCTTTTACCGTTTCTTAAAAGTTTTCATATTTCTTCTTGTAAGTGTTTGTTAAGGATGGTTACTCACCCAAAGAATAATGGAAAAAAAAAAAAAAAAGCCATAAACCTGAACAGGAAGGGCCAAGCGGATGGTGAAGACCTTCCATCTTACCCAGGCTTCTCTCGCTTCCACTTTGAACCTTAGATAACACGCTGTTTGTATATATGGGTGTGTGTATGTATGTTTATGTATACAGATGTATAAATTTAGCCACCATGCATACTTGTTGGGGTGTCAGATCAAAGCATCCTCCAAAACATTCTCTACTAAGGACAGGAACAATTTTGAGCACTGTGGGGGAAATTCCAAGGAAGCCTAATTAAAATCCTTGCCAGAGCAGATACTGCTTTTTCATGTCAGGTATTTATCACAGAATTTTAGCTTTCTTTTAGAAAAGGGCACTCTAAATATTTACTAATAAAACATTCTGAATCAATTTCTTCCTCTTTAAAAATTCTAGGTGATGAACATGAGGACTGTGATTACGCAGTACTGGAGAAGAAATGATTTGGTGATTGATGCACATGAATTCCATGGCGGCTCCACCTGCCAGGTGGAGGTCTGAGCATCTTCACAAATCCATTCTCCCTACCCATCCTTCCTTGCAGCCTCCAAGAATGCCTGCCCAGGCAGCCTCAAGCTTCCGGTAGGGGTTGCTGTTGTCTAATACAAGGCCTATTGTTCTCAATAGAATTTGGTTATCGCTTCAAATCATTGCTAACCTTTGCCCTTTCCCAGGATTTAATCTGTTTAAATTAATATTGGTTATTTGCTCTTGAGTTTACTGTGAATTTAATCTTATATTACTGTTTAGTACATTAAAGTGCTACTTTGGTTGCTACCACTACACTGATTAGCATTAATTTTCCCCAGAATGTGTTCTGAATGTCAGTGAACTTGTTCAGGAGAAGGAATGATAATTTTATTATTTTTAAAACAGTGAAATATTTGATTACTTTATAAAATGCATGAAGTAAATTTTGATGAGATCGGTTCTAGAATCAAACTAAGACTTTCAGAAGAATTGAAACACTCGTCTTCACATACAAGTTTTGCCTTTAAAATTTTATTTTCCTGCTGGTAGAGATGCATTATATTTGCATTTTTGAGCCTGAATAATTTTAATTCCATTTTTATTATACAAACCCAAGAGGAACATTTACTTTGTTTTCACTGACTAGTTATACAATTATTCTTTTCAGATACTACATGAACCATGAACCATAATATTATATTCCTTGCTAATACACTTTGGCAAAAGTATTTACATGAAAACACAATATGTAAATGTAATGACTTTCTCAAATGAGCACACTGTTGCCATGAAGCAATCACCTTTAGTTTAATACAAGTAAAATTCATTAATTTTTCTCAGTTAGCAAGCCGACTTTTCTAAATGAACTAGTGAAGGAAAAACATTGCCTGTTTTATCCTAACCCAGCTGATTTGCCTTTTATTACCAGATGCCTATTTGGGGAGGAGAAAAAAAAAAGAAGTCTTTAATTTTAATAAACTTGATGCAATGCTGACTCCTACGGGATTAGGTATGGTTCTGATATACTTAGTTTCTTTTTGGTTAGTTTCAAAGTAAAAGTTAGATTCAAAGCAAAAGGCTTTGAAGCCAAGATACTACCTTCAAGACTCTCAAACGTTGAAAAGAACTTGGAGACCCAAATGAACAAATCCTTTGAATTGCAAAACTTAACTTACACAAAAGAATACTTTATTTTTTCCCTTTCATTAAAATGTTTAAATCCCATCATAAGTCTAATAACCAGATTATGTCATTTGACACAGACAGTTGAGTTGAGCCTTGTATCTGTAAATACAAATGTAGTTTTTTGGAAAAAAATACAGTTAACTTTGCATTCACATTTATATAGCATAGATTTCCGACTAAGTTAACTGCCCCTTTCTGAAGTAATTTTTTAGTTGTAGTGTTGGTTATTCACTTTATGTGTAGAGTAAAAACATATTTTTTTCCACGTTAAGATAAGTTAAAAAAATGACACTAGCTATGCACATACTGAATAACTCAGGGTATGGGATTTATAAAATCTGTTAGCTATTCCTAATAAAAATGCAAAGACTAAGAATGCTAACGATCTTATATATTTGTGAGGCTCCTGCTCTTAAAATACTTAATATCACTTAATCTAATTCTTGGAATACCTGTTTAGCATTCTTCAGATGGATTGTAAAATGTTAGTTAAATAATATTTCTAAGGGTACAAGGTGAAGACTGAAAATTCCAATTTCTAGTACTGTTTTTCCAAGATAAGGGACAACTAATACAGTCTTTGTCTTGCAGGAAGCTGGAGTCAGATGTTAGAATAAAGTTTACATTAATCCTGAGGAAAATTCACAGTATCTTTCTCTTTCCCTGATATTTCAAATAGCTCTTAAGTTGACAGGGGGGTGGAGTCATTAAAAAAAACAGAAGAATCACAGCAGTAAACTAGGGGTATGTGACATTCTCTAATAAAAGGAACCAGGCTCCTTGGAAAAATGGCTGATTATAGGACTGAGGCAGAGAATATGCAGCATGAATCTCTGTAGTGCCAGAGAGTGAGGAAGTGTTCAAAAAACAAAAGGAAACAAACAAACAAACAAAATGAGGCATGTCAAAGGGAAATAAAAAGCAACCTGAAAAAACTACGAACAGACAAACCTGGAACAATGTGGGCAACAAAATAAAGAAGGTAGTATTGGATGTATGACCCATAGTATAAAATAAATAGCCATGAATCCATAATTGAACAAAAAATGAAATATAAAAAATGAAATACTAAAATATTAATATGAAATAGCCCAATTTAAAAGTTTTAAACATTAGCAAGTAGTTAAAACTCTTTTTAAAATACTGTTCAAAGAAAACATATTTGTGAACCAAATTGAGTTGCAGGTCTCCAATTTACAATCTAAGCCACAGTCTTCTATTTGCCCTGGGTTCATTTTTCAAGATTATATAGGGTCATTCATAATTTTCACAGCAAATGTAACCCTAAAGTTTGATGTTGATCTTTGGGGAATAGTAAGCTTGTTAAGATATGAAAAAGGAAATGTGAAAAAATGGGTCTAGAAATCCTTGCCAAGGAGCTACACAGTTTTCTCATATAGAGTTGACCCAACTCCTCAAAACCAACCTGCTTTTCCAAGGTCCTTCTGATCAAAATGGATCCTGTAATATTATCTAGCCTCATAAAGGAGTGGAGAAGCTCCCTCACCATTGATAGGAAAAGATTGATAAGATACATCGTTAGGTGAAAAGCCAAGGTGGAGAACAATATGTCTAATATAACACTTTTTGTGGTAAAGTAGAGGAAAATAGAGATATATTTTTATAGTTGCTTGTATAAACATGAAATAAATCCATAGGTTATGTAAAAATTTCATAACCACTGTGAACCTATGGGGTGGGAACTGGGCAGATGGGACAATCTGAAGAGGAGGCTTTTGTTATATACCTTTTCTTTAGTTATGCTATCACCTTTCTGAAAATTTAAATTTAAAAATATATTCCATTTTAATCACAAATCCATATTCAACTAACTTAAGTTTGAAAAATGTGTTTTGTTGGTTTATGTACTGGAAGAGTCCAGGGGCAGTGTAAGAGATGGCTGGATAAATCAGAACTTTCTTGTTTTTGTTCTCTAACTCTCAACTCTCAGCTCCTGGGTGTTGGCTGTATTCTCTCTTGCAGCAGATGGCTGACCCTCAAAGTTCAGGAAAAATGGCCACAAGATGCATGAGTCATCAGCTTATATTATCCTGAGACCTTGCCAAAGAGGAAGAGAAAACATCTTTCCTTCTCTGACAGTTAAGTCTAGACTGTCTTGGGTCACATATCCTTCTTGACCCCTGAACCAATCATTGTGGTCAGGAGGTAGAATACTCTGATTGGCCAGGCCTAGGGCATACGGGAATGGTGAGGATGCCCTCACTTGTACCACACAGAAAGGGGAGGAATATTCCCCCAAGGCTGGCATGATGGGCAGTGAACACATATCTACTATAGAGCCAAATGTACTTAAAACCAGAACAAATCCAAATCCCTAGGCATTTATATCTAGACTTACTACAGAACTCAGGGATCCACAAGATGCTAGGGACCTGGAAAATGACCATTCATCATATAAAAGTTTGCTCTCCATTTATGTGGGCGTGAAGTTGACATCCTTCTCTAAGACCCTACCTGATTAAAGTTGCTATAACAAACTGGAAAACACATCAAGCCCCTTCCCCTCACACACTGTTTATTCACTCCTGATATAAATAGTTTTAGAGTCTAAACTTAAATGATGAGACAAAGGAAGATGTTTGCCAAAAGAAAGAGTAATGCAAGAAGCTCTGATTTCAGAAATGCTGAATTAATCTTCATAACGCTGCCAAATTTTTAGAAAGTAAAAAACTCAGCTAAGCTCATTAAGAAATCATCTAACATGATGATTGAAGACAAAAGGGTGGATATTCAGTTAGTGAGTTACCCAGCTCATGCATCTTGCAGCTTTTTCAGAACCTTGGCAGAACCCACCTGCTTCAAGAGAGAAAGCTGCTACACTCAAAAATATCTACACACTATGCGTTCTGAGAGGAAGCAGGGTGAACTAAGCCTCTCAAATCCCTTTAAACGTCAGTTTCCTCATCTGCAAAATGGAGATAAATTTGTTTTGCAAAGCTGTTGGGAGTTGTATTTGTGCCCTATTGCTGCTATAACAAATTACTACAAACTTAGTGGCTTCAAACAACACAAACTTATCTATAGTTCTGGCAGTCAGAGTCCGAAATGGGTCAGCAGGGTTGTATTCTTTCTGGAGTCTCTAGAGGGATAATCCTTTTTTTTTTTTTCCTTTTCTAGGTTCTAGAGGCTACCCACATTCCTTAGCTCATGGCCACATCACTCCAACTTCTACTTCTGTGGTCATATCTTCTTTTCCAATGCTGACCCTCCTGCCTCCCTCTTACAACGATTCTTGTGATTACACTGGCCCACCCAGATAATCCAGGGTAATCTTCCCATATCATGATCCTTAGCTCAGTCACATCTGTAAGGTCCTTTTTGCCATACAGGATAACATACTTATAGGATTCAGGGATTAGAACACAGACATCTTTGGAGGTCATTATTCTGCCTGCTACAGGAGTATAAAATGAAACAATTATCTGTGACTATTCTTAGCATTGTGCTTGCCACATAGCAGACATTTGACCAATACCTCTTTGCAGTTTTTAAGTTTTAGCAATTCAGATATTTGACTGTGCATCCTGTCCAGCATTAAATTCTTAGATGTTCAGTATCTTTGTGGGGGCAGAATACACAATGCTATGTTCTCATGGATGCCAACCTAATTTTATACATTTATGAGCTCTGTGTACTGACCTTAGAAGATACTTTCTGTCCAAAAGTAAAGGGCAGTCCTTGAATAGAACTATTTTAAATAGTAAATGGTAAACATGCAAGTTCTCTTCAGTTACTCTTTAACCGAAGACCAAATGCCGCACACAAACTGTGGAGAATTTTCAGAGAATATTCAATGTCCTGAAGAATGTTACATCTTGTAAAAGATAGTAAAAGGGTTATTTCATCAAAGTATGTTGTAAGAGGTCAAGATGTAACAATACAGATATTGGTGCCTCAGCAGATCTCCTAATTTGTATTTGGGTTAACAGGTTTCCGGGGCATCTCAGCCTCCCTTTTTTGGGGAGGGTCCTGCTGGCCGCAAACTGTACTCAGTGCAGCCCAGTGGCCCTGAATCAGGTTGGTGGATGCTAAATTGTGAGTTTTTCTCTAGGCCCATTATACTCCAAAGACTTCAGTGGCCAAACAAAACTCCCCATCACTTTGAAGAAGGTATGCAATGGCCTTCGAGAGGCTCCCCAAAAGACTCATGAAGCTTAGTTCACATATCTAAAGAAAGGTAAGATGAAGTCTCCACTAATTTTAGTGAAAAAACACCCATGATACCCAGAGGGGCCAATCTTTGCAGTAATGATGCAAGTATTTGGTATGCAAGTATTTGCAGTATTTGGTATGATGGGCCATCACTAGTATGTGTTCTTTCTGGTTAACAATAGTCTTTGTTTAGCAGTCACTCTCCTATGAGGAAATGCTAATGTAATCCTCACAGTCTTCTGCTGCTGGCTGGGACCTATTATCAATAGGTCATAAATAAACGACTACCACATAGGAAAGACAGTATGATTATATATACTCCTACTACTTCCAATTACAGTTAGAGCAACAATTATAAGGTTGTACTCCTACAGCCACCCTAAGGAGAAAATGAGAGGAAAATGTTCCATTAGCTTAATGAAGAGAGCACAGCAGGGGCACAAATTTTCTCACTATTAGCACCTATGGCGCTACATGAGGGAAGCTGGAGATGCAGGGTAACAATTAAACTTTCTGACAATTAGCCCCTACAAAGTGTGTTCCCTGAACCCAAAGGAGACATTTAAAGAATCACATTTACATTTTTCTCACCTCTTATCTATGAAATTTGAGTGAGTCATTTGCTTGTGGAAACAGAGGGAGTCAGGATGAAAGTTTATTTCAGAGTTGACTACAAAGTATTGTTGGCAGGCTTGCTGGAGAACACACATCAGCTGAATGGCGTGGTGTGTAAAAGGGAAGGTTAAGAGAGCTTAAAGCCAAGAAATGTTTACACCAACCTAATGAGAGAAAATATGGATTTGTTCAATGTGAGTAATGTAGCTTCCTTGTTACCTCTGCTAAGAAGATGACCACAGGAGGGGAAAAACCTGCTCCACTCAACGAAGCAGAACACTGACCTCGATCACACCAGTCCACTATTGCTTCTTATTGCCCCACAGGGTCGCTGCTGAAGAATGTCCAACAGCCCCCATCCATGTTGCAAGGAGGCCTCTCTCAGCAGGACAAAACCGATCTTAGATGAAGGCTAACTCCTCTTCCTAGGAGCTAGCTTTGACCAAAGTATGCCTTTTTCTGTTTTATACCCCACGTCCTGGTCAGCCTCAGTAACTCTGGATCAGGACTGATTCAACCTAGATCCCTCTCTCCCCACCCTTCCCTGAATTTGACACCTCCAGGAATTGGGCAACTTCTCAGTTTAAACCCTCGAAATACCCTCAGAGGGGTTTCCTGGATTACAAATTTCCAACCTCTGACTTCCAATAATATTGACTGAGAGAAAGCTGAAAAGAAAAATGTTAAGTTGAATAGCAGACTATGTCTTATTGAGAAACAGTATTGCCTAGGAGACAGTCTTTCAAGCATGATTATCCTTCATGTCTGTGGGGTTTGCCCGTGTTTCAGGAGATAGTCTGCGACTACAGTTAGTCTTTAGGTGTTTGGTGAAATAACCAGTTGTTTTAAAATCATTAATTTGTAACAAGATACTGAGTTGGAGAAGTAGAGTACTTCCCAATTACACCATCACCAGTCCTTGTGACAAGCGCGGTCACCTCCCTTTCCTGAATCGTGTGGTAGCTACTTTTCACAGCACTTGCTGCTCTCTTCCTGATTACCAGAAGGCTCACTCTTGCCCCCTGCCACCTCCACCCTCAGGTTCTGTGGCCATTGTGCATTATGTTGTAGAAATTACACCACCCTCTGGACCTCTGCATCTTTCTTCCTCCCCCCCGCCCTCCTTTTTTAACTCCAGAGAATTTGTCACTACTGACATACTCCATATTTTACTTATTGTTGTGACTTTGTTAACATTTATTAAGTAGAGCCCTGGGGTGTTGGATGGTGAGCCACGAGGTGTTCAACGAAAACCACCAGGGAAAGTGAAATAGAGAAACTTATTACTCATAGGTCCTGGAGGAGGTACATGACACACTAAGAGGGGCCATGAGGAGAGGTCGAGTCAGGGTGCAGGCAGAGAGAGTGTGGCAGGACCCAGGGCACATGCCTTAATAGGGTCCTCGGGTGGAATGCTTTGGGATTCCCAGGTAAAGGCTGAATTGGTCAATTCAAACCCAAAAGAGTACAGTTTTGGTGTAATCTAAGGAGTGCACAAGGAGAGGCCCTGGGAGATGGGGGAGAGTGCTTATCACAATTGGGGGAGTCATATCAGGATCTTGTGATTCTGCGGGTATGGTGTCAGTTCAAGGCCCCTGCAGGCAGTGTGGCCACATAAAATGAATGCCAAGGCAGGAATATGTGTTATAGGGTCGTCTAAACTCTCAACGCTTATTTATGTCTTTATTTCCTATCTCTCCTTAATATAGTACAAGCTCAATGAGGGCAGGGGTTTGTTTTATTCATTGCTGAATTCCCAGTGCCTAATATGCCTGAATATAGTAGATGCTCAATAAATAGTTGTTGAATTAAAGAAAAAACTGTAGGCAGAAATTTACCAAAGTCTTTGTATATGTGTGTGTGTTTGCGACCCAACCAAGAAAATTCTGTAAGGGAAAGATTTTTATAACTCCACAACTTGCCTTCCTATGAGCCCTACCATCATTTTCATCACCATCACTCTTTCCTATTGCTAATAATTTGTGTCATCCAAATTATTTTCCCCAAATTACGTGGCTACAAACGATAATATTTGGTTTACATAAAATGTGTCTTATATGCATAATAGAAGCATAGCAGGTGACAGAGACTTAGAGATCACCCAGTCATCTTGCCTTGCTCCCACATTTTTCAGACGAGGAAACAGACAGTAAATGATGTAGTCATGATTGCATAGCTACCAGCACTGCCTGGATCTGGGGGCTTTTGTTTTAGTTTTAGGATAGAAAAGTCATGTGACTTTACAAAGGGATTTGAAAACCTGTCCTCATCAGAATAGAATATCCCCCGTTAAACTCGCAAGCCCTAATTCCCCGTTTGGAATCTGGAGGTAATGATTTATCAGGGTGGACCACGTGAACAGGATGAGTAGGGAATGGTTGACGTGGTGTAATTTGAGAGGTAGGATGGAGGCCCTATAACTCCAAATACAGAACACCCCCAAGGTCAGAAATTGCACCATTGGCCTTTGTGCCAAGCTTTACTCACTCTGCAGTCCTATTTGAAAAGCAAATCTTCTGAATGGTGGAACACACAGGTTCCTAATACTTCAGGGGGTACCGTACATCTCTGGATGTTTTCTGCAGTTGGTGTACGTGGCACAAAACAAAGCATGTTTTGCGGGTAGAGAGGAGTAGGCAGTGATGTATCGAGGGCAGGGTGGTCCTCTTCGCATGTACGCAAGAAGGGGATGCACTGTCTGTAGAGAAGCTAAACACAATAACAAAACTGATCAAAAGTTGGTCTGCTTTTTATTGCCATGTGCCAACAATTCTAAATAATGTTAGTGATGAAATAATCCTACCCCAAACTCTTTTAGTCTAAATTCTAAACAATTGCTGTCGTTATTGTTGAGTTAAAATATATAAAATGAGCACATTTTGATAACTTATCCTTTAATAAACACTGTATCCTACATGTAGATTGATTTGGAGAATTCCCAATTATACTGTTTGCCCCACACATGGACCCGGCTACACCCATTCCTTTCCAGAGTAATAACAATTGAAGATTGTTAAAGCTTGCTTTGAAAGCAGTTTCTCTCTCTAAACTTTGGGGCACTACATAGTCCTGTGTTTAAACAGCTTTTTTTTTTGAAATTAACAATTTAGCACAGTGATTGGAAAGATGAAGAAATAGAACTTGGGTTGCTTCAATTCGGTCTTTCTGGGCAGTTTTTATTACAATAGTGAAACAGTATACTAACTCTGAGGTATAATGTTTCTGTTTGGGAAGTGTAAATTTTGTTTCAAACATCTAATCTTTTACTCAATTAGAATAATACCTTCATCGTTAATCATTTGTTTTAAACTAAAAAATAACAAGAAAATAGAATGTTACATCAGTGGTATGTTTTAGTTGTCTAAATTGTACCTTTTGCATATGTTTTGGTTTTATTAAAACTCACTTATCAGTTACTGCAATGTTATTTTTTGTTACTGTAACAAACGGTTATGTAGGTATAAATTCATCCCCCTTTAAAAATACATCAATGTAATTTAAAAGTACATTTTAGTTTGTTCTGTGATATTTTATTTTGTATTTTTTACTGGCATGATTATTATATATATGGCATATATGTACATATATGAGATACACACATATGTACATATATATTCAATAAAAGACAATTTTTATTATCTGCACCCCTTTTCTGGCCATCATTCTTGTTCCTTTCGTATGCTGAAAATAATTTTGTCATATGGAGGTGATAGGTGTTAAAAAATAATCCACTCCATATGTCAAATACTGCAGGTATGCCACCAATATCCACACTGACACTACACTGAGATCTTCTACCAGCATCTCTAGTAGCTAGTTGTAACTTTGCAAATAATACTTTGCATGTTGGTTGTTTTTTCTAGTGCTTACTAAGCCAATGGTTTGTATAACAATTTGAGTTCCATTTTTAACTCCATCAAAAGATAAGGATTCTTACTATTGTAATTACTTTGTCTTTACCGGTTAAATTAACATTCAGCTCTTGGGGTTGCTGTGCAACATACGATATGATTTTACCTACTGTTTGTTCAAAGTAGTCTTGTCACAGTAACAGCATGCTAGCTTGAAAAGCCTTATAACAAATAGGTAAATACACATCTTTTGTGAATTAAAGGGGGTAATTATGTCAGCCTTACTGCACTTGTGGGTGAATAACTAAAAATAATTGAAGTAAAAATGTCAGGAAATATTTAACATTAAATACAAGGAATCACAAGATTGTCATAAAAATGAGAATGACCTATAAAACACAATTTTTAGTTTCTCTTGAGAGAGTACCCACATTAGAATATGAAAACACATGCACAAATACTCTTTTATTTCCCCTTCATTCTAAGCAGTCCCACTCCTATATACTACAGGTACAATTGCTATAATTTTCCTGTCAAAATAGATCTTTGCTATAAAAGACCCCCAAATGATTATTTTAAAAATTTATCTTTATGCTTTATACAAACAGAACCCAAATAAATCTTGATATTGAAAATATTTTGGCTTGCTAGAAACATGTAGGATTATGCTATACGGGGTGTGCTTATTATTGAGATTTATTTAAAAACAAACACATCAGAATTTGCAACTGAGCTTCAAAGTAGTCTTTGGTTAACTACACACTTATTCCATGATTCTGTCTTTGTACCAAATCTTTCTGGGAATTCCTTTTTCTTTGTGAATAGCCTTTAAACCATGTGGCATATTCTTCCAAATATTTGATTTCTTAAATTTAAGCCCCATGACTATAGTTTTCCCCGTGTGGTGTGTGTGCGTGTTTAAGGAAAAGCAGTGGGGCTGGTTAGCTTAACTAGATGGAAATCTAAACCTAACTTTGCCATTAACACAAACTTTAAATTTGTCTGTCCTGCAGTAAATGTGGGGATTTAATATTTTGCTTTTCCCTATTTTGCTAGCACATTACAAAAAAGAAAATACTTGGGATGTAAATAACAGTGACCTACTTCCAGTTCGTAAGTCATTAATAGAAACAGCTATCATTATTTGAGGGCGAGTCAACGGGAATGTGTGCCATCAACCGTGTACCCTTCACTTTATATGTGCTGTGTCATTTCATTCGTACACCAATCTTATGAAGATTCCTATTTTACAAATGAGGACGCTGGGTCCAAGGTTTCCTTAAACAGAGATGGCATTTGAACTGTGTCTGCCTAAGCTGAAAGTCACACTGTATTTTCCACTGACCACACTGCTTACTAACCCCTCCAAGGGCTTGACTGGAAAACTATGTTAAGTAGCACAATGAAGACTCATCCTGATTTCAGATTCCCTGAGCGTCAATCTTTCATTTTCAAAAAGGCTCAAGGTAACTTTTGTGTACCCATTTGAGCTTCAACTTTTCTGTTGCCAAATACTACCTGAACTATTATTTACTCTATATTTTGCTTTATATGTATTCATTTAAAATTTATCAATAGAGGAAAATTTATACTATTAAAAATGTACAACCAGCATGTTTGCTAGAAATAGAAACATAAAGAGAAATAACTATTAATAGCTGTGAGTTTATGTGGCCTCTAGGAAGCTCTCAGGCACCATCAACTGGGCATCCCAAGGGAAGCCTCTGGTGCAGGACTGGGAAGTTAGGAAGCTCCTCCCTCCCTGGGTGTGGGGAGTGGTCCTCAACACGAGTTTCCTGAGGGTCACACACAGGCCTCGATGGTTTTATCACGCCATTCACTTTTCCACTTTCAGATATCAGACAGTCTTCGCGTTGTGGTAGGGACTCAGGCCTAGAGAAGATGAAGGAATATGTCCACTGCTATCAGAAATCTGTAGCTGCAGCTCAGAGTACTTTATTCAATAGAGCTAATTTGGGCAAAAGTGCTGGTAGAATAAAAAAACAAAATGTTCCTATTCTGTTAAAAGAGAACAAATTATTTTCAACTCTTTTTAGCATTACTAAGATTTAAGTGCCCTGATCCAAAACTTCAGATTTCTAGGAAGCCAAATTTGACGATTCAAATGTTTCATTAAATCAATAAATCAAGCAATCTGCCTTTTTTTTTTTTTGCGGGGGGCGGGGTTCGCGGGCCTCTCACTGCTGTGGCCTCTCCCGTTGCGGAGCACAGGCTCCGGACGCGCAGGCTCAGCGGCCACGGCTCACGGGCCCAGCCGCTCCAGCCGCTCCCAGCATGTGGGATCTTCCCGGACCGGGGCACGAACCTGTGTCCCCTGCATTGGCAGGCGGACTCTCAACCACTGCACCACCAGGGAAGCCCAAGCAATCTGCCATTTAAACAAATTATGTTGTCAATTAAATCACTTTTTTCTATTATTTTTAAGAAAAAAATTTCAAGAAAATTCAAGAGATAAGAGTTGGTACTTAAAGCATTTCTTTCTTTCAGATTGTAAATTCTGGGAAAGCAAGCACTTTGTTTAATCTTTACCTTTAATCTTTACATTTTTTTCTCTAGAGTCTAGTACCATATATTACATAATAAATAATGTGTCAGAATATTCTGAATGTATATTTCCTTACCAGGTTTAATCAGTTGTTCATCTTATGAAGAAATGATTCCCACACGTAGCAATTAGTTATGAATGGTACAGACTTAATCTTGGACATTATAAAGAAAAGCCTTCCAGAAGTTAATTGAGCTCTGTTAATAGTTTGTGGGTTATTACTGCATTTGTTCAATGTTCCTGTGGATGAATTTTATTTTCGCTCAATCCCACTTTTGGCAGAATATGACGGTTAGGTCACCTTATAATATGTGAGTTCTGCATAAATGTCTTTCCATGAATAATGATGAATTGTTAAACTTTAGCAAACTTTATATAAACACTTAAACCCACTCAGTTCTACGGCCATTTTATTAACTCCCAATTCAAGCAATGGAGTAGGTATTCCTGCAATGCAATATACAGCTGAACATTCAAAACCAAGGCCAAATGGACAATTCATATAATTTTGATAGTCTGAAGGCATAACTGTCTAATAACTAGTTGCATGAAAAGGCCATTTTTAATCTTTGATGTAGAAGGGAATGAACACTAATCAAATACCTATGTACTTAGAACTTTGTATCATTCAATGCTCACAATACCCTATGAAGCTTGGAGGAAAGTGAAGACCACAGACGTTAAGTAATTTATCCAAGACCACCCAGCTTGTAAATGGCAGAGCTGGGATTTGAAATCAGGCCTGTATGACTTCAAAGATTATATATTTCCTCTACATCATTCTGCCTTTATGATAAATGGAAATTTTCAAAATAATCACTTGGAATTCTTGGATACTGGCAACTCTACTTCATCAGTATATGAGACTCACCGAAAGCTGTGACTTTATGAGGTGAGGGGAGTCATAGCATACCAGGTCATATTATATTGAACAAAACGAGGATTGACTCTGGTGAATAGTGGGGAGCTCACAAAGCCATTGTAGAGTGAGTTCCAGAAGGGAATTTCTAAGATGAGAGTGCCAAATGCTTTAGGGTTTACGGAAGCATAACTGCAAAGAATGTGTCCTATGATGGGTAACAACTGCAGGCCTCCACTGTTGCTAGTCTAACAGGTTGAGCCAAAACGCTGCACACTGTGTCTGAAGAGCAGTATCACAGACGGTGACAAACCCTCCAAATAGTGTTAGAGATGGCAATCACAGGGTAGAAACCACCTGTGCTGAATGTGAATGGAACTACTGTTTGCTCAATGGACTTTTTATACACACATGCAAAACCATAATCACTCGACATCATTGATTTGTCTCAGGTGGGAGGACAATCTGCTTTATTTCATATTTAACATTTCATTGTGTTAGTGAAGCACACTAACTGTTTCTAGTGGCACTGGGAATACAAAGATGCAAAGATGAATGTCATTGTCCTCAAGGAGTTCAAAATATTAGTGAGGAAGGTGGGGTAAAGTTTGCAAACTAATACGTAAGAGCAGTGCTCTAGAGCTTGCATTTTTGTTTTACTTACACACATATGCACAGTCGTGTATATATGTATGTATATATATACTCAAATGAAACAAGGTTAAGAATGTGTTCCACAGTTCTACTGGATGTGAACTAAAAAATTTAGTTTTTTAATTTATCTGTCCATTGACAGATGAATGGATAAAGAAGATGTGGCACATGGGCTTCCCTGGTGGCGCAGTGGTTGAGAGTCCGCCTGCCGATGCGGGGTACATGGATTCGTGCCCTGGTCCGGGAAGATCCCACATGCCGCAGAGCGGCTGGGCCCGTGGGCCGTGGCCGCTGAGCCTGCGTGTCCGGAGCCTGTGCTCCGCAACGGGAGAGGCCACAGCCACAGCAGTGAGAGGCCTGCGTACCGCAAAAAAAAAAAAAAAAAAAAAAAAAAAAAAAAAGAAGATGTGGCACATATATACAATGGAATATTACTCAGCCATAAAAAGAAATAAAATTGAGTTATTTGTAGTGAGGTGGATGGACCTAGAGTCTGTCATACAGGGTGAAGTAAGTCAGAAAGAGAAAAACAAATTCTGTATGCTAACACACACACATGGAATCTAAAACAAAAAACAAAAAAACAACGGTACTGATGAACCTAGTGGCAGGGCAGGAATAAAGACGAAGACACAGATGGACTTGAGGACACGGCGGGAGGGGGAAGCTGGGGCGAAGTGAGAGTAGCATCAAAATATATACACTACCAAATGTAAAACAGATAGCTAGTGGGAAGCAGCTGCATAGCACAGGGAGCTCAGCTCGGTGCTTTGCCAAGGACCTAGAGGGATGGAATAAGGAGGGTGGAAGGGAGGCTCAAGAGGGAGGTATATGGGGATAATTGTATGCATATGGCTGATTCACTTTGTTGTACAACAGAAACTAACACAGTATTGTGAAGCAAGTATACTCCAATAAAGATCTATTAAAAAAATAAAAATGCTAAAAAGCTATGACTTTTTAGACCATGGCATTTTAGATTGGCATTAACTCTGCTTCATGACTTCTTGCATTATCCACTTGCAGTGGGTAATGACAAAAATACAGAAGTTATATTATAAATAAATATCTGGGTGTACTAAAAAAAATTTAGTTTATCAACTGACTGAGTACAATGTATATTAGCATATCAACAAATTATATAACAGCTCTTCACTTATATATTTTCTGTATAATCCTGTTTATACATCATTACATTTTCTTCATTGATAATGCAGAAGTAAGTCTCATACGAGCACATGTGAACATTCATTCAAAATTAGCAAGGAAGGGAGGCAGAGAGGGGAGACAGAGTGTGTGAGTGTATATTTGAGTCTTTAGGAATGCGTTAGTATGTCTGTATATTAAGGTGGAAATTAAATATAGTAATTCCTTTAGAAGTTTATATTTATCTAAATATCAAACATCTGGAAGCAAAAAATATTCCCTTGCAATGTATATACTTACTATATTAGATGTTTCTGGGTTTCTGGGATTCTCTTTTTGGAGAGACAGACCTCCAGGGATATGACATTGTCCCTGGGATGCCCTTCTTTCCTTTGTCTGCCTGGTGAACTTCAACCATCACACCTCATTGGACAATTTCTGTACAAACAATATATAGAAGTAGTCTTCCATATTACAGTGCTAACACATTGCAGGAGTTATAATGTACCATTCAAAATCAGGTACTATTGTTTGTCTAGTTCTGGAATGGTATATAATAGGAGCACAGTAAAAGTTTAATATTAATTATGAGTTTTTATTGACTAAACTAAGTTCTCAATTTCAACTGGATTACTCAGCAGTTTTTAAATCCAAATCATATGTTATGTTCAACTTTGTTTAGGCCTTTAACATTAAATTAAATGACTTACTATTTTAGTATGAGGGAAATACTTTAATTATGGGCCTGAAGCCACTTATTTAACCTTAGTTAAATAAACCTTAGTTAAATAAAAGCCACTTTTTAACCTTAGTTAAAAAGTCCTCTTGCTGCTACCAGTTAACAAGCTGTAAGCATTATTAACCACTTCTCCCGGTGATTTCCTTAGCAAAAGTGGAGTTAGAAGCTTGGCATTTGCTTTATTTTAGATTCAAAAAAACTTTTTTAAGATTATGAACAAAGACTGAAGTTCCTTAGAAAAATGTTAAATAAGATATTCATTTTAAATATAAAATATCCAGGTTAACGCAAATGAAATATTTTTTATCAATTATTTCTATACTTTATATGATGCTCTGTAAATACTACAGAAATGGTAAATAATAAAATATCTGGCAAAGAGGTTCTCAAGAGCCTGTAGCATAGGCTAATAATCTTTGCTAAGTGTGATAGAAAAATTTTTAGGCTGAAATACAGAAGACTGACAACTGGTCATCTTGGTGAATCTAAGAAGACAATTCTTCAAAAATTACTTAATCCATAAGAGATTACAGAATACTGAATTGTATTCAGTAACACCTGCAAGGGACCAAGTAAAATATGGTATTTAAACCCCTATTAAACACTACACTTCTAAAATATAAAAGTGATTTAGATTGTTCATTTTCCACAGATGAAAGCTAAAATTCTGAATTTTTAATTATTGACTTTCCCCCAATTTTAGCAGTACATGTAATACTTATTAAATTTTTAAATGTCAGATTGGTATGCCTGCTTCCAATTGCTGTCTTGTTTAATTCTCAACTTTTTCTTATGAAGTAGCTCAAGATAAATGTAGCTCAAAAAAGCTCTCATAATTATCAAGCTATTTTTCCAATGCACATATTATATATTCAATTACACACTCAAGTAATTTCACAATTGTTTTCATTTAAAAAATTATTTTCAGTTGATTATTTCTTATGCATTGTAGATTCTGGGAGGAAAGTTACATAAAGCATTTGAAAATAATTCAAAGGTGTATTCAAGTGAATGAGGTTTTTATTTTAATAGGATACTTTTCCTAGTGACAATAATCTTTAAAAGAGAAAGTATTAATACCTCAATATTTTGAAGTAAGATAGCTCAGAAACACAAGTTAAATGCTATTTATTTACTTTTCTAAAATGTACAAATGACTCATTTTTATTATCACTCATGCACTGTAATAGCTGGGAGAACAGCAGGTTGCTTGAAGATGTAACAAATATTCTTTGAACACTTCAATAAACAGAATGTAAACATTCACTTTAATAATGTTTCCTTTGTTAATGCAAAACTGAGTGCATTTTTTCCTTGTCTCTGGTTGAGTCATGACTAGCTGAGTAGCAACAGCAGAGCGCTGAAAGAATTTTTCAACAGCAATTTGCTTGTTCTAATTTACTTTTCAAGGTTGATGATCAGGATCATTATGTGGCTTGCAGAACTATTTCTATTAACTTGATCCAGTCATTCCTCTTGTTCTCATCATATTTAGTTTCCCTGGCAGCTTTAAGTGAATCAGAAGTGCCACTGGTGCTCCAGTTCTATAGTTTCATATACAAAATGAATTCCTATATCCTTCAGAAACAAATCTGTCATACTCATTGAGAAAGTATGGGTTCTTTGAAATGAGTGACTCAGATACGAAACCTTTGCCTTTTGTTCTTCAAATAGAAATACTCTTTCTGGTTAGTGGACCTATGCAACAATAATACCAAAGCATTATCTGTTCAACCTTAACTTTGTTTAAAGAAATTCTAAGTAGCCTCGTGTTTTGAGCTTGAACACAATCATCACTCATCAACAAGATTAAGAAATAAAACTCAGGTAATTTTTAAAATTTACATGATGCATACTGGAAAAGGCTTATTTTATTTCAATGTATAATATTCTAATAATGTAATGGGAAATAATCAAGTTATTCTCCACATTTTCAATAAATTTCAAAATCGCTGAATGTTTTCCCAATCTGCTTTCTGTGAGGGAATGTGTATTACTATAGTTCTAACATTTAAAGAGTGCCAGCTAAGTGATTTGGAAAATTCAATGGTATTACATTCTTCACACTAAACAAAACTATAAAACTGGCAAAGAAAAGAAACTCTTACTTCAATCACTGGCAAATTAACAAAGTTAACAATATAAATAAAATGGATCACACTTACCAGGCTTTGCTTCTAAAAGGGAAAAATCACAGGGTTTAAAAATATAGTCATTAGTTATCTCTTTATATAACCTGCAGAGGGCACTAAAGTCCCTTGAAAGAAAAAGTAAAAAATTTAAGAGGGATAACAATAATTTTTCGTTTTTATTTATTAGTAGTATGTTAACTAAATAACCTTTTTTTTCACAGAAACTATCATTTAAAGAGAAGACATTTAAAGGAAACATAGTTTGATTTTAAATGTTTAATGGAGTATTAAGATATACAAATTTTCACGTCCTACTGGAAAAACAATTCAGCAGGTGGTTTCCACCCCAGGGCATCCGTCAATATGTAAATGCTGTGCATCATATATTAACACCACACTACCATCAATTACACAGATTGGCCAGGGCCTGAGAAAAGTCAACCTGGACCTCAAAGTAACCTGCTTACAAAGCAGTAAATTAGTAATACAGATAAGGCATTGCATTGCTCCAGGCTATATACAGACGATAATGTTATCATATCCATAAAACTGTTGTTGGAAAAAAACCTAGAAGCTAGCTGAAAAGCTTTCAACTCATAAGAGTTTTAACCATTTTATAAGAGTAACCTCAAGAGTTCTTTGGTAATATTCATTTTATGCACCTCCTCATTACTACTGACTAACATTGTGTTTGCAGGGAGAACATTTGAATATTTAACTTTAAATATTCTTCTTCCTCTGACATAATGAAATATTTCATAGGGAAACCCACCAAGTTGTACACACTAACATAAAACATTATATAAATACCCACACACATACATCTATGCTTTACATAAATATATTTTCTCTGATAGCGTATTTCAAGATATATTGCAACATTTTATTAACTAAAAATTTACTGCACAGAGTAAGTTAATTATTAAAAATACTAGTTTCTTAGCAACATGGCCAGGGGATCCTGCCTTCCATCTTATATTTTTTCTGATCCTCAATTTTACCATGGTTAAGTAACTTGCTATCAAAAGATATTTAGAAACATTTTGGTTACTAAATTCAAACTAGAGATGTTCATTTGGCATAAACATAAGTTAGATATGCATTTATTTGAGTCACTGTTTCAATTTAGAAATTGGATCACAAAAAGTTTGAGCCAAAAAAAAGGTATAAGAAAATTATCCAAATACATAACTTGCAAACTGATACTAGAATAATGAACAATTACAAAGCATTAAAAAATGCTGTCTATAATAATAAAACTAGTCAAGAAACACATCTTACAATTTTATTCTTCAAATATTGTGCAAAATTTCATAGAATAGTTCAAACTTTAAAGTTATGGAGGAAGGGTACCCAGTTAAATGAGAAAAAGGCAGAAAAAAATAGTAAACAGTACTGTCGAAATGGTTATTTTGATAACTTAAAATAATCAGTTTGAAGTATTTTTGTAATGGTACTTTTATGAAAAAAATCTTGATTCATCATGGGAACAAAACAAGCTCTTTTTCAAGAAAGGACAAAGTTAAATAAAGCTTTGAAATCACAAGTCTTAAGATGAATAATTGTGTACTGCGACATGTTTTCCCAAATTGGATTTCTTTACCACATACCATGACATTTTTTAATGGAGGCAGATGGGGAGAAACTGTGCAGTTGAATAAAATAGAAGCATTTTCTCAGCGTAAGTTGTAGCTTTGATTTTTGGGTTATCTCAGGGCCAATAAATATACACTCTAGTATATGAAACAAAACTAGAAGATATACTTAAACTGTAGTCTTTGTTTCTTCAAAGCCTATGTTTTCTAAAATCATTGTTAGGCAAAGTAAAAAGAAATGTTTGTTCTATTACATAAGAACTAAACTTCATTTGGTATTCAATTGACTTTCTAACTTAGCAGACAGGACTTTTACATCTTCAAATACTGAAAATAAATTGCATTCTTGGCCCTTGCTTTAAAAGGTTATAGAGAATAAACGCACACCCTGGTAGTGTTCTAGTGATCTCCCTAATCTCAGTTGCACTTTGTCAGAACGAGGTAACTGGTAGTTAAGTGAAATACCCTAGATCAAAGGGGGATTAATCACCAACTGAATCCTTGCTGAATAAACCTGTCATTCAAGAAAATTATTTCCACTGAACTTAGCAGAGGATTGAAGGTATTTGCATAACAGGGACCTACGTACTTCAGCCAGGTTAAAAGGTTCAGAATTCATCCCATGTTTAGCTTTTTGCCTCCTTTTCCTTTCAGCAGCCTGGTACAATGGTTTCTAATCTGATAATACAGCTAACTATCTAAATGATGTCAGAACAGGAAAGTATTGCAAAGTTTGGATGAGGGATGGATCAATTTCACTTTCAGTAACTCCTAAATCTGATTTGTTGGAATTTAAGATGTAATCCTAAAAAAGTCCCTTAAACCTGAGAACTGTTTATTAACATCCCTTTTCTGACCTTTGTCTTAGAAACAACCATTCTGCTGTGGCAGCGGTCCCTGCAGAGACTCTGGATGATAACTCGACCTACCTTCCTCCCAGGGGTGGTGCAGGAGTCCATGAATATCTATAAAGGATTCTGAAATACTATAATAAAAACTAGAAGAAAAATACTAGTAGTTGTTCTATGTATTAAATTGTGCTTTGAAATATCTTAAATCATACAATGTATATATAAAACCACAATTTTAACTCACTGAAAATATTGAGTTGGTGTGAAAAAATTAATTTTGTAAGACTAATGCTTAATTAAAAATTTTTTTTAAAATTTAAGAATTCCTGATAAGGCTATTTACTTCAAACCTGACATTTGAATCAATTATTTAAAAAGTAAAAGGTAAAAAATGCCCACCACTGTAAGGGGATTGTCTTACACTGTTAAGGGTACTGCTGACTTTAAAAAGTTTGAGTACATTTTCAGAAATGTAACACTTTTTGTACATTTTGGATCTACTGAAGAATAATTACCCATATGATAGACATCAGATTTCATAATCATATTTTGGCACTAAAGGGAATTTAGCAATTTTGCATCCAGCGGTCTGACACCATCCAAACCTTTAACTGGAAGTAGGTGCTCATATTCAGTGCAAACACACAGCATCTTTCAAGTTAAAAAATGCAAAGAATAGTTATCAAAGAAAATGAATAAAATCCATAGCGAGAGAATATTTTAGAAAATGATTGAAGTTTTAACCCAAGAAAGGACTCTTAGAGTGTCTTATAGCTTAGAATAAGAACATGTCAATCACGATTAAGCTTCTGGAATCGGAATCCCTTTGAAATGCAGCTGTTTCTTCTTTAATTGTGGCAGCGGACTCTGAAGAAAAGAAAGGTCCAGCCTTAAAGATGAGTAAGGAATACAAAATAGCTCAGGATTAGTTGTGGAGTTCAAAGGTCGCTAATTACACTAAGGAGTTCCCAGACACAGAGAAAACATTAAACAGGTCACCTACCAAACGGGAAACAGACTTTGTCTTCAGAAATTATCCTGAAGTGACAGGTTTCTAGACAAAATCAAAGCATCACAGTGTGCCCAGCTGATCTCAACAGGATGAAAACATGAGTTAGTTTTAGTTCTGTAGCGTTATGTTAGAATGCAATGGCAACAGATGGCATCAGGTTCCCCATTGTCCCTACACTTTTCCAGTACTCCTTAGATTTTCCTCAGGTTTCTAGAAATGTCAGATCAAAGATTCATTGGTTTTTACGATTGCTTATAAAGTTTTGCCTAGGGGATTATTACACTGAATCTCAGCCTACTCACTAGATAAATGCCTCTTCCCTATTTTAGTATACTTTGCTAAACACTTATACAATCAAGATGTACAAATGGCTCCGTTAATATAAGTGAAATGTTAAGCTTTCCTTGTGTTTAAGAGAGATCAAAAAACTTAAAGGGAATGATTTTTTTCTTTTTTCAAAAGGAACGTTTTTACTACTGATTATCTATGATTAACCTAGAACAACAAGCTAAAGTCCTGGTCTGGAAGTTACTCTGTTTTCTTCATTACTTGGGATAATTTTCAACATAGAACATTATGCCATGATAATGTCTTGCAGAAAATGAGTTTATGAGTAGGATTGACCTTAATTTTAAAAAATTACATTTCAAATCCTAAATTTCTATGCAATCTCCTTTCAAACTACCATAGCTCTCTTTCAAGAAGTTAGCAGCTTTTTCTAAGCTTTTCCTTAAGAGACTCATAAAAAAAAGAAACCAAGATATAATTTAATTGACTATTAATCTGTAATGCGTATTTTTTTATATAACTCTTCTAATTCTGTTCTGTAAAAAGAAACTTGACATGGAATAGGTTTTGAGGTTCTTGAGATTTCATCTTTTCTTGAATGGTCATTTAAAGTCCAACTTGACAATGAACTACTTTGAAAACAGAACGTGACAAATAATTGTAAAGACAGGTAGAGAATAAAGAGTATGTATGACTGGATGGTTCCTGAAGAAACCCAGAGCATGCCAATAAGGAAGCAAGGGTGACAAATTTAAAGAAAATGTGCTACATGAAACTGAAATAAGATTTAAGTGATACTCTCTACCCATAAAATAGCTTTTGATTTTTACCTGAATTCATTCATTAATGAATTATAATAAAACAGGAAAAGACCGATATTATATCTAAATTTATATTTAAAAATTTGGCTGCAGATATTCAGTAATCACAAAACACTATGCTCATCTTCTGAAGGTATCCCACTCCTCTTAATATGCTTACTAAACAAAATGTTATTGTGGCAGATTAATAAGCTTGCCTGAAAAGTAACTCCAGAACAGAGATAAACAAAATAGAATTATGCAGATTCTTTATTAGTCAGTAGGATAGTTCTGATTAAAAACAGGTTACTATTTAAACAATTTTCTTTCATTTTCATCAGCTGTTTTCTCAAGAGATTTACAAAGTTGTTCCTAATGTGGTCTCTGGTATTCTGTAACAACACATCGTACTAGCACTTAGCACTTAGGTTTGGAAGAGCAAATAGTTTTTTATCTTGCACGTCATCTACAATCTATTGGGAGTAGCTGCCTGTAGCTCTGCACTGAGGAGCCTAAGCCCATATCCAGGAAGGCTCAGTGGAGAAAGAGGACTGTGACTGATTAGCCATGTCTGCCACAGGGGCAGGAAGAAACATGTATGGCAGGGCAACCCAAGACTAGTCTACAATAAGCTGAAAGTGAATCACTACATTTTATGCTCTGAAATCATACTTGAGTAAAATCAAAGGGTAATGAAATTGGATACATTAGTCTTTAAAATGTTCTTTCAAACTAGATCAGACTAAAAACATTGAACAAGAGCATTTTGTAATTAAATCAATGATTTTCACTCATAGGTTATATGCATACACCTTAAAAATAAAAGACTGTGATTTAATTTATGTTACTATTGTATAAATCCCATTTAAACATGAGACAATTACAGTAATAATGATCCATATGTTACTGGAGCAGGAGCTTTAGAATTCCAGATGTAATAGTCAGAAGAAATTAGTTTCCGGTCTAAAAAAAAAAAATGATAAGATTATATTATCTTAAAAATTCAATGAGAAAGCAAAGTCATGATATTTAAAATTGTGGAACACAATTATTTCAAGGAAGGCAATACTTTGAGATATCCATTTCAATTCAATTTTTATCAAGGCATTATTATAACTTTCACCACTTTAAAAATATGGCTTCATTAAATACATGAATAATCCACCTTTTAGCTTATACATGCCAAAATCCCTCATGCCAAATCTGCTAATTTTTTTCTCACATCTTCCCTAAATTCTTTTTATTATAGACCATTACTTCAGCTACAAAAACATTAAAAATAGTTTTATTGTTACCCTTCTGTAACCTCTTCACTACAGTTCTGATTCTGATCTTGCTATTCTTTATGCATTCAAAGTTTCAGAGATGGAAATACACACCCAACTTTCTAGTAACGTTTTAAAAAGGTTGCTTCAGTGGTTTCTTATTGTTCTGATCAAATTTAAGGTTTCTGTTTTAAGAGCTTTGGACAAATGAAAACCTCTTTAAAGTTTTCTGATATGTAAAACTGAGATGATAATGCTCATTTGGAGCTAGACATGTGTAAGTTCTTATTCCATACATCTCTATGTATCCAATTCTGCCTTTTATACCTTCTTCATAATGAAAAGGATAGAGGTAGGATGTATTACTGCATTGCCTTTTTGTTGTTGTTTGTTCAGTTTGAGAACCTAGTAACATTGAGAGGCAACATAGCATATTGGTTAAGACATTGAGAGGCAACATAGCATACTGGTTAAGTGGTCAGGGTCTAGAGACAGACTGCTTGGCTTTGAGTCCAGTTCTGCCATTTACTAGCTATGTGACCCTATTCTCTCTGTTCCGTCAACATCCTCATCTGTAAAATGGAGATAACAACACTTACGTAGGGTGCTGTAAGGATTAATGAGTTAGCACACATTACATACTCAGAACTGTGCCTGGCACATAGTAAGCAATAAACATCAGCTATTATTATTTAAATTAAGATTATTAGCATTATTAAACTATTTTCAGAACTAAGTTGTATATTATGAATATAGATTTTATTGTCAAGATGATGGCAAAATAAAGGTTTTTACATAGTTGCACGAAGTGATAGTTATGCTCTGAAACTAATAGAAGAAGGAAATAAAAGATTGGTCATAATTATGCATTTAAAGTGACCTCTTTCATTCATATATTAAGAAGCAGGTGAATTACTGAAACATCCCATTCTGTATTATAATCTCTGAAAATTACTACAATATGTTTAGTTAATATTAATAAGATACAATATTTTAAACATTATCTAAAGAGACAACATATTTCCCATAGACAACCTAAAATACTGGTCTGTTTGCATTTAGACAAAACTGCTGGTTTGTCCAAACTAACAACTGTATTGTGCCTTCATTTAAAAAAAAAAAAAAAAAAAAGCATTATGAAGACTCTTCCATATACATGAATTTCTCTAAAAAGCAATGAAAAAATGATGTAGGAGAAAGCACAGGGATGTATGGAGGTAAAGAATATGGCTTATTCTGGTTATATTACATAGAATATATTATTGCCATTCACAGGTAATTCCTTAGAATTCAGTAGTTCTGAGTTCTGTAATTCTTTAGAAACTTTCAAGTACAAAGTCTTGTCTTATCCTTCCTAGGGACCCTAACCCTTAGTTTAAGAAATACTTACCTAAATAGCTTTATTCCCCTTAATATATGAGGCAAAAATGTTGCTGCTTACGTTTATCTAACTCTACCTCATTCTAGCTACTTTTTTGTTCTATGCCACATATCTATATTTGATCTGAATTAAATAATTTTGAATTCATCTACAAATTGCTCTGTTTCCCCTCCCTATATTTCCATTTGTACTATATGTGTGTGTGTGTGTGTATACACACACACACACACACACATTTCTCTTACCCTCCTTTTGGTAAAACAGAGTACTAAATAATGCTCATTGACTACAACATTTGCTAAAAATATTTAAAATTTTAAGTAATAATCATACTTAACATTTATTGAATCCATCCCACATGCTAAGCATTAATGCTAAGTGCATGGTTGATATGATTTTATTTAAACCTCCTAACAACCCTGAGGTAAATACTACTACTAATTCCGTTTTATATATGAGGAAACTAAATAAGAAGTTCACTAACTTGACCAGAAGTAAATTATAAGCAGAGCAAAGCAAATCCAACTTTAGACTAGAGCCCACCTCTATGTCAATCCTTGCTCATCCAGACCACTTTACAAATAGGAGAAGGCAGAGGGCAATGTACATAAACTGTTACACAGAATTTTTATAAATCGGTATTATTCTCTGATCTTTTTCTGTCATATTTTAATTTTATCTTAGTTAATAATAACATAACACCACTTTAGTTACCTTAAGTTAGTTTGAATCTGTACAACTTACATGTACTTATTTTTGGTTTTCCTGATGCAAAAACTTGAACTGAATGCTGATCCGCATAACACCCAGTGAGTGTATAATCTAAGATCCTAAAATGAAGCTAGAACAAGAAGAGAAATGTACCAAATTAAGGTGATTATTTGGTAAAAATGATGGTCACATTTTTTTCCCTTGACACAAGTTTAGGAATTTATTTCACAGAGTTCACAAAATAAAAATCACAAATAATACTGTGTGTGTTTGCGTGCGAGTGCACATGTTCACACATATATACTCACCTTTCCCTTCTGCATTAGGGTCGTTTCTTTGTAAGGCTGCCATTATGAAGTGCTTAACACATACCAGGCCCTTCACTAATATAAACTCTAATCTGCACTGCAAGGTATCCCTATTTTACACATGAGGGAACTGAGGTTCAGAGATGGAAACACTTAGCATCCCAGTAGGTAAGTAGTAGAGCTGGCATTTGAACTCAGACCTGCCTGACTACAAAAGCTGGTGCTCCTTCCCCTATGGTGTTTGGTGTTCTGTATGTTCTCTCCTATCTCTAAGGCTATGTGGCTGTGATAGATTTCAGATCATAATTCTTTTATACACCTTTTAGCAGAACACAATAAAATAATTACTAAAACAGAAACACCAGTTTATCTGGTGTTTGGAGGGAATGAAACGCTCTGCTTAATTTTTCAGAAAACTAAAATTTAACTTTTACATAACTAACCTTTCTAAAATGTAATGAATGTAATGAATGAATGTAAGTTCCTGGATTTAATTGATAATGTGGTGATATCAGTATAAATGCCAATTAATATATTGGGCTATAATAGAGAAGGCCATTAGTACCTTCTCTGAAGGCATAGTGTTGGGCTGTCTCTGAGCCACAATGATATTCACATGAACCATGAAAGGTCTATTCTTACAGAACTCCTGCCTCCTTTTGCTGTGATTCTCATCTTTGCTGCTAAAAGCTTTTGATTTGGCAATATCCTGATAGCTTTTCTATACTTTTTTTCTTCCTTCTCCCTTCCCTGCAAATTTCTCTCTTTTCCTATCTTTCTCCTTTTGATTGCCAAACTAACTGATCACAGGCATAGATGTAATTTTCAGATCTTCTCAGCAATTTCTTCCCTATTGCAACTCAAATTATCTAATAGTAAAGGGCTTTTGCTTGCTTGTTTGGTATAATTCTGGATGCTGGAAGTTATGACAAGGTTGATTTCCACACAACTAGATATTATAAAAATAAATCTATTCATTGAACACAAATACGTACTACACGCTTTTGATGCGGCTATAACTGGTTAGGTGATGAAAATGAATAAAAAAGTCATAATCCCTACCTTTGAAAAACATATAGTATAGTAACATCTCACTTTTTTTTCTGAAAAACATCTGGAAGAGGGAATTTCTATAATAATCATTGAAACAAAGCTCATGGACATAGTTGAAGCCAATACAGAAGAAATGAATATCACTAGTGTACTTCTGACTTCACTACCATTTCCCCTAGTTGCTTTTACATATAGATTTCAATCTCTCTTTGATTTCTTTGATACTACTCTATTTAGGTTTTCCTGCTACCTTTCTGATCGCATTTTCACTTTCCCTCACTGATTCTTTTGAACCTTCCTCCTATTTTCTCTTATCTTTTTCTGGCCTTATTCATTTCTACTGCCTCAACTATTTCTTCTCCATGGATAACTCCTAGATCCTAAGAACAGTTGAGCTTTCTCTTGAGAATCAAGCTTTGGGTTTTAAGCCACCTACTGGACACCTATACTGGGGTAAATTGCTATTACCAGCAACATATGTGATATGAAGCCCACTCCCTCCCAAATTTCTCCACATTTCTTCTAAGATACAGAACTTTCTTCTAAGTATGTACATCCATTCATCAAATATTTATGCGCTAGGTACTGAACTAGATGTTGGGAATAAAACAATGAATGAATGAGATTCACACAGTCTTTGCCCTCCTGGAGCTTCAAGTCTGGTCTAAGTCACAATTTTTTAATGACATCATCTTTGACTTAAAACTATTTCTTATCTTTCTACTTAATTACTGAGATTAAAGGCTATACCTTTATCCCAGCTCTATTCCTTTTTCTCCCTTCCTTTCTCTTTCTGTGACACTACACTAGTTGAGCATTATTAACTTACTACCTTTCAGATGGAATACTAATATAGCTAAAAAATAGTTTCTTTGTCTCTAGTTTTTTTCTTCACTCACCTTCCTCACATCCATTTCAGATTGATCCTCATAAAGTATCACTTTCTGGAGGACCACTCCCGTACTCAAAGAAAGTATAACATTTTCTAACAAAGCAATGAAAGCCAGATTCAAATTCTCTACAATCCAGACCTAAATCACTTATTCAGACTTCTGTGTGACTACTGTTTCTAGCACTGGTTCCTAAACATGCCTTGTTATCCTTCATTCCTGTGATTAAGTCATTTCTTCACCTATACAAACGAGAGTTAATATTCAAGGCTTCATATCGATGCTTACCTGAGCCTCAGAGTTTTGCCTAAACTCCATCTCTACTACAAAGCTTTCCTTGATCACTTTGGTTGGAAGTGCTCAGTCTTTTTTTTGAAAGACCAAAAGCAGTCAGTCCTGATCAGTTACTGACATGCATCATTGAAAAATCCCTAGAGGGCAAAGACTACATCTTACATTTTTTTAATACAAATCTCAAATGTGATATGTAAGAGCTGTGTAGAACTAGGTTAAGTTGAGGTATTTAGGCTTTACATAATTCTTTCACCTTAAAAATTTTAAAGTATTAAGTGAAATAGAAAGTGATTACTAAACAAAAAGAATCTTACTAAAATCTAACAGAGGACTTAGACAAAAAGAACAGAACTCCAAAAACAAAAAAATGTTAGGAAACATTAAAAATCAATTATATGCAATTTGGAACAAAAGGAAAGGCTTCTAATGTAGTGAACCATATAAATATATTTACCTTTAAATACGCTGTGCCTCCAATGCAAATCTGGTCAAATGGCTGCTTTTCATGGCTCTTGGCTCCAAAAGTTACAGTTCCAGAAAGACTAATTTCCATTGATTTTGGGAACTTCTGTCCTAAAAACAGAAATACATCAATCAACTATTATAAATTAAATAGATTCTACAGCAAATGAATGAAAAAAAAATAAACAAAACCTAGTTTACCAATATTCCAGATCAATAAGCTTTTCTCTCGAAATACTTCAAGCTGGCCAAAACTAACTTTGTATTCCACATGTGTGACTGGACCTCTTTAAAAAAGAAATGGACAAAATGGAAAGAAAAAAATAATCATAGATATAACAGTTTAAAGAGATTTAAGTCAAATCTTGCTACTGTTACTTAATACAAGGACAACATAAAAGCAGATCTGTATTCAAGTTTGCAGAATAGAGTAGAATAAATAATGAATATTATATCTCAGAAAACACAGAAACACAATAAACATTTTTTTAGTGATGCTATACATTTCATTATTAATTCTAAAGATAACTACAAAGTCATGCAGAATGTATTAATACAAGCACATAGATTGACGTAACATTAAAACTGTGATTTTACTATATATTTATGTATCCTTTTTTTTTTTTTTTTTTTCTTGCGGTACGAGGGCCTCTCACTGCTGTGGCCTCTCCCGTTGCGGAGCGCAGGCTCCGGACACGCAGGCCCAGCAGCCACGGCCCACAGGCCCAGCCGCTCCGCGGCATGTGGGATCCTCGCGGACCGGGGCACGAACCCATGTCCCCTGCATCGGCAGGCGGACTCCCAACCACTGCGCCACCAGGGAAGCCCTATGTATCCTTTTAAAAGAACTATTCTGTAGGACAAACTTAAAAGTAGAACTGATAAGGAAGTAATCTTATGATATTAATTCACCAGGTTTTCTAGTTGGGCTTGATCTGTATGTTGAGTACAGAAAAATTGTTAGAAATAAAGCCAGTAGTAAAATAAACCCTGAAGAAGCTACACTGGCTGAAGTTTATAATTTACTAGCAAGTAGTTTAACCAGAAAAATGACGATATTTAAAAATAAAGAGATTATTTTTATGACAATGTTTTGGTTAAGAATCAGCATACATTTGAATAACATAAAATTTTTAGATCTTAAAAATAAGGTAAAAACCAAGACAATTTATTATAGGGCAGTGGGAATGTACTAAAGAAGGCAGAGATCATGGCATTATGTTATTTTATTCCTACCTGTTGTAAAAAGGTATATGAGCTTCACAGAATTCAAAACTATTTTTCACACTTTCATGAAGTTTTAAATTAACTGTTATTTTTAGTTGTACTTCTTCCTCTTTTACTTGATAAAAACCCAAAATTGGTGGCACAGGGACCTGGAATCAAACATAAACATATTTTTATGTAATTCTCAGGTTAATGGGTCTAAAATATCAGTGGTGATGGAGAAAAAAGCCTTGCAGTAATATAGTCATTATATACAGATATGATTTTAATGACTAATGGGTTACTCCAAGTTATTTTGATAATAGATGATGAAGCTACATTCCTTCTAAGGTCAGGGATTCTTGCATCTCTTTCTATTTCCAGAGGTGAGAAAGGTGCCTTACAGAGGTGTGTGATACATTCTTTTTCCTACTCCTGCTTGTTCAGATTCCCTTCCTCCAGGGTCTCTATAACCTGCAACACAGAACGTGCACTAAACATACTGATCACTGACACCCGCCCACAGTTTCTGCTGCCCTGCTTGTATCTTGACTCCCCAACCCTCCCAGATCAGCAGTAGCTTAATGGGTCATCAATAACTGATTGGAGCAAAACAATCTGAATCTTCTGGTAAATAACTCATGAAAAGTTCTTGTTTGGACCAAAAGTATGGATGATTTGTTTACAACAGAATTCATAAATATGAAGATTAGCAAAGTCCCAACTTCTCCAAGGTTGTTTACCTGAGAAGTGTAGTAGCATAAGTTGAATGAGTCTAAAGGTGGAGTGAGTGGAAATTTGTAAGGCCCACTAAATGCAGAATCATCTGCTGCATCAATGCTACTAGAGGTCAGAATGGCAGAGTCGAGAGATGTCACACAAGGATGAACCAGAATATCCTGAAGTGGAGATCCATTGGTGGGGAGACTCAAGCTGATGGTAACATTTGGCATACTTCCTTCTAAATCACACTGCAACACAAACAAACAGATATTACCAAGATCTTTGAAGCATACATCTTTTGAATGAGGCCTTTCTTAATTTATCTGAGTCACTTTCCACAACTTAATTCACTTTTCTCTCAAGGTATTATTCTCATTGCTTTCTGTGTTCTGGTTAATGATTCTATCATGTTCTCAGACACCCAAGCCAGAGACCAGGAGAGCCTTCCTAGAGCCCTCTGCTTACATTTAAAACCCTTAAAAAGCAACTTTTCTTCATTCCTGTTACACTGGTACAGGCCCTTACAATTTCTGTCATAGCCCTCTAAGTGTATCTAGACTCACTTTCCTCTAATCAATCCATCCTTCATCAATGCTAGAGCTATCTTAATAAAACATAATTCTAATTATATTGTATCCATGTCAAAACCTCTCAATAGTTCCCCCTCAGTTTTGTATTACTTTTAAAGCCTTTTGCTGTTTGGTTCCCATCTACCTCTTTAATCATTTTCTACCCTGCAAGTAATGCTGGAGACACATTGGGGACTGTCAGAGGATCAGAGATTTATTCTCCCAGCTCCTCTTATCCGTGAGTAAGCCCTCATTCCTATACTAAACACCTTTACTCCCATAAATCTGTAGTGGCTCTTTTTCTGACCCAGCCAGACTGATATACCTTACTTGGGTGTGTGCTTGGGGGGGGGGGCGGTGGGCGGTCAGGCTCTTCCTTTATAACTCAAACTTGACATTTACCTCTATTAAAGCACCCAATTACAACTGTCCAATTGAGGCATATAAGGCTTACTGATAAGTTTTGTTTGGCTAGACTTGTACAATATTTTAAGAGTTGGTGGAACTCAGTAGGTATAATGCTTAGCTCCAAATGCAAGCAGCTAGTTCCACTATCATATACATAGTCTGCATTATGCATTAACTGCCCACTCTCTAGAGGTGAGATCAAATGTCTGCTCCTGTTTGTTTCCTTCTTTAAGCTTTAAGTTTTTGAAAGCAAGAATTATTATATTTTTCTTTGTATCTCTAGTGCCCAGTACATTGCTAAGTATAAGAGATACTCCAGGGACTTCCCTGGTGGCGGAGTGGTTAAGAATTCGCCTGCCAATGCAGGGGACATGAGTTCGAGCCCTGGTCTGGGAAGGTCCCACATGCCGTGAAGCAACTAACCCCGTGTGGCACAACTACTGAGCCTGCGCTCTAGAGCTCGTGAGACACAACTACTGAAGCCCACAAGCCATGACTACTGAAGCCCGCGTGCCACAACTACTGAAGCCCGCATGCCTAGAGCTCGTGCTCCACAACAACAGAAGCCACCGTGACGAGAAGCCCACGCACCGCAACGAAGAGTAGGCCCCGCCCTCTGCAACAAGAGAAAGCCCATGTGCGGCAACAAAGACCCAACACAGCCAGAGATACTCCAATGTTTGCTGAATGGATATCTTTTTATAATTATGAACCGTACCTTTGGTTCGCAATTTTAATAGGAAATGTTTTATATTTTTATCTACCACTTGACATATGTGTGAATTCATGAATATATCTGCTGTATAATGCAAGCATTTAGAGAGCAGGCAGGCATTATGAACAGTACCATGTATAATTAGTGACTTATAAAGGTCTTTCAGTGATAGTTAGAATAACGTCAATCCCATTTGATAATAAAAATGCCAAATAACTACTATGAAACTTAAGAACATTTTATTATTTTCAACTTTAAATCATCTGCTACTTCACTCTCTATATGTGGATAGCAAGAATTAAAGAAAAAAGTTTTATTTTTTGGCAGGTATTTATGGAGATAATATATGAACAAATATTAGTAGCAAATAGTATCAACATTTTAAAATATTCGGTTTATACTTACTATCCTCTAACACTCTAACATAATTAAAGGAATCAGAGAAACAGCAACCATTATGGAAATAACCAACAAATTATCTGCTGTCTAGGCATCTGAAATACCAGAGCACTAGCCATTCACTACGGGATGAGGACATCCATTCTAGAAGAAATCTGTATACTACCTTTTAAACCAATCTGGCATATGTAGATCTGGACTTTTAATTAGGAATTATACAAACAGAAGGGACCTAGGTACTTATCTAATTTTAAAAATGAGAAAAGAGGGCTTCCCTGGTGGCGCAGTGGTTGAGAGTCCGCCTGCTGATGCAGGGGACAGGGGTTTGTGCCCCGGTCTGGGAAGATCCCACATGCCGTGGAGCGGCTAGGCCCATGAGCCATGGCCGCTGAGCCTGCGCGTCCGGAGCCTGTGCTCCGCAACGGGAGAGGCCACAACAGTGAGAGGCCTGCGTACCGCAAAAAAAAAAAAAAAAAAAAAAGAGAAAAGATTGAAAAAATTGTGTAACTCTTCCAAAGAGACAGAGAAATTAGTGGTGGAATGAGGATTAGAACTTCAGTCCACTGGCTTTTGGTTCACCAGGTTTCCTACTAGGATTGAGATAAAATGAAGATAATTATTTCCATTTACAATAGGCTTCATAATAAAACTCCTTTAAATACTTTAAAAATGGTTTGGCTAACAGTTATACTATTTACATACAACCCTAAAGAAACATTTAGTTCATGAGTTTCAGTATACCCTCACTATTTTTATTTTTAGAAAAAAGTTTTTTAAAGATGAAAGTTTCCCATAATGATCATTTGTATTAGACCAAGAATAGGAGCCAATCTAAAATTCCCAGAAGCAATAAACTAGGGTCAGCCTATCAATGAGCTGAGATATTTAAATAGCATAATATTAATTAGTATTAAATTATATGTAACATATTCCCTGTTCATTACTACAGAATGAAAAACAGAGACAGTGAATTTTCCTACTTGTATTTTACAGAACTTACAAGAAACGTAGATTCAACTGCTTTAAGATGTATGAATGACATAATCTGTAAACACCTTAATTTTGGAGACATTTATGATAATTATTTCTATTAAAATTAATAACTGGAATGTATTTTTTTCTTTTTTCGGTATGCGGGCCTCTCACTGTTGTGGCCTCTCCCATTGCGGAGCACAGGCTCTGGATGCGCAGGCTCTAGCGGCCACGGCTCACGGGCCCAGCCGCTCTGCGGCACGTGGGATCTTCCCAGACCAGGACACGAACCCGTGTCCCCTGCATCGGCAGGCGGGCTCTCAACCACTGTGTCACCAAGGAAGCCCTGGAATGTATTTTTGATCGTAATAGAAGTGAGTTTAAAACAGGCACATAAATTTTTAGGTCACTTTAAGGTTAAAAAGGAAAAAAAAAGACCCAATTTGTCTGCCAGGACTCTTCTCATTCTCTGTTCTTGAAATCTACTTTTATCTATTGGATTTGCACTTAACTACTCAACATTGATATGATATATAGAAAGTTTATATTAATAAGTGCAGAGAATAAAGGAAGATGACAGAAAAACAGACACCTGAGAATATTAATATGTACTTGTAGACATTCTCTTGGAGGGGCTCTATTTTTGATCATTATTGAATGTGGCACTGATCATTGCTAGCTGTATTGTTATTTTCATTGCTTTTTCCTATTACCTAACCTTAAACCACAGAACCCTATATTAACCTAGTGACTTGTTTAAATAAAACGTGAGCCCTTGAAAATGGCTTCAGATATTAAGTCAGACATTTGTCAATTTCACCCCCCTAGGAAAAATGGAAAGTAGGTATGGTGACTTTAAAATATTTTCACAAATTCTCTGACCCTACTCTTTTCAAAAGATGGAGCCTCATCCCACTCCCCTTGAACGTGGACCAGACAAAGTGACCTGCTTCTGATGAACAGAAAGTGGCAGAAGTGATACTATGTGACCTTTCAGCCTAGGTAATAAAAAGAATAGCTTTCACTTGTGCCTCATGTGGCTGGCTATCTGTATGATCATTTGATCAAAGGGAAGGCAGTCACCAAGTTGTGAGAATATTCTTAAGCAGCCTGTTGAGAAGTCCACATGGAAAGAAACTGAGGTCTCCTACCAATAATCAGCACCAACTTGCCAGCCATGTGACTGAGTCACCTTGCAAGTAGAACTTCCAGCTCCAGTCATACCTTCAGGTGACTATAGCCCCAGCTGAACTCTTGACTGTGACAGACTTCCACACTAGAAGTTCCCAGCTAAGTTGCTCTTGAAGTCCTGACCTACAGAAACTACGAGTATAATAAATGTTTATTGGTTGTGGTAACAGGTCAATTCATTACACAGCAATGCAGTTAACCCTTGAACAATGCGAGGGTTAGGGGCACTGACCCCCTGTTCGGTCAAAATCCATGTATAAACTTTACAGTCAGCACTCTGTGTCCAAGGTTCTGCATCTGTGGATTTAGCCAACTGTAGATTCAGCCAACTGCAGATACTATAGTACCGAATGCAGTATGTATTTAGTGAAAAAAAGCCACGTAGAAGTAGACCCACGCAGTTCAAATCTGTATTGTTCAAGGGTCAAATGCATATAGCCAGTATAATTAGTAAGAAATGCAAAAAGATAACATTATAAAATTTCACGTGAACATAACATTTAATGACTGCTGTTTATAAGAATCAAGAATGTCACAATATGATGTAAAATAAGGTCGGCAAATTTTACTTTTCTCCATAAATGTTAAGTGCTATGATAAAACAAGTACCAGAGAAAATCTCACCTTGCAAGTGACAACTCCAATGACTTGCCATGTATCTGCTATATCCTGTTTATCATATTGCATGGATTTTACCTTTTCAGTGATAGAAATAGAAACCTGTGGTTTTCCTTTGTATGTTCCAGCTTTCCAGGTCGGCTGTTTTTGTGGATGAGTAACAGAAGCAAAATTAATACTATCCAATGAATTCTGTAAGTTGGCATCTAACAAAGTGCCAAAGGGACAAGCCTGTAGAAGCAAGTCAGGCAACTGGCTCAATTTTGTGTTTAGCTCACTGTCATTTTTTTGACCTGAGTAAAGAAAACCCTGTACCCCAAAAAGAAGTTCAAAGCCTTGTGAAATTCCACTAATGCTAATTAATGGTGGACGAGGGGATAAAGTTTGTTCAACCAGTGGAACACAAGCGTATATCATGCCATTCTTCATGAAAGCAACAACTGGCCAGAGTTCTTCACCTCCTATCGGGAGTGCATAAATGGATGTTTTATTGATGTGTGAACAGCTATCACGACTCTCCGAAAAGTCCTTATCATCACGCAATAATCTCAGTTCGAAAAGCAGTGCTTTAAGGAAGGGACCATCTTCAGGAACAGGCACATAACTTGCTCCATTGAAGACTTCGGCTCTTTTTTCAACAGTTGGATACCGTCTGTATTAATGGAAACAAAACCATAATTAATTCCTGCAAGTAAAATAAAATTGCAAGTTCAAAACCTAAAAACAAACACAAAACATAAGGCAAACACTAATAACAACAAAACACACAATAACAAATACACACACCAACAAACAAAAACCACAACCAAAAAAATATATTACATGTTAAATTCTTACTAAAACAATTACCTGTTGTGTACTTGATATATCTCAAATGATAAAGTATCATTATCTATTATCTAAAAAAATTCAATTTAGTTGATTTTTTAAATAGGTAGAGTAGAGTACCTGGTTCTAATTCAAAATCCTAGTCTTTGGCCGCTCAGATTCGCACTTAAGCAAGGTGTGTACACCTGAATACATTTTAGGCATCTATAAGGACTTTTTTTTCTTTCTTATCTTTTTAAAAAAAATTTATTTTATTTCCTCCTTTCCTTTGTTTTTTAATCACAAGGAACATCTTTCTCCCCACTCAATCCTACCTCCAGGAGTAACCACTGCCAAGGGTTTACTGTTTCATCCTTCTAGAGGGTTTTCAATGCTTTTAAAGCATAAACATAAACACACTGTCATTTTAAAAAAACAGAATGATACATTTTGCAGTGAAACTTACTTTTTACACTTTCCAAGTTAGGTCACGTAAAGCTACAGCTGCACAGTATTCCATTGGGTTAAGGACCTGCAATCTATCTGGACCCCCATTGGTAGAAACATCACTTCTTTTGTTGTTACAGATAAGGCTGCAAAGAAGATTTTCTTGTCTTGTCTTTCCTTTCCCCTTCCTCCCTCTCCTCCCACCCCCACTTTCTAATTGAGGTATAATTTAGATATAACATTATATCATTAGGTTGGTCAAAAAGTTCATGTGTTTTTTTCCATAAGGTGGCTCTAGTAGTGCTTAGTTGTCTTTAACTTCAGTGTTCATTTAAAAAAAAAATCAAAATTGAAGAATTTCTGTGTGGCCATTTTAATATTGAAAAAGAAAGAAAAAGCAACATTTTTAGCATATTATGCTTTATTATTTCAAGAAAGGTAAAAACACAATTAAAACGCAAAGCAAGATTTGTGCAGTGTATGGAGAAGGTGCTGTGACTGATAGAACGTGTCAAAAATGGTTTGCAAAGTTTCATGCTAGAGATTTCCTGCTGGACGATGCTCCACCATTGGGTAGACCAGTTGAAGTGGATAGCAATCAAATCGAGACATTAACGGAGAACAGTCAATGTTATAGCACACTGGAGACAGCCGACATACTCAAAATATCCAAATCAAGTCTTGAAAATCATTTGTACCAGCTTGGTAATGTTAATCGCTTTGGTATTTGGGTTCCACGTAATTTAAGTGAAAAAAACCTTCTTGACCGTATTTCCGCATGCGATTCTCTACTGAAACATATCAAAAACGTTCTGTATTTGAAACAAATTGTGATGGGTGATGAAAAGTTGATACTGTACAATAGTGTGGAATGGAAGAGATCGTGGGGCAACTGAAATGAACCACCACCAACCACACCAAAGGCCGGTCTTCATGCAAAGAAGGTGATGTTATATATAGTGGGACTGGAAGGGAGTCCTCTATTATGAGCTCCTTCTGGAAAACCAAACAATTAATTCCAACAAGTACTGTTCCCAATTAGACCAACTGAAAGCAGCACTCCACAAAAAGCATCCAGAATTAGTCAACAGAAAACGCATAATCTTCCATCAGGATAACGCAAGACCGCGTGTTTCTTTGATGACCAGGCAAAAACTGTTATAGCTTGGCTGGGAAGTTCCAATTCATCCGCCGTATTCACCAGACATTTCCAGGATTTCCATTTATTTCCGTCTTTACAAAATTCTCTTAATGGAAAAAATTTAAATTCCCTGGAAGACTGTAAAAGGCTCCTGGAACAGTTCTTTGCTCAAAAAGATAAAAAGTTTTGGGAAGATGGAATTATGAAGCTGCTTGAAAAATGGCAGAAGGTAGTGGAACAAAACAGTGAATACCTTGTTCAATAAAGTTCTTGGTGAAAATGAAAAATGTGTCTTTTATTTTTACTTAAAAACCTAAGGAACTTTTTGGCCAACCCAATAGTTTCAGGTATGTAACATAATGATTTGATATTTGTATACATTGCAAAATGATCACCACAGTAAGTCTAGTTAACATCTATCACCTTACATAGTTACAAAATTTTTTTTTTTTTGTGATGAAAACTTTTAAGACTTCCTGTTGGGGCTTCCTTGGTGGTGCAGTGGTTAAGAACCTGCCTGCTAATACAGGGGACACAGATTTGAACCCTGGTCTGGGAAGATCCCACATGCCGCAGAGCAACTAAGCCCGTGTGCCAGAACTACTGAGCCTGCGCTCTAGAGCCCGGGAGCCAGAACTACTGAGCCTACGCACCACAACTACTGAAGCCCGCGCGCTTACAGCCCGTGCTCCACAACAAGGGAAGCCACCACAACGAGAAGCCCGTGCACCGCAATGAAGAGTAGCCGCAATGAAGTGCGCGCAGCAACGAAGACCCAACACAGCCAAAAATAAATAAATTAAAAAAAAAAGACTTCCTGTCTTAGCAACTTCCAAATATGCAATACAGTATAATTCAACTATAGTCACCATGCTGTATATTACATCCCTATGACTTATTTATTTTATAACTGAAAGAGTATACCTTTTGACCCTCTTCATAAATTTCTCCCACCCCACCACAGGACTTTTTTTTCTGATTCCATCTTAGTAGAGTATGATGGAAAAAAGTGGTTCAATTTAATCCTCCACATTGTGGGTTCACTAGTATCCTGAGTACACTTGGTACCCTGAGTCTTCTTGCCAACCCCTACAAAAACATGTAAGAGCATCTTAGTAATAGTGGTTTATCTCTATGGCCCTGGAAGATACTATGAGGTAACAAAAAGAATAAAATGAATAATCTTTTATGGTTTGCATGCTCTATCCTGAACAGTAAGTTACTAATTCATCCTTTTTTTGGGGAAACAGAAATTTACAAAAATGTTAGATCACATCTTCTTAATTAAAAAAGTACTTTCCCAATTCCTTATCTCTCCACTCCAAAGTCCACAACAAAGTCATTTATTTGCTATTAACTTCTGTGTAAATTGCCTAACTTCCCTAAGTCTGTCTTCTTATTTGTAAAATAAGGGAGTGGCTAAAGAACATATAAGCAATTCTCATCAAGAATCAAGAACAGACCTAGCCAAATAATGTTTTTCTACTAATTCACTAATACTACTAATAATTCTAAAAAAGAAAAATAAGAATGTATTCAAAGTTATCCATGTATTAGTGAACCTCACTCATTTACATTCTGATGCATTTTCTTGATTGAGGAAAGGGAAGAATTAGCTAGCCCTCCAGTAATGGCCTAGCAGGTGAATGCCACTTCTTCCTCTTAGTCTTTGGATAAGGATAGTTAAAAACTCTGGACTGAACTCTAGCCCAGACTATTATCCTCTAGAGGATAATTCAAGTTCTCTTAAGTGTAAGAATTTCATGATTGAAATTGCAAAAATAAGTTTGTCTGGGATCTTATTACAGAATGTCTCAATATATGTTCAATAAATACTTTGCCGGATGACTCAACCTGTCATTTCAGAGTTATTCTAGGCCTTTTCTAAAACAGGACTTGAACTTTAAATGGCCCTGCAACTATAGGGAACAATACCAACCTAAGCTAGACTTAAGCTGGTACTGTTACTATCTATCCAGACAGCAAATCTCTAAACCAGAATCTAAATCAAGTTCTGTTGTGGGGAAAAAGTAGCTAGATAGAGGAAAGATCATTTGCATTCTTAAATCTTAAGTGATGGCCATCACCCTTTGGCAAATATGTGGATATCTGTTTAGCTCTAACTCTGGCCCCAGGAGGTCAGAAAACAGAAAAAATAATAAAACCTAACTAATTCGTTCAATGATACAGGATTAAATAAGTGGCAGATGAATTATCTGAACCCAAGTTGCTGCCTTCATAGAGATGTTGAAAAGTCCACCCAAACAAAAAGAATTTTTCTTTTGAAATATTCTGAGCACAGTGGGAAAGAACTCTGAAAACAAGCACAACTTCTTCAAGAAACTTATTATTGTACACAGTACAAAAATCTTACCTCTACGAAATATTAAAATAAGCTACAAAGCCACAGATATAAATACACTATGGTACTGGCAAAGAACAAAGTAATAGAACTGAGACAGACCAATGTTTATATGGGAGACATAATAAACTACTATCAACAGGCCCAGAAATCAATGAAAAAAATACATACTGTTTGGAAGATGATGTCAGGAAAACTGCCCCACAGCATAGAGAAAAACAAAATGAGAATACTACTTAACACCACATCCAGAGATGGACTACAGACGGATTAAAGGCCTAAATATAATAGAGAAAATGATAAAGTCAAGAGGAAATAATGTAGTAAGATATCTTCGGGAAATAAAGGTAGGAAAAGACTTCAACAAATTCCCCCAAAGGGCTAACTACTTTGACTGCAACAAAACTAGGGATTTCTGTTTAACCGAGGGTAATGAAAAGTTAATTGACAATGACAATAAGTTAAGATAAAATATCTATAATAGCTAAAAATGACATAGGACTAATATCAAGATTACGCAATGAACTCCTACAAGTTAACAGGAAAAAACCAGCAACTCTTGCAGAAAAAAACAGACAATGGATATATACAGGCAATTCACATAAGAGGAAACCCAAAGGCCATTGCTACACAGAGAAATGCAAATGAAAGTAAGGTATTCTTTACACCAGTACTGGCAAATAGTGGAGTAAGTGTTAGGAAAGAATAGATACTGCTGATGAGAGTGTAGACTGGTCAAAGAATTCTGAGGAGCTAATTATTGGTAATATTTAGTCAAAATCAGTATAGATATGCCCCCATGTAACTGTCTGAGGTTATCTACTGCAGCACCGTTTTGATAGCTGAGTCGGGGGCAATCTGGGAGATCATCACCAGGGGAAGGGGAGATGTAAAATGTGACAGATGTAAACCATGGAGTACTACAGAGCAAGTAGATTCAATGGCCTAGATCTGCACTATCCAGTATAGTAGCTGCTAGCCATACATGGCTATTTAAACTTAAAACGAAACACAATTAAAAACTGAGTTCCTCAGTTACAATAACCACATTTCAAAAACTCAACAGCTACATGTGGCCAGTAGCTACAATATTAGACAGTATAGATTTAGAACATCTCCCATTTCCATCACTGAAGAAAATTCTACTGGACAGTGCTGCCCTAGATGAACACAAAGTAAACTGGATGTTTCCTAAAAATAGTGCTGAGAAATCTGACAAGCGTAAGAAAAGGGAATGACATCTATAGCACACTTAATTGTATAATTTGAAAAATACATACACAAACACACAAACAAAAGGATAAAGATACCAAAGGGAATATATAAGTAAAGCAGGAGTACCTAGGATGGATGGACCAATAAGGCTGATGAACCATATTGAAGATTATTAACCTCCTGAGGTACAACAAGAAGAACAACAAATGTAAGCCAGGTATCCCAGAGAAAATGGTAAACTCCAAGGCTGGATGCCTTCAGTAACAAAAATCGTTAAGGTAGGAAAGAGGGAATTTTTCATATCCACATTGCCTACCACTTTTCCTTAAAATTACACTCATCTTTGTCAGCCTCAATCTGGATTCAGAACTAGCTACTTCACTATAGAGCTTTTCTCAGGGAAGAATGAATGTTTGCAAGAAAGAACTGTCCACCACTGAGAACAAAAGGTGAAACAGATCACTCAATTGCCACCCATATTTTACAGTGAGTTACTGTATATTCTCTTCACAGAGCTAGTTTGATAAAACGCGGCAAATTCTAAAAGTGGAACCAGATCAGCTCACACCATTTAAAAAAAGTGAATTCAGTTTAATTTTTTGTACTTTTTCAATTTTCTTCAACAATTAGGAACTTTAAAGTAAACTATCTGAGAATTTCTGGGAATGAAAAATAATTATAAGCTGAAAGTAACAGCCTGATACTGCTCAGCAAGAACTTTCCATAAAAATGAGTTAAAATGTCCTTGAATGATTTTTATTAAAGTAGAAAAATGTGAAACATGTTTATTGCTCAGGAAGTTTCCTTTCCTTTCGTCATCTCTACATCAATCTTACGTAGGTGGAGTTACGATACAGTAACATTAATATAAGAAAATACATAATACTTAAAATGTGCCAGGCATCAACTCATTTAATTCTCACAACACTATGAGGCAGTATTATTACAATCTCCACTTAACAGATGAAACAAATGTTAAGTAACTTGCCCAGGTGTCGGACCAGGGATACACAGCATCACAAAACTATGCTACACCATCCATCTGTCCGATCCATCACGCCTGAGGATTTAGATTTGCGTTTACCTGGAGAATCTGACGGTGCCACAAAGTGGACTTCCCGGTTCGTGGCTTATGAGCCACACTGCCCGCTGGGCCATGATAAGCCACTAAGACATCAGCTCTTCGCTAAGGTGGCCACCGAAGAAGAGCGCAGACCGGCTTTCTCAGGCGTTTTCTTTTACCAGAAGCCCCGAGGCTCACGCAACTAGAGCCACATTCTGCCCCACCACAGACAGGTCGGGCTCAGCAGAGAAGCTAACTCCTTCAGGTGAAGTCACTAAAACCTCTGAGTCCGCGCTGGACAACACACGCCACAAAAAGTTCTGTGAATCCGCCCTTAAAACCTCCGGAAATCTATTTATCCCCACCAACCCTGCTACTTTCTTCCTTTCGAGTCCACTTCCGGGACGGTAGCCCGCAAGGATCATGATGCCTCACTCGCCTGCGCGGGGAGGCTCTTCGCGGTTCGCCTGCTGCTCTCCCCCTTGCCGGCCCCTCCCAACAGCCACCCGGGCGCGCGCAGCTCCACTTCCGGCGTACGAGGCGGTGACAATGGGAGCGGCGCGGGCGGCGCCGGGAGGCAGCTGACAGGCGTCTGCGGCTTCGCTTCATGGCCGCTTTCCCGCCCCGCCTGGGCTCTGCGGGGAGCGGGGCGGCCCGCGGCGGCCGGGAGCCGGAGCTGGCGAGCCGAGCAGAGACCTGTGCGCGGCGCCGCTGAGGCGCAGCATGTGAAGAAGAGACGGCATCCAGTACGAGGCGAGCCTCTCAGCCGGCCGGGATGGCCACGACGGCCGAGCTGTTCGAGGTGGGTCTCCGCAGCTCTTCAGGGAGTGGCGGGCCGGGGGTGTGAGCAGCGAGGTGGGCGGGCAGAGGAGCGGGCGTTCGCGGCTGCGGGAGCAGCCCTGGGGAAGGAAGGTGAGAAGGGGAAGGGGTGGGGTGGTGGCTCCCGTGTCGGCGCGGGCGGAGCGTGAAAGGGGGGAGGGGTGGCTTGGGGACCGGGAGGTGGGCAGGGGAGCAATCCCGGAGTCCCAGCGGAGGAGCATTGGTTTTGTCCGCACGGCTGGAAGGGAGCCTCGGGGTTTGGGCGTTGGAAGATGAACTCGGGATGAGAGTGGGAAGGGCTGACTTGGGGCGCGGAAAGAGGAGCCTGATCCAGGTCTGGCGAGCCCCGTCTTGTCGCCTGGATCCCCGCGTGATATTCTAGGCCCCCCCCACCCCGCCTTGAGATTGGGACTACTAGGCGCTTTTGGTGGTTGAGTAATGACTACGTTAGCCAGTGTTGGAAGCGGCGCTCACTTGCCTACGAGTTTACCCTTCCATTTGAAAAGGCTGTAGTATTTTTTACGACGATAAAGGCCTACTAAGCCCTTTCCGACTGAAGGAAGTCAAAACTAAAATTAACATTTGTGTTCGGGTCTTGAGGAATTGAAGTGTATTATAACCCCCCTCAGCTCGGTGCTTTGTGACGACCTAGAGGGGTGGGATAGGGAGGGTGGGAGGGAGACGCAAGAGGGAGGGGATATGGGGATGTATGTATATGTATAGCTGATTCACTTTATTATACAACAGCAACTAACACACTGTTGTAAAGCAATTACACTCCAATAAAGATGTAAAAAAAAAAAAGAATCCTTAACGCGTGAGACAGTGAGATTCTAATGTGTTTCTTGGACCGTTTTCAGTCTCTAAAACTTAAAATTCAGTTTAGGGGAATCCTGTGTGAGAAGCTGTGATGCTTAAGATAATAGAATAGGAAAATTTTAATTAGACCACCTAACAACGTGTAGGGGATCTTCTTTTGTGGCAGAAATGAAAACTGAGATGTGAAGGAAGGGGAAGGAAGAACCTTTTTGATGTGTGCTTGTGTTTCATATTGAATAATAAAAGTGTAAGAAATAATTAAGAAGACTGCAGTTGACAATAGATAATTTCTCCATAAGTGAAAATTGGATCCTTTTTTCTGCGTGAGATTCAGCAGGTTTTGTTTGGTTTTTTTTGGCTTAAAATTTGAATGCCACAGTTTCTATATCAACTGGGAACTTTTCATTTGTTAGCTAACTATATTTTGGGTTTCTGTCAGCTTTTGGATAGATAATGCATTTATTGAGGAATAGTATATGGCATTTTTATAATAAGTTGTAATAAGATAGTAATTTATGAGTGAAGGAATATAATTGTAAGAAAGAATTGGGAAATATTAGTTACATTTCCTCAGATTTAAGTGTAGGGATATATTTTACATTAATTTCTCTAACTCCAAAATTGTGCCATCTGTTTATTGATTGACACAGGAGCAGGGAGACATTCTTTTTGCTACAAGCTTTTACTGTGTGTTCCTGAGCAAGATACTAAGTAATTCTGTAGTTCCTTGTTTTATTTTCACATTTTTGTAAAGGTAGAAAACAGTTTATGAACTTGAAGCCTTTAATATAATGAAATATGGGACGAGCCAGCTACTAATAGAAAACTGTTATTTTGTCATACAGTTCAGAAGGCATTAACCTTTGGGCTTATGGATCCTGCTTGACATTCCCAGTTGTCTTTTTTTTTCTTTGAATGTTTGATCCCATGAGTCCACATATACTTCCTTGAAAATATATTTGATTTCTGTTCCCCCTGCCCCCACCATGGGGGAAGGAGAGGAGGTAGAGAAATATCTGTAGTATATTTAGCTTTCTAGGGTCTTGCCATTTAGTAAAGTAGTTAAACTAAATTAGGGTTTAAGTTAACTCAGTGACTCCAGTTATGATAGCAGGTAATATTCACTTACCAGTGATGATAGAGACAGACTAGACCTGTGTCCACAGTGTTCATAGAACGACCTTGAACATGCTTATGGATCTTAACTCATGTGACTTTCTCTTTCCTGACCATATGTAGTATGTTGTTTCATCAAAACTAAAAGTGTATTACCTTAGGGACTTCCCTGGTGGTGCAGTGGTTGAGAATCTGCCTGCCAGTGCGGGGGACACGGGTTCAAGCCCTGGTCCGGGAAGATCCCACATGCTGTGGAGCAACTAAGCCCGTGCGCCACAACTACTGAGCCTGCGCGTCTGGAGCCTGTGCTCCGCAACAAGAGAAGCCACTGCAGTGAGAAGCCCTTGCACTGCAACGAAGAGTAGCCCCCGCTCGCCGCAGCTAGAGAAAGCCCGCATGCAGCAACGAAGACCCAAGGCAGCCAAAAATAAATAAATAAATAAAATTTTTTTAAAAGCATATTACTTTAATAGTTACAATTAAAGGTAAATAGTCATGATTAAGAAGTGTATTTATCTTTTCATCCCTACAGTGGATTCTACTCTTGAATAAGTTTTCATCCCTAAGTGAAAAGTTGGTCTCTTTGCTTTAGAGGGAGAAGGAAAAAAGAAAACAAAAACCAGACTTCGTTTGTCACCGCCATTTCCTGTTGCTTTTGCCTTAGGACCTAGGTTGTAGGAAAGTCAGGAGTGCTTTTTCTCTTGCTTCCCTTTCTTAGTCACAGCTGGAGAACTGTGGAAAACAGAGGTCAGGATGTAGTCAAGGATATTTAGTTTTTGCATCCTGGCTTTAATGCACCAATAAACTGAGTTGTGTTTTAATTTTTTCACATTGAAAAACAAGTTAAATCAATACAAAATTATGTTTTGAATCCATGAAATTTCATAAGTGTTAATCCTATTTCTTTTAAAATCTTATTGGTCCTGTGAGACTTCCTTTTTAACATGAACACCTTCATACAACAAAATCAAACTACTGGATATTTCCTCAATTGACAGAAATGGTTTAAAAGTTCTGTCTGCAGTGTTTCTAAATGATCACCTCAGGTTGGACATTCTAAACAGGAATTCCTATGTGGTTTGGATTATGTCCTCTTTATAAAAAGTGGCGGGGATAGGGATAGTAAATTTTTTCTCTGTTGTCATAAGTATTCCTCTCTTTTCACTGCACTGCTGAGAATATTGTACTCCCTTCTCACTTGCTATTTTTCTCTCCTGTCATTCTTCTGGAGACAATGACTATTCTTCTGCTTGGGCAAGCTACCTTTATGGGAAAGTTCTTTGTTAAGTAGGGTCCGTTACCCATTCATTCAACAAATATTTGTTGAGTACCTACTAAGTTAATGAGGCTGCATGTCTCAAAGGGTGTGCTGTATACATATTAATCCTATGAGATGTGCTGCAAAAAACCCAAATGGTTCAGAGCCCAAGGAAGTTTGGGGTATGGGCATGCTTTGTTTCATTAGAGATTTACAATATACCTTAGTATGTTAAATATTCTAAGAAGTTCATTTCCCAAACTTATTTGACCATGAGCCTGTTTTACTTTCTACTGTTAGTTTTGTGAATTCTATGGAACATACTTTGGAAAATGTTGAGTTATATATAGAACTCGCCCTTACTGTTAAATAAGGGAAGAGAAGATAGATATATAACTATATATATATATGTATAAAGCAGACAAGACGATAAAAGTCCAGATATAAAGGGAGGTAACTGTAGACCCCAGAGACAAGGGAAGAGTTCATTTTAGCTGAAATATATAGCATGCATGAAGAAGAAGAGTGCTATGTAAGGTAATCGGGGTTTAATTGTAGAGGTCCTAAATGCCAGGATTAGGAATTTGATTTTTTTTTTCTTTCTTGTAAATGTAGATGCCTTGATAATAGTGTTTGAGGTCATGTAATTTGACTGTGGTGACAATGGCTATTTGACTTCCAGATTAGAATTTGAATAGCTAAGAACACGTTTGTGTAAAAACATATTTATGTCTCTTAGATTTACAAACTAAGTAACAAAAGCTATTTAAACAGACTTATTGAAAAAGACTTATTCTCTTGTTCAATTAACTATTTAAATATGTTTAATGAATATGAGATATACAAGTAAGGACTACTCCTTTACCTTCAGGGTGCTGAAATGCTACTTGTTTTAGACATATTAGCTATTAAACAAGTGTTTGTGGAACCTCGCCACCAATTACAGTATCATGTATATGAGAAAATGTATTCATTCAGTAAACATTTAGCTTACCTTACCCTACCTACCCTAGGCCAGAAATCCTTCCAGGTACTGGAGTTAAAAGATGGTTTGAGCTAAAAATCTAGTTGGGGGAGTCAAAGAAAAAAAAAAGAACTCTTTCTTCTCTCAACATTCTACCACTACTCTCAGTATTACTTCATTTCTGACACCAGATGTGTGGGGATTTTCTTCCACAACAATTCAGTTCAGTTTTCCAATAGACACTGACTGGGTGTCCTACAATTCACTCTAATTCTGATACTGTTTTATCTGGAGTTAGCATCAGATCCCACAAGTTAAGGGCTCAGTCCCACAAAAATGCCCCCAGTTCAGATACCAATTGCAGTCCAGGTTGTCACCTGTGTTTCTGACTGACAGCTATAAATTGGAGGGTCTCATGACCCCCTCTTAGAGATTCAGTAATTTGCTAGAACGGCTCACAGAACTCAGGAAAACAGTTTGCTAACTAGATTACTGGTTTATTATAAAAAGCTAAAACTCAGGAACAACCAGATGGAAGAGGTACATAAGACAAGATATGGGGAAGGAGTGCAGCACTTCCCTTCTCTTGGGTGCTGCCACCCTTCCAGCACCTTGATGTGTTCAGCAACCTGGAAGCTCTCTGAACCCCACACTTTAGGGATTTTTATGGAGGTCTCATCATGTAGGGATAATCATTAACTCAATCTCTAGCCCTTCTCCCCTTCCCAGAGTATAAGGGGTGAGGCTGAAAGTTCCAGGCTTCTAATCATGCTTATCTTTCTGGTGACCAGTCCCCATACAGGAGCCCAACAAGAGTTGCTTCAGTAGGACAAAAGATGCTCCTATTACCCAGGAGATTCCAAGGGATTTAGGAGTTCTGTGTAAACCACTCCTATCACCTTTGTCACTCCGGAAATTACAAGAGTTTTAGGAGGTCCGTGTGAGGAGCCAGGGTTGAAGACCACTGGAACAAGAGATGCTCCTAGTACGCTTATCACTTAGTCCCTTAGTTGTCTTGTGTGTGCTTTCTTTCTACCTTTCCATGGGTAGGATGAATCCCATTTTGCTAGTCTGAAACGAAACAAAACGTTTGTAGTGCTTTTCAAAAGAATCAATGTTCAATAAATGTAATTCATTTAAATCCACCATGAAACACATAGTCTCATGAAAATCAAATCAAATGTGGTTAAAAGGAGAGCCAAATGTGATAAAATTCATTTAGTTCCAATGCCAGAATTGCATAAAGTTCATATTTGGTTTCTGGTAGAATCTTGGATTTATAACACCATAGAATGCCTATTTTTTTATTTCTGGAGTGGAGGGTGGTGGTACTGCCTTTTTGGTTTTGGATCTATGAAGCAAGTTTTGATTTTCAAGATCCTGTGCAGGGGATTTGGCCATGGCCCCGATAACAAGTGGTTTGATTTATTGTGCATCTATGGTGTGCTCAACATTGTTCTGTTGACCACAGCTGGAAAGCAAGAGAAGTGTATGACAGATCCTGACTTTGCTTTCAATTTAATTGTGGAGAAGAGAAAAACTTACAAATGTTACTATAAAACAATAAATGACAAAATGGCAGTAATATATTGTTTTGTGTTGGCATTTGAATTTTTAAGCCTCATAGGGGTTAAGAGTAAAGAAATCAGTGGAGATCATCTAGGGAAAGAACCCTTTCCCCATAAGTATTCTTGTAGGTTGAGTTACCTGGTCACAGGTAAGGAAGCAGAATTAGCATGGGTTTGAAAAGAAGACTAGAGGAGGCTGCTGGTAGTGTACCTGTTCATTTTGGGGTGCAAAGAAATTTGGTTAGGGAGTGTAATATAAGAACTTCAAGGGCAGACTTAAGAGTGTAAACTTCATAGTTTAGGAATTGCATAGGGAAGTTTCTGACTAAAAGGGAATATAGTGTTTTAAAGATTAGTTTGGCAGTGGTCTGCACAATGAATTTAAGAAAAGCACCTTATATAGGAAGTACTTGAACCCACCTGTTAGTTGGTTTAATAGGACACAGAAATACTTCTCTCTGAAATCCTCTGAGCCTTATTTTTATTTTTATGCGCTACGCAGGCCTCTCACTGCTGTGGCCTCTCCCGTTGCGGAGCACAGGCTCCGGACGTGCAGGCTCAGCGGCTATGGCTCACGGACCCAGCCGCTCTGCGGCATGTGGGATCCTCCCGGACTGGGGCACAAACCCGTGTCCCCTGCATCAGCAGGCGGACTCTCAACCACTGCGCCACCAGGGAAGCCCTGAGCCTTATTTTTTAATCTAAGCAAGCGAAAATATTATAGGTTCTTTGAGTTTGTGGGTGGCTGTAACATATTTTATTGGATCTATTTTTGGGAAAGCTACTATAAGAAAATATAAACATTTGGTTGGATTTTCTCAAGGAAACAATGTTAAATTAGGGATTTATCTTCCTGTCCAAGGGCTTGAGGTCTTAATTTTTAATAGAAATGACCACAAACTCCAAGTTTTTATTACAATTGGTAGCATTTGTAAAGAATAGGAAATCAGCTTAATAGATCAACACAGTAATCAATTATGTAAAGTTGAATTTAATATGATAGTATCTTTGTAGTACACACTTAGATTTTTGTTTTTGTTTTGGCTGTTTGCTTTTAATTACTACAGAAAAACAGAGATTAAGATATACCTTTGTCAGGTTCACGAAATTCTAAAAGATTTTTGGGGTAATAGTTTACAGGTATCTTTGAGAATCCTCTTAGGAGGACTTGGTCATTTGGAGGTCTTGGAGAATTTGTTAATTTGACTATCTTTTTCTCATTGTAAATGCCTTTGCAGCAATGCTAAGTATTAGAAAGTAAATTATTGGGATTTATTTGGTTTTATAAGCAGCAAAGGTTTTGTTTTGTTTTTTGCTTTTTTGGAACTTCCATTCCATTGGAATCAGTAGTTGATTTATCTTAAACTCTTGTTGATAATTTGATTGCTTCTGCAGATGAAACCTGAACTTTGCTTCCAGGATGCTGTTGTCTCCTAAGTTTTCCTCCTGCTTTACTGGTCCCCCTTACTTTGTCTTTTGTTGGATCCCTTTCCTCCTCCTATCTCCACATGTTGGCATGCCCTTCTTCTTCCTAGATGATCTCATCCTGTTCTGAGGTTTTAAATAACTCTAAGATTATGTCTAATGCCAGTTTCTTCCCTGTAATACAAACTTATTTTTCTGACTATGTCTTCTGCATATTCACTTGTATATCTAATTGGCATCTTCAACATATCATATGCAGAATAGAACTCTTACATCCCTACTCCCTTTTCCATCTCTTTCCCCAGTCTCACTAAATGGCACCATTTACCATTCATACAGTTGTTCAGGCTGCAGACGTCTATGAGTAATCATGATTCCTTTTTAAAATTTCTCCCACATCCAATTCATCAGCACTTTGTGTGAGTACAGTCTTTAAAATGTCATGAACCGGGCCACATCACAGTACCCCCTCTACTGCCACTTTCATCTGAGTCATTAGCATCTCTTGACTAGATTAGTACAGTGTTGCAGGTTTTCCCAGAGAAGCAGACTTTGAGACAGAGTTTAGTGTGCGGAATATTTATTAGAAAGTACGCTTGGGATAAACACATGTGAAAGGACAGGGTAAAGAAGCAAGATTGGGCCTTAGGAGAAGTAGCAGTACAATGCTGGCTCAGTGATAATGGTGATGATCCCTGTGGGAAGATCTGGAAGTAAAATTACGTATCAGAGTTGTCCTGCTTTTTACCAAAGTGGTCAGGCCTTTATATCCCCATCTTATTTAGTCATTGGATATAGACCACATTGAGAAAAGTATGACATTGAGTGAAGTGGCTCTCTGCAGCTGAGTGGATCCCTGAAAATACTGCCAGGTGAAGGTTCTGTGCTGACAGCACTGCTAGCAGTTAGAGCAAGACCCTTCTTGAAGGGAGATCTGGATAACACGTGTCCACCTCAGACCACCCCTGTGCCACTAGGCTCTATGTCTTCACATACATTTGGGGGGTTCCTCCTCTAGACTCCAGTTGGGGTTCTTATCCTGGAGGAAAATTAGAAGGTGGTTAGTGGGATGAACTATGGCCCCTACTGTTGCATGTGGTCTCAGGTTGCAACTTGATATCACTTTCCATTTTTTACTCTCCATTCTAACTCCCTCTCACCTTCAGCTAGTATGTCTGCTGCTTTAGGTGGCTTAACTGGTTACCATACTCTTCTTAGGCCGGGGCTGCGCACATGTCCGTGTACTTTCAGAATTGGTCAAGGGAGTATCACAAGATCCTTACAAGGAGATCTGTGTGTCAAACATATTGTTCCCTGCCCCCTCTGTATAGTAGCCACCCTGCCTCCCTCTGATGATGTCAGTTGCCCTGCCAAAGATGGTCACTCCTCTTCTTGTTTTTTATTTGCTGGATAAAAGCAGCCAAATGCCCAGGGAGCACTTGCAGTTATCGTTTATTGGGACTCTTAATTATGTTCCCATACAAAAGTATTCCCCCTTTGGAGATTAAGACCTCTAACCCTGTAGACCTTAGAATTGCAGGAATAGCAAGAACAAATTGGGAGTCATGATGAGCAGGGCCACTTCTGATTTTATTCCTTGTTCCCAGGCTCATGTGTTTCTTCTGTTGGGGACACAGCATCATATAAAGGTTTTCAATTCAGAATGTATACTGCATTTTGGCAGATAGTGCTCCATCTTTATAGAGTATTGTCTCTGAACTGGTAGTTCAGTTATACCTTCAGCAAGCTCTTTCAGTGCTCTATCAGACTGGCAGCTTCTGGGTGGTATGGTTTATGATATGACCAGTTGATTCCATGGTCACCCCCTTTGCTGTTAAATGGGTCCCATGGTCTGATATGTGAGATCCTATGCCAGGAGAACAAACACTTCCTTGGAGGATAGGCAAACTCAATTTGGAATGTTTCTATTCCTGTTAGAATGAATGACTCTTCCAGCATGGAAAAAGCCCAGTGTAGTCAACTTGCTACCACATGGCTGATTAGCCTACTTGAAGGATGGGGCTGTTTTAGGAGCTCAGAGTTGGTCTCTGTCACTCTTAAGCTAGATCTTTGGCTTTGACACTAGATGGATCAGCCTTGCTTGTGGCACACAGGCTTCAGTAGTTGTGGCTCGCGGGCTCTAGATGCGGGCTTCAGTAGTTGTGGCTCAGGGCTCTAGAGCACAGGCTCAGTAGTTGTGGCGCATGGGCTTAGTTGTTCTGTGGCATACGGGATCTTCCCCGACCAGGGCTCAAACCTGTGTGCCCTGCATTGGCAGGCGGACTCTTAACCACGGCGCCACCAGGGAAGTCCTATCCTGCTTTTCTAATATCAGATATTATACATGAGCATTTTTTTCTCATTTCATTAAATTTTTTTACAACATGATTTTAATAGGAAAATAATTGTTTTATCCTGTAAGTTTACTATAATTTTTCAATAATGATTTTGTTGAATATTTGTGTAATACTTTTTCAGAGTTATATATAATACAAAAATTTTGTGTTCATATCTGCTTTTTCCCTTAGAATTTTAAAAGTAGAATTACTGGGGTTAAAGGGTATGAGCATTTGTAGTACTTTGATGTTACCAAAATGTTACCTACTGTCCTCCAAAAATACTGTGCCTTTTAACATTTCTAACAATAATGAGAGTGAATTTCAGCTTACCCTCTCTTGTATGCATATTATAATTAAGGAAAAAGAAAAACTTTGTCAGTTTGTGAGGCAAAAAGAAGAAAAAAAAAGTGATAACTTGACCTTATTTGATTACTAGTGAAGCTGTATATATTTCATGTTTCTTGGCCATTTGTATTTCTTCTATAAATTGTTTGTGTCCCTTGCTCATTTTTCATTTGGTATGTTCCTGCTCATAATACTCTTTAATATTTTAATATACTAATTTTCATTAAGTAATTTGTTTATTGAAGATTTTTTAAATTGAAAAAGCCTGTACATTTTAATAATACAGATATATTTAATTAGTAATTTAATTTTAAGTTCTCACATGGTACAAACTGTTTCATTTTTGTAAGTAGTATTAAGTCATGGCCTGTGAAACTTTTTAAAGGAACATTTATTTTGTAAACTAGGAGCCTTTTGTGGCAGATGAGTATATTGAACGTCTTGTATGGAGAACCCCAGGAGGAGGCTCTAGAGGGGGACCTGAAGCTTTTGATCCTAAAAGGTGAAGTAAAAATTTTTTTTTCATAGACCCAATCTACTACAAATTTGTATCTGCAATAGAGGTGACTGTTGGAATTCCTTTCAACATTCATGTAAAGGGAGTTAACAACTGGCCAATAAAAGGAAGAAGCATTAGAAGTTTGAGATTTATTTTTTTCCTTTTATGTTTCTTTTATTTTAGAGAAGGACTTTAAGTGATATGAGGGAAGGGATTTTATTGCATTATGAGAATTTAATATTTTCTCCAATTAGTAATAAATTAGAAATGGCTGGCTATACCTCTAAAATAAAACATGTTGAATATGTTGTTTTAAGTATCGTAAATTGGAGGAACAAAAATTCACCATACCCTGGAATGCACAGTATTATTTTTATATAGTACGATTTACCTTTTTAACTATTTCTATAAAATTGGTTTCAATTCTGGGGGTTAATGGAGATTCCATATGAGGTTTTCATTTATGTCAGAGATAATCCCTAACAGGATGCTGAAGAGAAAATTAGCATGTTCATCCTTACCTCAAGGAATGCTCACTAATACTTTATTTACAATTATAAGTGAACTGGTCACTTCCTAGTGATCAGTTATAGATGGATTGATACATATTCTAATTTTCCTTTGTTAGATTATTAGAAGAATTTGTAAATCATATTCAAGAACTCCAGATAATGGATGAAAGGATTCAAAGGAAAGTAGAGAAACTAGAGCAACAGTGTCAGAAAGAAGCTAAGGAATTTGCCAGGAAGGTACAAGATCTCCAGAAAAGCAATCAGGTAAACAGTTAGTTAAATAATGAGTAGTTTATACAGGCTTTAATATCTTTATTTCCTTTCAGTTTTCAGTTTTTTAAAAAAAATCTAATGCAACAGAATTGTTGAGGTTTCTTTATACTGCTCCCATCTCATGGGATAAAATGTTAATGAATTGTTATCAGGCACTCTTGGTGCACTTGCTTGCCTACTGAGTGTTAGTTTGGGATCACAGTACTCCCTTAGGATGGGGTGGTATCCATTACAGTGTGGTCCTTGCTTTCTCTTTAACAGTGCAAACTTTTAAGAATGATAATTCAGTAGACCTGTATTTTTAGGGGATCATGATTAGCTTAGATATTTAGGTATTTATTTGCATTCTCATTTAATCATAAAGCAAAATAATAATACCAGACCAACTATTGCCTGGATGAAGTTTTTCCCTAGAGGAAACCTGGTCTGGGAAGCTTCACAAAAGTCATGAGGTATATACCCTAATGAGAATGCTGGTGTAACTGGGAAAAGCATGTGCAGAACTCTTCCTCAGTCCATTTGGGAGTAAAACTAGATCTCTAGACTGACTCTGGGGTAAGTAGGCCAAGCTTCTTAGCCATTCTTAGGCCCTAAACTTAATCTGGAACCTCTGAACCTCTTTCACAGCCTGGACCTGATGTGGAACTTGATTGCCCTTTGTAAATGTAGTTAGAAGAGCATGTTTAGCATTGCTGCCTCCCAGGGGCTCTTTGTTCTTTAGTGTTAGGGGTTAGAAAGCTGATTTCTGCTCAGATTTCATATATTTAGATTCCTTCACTTAAGCATGTATAACTGTTAGAAAATAATAAAGTCAGTAATTTACATAAGATAATGTGTTTTTAAGTAGTTAAGGTGATAGATTCCAAATACTTCTAATGCAGATTCCCCTTGGCAATAATGATAGTATTTGTAGTTAATCTGGGTTCTCTGATTGTATTTTATGCTTGTTCACATTTTTCCTAGGTTGCCTTCCAACATTTCCAGGAACTAGATGAGCACATCAGCTATGTAGCAACCAAGGTCTGTCACCTTGGAGACCAGTTGGAGGGGGTAAACACACCCAGACAACGGGCAGTAGAGGCTCAGAAATTGATGAAATACTTTAATGAGTTTCTAGATGGAGAATTGAAATCTGATGTTTTTACAAATTCTGAAAAGGTGAGCACTGTCAGAAGGATAAAAGCAAATTATAGCATTAATAACAATGCCCTAATTATGAACTGCAGTTATTACTTTCCAGAGTCAGACTTCAAATCACTGAGTAGGTGACTTATTAAAAGTCTTTATTCTGAAATGTATACTTATCTACAGATTACTGATCAACTGTATATATTCAGATTTTTAGTTGGATTGCCTGGCATTTTTGTTTATAAAATTTGTATCGTTTAGAAATGTTGAGGTAACTATTTTAATAAATATTTCTTTCTCATAATTGACTTTTAATATTAACAGAATTTGATAGGCACATTCCATTGAGTGAGGGGGTGGGCTGACCTAAATCACTGACAAGCTGAAGTATCTTTCTGTGCAAGGAATTCAGAGCTTCTAGTTTTTGTTACTTGAATAAAGATCTTTTACAAAGAATTAAAGCATACTTTGGATCAAAGAGAATAGAAAAATCTGAATTAATTGTTCATGTTAATCTTTTTTATAGCACTAGTCACTTAATCCTGGTCTAAGGTTGCATGGTGTTGGCTGCTCTACAATCTTGGAAGAGGTTATTTAGCTCACTTTCTTCCCCTCGGGGGAAAAAATCAAAATGCATGAAAAAATAGACATTCTTATGGATGGTATATGCACATAGTGACATTGTCCACTAATATGTTGAATACAGTCTTCCAGAATTTTTCTCAGTGTACTCCATGGGATAGCTCAGATAGTGAAATTTTAAAAACTAAGTAGTACTGAAGTTCACTTTGAATTAAGCAACACATTTTTTTGTGAGTAGGAACTATATAGGGGTATAGAATTTATAAGGTTTAGAGATCTTTAAAAGGAATGGTTACATATGTAGAGGTAACTCCTCTAAAGAAAAGGCAGTATTTTAAATAATGAGTTTCAGGAATTACATTTGTAATATAAAGTAGAACTGATAAGATTAACATCAAGAACATTATCATACTTAAACACTTGTAAAATACTGGCAATATCTAGCTTTTATATATTCACGTGATTTTTATGTATAATAGTGTATACACACACACACACACACACACACACACACACACACACACACGACTTGAACACTGAACTGTTTTTCAGGATACCTTATGGAATGCTTTTATTTTATGTTTCCTAAATATAAACATACATATTTCTAATGTATTATAAAAGTACATATTTATACATATAAAAAATTTATATATATATATAAAATGGTATATAATTCAAGTCTTATACCTTGGGTTACCTTGGATTATACCTGTTGGACTGTAGCGTATATTTATGTTTTGTTATAAAGAAAATGCCGATATTTTACCCAGTGTGAGTTGGTCTGTTTATTTGATGCAGCTCAAGGCAGCCATTTAGAATCTAGAGAAAAATAAATATTTTAAAATTGAATGATTACACATATTTTTATCCTGATTTGTATTGCTTGTAATGTTTTGCATAATGAAATTATGTTTTTTACACTTTTCTTTAAACATTTTAATTATCAAGTAATTGTGTAGTTCATGGTATTACTATTGTCTCTTAATTTTTAAGATTTTGATTGAAAGAAGAAGAAATCTTCATATTCTTGCTACTTCATTCACTTGGTCATTAGCTGTCTGTAATTTTTGAAGAGCAAGTAGAGCTAACAGTGCTTAAGCTACTTCCTCTTATTTTCTCTCCTTTGCTTCACTGTCTACCATATCCCATTTTCTTTCATCTTGTTCCTTTTTTCTTATACTCTAGTCCTCTTTTCCCAGTTGTCTTGTTTTTCTCTCATATCTCCCATAAGTTTTGGGTTACTGTTGAATCATTACTTTTGGCCTGGTACTATCACAGTTAACTACACTTAGGAACATCATATATGGTATTAGATTGCTAATTATTAGATAAACTTCTAAGTATCTCAATTTCTGCACTGTGTGCCAGCCACCTTCCCAATGGAAAGAAAAGGAAAATCACCCATGTAGTTAGGGAGGTGTGTGATTTTGGAAGGAATTAGAATGCGAAAAGATAACAACCATCTTTTTCCTTTTTCTTCCTGCTCCAAAGTCATTTTTGCTTTTTTTAAATCTTTGCTTCTCAGAATCTTCTAATTTTCTTCTCTGGGAAAAAAAACCCATTTTATGACCATAGTATATATTCCCTCTTACCTCTGTCCTTACGGAGTATGTTAGTTGTTTCTCTTCTTAGCATCACAACTTAATGTTCTTCATGTAGATAATGCCTGATGGCCCTGATTATCTTTAACCTGTTAGCATGGGTGGTCTCTCACCTTACCCTAACATCAGTAGCAGATATAAGCAAGTTATTAGATTGTGGTTTTGAAAGCTTCTGTACTTTTATAGTATATTTCAACTGATGGATGACCTTAAGAGCTACTTGTGCTTGAAACAATTTTTATAAAATAATTACCTATGGGAATTCCATAAAATCAAGTGTTATTTACTCTGCTGTACTTCTTACTATATTAAGTGAAGTTTGCAGACACTTCCATCTCTTGAAACAACAAGAACAAACTCCTGATAGGAACATAAAACATGTATGTAGGTCCTTTCTGAAGGGAGTATCGGTGAGGAGAAAAGGGTGGACATTGCTAGTACAACCAAATGGCATGGTGAAAAGAGATAATGCAGTGGTATCTGTGCCCATGTTCAGTAGAATGGAGTGAACATCTGGTAACTGAAAATGACAGTGACATGCTGACTAGGAGAGAAGAGATAACTGAAGCAGAAATGCTATCTGTATTCACTGTTGTTGGTCAAAACAACAATATGTTTGGTCCTGCTTTTGTTTTCCATAGTTGCTTGCCAGACTTCACATGAGTACTCGGTTAGAAAGATCTTTGTTAATGTTCTCAGCTCTTCCTTCACGTTTGTATGAGTCTCTCTCTTCTTTTTTTTTTTAGTGTAAAAGAAAGTGAATGATCATAAAATCATTTACTTAAAGGTGTGCCAAAATAAAACTCAATACTTATTTGAAATTTGTTTTAAAAAGTAAACATTATATAACTCCCCTATACATTTAGTGTGAATAAGCACAAATGTCTGCATTTTAAGAATTTTGGACCCCTTGCCTAAATCCTTCAGTTCCACAACTTGAATAAGTACAAACATTTCTTTACCATATTCCATTCTAGAAACTTCATATTAAACGTAATCTTTGCTTTTATAACAAGTTTTATAACTTGATATGTTCATTAAATGACAGGCATTTTGTTATTTTCTTCACTTAAAATGGGATTTATACAGCAGTATGATCTGAATTTTTATAAATCTTGTTTATCATTTCACAAACTCAAAAGATACTTAAACTTGCTTTCAGCAATCAATGATTTGAATTTATTCGGAGTAAACTTGAACTACAGGTTTCATTGGGAAGGGATTGTTGCATTATAAAATCACAAGATTTCAGTACAATAATGACAAATATTTATGTTTTATTGATTCATTATTGGTGATACCCCAGATGTATTCCTGTTGCTCATAAGATTTTATTTGTTGTGTTTTTTAAAGAAAATTGTTTGGGTGAGGGTCTGTGGGCATACATAGAAGAATATTACTGTTTTTAAATATAAAATTATTTTTTGATATGTATAAAGGTTTTGTAAAATTATTGCTTTTGCTTTTTAATAGATAAAGGAGGCAGCAGACATCATTCAGAAGTTGCACCTAATTGCCCAAGAGTTACCTTTTGATAGGCAAGTTTATTTCTCAAGAGCTAATTTGGGTATATGGTGTAGTGTATAGAATAAAATTGTACTTTTTCCTGTATGATTTTGCTCATTAATTCAACAAGAACTTATTGAGGACTGCCTTTGTACAGGTACAGTATGTAATAGCTGATTGAAAAAAATGTGGTATCTTAACAACTAAATTTAATGATATATCTTGAAATAATTTCAATCTTATGTTTTTCTTTTGAAAAAAATTGATGGAGAATTTTGAAATTGGAGTAAGATTTTGAATTTTCTTTTTTTTTTGGACTTTGATCAACAGACTAGAAGGGGACAGAGAAAGCTTAAACATGGGGCTCTTGAGCTCCTTTTTCTTCTGTCTACATGAGAATTGTTAAGCTTTTAGGGGTCTTGGACCCCTTTGAAAAGCTGGTGAAAGCTATGAAATTTCCTTAAAAAAATCAGATACACAGGCCGTTGTATACAATTTCATGGAGTTTTAGACCCTTTAGCCTATCTGTAGGCTCCTTCCTAGGGACTTCAGGTTAAGAAGTCCTGTTTTAGATGCAAGGCCCTGGGGCCATTGCTAAGTTAGGTATTAATGGTTTCATCCTAAAAGAACTTCACTGAGAAGGAAATTCTTTCATGATTTCCTTTAGTTCATGGAATGTCAGACTCTATAAAAAATCTTGTTAACAGTGGTTCTCCCATTTAAATATCTGGAAAAAATGTCTTCCCTTTTAACAGATAATATACGTATTTTATTCTTTTGGTAATACTTGAAAATCCTGAGGTACAGGTAGAATGTAAATGTATTGCTATACTTAAAGCTTGTCCATTATGTCCCAAACATAGAGTGAAAGTGAATTCCCTACCCCCAAATATATCTTATTTTACTCTGAACTTTGTATCATCATAAAGGATTAGCAGTAATCATCATCTATCATTTAGCTATTATTAATAATTTCATACTTGTCCAGCATTATGAGCAATGATTTTTAATGTCACCCACAAAAAACCTCTCTTTAACTTTATTTCAGAGTTAAACCATTTTCTTAAATGGGTAAAATATGTGGCTCACAATAACTGCATCATAATTGTTGGCTTCATCTGTCTCCCACCCCTACAAACACAGAGGCATATACTCATCTTCTGCTTCTCAATTACATGCTTCTCTTACAGTTTTGTTTTAGCCTATCAGGCCTTAGAATTGAATATATAGCCTAATCAAGTTTAATTTTTTCACAAAGATCAGTATGGCCTATCATACTTTGTGATCCACTGTGACTTTGATACCAATTTTGTATAGATCTTTAAATTATTAGCTTCTTCATCTGTCTTCGGCATCTCTTTTGCCAGCCACTCTCCTGTCTCTTCAAACTAATCACATAAGATCTCTCAACATTAATTTTCCATGTTGTGCATTCCCCCTGGATACTTATGATTTGAAAAAAGTTCTAGTGTATGGTAGTGTATGATATTTTAGTTTTTGAATTTGCAGAGGTTGAATGCTAGGCACATTGCTGGGTCCTTTTTATGGCTTCTATTTTATTTTTCTAGTTTTAAAATAACTCATTTGTATATGCTTATTTTATAGTTGTTTTTCTTTAAGTAACAATAGTGGAACGTCATATGAGGAAATCCCAGCTGAGGGGAAAATAGACAAATATCAAGTGAATTTAAAATGCCAGTGAATATGAGTAGGGACAGTAACCCAGTTGTTGGGGCTTTCTGGGTTGTTAATGCCTCATACAGAATTCCTCCCTTTAAAAGGGAATTGGTGGGACTTCCCTGGTAGTCCAGTGGTTAAGACTTCGCCTTCTAATGCAGGGGGTGCAGGTTTGATCCCTGGTTGGAGCTAAAGATCCCACATGGCTCTGGGCCAAAAAACCAAAACATAGAAGCAATATTATAGCAAGTTCAATAAAGACTTTAAAAAAAAATGGTCCACATCAAAAAATAAATTAAAAAATTTAAAAAACGGGGTGGGGGAATTGGTTGTTCAATGTGAATTTCCTCAGTGAGAACCAGAGACCCCATCTGGATTGCCCAAATTCAGTTTTGTTACATGGCATGCTTCCTACTATCAGTACTCTCTCACCTCTGGGTTTGTCTTTCCCTCCCCTCCCTCCCTCCCCCTGCTTCCTTCCTTTTTTTTCTGACAATATTTAGTATAGAGGGTTCCTATGTACCCCCCAAACCAGTTTCCCCTTTTATTAACATCTTAAATTACTATGGTACATTTGTCACAAATAATGAACCTCATCATTGGTTTTTATCTTTCAGATTTTCAGAAGTTAAATCCAAAATTGCAAGTAAGTGGGGTTCTATTTATTTAACTGTTTTGGATAGGTAATCAAACTACTTGTATAAAAAAAGGAAAATAGTAAAAGAAGAGAGTGGGAACAATGTCATCCTCCCACCCCATCCCTGAGTTTGATTCCTCTTCCTTGAAACAATTGTTATCAATTTCTTGAGTATTCTTCCAGAATATTCTATGGATATACAAGCATAAGACATAGATCATGTATATAATGTGTAGAATTTAGTTCTGCTGTCCGCATTTATTTTAAAATAATTGGTGGCATGCTATACAAATAGCTTCCATACCTTGTGTTCTTGGCATACTATACAAATAGCTTCCATACCTTGTGTTTTTAATTTAACAATGTATCTTGGGGATTGTTTCTGTATTCATACATACAGACCTAATGTAGGTTCTTTTTTTTTAAAGCTAGTTCGTAATGACCATTTCGGTACCTATTTAACTTCTTACATGATAGCTTGATTCTTGATCTTTGGATTGTATTTTAAGCAGATCATTCTGAATTTCTTTAAAAGCTGCTATATTTACAGGCTCCTGTGGTAGTCTAAGTCACTGTTTTGGGAAGTCATTGAAGTTCAGAGACCACCTGTTTTCCCAAAAGTGTACCGTAATAGCCTCAAGAATGTAGTGAATCAAATACCACATGTTGTCTTAAGGTGTACCTTGGTATTGAATCTGCCATTGTTTGTAGTAAAGGCATCTGAACTCTAGTAAAGTGTTTTATAATTCTGCTCACCCTTTCCATAAATTCAGGTTTAAGATTTTTCCTGTCTCTTGCTATCACAAATGACATCCAGAAGGCTTTTCCCAGGCAGCTGCTTTTTTTTTTTTAACATCTTTATTGGAGTATAATTGCTTTACAATGGTGTGTTAAGTTTCTGCTTTATAACAAAGTGAATCAGCTATACATATACACATATCCCCATATCTCTTGCCTATTGCGTCTCCTTCCCACCCTCCCTATCCCACCCCTCTAGGTGGTCACAGAGGACTGAACTTATCTCCCTGTGCTATGCAGCTGCTTCCCACTAGCTATCTGTTTTACATTTGGTACTGTATATATGTCAGTGTTACTCTCTCACTTCATCCCAGCTTAACCTTGCCCCTCCCCATGTCCTCAAGTCCATTCTCTATGCCTGTGTCTTTATTCCTGTCCTGCCCCTAGGTTCATCAGAACCATTTTTTTTTTTTTTTTAGATTCCACAGATACGTGTTAGCATACAGTATTTGTTTTTCTCTTTCAGACTTAATTCACTCTGTATGACCGACTCTAGGTCCATCCACCTCACTACAAATAACTCAATTTCGTTTCTTTTTATGGCTGAGTAATATTCCATTGTATATATGTGCCACATCTTTATCCACTCATCTCTTGATGGACACTTAGGTTGCTTCCGTGTCCTGGCTATTGTAAACAGAGCTGCAATGAACACTGTGGTACATGACTCTTTGAATTATGGTTTTCTCAGGGTATATGCCCAGTAGTAGGATTGCTGGGTGGTATAGTAGTTCTATTTTTAGTTTTTTAAGGAACCTCTATACTGTTCTCCATAGTGGCTGTACCAATTCACATTCCCACCAGCAGTGCAAGAGGATTCCCTTTTCTCCACACCCTCTCCAGCATTTATTGTTTGTAGATTTTTTGATGATGGCCATTCTGACTGGTGTGAGGTGATACCTCATTGTAGTTTTGATTTGCATTTCTCTAATGATTAGTGATGTTGAGCATCCTTTCATGTGTTTGTTGGCAATCTGTATATCCTCTTTGGAGAAATGTCTATGTAGGTCTTCTACCCATTTTGGGATTGGGTTGTTTGTTTTTTTGATATTGAGCTGCTTGTAAATTTTGGAGATGAATCCTTTGTCAGTTGCTTCATTTGCAAATATTTTCTCCCATTCTGAGGGTTGTCTTTTTGTCTTGTTTATGGTTTCCTTTGCTGTGCAAAAGCTTTGAAGTTTCATTAGGTCCCATTTGTTTATTTTTGGTTTTATTTCCATTTCTCTAGGAGGTGGGTCAAAAAGGATCTTGCTGTGATTTATGTCATAGAGTGTTCTGCCTATGTTTTCCTCTAAGAGTTTGATAGTGTCTGACCTTACATTTAGGTATTTAGTCCAGTTTGAGTTTATTTTTGTGTATGGTGTTAGGGAGTGTTCTAATTTCATTCTTTTACATGTAGCTGTCCAGTTTTCCCAGCACCACTTATTGAAGAGGCTGTCATTTCTCCACTCTATATTCTTGTCTCCTTTATCAAAAATAAGGTGACCATATGTACGTGAGTTTATCTCTGGGCTTTCTATCCTGTTCCATTGATCTATATTTCTGTTTTTGTGCCAGTACCATACCGCCTTGATTACTGTAGCTTTGTAGCATAGTCTGAAGCCTGGGAGCCTGATTGCTCCAGCTCTGTTTTTCTTTCTCAAGATTGCTTTTGCTATTTGGGGTCTTTTGTGTTTCCATACAAATTGTGAAATTTTTTGTTCTAGTTCGGTGAAAAATGCCATTGGTAGTTTGATAGGGATTGCATTGAATCTGTAGATTGCTTTGGGTAGTATAGTCATTTTCACATTGTTGATTCTTCCAATCCAAGAACATGGTATATCTTTCCAGTTGTTTGTATCATCTTTAATTTCTTTCATCAGTGTCTTATAGTTTTCTGCATACAGGTCTTTTGTCTCCCTAGGTAGGTTTATTCCTAGGTATTTTATTCTTTTTGTTGCATTGGTAAATGGGTATGTTTCCTTAATTTCTCTTTTAGATTTTTCATCATTAGTGTATAGGAATGTGAGAGATTTCTGTACATTAATTTTGTATCCTGCTACTTTACCAAATTCATTGATTAGCTCTAGTAGTTTTCTGGTAACATCTTTAGGATTCTCTATGTATAGTATCATGTCATCTGCAAACAGTGACAGCTTTACTTCTTCTTTTCTGATGTGGAATCCTTTTATTTCTTTTTCTTCTCTGATTGCTCTGGCTAAAACTTCCAAAACTATGTTGAATAATAGTGGTGGGTGTGGACAACCTTGTCTTGTTCCTGATCTTAGAGGAAATGGTTTCAGTTTTTCACCATTGAGAACGATTTGCCAGCCAGCTGCTTTTTTACATAGCAGTGATAAATGGCAGTCACACTGTAGGAGCTCACCTGTTTTACCAGTTGGGAAGATTTTTTGGTTTTGAAAATACATATTTATATACCACAGTATATTATCGGGTTTTGATCCACTACCTATAATCTCATATAGTTTTTGCAATTCTTTTAAACGAAAGCTAGATTCCTAGTCATTATATTTATAAAGAAACCATATACTCATAAATAACTTGGATACTTTATCTCATTGTAGCTGAATGACTTTCTATTTTTAGGTAAATACCATGACTTAGAATGCCAACTGATACAGGAGTTTACTGGTGCTCAAAGAAGAGGTGAAATCTCCAGAATGAGAGAAGTAGCAGCTGTTTTACTCCATTTTAAGGTAAATAGTAAAAGTTTAAAATGTAGATTAGTCTTAAAGAGTACAGAGGTTATATGAATTCTATATATTATAGTCTGTTTTTCCCCAGTTGTATGAGTCAGTGATAATTTTCATTATTTGGAATAATTTGAATGTACATTTGTATCTTTCTCCAGAAATGATATTAAATTTTAGGTAATATTATTTAAATAAGGATCTTATATTCAATAATATTAATATTTTATCACTGAATTTTTATGTAGTTTGACATAGAAAATCATATTGTCTGCCTTCTGGGTATTTAATGTATTTTTTTTTTCAGTCAAACATTTGATGAAATAATTCAAAAGCAAGAAAGATTGACCTTAAGTTTGGAATATAGGAACCAGAGAGTAGCTATTACTGTTGGCCATTTATTGAGGCATAGACATAGCTTTATTACATATAATACCTCTTTTATTGACATGGTTGTTATTATTGTTATAATTGAACCAAAAGAGTGATATGTATTTCTTTCTTTTTCCTAGGGTTATTCCCATTGTGTTGATGTTTATATAAAGCAGTGCCAGGAGGTAACATAACAGTACACTTTATTGTATTTTATTTTATGCTAATTTGTATTTTTAAAAAGCATTTTAAAATTATATATTCAATGTAAATTTCCTCTGCTGTTTAGGGTGCTTACTTGAGAAATGATATATTTGAAGACGCAGCAACACTCTGTCAACGGGTGAACAAACAAGTTGGAGATATCTTTAGTAATCCAGAAACAGTACTGGCTAAACTTATTCAAAATGTATTTGAAATCAAACTACAGGTAATTTTAAACAATGACTAAGTACTTAAGGCAATATGTGATTTTTATCCTCTGTGTTTTAAAAGTTTTTAAAATTTAGTTTGTATAATATCCTTAGGCATAGTAATCCACTTATTAAGTGTAGGAGAAAGGAATGACAGTGTCATGCTTTAAAAAAAAAATGTTTTGTTGTTTACTAAGAAAAAAGGTGCTAATCACTCAGTGTCATCAGAGGATGTGTTTGAAATTACATATGTATCAGGTTGTGTGGTAGGTTAGCCTCAGTTTTAATTTTTATTGGTTTCTTACCTTAACCAATAGTTGGCATTTTGAAATTGAACAGGAATTACAAGCTCAATCTGTAGAATTTTTTATAATATGGTACTAAGATTAAAAGAAAACAGGAATTTCATTTACAACCTTGACTTCCATAGCTCTGTACTTTAAGGCAACATTTCCTAAACTATGTTTACCAATGGATTGAGCAACATTAAATAAGTGTTGTCTTTACAACACAATTCAGGACTTTTAATAGCCTTTAAAGATACTAATATGTATTGTGATTCTCTAGAAATGGAGATGTAATGTACAGCATTTCCCAATTTTACAGTAGTGTCTCAAAGGACACTAGGGTTACTTAGACTACAGTTTGGAAAAGCTGCTTTAAGGAATTGACCATATTGATATAGCTTCAGGTTTTGTTTTTTGGGATTTTTTTTTTTCCCCCAATGTACTTCATGAGGCAGGATAGGCAGATTTCAAAAGACAAGGTATTTGAGATTCTTAATGCTTATTCCCAACACTGATAAGATGTATGAGTAAATATGAGAAGCAGTAAAAATTAAAAACCTTTTTTTTTTATATTGGTCTCTTTTCTATGCATTGCCTTTTCCACTGGATTTTAAGTTAGAACAGTTCAAGAATGTGGAGTAATTCTAGAGAAAAAAATATTGACTATATAATTTAATATTTACTTAATTGACAGAATGTTGACTTTTTGTTTTAGAGCTTTGTGAAAGACCAGTTAGAAGAATGTAGGAAGTCCGATGCAGAGCAGTATCTCAAAAGTCTCTACGATTTATATACAAGGTATATTTTTAATTATTAGAAAATAGTAATATCTCACATTTTCTTTTTTTGAAATAGAAAATGGGGAAGTATTCAGGTATTTTTGAATAACAGTTTGTCAGATAGCAATATACCTTTTAGCATTAAATACTCGGCTGTATAGACTAGTATTGTACAAGAGCAGCATTCTTAGCATGTTAACTTAAGGAATTGGATATTATGCTTTATATTAATGTACTTTAATGAAATATAAAAACCTTGTTTAAGACTTGAGAATTTTGTTTCTGATTTTAATTGTAAGCTAGTTCATTATTCTTTAATTCTTTTCTTTAAGAACTAGTATTATTACATTTATCTGCAGTTAAAACTTTAAAAGTTGAGAAAGGGAGTAACAAACTCTCTTTTAAATTTATTTATTTTATTTTTATTTATTTTTGGCTGTGTTGGGTCTTTGTTGCTGCGTGCAGGCTTTCTCTAGTTGCGGCGAACGGGGGCTGTTCTTTGTTGTGGTGCCCGGGCTTCTCGTTGCAGTGGCTTCTCTTGTTGTGGAGCACGGGCTCTAGAGCGCAGGCTCAGTAGTTGTAGTGCATGGGCTTATTTGCTTTGCGGCATATGGGATCTTTCCGGACCAGGGCTCAAACGCGTGTCCCCTGCATTGGCAGGTGAATTCTTAACCACTGTGCCACCAGGGAAGCCCCCAGAGTGACAAACTCTTTTTTTTTTTTTTTTTTTTTTGCGGTACGTGGGCCTCTCACTGTTGTGGCCTCTCCCATTGCGGAGCACAGACTCCGGACGCACAGGCCCAGTGGCCATGGCTCACGGCCCCAGCCGCTCCGCAGCATGTGGGATCTTCCCAGACCGGGGCACGAACCCGTGTCCCCTGCATCGGCAGGTGGACTCTCAACCACTGCGCCACCAGGGAAGCCCGACAAACTCTTATATGACAATTTCAGACTTAAGTCTGATGTGAAAATTTGTCTTGTGCTTTTGTAAATGGCAGTGTTATACTTTGTAGAAGCTTCATGTGGAGTTTTTTTTTCCAACTCTATTGCTTTTCTTTATTGTCATCGCTTTGAGAAGAGGGTTTTCAAAAGTAACTATAATCAGGAAGTCCATCTCAGCAACAGCACTATTGTGAGCCTATCTTCAACAGTGAGAAACAGAAAATTAGAGGAAAGTCCAGGGACAAAGACTAAAGAGAATGAACAGCGCATAGACTTCTCAATATTTTGACTTTGGTACCATGTCATGAATGGCATACTTGAAGCCATTCTGCCACTGTTGCCATTTCTAGTCTGGTTGGTTGCCTTAGTTTCCTCTCCTGAGTCATCTCTAGGAGTTTATGGTAGTTTTCAAAACCATGATGTTGTTTGTAATATTCATTCTACTTAATATATATAACCCTGTACAGTCGCTGTCTGCATCCTGAGTAACTTCCCAGGGTTTAAGAAATGGTGGTGTAACATAAGTTATTAAAAAGTCACGTTATAAAAATATGTATTTCTTAAATATTGTTACTATACCTACAATATACATTAATCTTTTTTCTCCCTTTTGCATGAAAAGAACCACAAATCTTTCCAGCAAGTTGATGGAGTTTAACTTAGGTACTGATAAACAGACTTTCTTGTCTAAGCTTATCAAGTCCATTTTCATTTCCTATTTGGAGAACTATATTGAAGTGGAGACTGGATATTTGAAAAGCAGAAGTGCTATGATCCTACAGCGCTATTATGATTCAAAAAACCATCAAAAGAGATCGATTGGCACAGGAGGGTAAGTGTTTTTGTTAAATGTTATAGTTAAAACTAAAGATATTAAAAGCTATTATATTTGGACAAACTTGTGAAATATTGATAGTCATTAGAATTTTCTGTGAAGAATTTTTTTAATTCAGTTTGTTTACACCATTCATCAAATCCTTTCCTTCAAGCCACATGTTGAAATGTTCCTACATAACATTATTAAAATGTAAAGCAGAATACTAGTACCGTAAAGAGTTCCTCCCTCGCGCCCTTCCTGCCTGCCTTCCTTCCTTCCTTTTTTTAGACTGAGTAAATTATTCCAGGTTATTGACTAGGAAGCACATTGTTTTATTGCTGCTATTGCAGGTGTGGTTAAAAAAAAATGCAGATCACAATTTTGTACCCTGAGCTTTTTCATGACTTGGGCATAAAATTATTTAAGTAATACATTAAAACGTGAATGTACTTACCTACTAGAATAAAATTAAATGATTTGCTGTAAGAATTGGTGGCAACTCAGTTATCTAGATCTCAACTATCTGGAATTGAGTTGATTTTTGGATGAATCAGAATGACCTCTGTGGAGCCATATAATCAGAGTTGACAGTTCACATAATGCACACCCAAATCATTTTCTTGTTTCCCAGTTTGTCATATATTAAATAATGATCATGGAGAGATTATAATTAGGAATAAGAAGTGACATCTCAAAGGCAGTAGCAAGTAAAAGAGAAAACCTAAAAAACAATCATAAGAATTTTTTGAAAAATTAGTTCACAGTCTGGAGCTATATATTCTAGGACCAAAAAATAAAGTAATTTTCTAAAGATACTATCATGTAATAAAAGTTCTTAATGACCCTCAGTCATTGAGAAAAGCTAAATTATGTTTAATAATAATGAAATGTACAATATGTTTAAAGGGTTAATATGTTTAAAAATCTTTAAAATTTTAAAGTTTGTTTTAAGCAGGACCATTTAGTTATCTGGAATATTAACTTATTTGGAAAAGCCCACTTCCTAAGGAAACCAGACAAGGAGTTTTGGGCTACTGAGTCAGAATTGTAGAGTTGAAAGAGACTTTAGAGATAATAACTCCAAATCTACTCATTTTTCAGACGAACATCTTCTGTTTAGAGATTAATGCTTGCTTCACTTTACAGAACTACTTACTGAAATTAGAAGTTTTAGATTTCCTGGCTGTTGGTCTATTTTCCTTCTTCTTTCTTTTTCTTAGTTCATGTATACTAAGTTTGAGAGTATTTGAAATTGAAATCTATGTATGGTAGTGTTCTTTTTTCATTTGTTGGTATTATGCACTAGTATTCAAGATTTGAAAGAGAGAATTAGACAGCGTACCAACTTACCACTGGGACCAAGTATCGATACTCATGGAGAGACTTTCCTATCCCAAGAAGTGGTGGTTAATCTTTTACAAGAAACCAAGCAAGCCTTTGAAAGATGTCATAGGGTAAGAGTAATTGTAAATTTATTTTATTTGTATATAGTTGTGTATTTTAATTTTTCTCTGGTTAGGAACAATTGTTTATTGTAATAAAAAAGTAGAATTTTTGCTTGGGGAACAGAATTATTTTTAAGTTATTTAGAAGTATATTTTAACATAATTTTAAAGTTGAGTGTGTCAAATTTTCTTTAGTGAGATATTAAATCGATATGAAAGGGAAAGTTAGACCTATCTTATAAAGAAATAGAGCATTAGGGAGAGAAGGATATTTAAGAACACAGATATCAAAGGAAAGGAAAAGTTGACTCCATTAAAATTTAGAATATCTGGGCTTCCCTGGTGGCGCAGTGGTTGAGAGTCCGCCTGCTGATGCAGGGGACACGGGTTCGTGTCCCAGTCCGGGAAGATCCCACATGCCACGGAGCGGCTGGGCCTGTGAGCCATGGCCGCTGAGCCTGCGCGTCCGGAGCCTGTGCTCCGCAACGGGAGAGGCCACAACAGTGAGAGGCCCACTTACTGCAAAAAAAAAAAAAAAATTAGAATTTTTTCCACAAACATACTTTGACAAAGTAACAAGTAAGTCATAGCCTCTGAGAAGGTATTTGCAACCAATATGACTAGCAGAAGATTTTTTTTTTTAAATGTTGAGCCTTCTTTTAATTTTTTATTTTTATTTTTGGCTGTGTTGGGTCTTCATTTCTGTGCGAGGGCTTACTCTAGTTGTGGCAAGCGGGGGCCACTCTTCATTGCTGTGCGCAGGCCTCTCACTGTCGTGGCCTCTCTTGTTGCAGAGCACAGGCTCCAGACGCGCAGGCTCAGTAGTTGTGGCTCACGGGCCTAGTTGCTCCATGGCATGTGGGATTCTCCCAGACCAGGGCAGGAACCCGTGTACCCTGCATTAGCAGGCAGATTCTCAACCACTGCACCACCAGGGAAGCCCACTAGCAGAAGATTTATAAAACAAATATTAGTGGTTAATAATTGTATACCACATACTATGTTCCAGGCACTATTCCAAGCAGTTTAGGTATGTTATTAACTCATTTAATCATTGTAACATTTCTGTGAGGTTATTATTCCTGTTTTACAGAGGAAGAAACTGAGGTACATACTTCTTAAGTATGAAGTTGAGAGTTGAGGCAGTCTTAATTTTTTATTTGTACTGATGTATATTGTCTATATACTTATATTGATAGATAGTAAATCAATATAAATTATACATATAAATATAAATCAATAGAAAACAAGTCAAAGGCTGCACATAAATACAGAAAATATAAATTATCAATAAGATATTCAGTCTCACTAGTGGGGAAATGAAACTTAAAACAGGGAAAATACTGTCATTCTCAATAGGTTGGCAAAAATTAAGAAGTCTGTTGATACTAAGTATTGGTAAGGGTGTGGAGCAATAGAAGTTCTCATACACTGCCAATGGAAGTAAAAATTGGTATACTTTGGAGAGTAATTTGTTAATTCCTTAGAGAAATTTGTAGGTGCACATGACATGTCTAACATCATAAGCTATGTTGTTTGTTGTGGTGAAAAATTAGAAACAAAGTGTGCTGTAAAGAGGATTGATAAACTAACATTGTTCATATACTAGAAAACTATATACCAATTTAAATGACTAAACTAGAGTTACATGTATCATCAGCATGAATAAATCTCAAAAATGCAATGTTTAGTGAAAAGAGCAAAATGGGGAAAAGATATATTCAGTATACCACAACATAAAATTTTAAAAAGTAAAACAATACTTTATATTATTCAGGAGCATACATAAGCATGGGTGTGATAAACAACTTCAGAGTAGTGGTTGCCTTGGGAGGAATACCCAAGGGATGTTATCTATATGTATAATGTTGGACAACTCCTGCCCCCCAAAAGGAAGAAAATCTGAAGTACATTTGGAGAAATGTTAAGATATGACACATCTGGGTAGGTGATGGGTATATTTGGTACAGTAATATCTGTACTTTTCTGAATACTGGAAATATATTAAAATGTTTCTAAAGCATCGGATCATCAAACATGAAGCCTTTAACATATTTATTTGAATCACAGCAACTAGGTCTAAATCATGACCTTCTGTCTGGAAAGTCATGAGATTGAAAATCAGTTTAATTCATTGCAGTCTGATCCAACAAACATTATTTTGTGTTTACTTTGTACCATCTGCCATGTTAGGCATTGAGGTTATAAATACAAGACATTTACATTACTTTTGAATAGTGTGGAGAAAAGAGGTAGACATATAAAGAATTAGTGCAAGGTAGGTAAACACTGCTGGGACCAAAGAGGAAACAACCAGCTCTGCCTGGTTAAGGAATTGAGAAAGAGTATAAGGAAAGATTTTAAAACGGAGGAGACATTTGAGGTCTGGATCTTGAAAGCTAAATAGGATATCTTCAAGAGGATGATTCTGGCAGGCTGTTTCAGGAATAGAGAAAATTACGTACACAAAGACATACAGATATCAATCACGCAGTATGAAATGCTTGAACTAAAAAAGGATATGGGGAGAGTAATAAGTCAGGAGGTTGAAAATGTAGACAAAAACTCTTTGTATGCCATACTTAAAAATTTGGACTTGACCTTGTTAGCTGATGATGGAAACTTTAAAGGATATTAAAAAGAGCAGTGTAATGAGCAGATTGGTGTTTTTTTCCTTTCTTTTTAAAAAACTTAGTAACTTTGAGATATAATTGACATTCAATAAGCTGCATGTATTTGAACTGTACAATTTGATAACTTTGGTAAATTATGTGTACATTTGTGAAACTGTAACGCAGTCAAGATAATGAACAGATCCATCACCTCCAAAAGTTTCCTTCTGCCCTTTTAAAATCTCCCTTTCGCCTCTATTTCTGTCCTTGGGCAACTGCTGATCTGCTTCACTGTAGATTAGTTTTCAAAAAGAAGGGGATGCTTCAGTACTGAGTCTTGAAAGCTAAATAGGATTTTTCAAGAAATTGATTAATTTTCTAGAATTTTTAATAAATGGGGTTATAGTATATTATAGTGTATACATGTGTTTCTGGATTCTTTAACTCAGCATAAATATTTTGAAATTCATTCATTTGTGTGTATTAATTAGTATGTTTTTCTATTGCTGAGTAGTATTTTATTTAATGAATATGCCACAATTTGTTTATCCATTTACCTATTGATGGCAGTTTAGATTGGCTCCAGTGTTTGACTATTACAAATGAAGTTGCTGTGAATATTCATGCATATGTCTTTATGCAGACATATGCTTTCATTTCTCCTGAGTAGCTATATGATGTGATATGGTAATTCTTTTTACGAAACTGCCAAACTGTTTTTCAAAGTTGTTTCGTTTGACATTCTTACCAGCAGTATATGAGAGAGTTGCATTTGTTCCACATGATTTCCAACATTTGGTATGATCAGTCTTTATTTTAGAGTCTAATAAGGTATGTAATGATACCTTATTATGGTTTTAGTTGGCATTTTCCTAATGACTAAAGATGAGCATCTTTTCTTGCATTTATTTGCCATTCATGTATATTATTTGGTGTATTTTGCGTGCATTTTTTAAAATTGGGTTGTCTGTTCTCTTATTTTCTGACAGTTGTATATCTGGTTAAAATTCATTTATTTGATATATGATTTACAAATGTTTTCTTTCAGTCTGTGGCTTGTCTTTTTCATATCTAAAGAGTATTTCAAAGAATGGAAGTTATTAATTTTGATGATATCCAATTTAACACTTTTCTGTTATGGGAGGTATTTTTGGTATCATATTTAAGGAATCTTTGCCTAACCTAAGGTCACAAAGATTTCCTTTTATATTTTCTTTCTTTTGTTTATTTCCTTAAGTTTTCTTTCTTTTTAAAAAAATACATATTTTTAAAAATTTTCAACAATTTTGAAAGGTTACTTTCCATTTACAGTTATTAGAAAATATTGGCTATATTCCCCACATTGTCAATACCTTGAGCCTATCTTACCCCAGTGGTTTCTGCCTGCCACTCCCCAACCCTTACATTGCCCCCTGCCCCCCTGCTCTGTAACCACTAGTTTGTTCTCTGCATCTGTGAGTCTGCTTCTTTTTTGTTGTATCATTAGTCCGTTGCATTTTTTTAGATTCCACATATAAGTGATATCATACAGTATTTGTCTTTTTCTGTATGACTTATTTCACTTATCATAATGCCCTCCGAGTCCATCCATGTTGCTGCAAATGGCAAAATTTCATTTTTTTTTAATGGCTGAGTAGTATTCCCTTGTGTATATATATACCACATCTTCTTTATCCATTCATCTGCTGATGGACACGTAGGTTGCTTCTGTATCTTGGCAGTTGTAAATAATGCTGCTCTGACTATTGGGGTGCATGTATCTTTTGGAATTAGTGTTTTTGTTTTTTTCGGATATATACCCAGGTATGGAATTGCTGGGTCATATGGTAGTTCTATTTTCAGTTTTTTGAGGAACCTCCATACTGTTTTTAATAGTGGAAAATGTTTTCAACATTTCAATGTTTCATAGTGGAATGTTTTCAACATTCCAGTAGGAATGTTTACATTCCTACTAACATTGTACAGGGTTCTTTTTCTTCACATCCTTGCCAACATTTGTTTGTAGACTTGATAACCATTCTGTATGAGGTGTGACATGGTATCTCATTGTGATTTTGATTTGCATTTCTCTGATGATCAGTGATGTTGAGCATCTTTTCATCTGCCTGTTGGCCATCTGTTTGTCTCCTTTGGAAAAATGTCTGTTCAGATTCTCTGCCCATTTTTTAATCAGGTTTTTTTTTGGATATTGAGTTGTATGAGTTTTTTTATATATTTTGGATCTTAACCCCTTATCTTGCATATCATTTGCAAATATCTTTTCCCATTCAATATGTTGCCTTTTTGTTTTGTTGATGGTTTCCTTCGTTGTGCAAAAGCTTTTAAGTTTGATTGTGTCCTGTTCGTTTATTTTTGCTTTTGTTTCCCTTTCCTGAGGAGACAGATCCAAAAAAATATCGCTAAGACCTATGTACTGCCTATGTTTTCTTCTGGAAGTTTAATACTACACTGTTTTGATCACTGTAACTATAAATCTTGAATAAGGTAGTGTGAGTCCTCTAACATTACCATAGAAAGCATTTTCATATAAGTCTGATAATCAATTTTTCATTTTCTGGGGAAAAAAAAGTTTGGGATTTTGACTGGAATTGCTTTGAATCTATAGTTCTGTTTGTGGAGAATTGACGTCTTAGCAATATTGAGTTCTCAAATACAGTTGATTTTTATATGTTGATTTTGTACCTGCAACCTGACTAAACTCGCTTATTCTAATAGCATTTTTTGTAGATTCCACAGGATTTTCTGTATAGAATATCATGTTTTCTGCCAATAAAGTCAGTTTTACTTATTCCTTTCAATATAGATGCCTGTTGTTTTGTCTCTTGCCTTATTGCCCTGGTGAGAACCTCCAATACGATGCTGACTATAAGTGGCGAGAGCATACACCTTGCATTATTCTTTTTGTTTGTTTGTTTTTTAATCTTTTTTTTAAACATCTTTATTGCAGTATAATTGCTTTACACTGGTGTGTTTGTTTCTGCCGTATAACAAAGTGAATCAGCTATACGTATACATATATCCACATATCCCCTCCCTCTTGCTTCTCCCTCCCACCCTCCCTATACCCTGCATTATTTTTGTCTTTATTATTAATATGATGCTAACTGTAGGTTTTTCTTTTTTTAAATTTTTTTTATTGACATATAGGTTTTTAAAATTAATTAATTAATTAATTTATTTATTTTTGGTTGTGTTGGGTCTTCATTGCTGTGCACGGGCTTTCTCTAGTTGTGGCGAGCAGGGGCTACTCTTTGTTGAGGTGCACAGCCTTCTCATTGTGGTGGCTTCTCTTGTTGCGGAGCATGGGCTCTAGGCGCGCGGGCTTCAGTAGTTGTGGCTCGAGGGCTCTAGAGCCCAGGCTCAGTAGTTGTGGTGCGTGGGCTTAGTTGCTCCGTGGCATGTGGGATCTTCCCAGACCAGGGCTTGAACCCTGTCCCTTGCACTGGCAGGCAGATTCTTGACCACTGCACCACCATGGAAGCCCCTATTGACATATAGTTGATTTACAATATCGTGTAACTTTCAGGTGTACAGCACAGCGATATGTATACATATATATGTATACATATAAATATGTAACCTTATAGGTTATTACTTAATATTGAATATAGTTCCCTGTGCTATACAGTAGGTCCTTGTTGGTTATCTGTTGTTTTTTTGTGTGTGTGGTATGCGGACCTCTCACTGTTGTGGCCTCTCCCGTTGCGGAGCACAGGCTCCGGACGCACAGGCTCAGCGGCCATGGCTCACGGGCCTAGCCGCTCTACAGCATGTGGGATCTTCCCGAACCGGGGCACGAACCCGTGTCCCATGCATCGGCAGGCAGACTCTCAACCACTGCGCCACCAGGGAAGCCCAGGTTATCTGTTTTATACATAGTAGTGTGTGTATGTTAATCCCAGCCTCCTAATTTATCCCTCTTGCATCCCGCTTTCCCCTTCGGTAACCATAAGCTTGTTTTCTGTGTCTGTGAGTCTCTTTCTGTTTTGGAAATAAGTTCGTTTGTGTCGTTTCTTTTTCTTTTAGATTCCACATATAAGGTATATCATATGAGATTTGTCTTTCTCTGTCTGGCTTACTTCACTTACTATGATAGTCTCTAGATCCATACATGTTGCAAATGGCATTATTTCCTTCTTTTTATGGCTAAGTAGTATTCCATTGTGTGTGTTTGTATATATATATATATATATATAAATTTATACACACACCACATCTTTATCCATTTATCTGTCAATGGACATTTAGGTTGTTTCCATGTCTTGCTATTGTAAATAGTGCTGCTATGTACATAGGGGTGCATGTAACTTTTTGAATTATAGTTTTATCTGGATATATGCCCAATAGTGGGATTGCTGGATCATATGGTAATTCTATTTTTAGTTTTTTAAGGAACCTCCATCCTGTTCTCCATAGTGACTGCAATTTACATTTACCAATTTACATTCCCACCAACAGTGTAGGAGGGTTTCCTTTTCTCCATACCCTCTCCAGCATTTATTATGTATAGACTTTTTGATGATGGCCATCCTGACTGGTGTGAGGTGATACCTCATTGTAGTTTTGATTTGCCTTTCTCTAATAATTAACGATGTCGAGCATCTTTTCATGTGCCTCTTGGCCATCAGTATGTCTTCTTTGGAGAAATGTCTATTTAGGTCATCTGCCCATGTTTTGATTAGGTTGTTGCTTTTTTTGTTATTGAGCTTTATGAGCTGTTTGTATATTTTGGAAATTAATCCCTTGTTAGTCTCATCATTTGTAAATGTTTTCTCCCATTCTGTAGGTTGTCTTTTAGTTTTGTTTATGGTTTCCTTTGCTGTGCAAAATCTTTTAAGTTTAATTAGGTCCCATTTGTTTTTCATAGATGCTGTTTATCAGATTGATGAAATTCTTTTATTCCTAGTTTTCTGGGTGTTTTTATAAGGATTAGATGTTAGACTTTGTCAAATGCTTTTTTTGTTGTTCTGTTAATGTGGTTGGATTACATTGATTTCCAAATGTTAACCTTGCATTCCTTTGATAAACCCCATTGGTCATCACGTATTATCCTATTTATGTATGGTTGGATTAGGTTTGCTAAACATTTGTTAAGAATTTTTGTGTTTGCCTTCAAGAGGGGTATTGATGTATACATATTTTTTTCTCGTAATGTCTTTGTGTAGTTTTGGTATCAGGGTAATGTTTGCCTCATAGAATAAGTTGGAAAGTGTTCCTTCCTCTTCAATATTCTGGAAGAGTTTATGTAAAATTGGTGTTATATTTTCCTTAAATATTTGGTAGAACTCACCAGTGAAGTCATTTGGGCCTGCAGTTTTTAACTTTGTGAGGGTTTTAAACTACAAATTAACTTCTCTAGTAGATATGGAGCTATTTTAGTTACCTGTTTCTTTTTAAGTGAGTTTTGGTAGTTTGTGTCTTTTAAGATTTGTATATTTCACACAAATTGTTGAATTTATTGGGATTAAGATGTTCATGGTATTGCCTTATTATCTTTTTTTATGGTCAGTTGATTTTGTGTGTGTGTGTGTGATTTTTAATTGAAGTATAATTTGTTTACAGTGTTAAGTTTCTGGTGTATAGCAAAGTGATTCAGTTATAGATACATAATATATATAATATATATATTCTTTTTCAATATAGGTTATTACAAGATATTGAATATAGTTCCCTCTGCTTTACAGTAGGACCTTGTTGTTTATTTTATATATAGTAGCTTATTATCTTCTTAACATTTGTAGAATCTTTAGCGATGTCTCTTATTCATTTTTGTTGATTGGTATTTTTGTGTGTGTGATCATTCTGGCTGGAGGTTTATCAGTTTTATTGGTTTCCCCAGAGAATCAGCTTTTGGTATCATTGACTTTTCTGTTTTCTGTTTTGTATTTCATTGATTTCCACTCTTTATGACGTCTTTTCTTTCTGCTTACTTGGGTTTCATTTCCCCTTCTTTTTCTAGTTTTTTAAGGTGGAGGTGAGACATTGATTAGAGACCTTTCTTATTTTCTAATATAGGCATTTAGTCTTATAAATTTCCCTTTAAGGTACTGCTTTAGCTGCATACCACAAATTTTAATTTGTTGTATTTATTTTCATTCAGTTCAAAATACTTTTAAATTTCCCTTTTGATTTCTTTTGGCCCAAGAGTGGCTTAGAAGTGTGTTATTTCATTTCCAGATATTAGGGGATTTTTTAGATGTCTTTCTGTTATTGATTTAAATTTGATTCCGTTGTGGTTAGAGGACATACTTTGTGTGATATGAATCCATTTTAAATTTATCAAGACTTGTTTTTTAGCCCAGAATATGATCCATCTTGGTAAGTGTTTTATGAATACTTAAAGAAAATGTATATCCTGATGTTGTTGGATAGCGTATTCTATGAATGTCAGTTAGGTCCAGTTGATTAACAGTGTTGTTTATGTCTTTTATATCCTTACACATATTCAGTCTACCTCTTCAATGAGTTATGCATGAATGTACGGATGTAGAAAGGAGGAATGTGAAAAATTAAATTTATTCTTTGTGGCTTGCTAAGGGCATTTGTTAAGCATCAGTGAGCAAAGAAGGAAGGTGAGGGTTGTAGTAGAGAGACTGATGAAGGGTAAAGGTTAGGATTGTATTAAGAAGACCAGGAAGGGAATTGAGTAATACCAAATTAGTATTTATAATCAGTAGAGATTTAGGGAATTTAAAGTGGGTTATGCACTTCAGTGCCCATTACTCTGAGAGTGGATCACAAATGGAGACTACAAATAGGCAACAATCAATTGATAAATAATATAGGAAGCAGTTATAAGAAGTTGAGAGGTAATTTTCTAACTTTTAAAGAGGGATTTAATTTTCTCAGCATAATTACTAATAATTCCTTTACTAAGTAGTTAATCAGCAGCAGCAACATCAACATCAAAATGAAAATTTATTATTGTGAACCTATTATATGCCAAACACTGAGCTAAAAATACCTTACATGCATTTTCATACTTTATTTTCACCTCAAGGCTAGGATATAAGTACTATTAATATTATTCCTACCTTACAGATGAAGAAATTGAGGCTTGGTGGGGTTAAATAACATCTCAAGGGTTCACTCAACCAGGAAGTGATGAAAGTGGGATTTGAGCCTGTCGTATTTTATAGTGTGTCTGTTATTGATTTCCCATCCCCACCCTCCAATAAAATAAAGAATCCTTTTTGTTCTGAGTTTTACTAGAATAGCATTTGTTCATTTGGTGGCTCTCAAAATTCTTTTACTGTGACTCACAATAAAAAAGGCACTTTACATGGCAGTTGAGTATACATTTATTATATGTATTTATGTGTGTGTGTATGTTATGTTTATATGTGTTTATTTCATTAAAATATATTTGGTTTTAATGTGTACTTTAGACATTATTTTCTATTGGTTCTCTCTTCTTTTCTCTCTTTCTTTCTTGTCACAGTCCACTAATGGGTTACAATCCAGGTCAGAAAAACATTGATCTAGTCTAAGCCAGGAGAGTTGTAGACAGACACGGAGCATTGTAACTGTATGTATATGAGAAAGGCATTTTGGGTGGGCAGGAAGAGTTTTAAGTTATCATTTTGATACCTGAATACTGACTATGTCTTATACAAAGTTGATTGCTAAAAAAAAAAAAAAAAGTATTGCCTTTTTTTAAAGGTAAACTTGAGGGATGATGTATTTGGTTTTTGTTTTTAAAGCTCTCTGATCCTTCTGATTTACCAAGGAATGCCTTTAGAATTTTTACCATTCTTGTGGAATTTTTATGTATTGAACATATTGATTATGCCTTGGAAACAGGACTTGCTGGTAAGTATATTTATTTGTGTTATACTTCGTGTTAAATTCCTTTGATCCTGTTTGGTTAAACTATGCATAATGTTGTTTTATATATATTCAATTCTATCTGTCAAAAGCAGTTCAGTGCAACAAAATGCTTTTTGAGCTTCTGTAACAAGGATTTGTCAGATGCTAGAAGCTATAGAAAGACACAGTTCTCATATTGCTTACATTGACCAGGGCTACATGAGTCACTACAGTGACTGGAAGAATGTAATACAATGCTGTAAGCTATGAAATGCCAAAGGAGCAGAAATGGAAGTGACAGCAATTCTGGTTGACACAGTTGAGTAAAGTAAGATTTAGAAAGGAAAGTAAGCCTTTTCAAAATAAGCCTGGAGAGGAATAGATTCATATAAAATTTTTTCTTTTATTTTTGGTCTTCTGGGTTTACTGGTATTAATAGGATAATAATGACTTCTTCCCTAAATTCCAGTCCCATTAATTCAGTTGCTTCCTTGACCTCTCTCACCTGTTCTGTGTGCATCTCAAATTTAATATATCCCAAATGAAACTCTTTATCTTCCACCTAAACTTCCTTTCCCCTTCTTTTCCATGTCTTTAAAAGGCATTACTATTTACTGTTTGCTCAAGGCCCAAACCCCAGAGTTATCATAATTCTTCTTTTCATCAAACCTGATAGCCAGTCTATCAGCAAATCCTGTCTGTATACTGCGAAACATAACTCAAATTCGTCTACTTTTCTCCATTTTTGCTGATGCCACCCTGATTTAAAGATCATCATCTCTATCCATTCCTAACTGGTCTCTTTGTGTACATTCTTACCTTTCCAAATAACTGACTCCATGTAACAGTTATGTTATAAATTCAAGGGTCTTAAAATTTCTTGCTTAAGACCCTTTAGTGGTTTCCTGTTACTCTTAGGGGAAAAACAACAAAAAACTCTTTATGAAAGTATAGCTTTTGATCTGGCCTCCTCTTATATATTCATCTTCATCTCATATTGCATTTCCCCTCACTACCCCAGCCCCTTTGGCCTTCATTCATTTTCCTTACTCAGGTTCTTTGCACTTGGTATCTCCCTACCCCCCAATCCTTTTCCTTCAGCTCTTCTCATGTCTGGCTTTTCACCCTTCTGATCTTAGCTAAGGGGCTACCTTCTTAGAGAGGCCTTTGCTGATCGACCTAGCTAAAGTGACACCCCTTTCCCAGCCTAGTTACACATTATTTCATCATTGAATTAACTTTTTTCATAGCACTTGTTACAATGAAATTTTCACTTGTTAATATCTGCCTCACTCACCAGAATTCATTCATTGAACACATGCTTATTAAGTCCTTAACCTTGTACTCATGCAGCTTACATTCTTGTGGAACAGATAGACAAATGACTAGTAAGTGCAATGAATAAAAATAAAATTGAGTAAGGAATAGAGAATAGTAATGGGAGGTAGGATGGGGAATTCAGGGGCAGAGGGCTTTTTTAGAAAGGCTGGTCAGAAAAGGCCTCTCTGAGGAGACATGAACCGGAGAGCTGAATGAAGTGAAGGAGTAAATTGAATATTTGGAGAAAGAGTATTTTAAGTAGAGAGAACAGCATGTAAGTTCTCTTGAATAGTGAACTTCATGGGAATCTTAACCTGTCTTAAGAATCTTATCTGTCTTAATTGCCATTATAGGCTAGCACCTAGAAAGCACATAGCACATGCTCAAAAATGTTTGTATATAACTTCATTCCATAAAGTTTCTAAGGTTGAAGCAGAATTACCCATAATTCAGTAACCTTGTGGTTTATTCTTACCCTTTTTTTTTTTAACCTGCAGGACATAGATAAGCATTTGTAGCCTGCTTCCCCCCTACTCCACCCAATACAGCAGAAACTTGACATCAAGTATTTAACATTTGCCATTTACAAATAAGCTAATGTGGTTATTTGTATTGGGATAATAATATCCACCTCAAAGATGTGAAGATTAAAGAAGATAATAAAAAAGTAACATGAATTTGATTCTATATGGTATGAAGGAGTTGTTCTTTACCTAGTATGGAAGCCTAGCTTATTCATTTTAATAGCAGTATTCATAAGTTGGAAGGGCTTAAAAAATTTCCTGGTAGGATGAGAATGTCCCTTATACTCATAAACATTTTCCATGCAGCTATTTAGTTAGTACATACTGCTGTTATTTCTAATGATTTTATAAAATTCTGTCGTGCATATATATTATAAAGTTAACCACCCCCTATTATTAGACATCTTGGATCTTTTCAGCAATTTAGTAGTATAAATAATGCTACAGTGAACAATTGTAGAGCTTAAAGTGTTTTCCTTATTTTGAATTATTTTCTTTGGATAAAATTCTGGAAGTGAAATTACCAGATCAAAGTGTATTGCAAATTTTAAAAATTTTTATACGTATAAACGATTTTCCTAAGGGGTTTTTCCCCACTCATCTATACTGCTGCTGGCATGTATGATTATTCCAGCTTTTCTGCACACCACTGAATATTCTTTAAAAACTTTAATAATTTAGTGGTTAAAAATGTGCATCACTATTGCCTTTTCATGTCTTTCATTAATAGCAAGGATTAGTATTTTCTACATGTGTATTGACTTTATTTTTTTCTCTTGTAAATTTGTGTTGGAGCCTTTAATTTTCTTATCAGTTGGTGATTTTGTCGTTTATGGGAAAATAAAACACCTTTATTTTCCATTTTTAAAACTTTGAAAAAAAATCCTCCTCCTGTAAAGAACTCTAGGTATTAAACTTTTGTTTTCTCATTTTCTGTGAGTATTTTTCCTAGCCCCTTATGTCTTTGAACTTTAGCTAGAAACATAAATGTCTGTGGTTAGTAGGGACCTTAGAGTTTAACTATTACTCTCTTACAAGAGAGGAAACAAATCTGGAGAGACCAGCTGTCTGTTTTGGGGTCAGAATGTGAAGTGGCTTGAATACAGTGCTGAAAATCTGGAATTTATTATTTTGACAGTGAGGAGACTTTGAATTATTTTTGAGGAAATAGTAGAGAACATGGTGAGTGAAATATGTTAAATACATTATTATGGCAACAATATATAGCATAAAAGATAAGGAGATTTGAACCAGGATACTAATAAGAAAATTATTTTAACTGTTATCAGCGGTAAAGAGGCCTGGTTATAAGAAAAATGGTTATAAGAAAAATGATAGAAGTGTATTCATGGCTCATGAATCATTGCACATAAGAGGGCAGAAAAGGGAAGGAGAAGGTATAGTCCAAGATGATTCATTTATTGATTGATTTATTTTTTATTTATCTCCACAAATAATGAAGACGAGTAGATAGTGAAAATTTGGATGTAAAAACTTTGGATGAATTTTATTAAATTATTAACAAGCTAATTTTACTCTTCTGTCCACAAAAATTATTGCTGATTTAATGAAACAGCAGTTACTTTTATGCACGTTGTATATATAAAACCACATCTTTTTTCTGTTGCTTACATGAATTTCTTTAATATGATTCTAACATATACATGCCTTCCAACTTTAGGAATTCCTTCTTCAGATTCTAGGAATGCAAATCTCTATTTTTTGGATGTTGTGCACCAGGCCAATACTATTTTTCATCTTTTTGACAAGCAGTTTAATGATCACCTTATGCCACTAATAAGGTTAGTCAAATTGTCTGATTTTCATTGGTGTTTCAATGAATATTATAGTATTCTACTTTTTGTTAAAATTTAAAAGTAATAGATGTTTGTTAAAACATAAACAGGAACAGGAGGGTGTGAAATAAGTAAAAGCCCTTTTCTTCTTCCTTGCCTTCCTGTTTTCCTTCTGTGGTATTAATTTTGGTTTACTGAATGTGTCATAAACCTAAATCTGATATGAAAGACAACTTCTAGCTTTTTCCTACTTATTATAATAAAAAGATGTACAATAACAATTTTATGAGATTAATAGGACAGGTTTTGATGAGGCATTAAATGAGGTTTGGTTTATATCTTCCTATCAATTTATGTGAACTTTTAAAGCATGTGAGGATTAAATAAGGTAGTGTATATGTGAACGTGATTTTTAAAATTGTATGTGTAGTACTATAATTAAAGAGGAAGAATATTCATATAGAAGATAAAATTCTAGACATTTTGTATAAGCGTTGATATGCCAAGAAATAATTAGTCTAGAAATGATCTCAAAGATAAAGATTACTTGTGATCCCTGAATCACATTTTGAAAGGAAATTTACTTTTTAAAGAGCTCTAATGTCACATAACAAAGAATTCACGTAATTATTAGGGTTGCATATTCTTTAATATTTTGGGTGTTTTTTGACATTTAGGTAATATTCAGAAGGTAAATATGGCTACCAAGTTGGTTTTGTTTTTCGTTTTTTTTAATATAGGAAAGCTAAATACAATTGAATTGGGTGTTAGGCTGCAAATTTTAATTAGTATAATTTGCTATATTCTCAAGACTTTGTGATTTTTCTTACTGAAATACCAGAAATTTAATTAAAAAGGAAAGCAAATAATTTCAGAATTTCAAAATCACATATTTATATTCTAAAGGGATGTCTCCTCACAGATGAAAGTAATAAATCTAAATCCTCCTCTTCCTTCTCTTTTAACGGGTTAATTTTTCCTAGCATGACTATTGTAATGAATTGGGCATAGTGAATACTAAATAATTACTTTACTATTTATATGCTTCTTGGATTGGGGAGCAAATTATAATGTGTGTGTGTGTGTGTGTGTGTGTGTGTGTGTGTGTGTGTAGGTATATAGCTATACACATATGCCTATGAAAAACTGTTAGAATTGTAAGGCTACTAATGTGATCTTTTTCCCCCTTTAAACATTCAATAGCTCTTCTCCTAAGTTATCTGAATGCCTTCAGAAGAAAAAAGAAATAATTGAACAGATGGAGATGAAATTAGATACTGGCATTGACAGGCAAGTTGTTAGTTTTACTGTTTCTCTTGCATTTTTTTTGTTGTGTTTATTTTTTTATTTAAAAAAAATTTTAACCTCTTTATTGGAGTATAATTGCTTTACAATGTTGTGTTAGTTTCTACTGTATAACAGAGTAAATCAGTTATATGTATACGTATATCCCAATATCCTCTCCCTCTTGTACCTCCCTCCCACCCTCCCTATCCCACCCCTCTAGGTGGTCACAAAAAGCACCGAGCTGATCTCCCTGTGCTATCTCTTGCATTTTTTTTAAATTGTAAAAACACCATGAAAATGATTTTCAGAGAAGAAGAAAGTCTATTTTAATTCCACCATCCTGCTATAACGTTTGATTTTATTTTTACATATTGCTTTCATCTTTATTAGAATGTTGTTTTTATTGCCTTCCAGGTTTATTATTTATGGAAGTCAGTATGTTTAGACTTACTTTTAAAGCAGATTGTATTTAATATATTTTTTTGTAGATGCCCCCTCCTACACATACACACACACACACCCTCTCTCTCTCCCTCTCTCCAAACTCCTTAAAAATGGTATGTAACATAGAAGATTTTATTTTCAGTTAGAACTGTCAGGCTAATATCTGAAATGCTTTAAATAAATTTACTGATTTTCTAAAAGTAACTTCCATTAAGTGAATGCAGACTCTATATTCAAAAAAATTTTTGTAATGTTTGTTGTTAATTGTTAATTGTTAATTAACAATAACAATAAATAACAATAATTGTTATTGTTAATTACCTGTTCATAATATGGAGCAGTGAATCTCTGTCTTTTGAGATGATAGTGGGCATTTATTTATTGATGATGATAATAGCTACTATTTGGTTTGGCCAGAAAGTTTGTTCAGGTTTTTGTAACATGAAAAACCCGAACGAACTTTTTGGCCAACTCAATATTTATCAAGAATTTGCGGACTTCCCTGGTGGCACAGTGGTTAAGAATCTGCCTGCCAACTCAGGGGACACAGGTTTGAGCCCTGGTCCGGGAAGATCCCACATGCCGTGGAGCAATGAAGCTTGTGCGCCACAACTACTGAGCCTGCGAGCCACAACTACTGAGCCCGCGTGCCACAACTACTGAAGCCCGTGCGCCTAGATCCCGTGCTCCACAACAAGAGAAGCCACCGCAATGAGAAGCCCATGCACCACAATGAAGAGTAGCCCCTGCTCACCGCAACTAAAGAAAGCCCATGCACAGCAATGAAGACCCAATGCAGCCAAAAATAAATAAATGAATAGATAAATAAATAAATTTATTAAAAAAAGAAAAGAATTTGCTATGTGCCGGGCACAGTACAAGGATCTTTACCTGTATAATTTCATTTATTAAGTAGGAAATACTATTCCCATTTTACAGGTGAGGAAATGAAAGCGTAAAGAAATGAGGTAGTTTGCTCAAGATCATAATGCTGGATATTTGGGACTCAAATTCTAAAGCCCACGCTACTAGGTTTGGGCATATTTTTATTTATTGTAATTTTCCTCCTTTCTCTTCTATTCAAGAAAACATATTTGAATATAAGTTAGTTACAGGAACTCTAGCCCTTAATATCTTTGTCTTTTGCCTATCTATTATCCTTTCCCAGCTTTATTTTATTCATTGTTGTGCTTAGATTGCTTGGTCCATCTCTTTAATTACTCCCTCGTAATTACCCTAAAATTTATTTCCTTTAACCGTAATTATCTTACAGATCCTAAAATCTGGATTAATGCAGACTCTTTTATTCCCATAACCGGATGGCTGATTGCTGTTGGAGAGTGCCACATAACTCAAACATTATTCGTGCCATTACAAACACATATTCTCATTTCTCAACTGGGTCTTCAGTACCAGTTGTTCAGCCTCCTGCTTGTCCTTAGACTGTGAAACTCGGGTTCTTCTCACCTGTTCTTCTAAACTTTGGCCATTCCTCATAAGCCCCTCTATCTTACTGCCTTCCTAAGCATTCTCCAAATATAGTTGTTAAGGAAACAAATTAGTGACAGTCTTCTAAGATCTTTAAGATTTCCTTAAATAGAGTAATGGGCAAATGAATCTTTGCCCTGTCTTTTGAGCAGGAAGCTAATAAAACTAAGAGGTCTTTGATGTCAAGATCTAGAATTTACTTTTTTGAAATCTAAAGTATACCCATAGTAAAATAGTATCATGGTGACATGAAATGAAATAATTTAAATTTAATTTATTATAAATAATATAAATAAAAGTAAATATAAAGTAAATTAAATGGATCAAATACATGGTGTTCTCAATTCTCTAGGACATTAAATTGTATGATTGGACAAATGAAGCATATCTTGGCTGCAGAACAAAAGAAAACAGATTTTAAGCCAGAAGATGAAAACAATGTTTTGATTCAGTATACCAATGTGAGTAAAATGATTCAGTATGCTACTAAGAATATCTGCTTTGTTTGTACTTTTGTTAACATTTCATTGATGTATCTTATTATGCTCCACGTTTTTTTATTTTATACTTAGAGATTAATGAGAAACTATATGTATTTTCTCCTTAGCTAAGCTGATACACATTTCTATGTAATAAGTATAGAAAAAATTTTTACAGGCCTGTGTTAAAGTCTGTGCTTATGTAAGAAAACAAGTGGAGAAGATTAAAAATTCCATGGATGGGAAGAATGTGGATACAGTTTTGATGGAACTTGGAGTACGTTTTCATCGACTTATTTATGAGCATCTTCAACAATATTCCTATAGTTGTATGGGTGGCATGTTAGCAATTTGTGATGTTGCTGAATATAGGAAGTGTGCCAAAGACTTCAAGGTATGTATTCACAAATATCAAACTTGTAAATAGGTTCAAGAACATACGTCAGATCATAAAAAATGTGTACTGACTTATAATCATCAGTGAAAAATTTATAACTTTTGTTGACATTGTAGTGAAACAGATCTAACATTTCCTAACTGAAAAAGTATTGTTGCAGTCATATTTTCAATATTAACACATTTTTGCTTTGAGCTTTATTTTAGACAAGGCCATATTTCAGTTCCATAGTCCGAATGACCTTATTAAATAACGCCCATGACTAATGCTGCATATATCAGATATCAGGAAAATATGTTCTTTCTTCATGTACATCTCTCTGAAATCAGTTTCCCTTAATGTTTAAATTATTTAAGAAACCTGCTAAATCAATGATAACTAATTCTAGTTTACAAAAGTATAAATGATTATTACTGTTTAAGAAAATTGGCATAATATGAATCTTTTCAAAAAGATTATAGTGAGTTTTATAATGTCTGAAATATTTGAGTTTTAACGCTTCAGGAACTTTAAAAAATTCTAACATTGAACTCTCCATCATTAGTTAAGTCCTGAATAACAGTACGTAAGTGAGAAGAATTTACAAACTGATTGTAAAACTAAACATTATCTTGTTTCAATGTTATTTTTTTCCTTCCCTTATCTCAATTCAGATTCCTCTGGTATTACAGCTTTTTGATACTCTGCATGCACTTTGCAATCTTCTGGTAGTAAACCCAGATAATTTAAAGCAAGTCTGCTCAGGAGAACAACTTGCTAATCTGGACAAGAACATTCTTCACTCCTTCGTACAACTTCGTGCTGACTATAGATCTGCCCGCCTTGCTCGACATTTCAGCTGAGGTTGAATTTACAAGGGCAGTGTGTTGTACTTCAGCAGGCTTTGGTTGATAGAAAGCACAGGCGGTTTCTTATGACACAGCCAACATTTTATTGATAAATGACTGTTTAGAAAAACAGCAGCCATACTTACCCTTGAGATTTTATTTGAAATTTGGACACTACTAAGCATATTTTGCTCTTTTCCCTTAAGTTGGATTTTAATTCCGTTTTTGAACTTATAAATTTCAAACTCTGTAAAGCTATATGTTATTGTATTCATCCTGGAAAATGTTAGTGTCAGAAGGCAAATGAGATGTTACCAGTGTTCTGGTTCATGTTCTTTAACATAGTCCATTGGGAAATTTCACCATCCTGTTTTGCACTAAAGATGGGTAAACTCCAGCAAAACTACATTTATTATTTATCAATTTTCAGTGACCTTTTCAGCACTGGTAATTGTGAATCAGGTTATTTTAGGTTTTCCTAGAGAACTTTTTTGCTTCTTTCAGAAGGTTAATTAACAATTGGGCATAATTTTTGTAGTTGGTTGATTGGATTTTTCTGAGGTACAACAATAATACTATTCCAAGAAAAATGTTATAAACAAAACTAAAATGATGAAATGTTTTATGTAGGTATTAGCAGTGGATCAGAATACATCTGCTTTCTGGGTAAAAAAAAAAACTTAAATGTTTACAGTTTCTTATTTGGTAAACAGATTTTTAAGCCAATGCTAGCAAGAAATTAATAAAATTACCTTATTTTATATTTTGCTTAAGATAAGGTGGAGGATCTTAATTAAAGGACCATATTTATTCATTATTTTAATATTACAAGGGAAGTAAAAAAATGAGGTGTGGTCTAAATGGTGCATATGAGAAGTATTGACAGTGTTTAGCAACAATGCAGTCCTTTAAGATTTCTACCTTTATGCAAAACTGGAATAAGATGGAATGGCTAAACATGCAGGTAGTCTTCTATTTTAAGAGGAATTGGGAATTGATAGTTAGCATTATATTCTAAGTCTCGAGATAAACTTTGCAAGGACTAGTTGCTTTTTAAATCTATAGTTTCTGTCATTACCTTTTTCAGGGCATTTCTGAAGCGATTCCTACTGAATGTAGTTAATTGAATTGGCTTAATATGGTGGCATAATAAATCACTTATAAAATTTTAAACATCAAGCAGAAATTTAGAAATATCTTTACTCTAAAAACTATAAACTTGCTCTGTGAGAATGCATTCTTAGCTATATGTAGTGTTTCAGCTTTCATTGTGTTTTTCATAGTCTTCAGGAACAGATAAACTTTAATGTTCAACTCATTCTTGACTTTTCTTTTTCCTTTAATGTAGGCTTTTTGGCCTAATTTTGGAAAACTAATTTTAAGAATATGTTTCTGGGGCTTCCCTGGTGGCGCAGTGGTTGAGAGTCCGCCTGCCGATGCAGGGGACACGGGTTCGTGCCCCGGTCTGGGAAGATCCCACATGCCACGGAAGCGGCTGGGCCCGTGAGCCATGGCCGCTGAGCCTGCGTGTCCGGAGCCTGTGCTCCGCAACGGGAGAGGCCACAACAGTGAGAGGCCTGCGTACCGCAAAAAAAAAAAGAAATATGTTTCTGAATGTTCATCAGCTTTACCCAAACTTCCAGGTCCAAAGCGAGCTAGCTACTGTTTAAGTTACTATTGACTGAATTTTCTTCATTTTCTATTTAGCCCAGTGTTATCAGGGTAAGCAAGAGAAATGAAGTATGCCAACTTTTGTCAAAGCATTTTAGGAAATTGTGGCAGCTTTAGAAGGCTGTCTAATTTTCTATTCCTTAGCCAAAGGAAAGCCAGAACAGGTTTTGGATACTAGAGAAAGTCATATGCTTGTACTATTGCCATTTTAGAAAGCTCTGATGTGAATTCAAATTATACCTCTGTTACTTAAAGCCAACAATTTTAAAGCAGTAGTTTTACTGGCCACTTGAACTCTTTGTACACAGTGTCAATTTGTAAAAAAATAAAAAAGGGAAAAAAATATCAAATAAAACATGAGAGAACACTTTAAGACTTCCAAATCAGAAAAGTGCTTCAAATTATTTTGTTTGGATTAACTTTTTAAATGTAAAACATATTTGTTGCTTAGATATTTTGTTAATTATTATTTCCATGTTTGAGTTCTGTGCAATATTTTCCATTATGTCCATTGACAGGACAGTAACAAAGAAAACTCATAAGTGACTACTTAATTTAGAAGTGTTAACATTAATGCTCAATAAACAAATTCCCTGCAATTGTTTTTTTTTTAATTTCACTTCATTTTTACATTTTGAGGACATCCATACTGAATTTTATAAATTATTTTTTATTTAAATTTTTAAGATGTTTCTTATTTTTCATAGCATAGGTCTTCCTTTTTAAGCAGAAAAATACTTGACTGTGTAATCAAAATTAGAAACAGATTGTCTTTCTCTAAGAAAAAAAAATTTGTTATATAAAGCAGTATGCATTCTTTGTATTCATTGTATTTCATTTTGAAAGTATTTTTCATATTAATGGACACTACAAAATTCTCAAAATATATGGCTCAAAAGAGATGGTCAATAAGTAAAATGTTTTTCATATGCACATGGTAAAATTTTAGGTAGCGATAATGGAACTTTGTATATCAGTAACTTTAGTCAACATTTGAATAAGGAAAATCTTTATAATTTTCCGTAGTTTCACATGAGCTAACATGCAATGTTTAGATAATGTTTTGAAATTGAAAATAGACTCTTAAACACTGCGTTTTTAGAAAATGCGGAAACACTCGATAAAAAGCTTGAGTGTATTATGTTTTCATAACACAGAAAGTGAAATACAGAACACAGGTTTAAGAAGGAAGTCTAACTTCTATAAGTTATGATATTGAAAATGACAGCTAACCAAAGTAGCTGAATACTTCTTATGAGGAATTGTTAAATAGTGGCTGGTTGCATGTTTAGACAGTTGGTTATCTGACTATTTCAGGACAGTTATTAGTAGCCTCATTTTGAATATCCCCATGTTTGCAAGTCCCTAGCACCTTTCTTGTTTTAAAAAGAGCTTCTAAGTAAGTTAATTCATGGTATATTTTAGACCATCCCTTTCCTTTCACTTTAAATATATCACTCTGAATATCAGCCTTCTCATTTACCATAAAATAATTTAATTAGCCAGTAGATCGACTCAAAGTGGAGAATTTACTGCTTCCTTAAAATGCCTTTTTCTCATCTATGATGGTGAAATATTTACATCTATCTAGATAAAGAGATTTTTGTTCTTGAAATGCCACAAAACCCATTAAGGTGGTCATGTTTGTGAAGTAGTGCTTAAGGCATGCTTGAACTGCACGTGAGAGTAAGTAAGGTTCCTTGGGTGCATAATTTGTTAGTGACTTTAAAAGCTCAGATCTGGGAGTTTAATTTTTTTTTTAATACAAAAATATTCTGTGTATTACCATTTATTGCCCATTGACTCAGAAGTATGACATATTTTCTAGAAGCATAGTGATTTCTAGTGGAGAATTTGACATATGAAGCATTCTGAGCTTTCATCCAATTAGTTTAACTATATTCAGTCCCTGTAGTACTTCTCTCTGCTTGAAGAAGTCTGTCCTGAAATACGTTGTGTACTTTGGAGGAAAAGACCAGTCCATATTGTTACTGTAAATAATTCTACATAAAGTAAAAATAGCATTTAAAAAATTTTGATGCATAATAAAGTATAGCTATATTTATTGACTTTAGTCCCATGCACTGTGCTAAGCCCTTTACATATATTATCTCATTTGGTTTCAAAGGAGCCCTAGGAGTAGGGTACTGTTATCTCCATTTGACAGACCCCGTGCACAGAAAGTTTTAAGTAGATCTGCTCAAGGTCTACAGCTAAGTAAAAGACTCAGAAACCTGAATGTTTCTCACACTTTATCTTCTATACACTGTTCTCCTTATGCAACATAAAATATTGTTTGATAGGCTCATTAGTTTTGCTTAGTCTAATTTTCTTTTCATCCAATGTTTGGTTCTCGTTGTAGTGTTTAGATTATGAAGTTGAGATACAGGGCTAATATCTGATTTACTGTTAGACTTTTTCGTAATGTGTCCGGTGTGTGGTCATACTTTTATAAAATTTGGTTTTTAAAATTTTATAAGTGGTCATGAAATTTTAATTGAATATTAAGTGTGTACCTACTAGAAATCTTTCCATCAAAAAGTTCTTTAGTGAGTTATTTTGCATAATCATAATACTGTTTGAGTAATTTTTGCAACAGAAAGACTTCAGGTATTTTGTACCATATTTTGTAACATGGGAGTGAATGACAACTCTACCTTGAAAGATATGAAGAAATCAGTATTTCTACCTTCAAAAACAGACTATTTTAATGTCACAAGTTTGCCAATTCTGTTGTTTATTTAGTGCATTGGTAGTTTTAAATGGCTAATGCTGGAGTGAAAACATGGAGAAAAATGTACTCAATGTATTAGCAATAGGGGTCATTTTTATGTAATCAAATATTGCATATTTAATCTTTTTAAAATTGCCTTAACTCTTAACTTTTATTCTTACCACTGATCAATCTTTCTCTTTCCAAATTTAGGGGAGAAACAATCCTCAAGTGTATATAGGAGAGAAACCTGACACATTAGAGAGTAAGAATTTTAATTGGTGATTTGAAGCAGCTGGGTTGATAACCCTGGGCTTATTAACAAGACTGATATTTTTAAACTAGGCCCTGTATACTTTAACATTGTTATCTGGGAGGTAACACTAAACTTCAGTTCTTGTGATTAATAACACTTTTGTGGGGGAGAGACAGGTAATTAACTATACTTGCTCATTTTCTAAGTGGTTTAGAAGGTTGCAGTCTGCCTCACCATACAAAGCTAATTTAAATATGAATATATAACAGTCATACTCCAAACAGCAAACAAGCTCAGAGGAAAGTCATTTATTCAGAAGGCATAGATTTGCACTAGACAGCAGTGATGCATTACAAATATATAATTATTTTTACTAATATTTGAGCAGGTGGAATGGATTAGAACATGGTCAACATTATGCTGCTGCTAACATGTATTTTCCTATATTAATATGTACTGTGCAACATGTATTAAAATTGTCAATAATTCATTTTAGCCAAGACACTATATTACTGTGTTGAAGAGACAGTATCCAACTGAGCCACTTTTAATTTAAAAGTCTGAAACTGGAATTAAGTTTACTTTCAAAAACCACTTAAATTACTTTATAATCACTGGAAGGTCAATAAAACATAGAATTATCAGTGACTGGTCACTTAATAGGAAGAAGTATGGAGGGGTAGGAATAGGGATAAGAATCTGGAATGAGTTAATTTATACTCAGATGAGTGACTTCTTTTGTTTTCACCATTGGCAATCTTAAATGAAGGAAAATGTCTTTCTTCCAGAGTATCTTCATATTAATAAACTAAGTTTGAAGATTGGATGGAACCAACTCCAAGGAATTAATCTCCAATGGTGGACTTTCAGATTTTTTAGATTAAACTTTGAGAGGTAGGAATCCTTCTTGATGCCCCTGTAATCTTAAATAGGCAGGTGCCTTGGAATGGGGCCATCCCTTTTTACCTGCCTGTCATTTTAATCTTTATACTGTGGGTAAATTTGGTTTCTTTGAACTCTGGCATTTTGTTGTGGCAGTCTATCAAACCTGCAGCTTTTTGCTATAGAGAATATTATCCAAATAGAATCTGGACAATGCTGAACTAAAGCAAACTGTGAAACTACCTCTTAAATATATTGTTTGCAAATGCTGTGTGCTAGAGGATTCACATAAAATTATATGAAAATACTTTATAACGAATAATACTAAGTGCCTCTATATTAGGATTCTTCAGAATGTATTTTCAATTTTTGCCACAAGGGGGAGAAGTTATTTTTATAGTAATACTTACAAACATTTTTGTTTGATAAAAATAGAACTCACATAGCTTCTCTCTACTGAACAGCACCTATGAACATGTCGTTATCCTAACTAACAGGAAGAGTGTGTGAGTATGTGTGTGTGTTTAAGATTCTGAAAGTCATGTGTGAGAAGAATTTCTGGGTGAATTAATGACACAAAACTAAAACAGTTTTGAAGAACATATATGTGCACAGTGGACCCAGGAACTGGACAGACTTCGTCATTAAAATTGTTTTTTTAATCATTGAATTCCTTTATCAGCTCTTTAAGAATAATAAGAATCTATTGATTCATTTTTTTGCTTTCTGCTTTTTAAAGAAAAATTTTCGAAACAATCTCTAACTTACAGAAAGGTTGTAAATGTGGTACAAATAAAATTTTTCCACTTTGAGAGTAAGTTGCTGTCATGATGCCCCATCACCCTGCAATACTTTTGTATTTCCAAAGAGAAGAAATTCTCCTATATAGCCACAATACAACCATCAAAATCAGGAAATTAACATTGCTATATTACTCCCATCTAATCCTAAGACCCCATTCAGGTTTCACCAGTTGTCCCAATAATGTTTTATAAGGATCCACTTCAAAATCATGTGTTGTCTTAGGTTGTAGTGTCTCTAGTTTCTTTCACTCTGGAATGGTTCCTCAGTCTTTCCTTGACTTTTACTACCCTTGGCACTTTTGTAGATTATAAGCCAGTTATTATGTAAAATGTCCCTAAATTTGGTTTATCTGTTTCCTCGTGAATAGATTCCAGTTGCTTTTTTGGCAGGGGTATTACAAAAGCAATTCTGTGTTCTCATTGCATCCTATGAGGTAGTGTACAATTTCAGTGCACTATTTCTGATGATACTCATTTTGATCACTTGCTTAAGGTACTACCTATCAGGCTTCTTCGCTGTAAAGTTACTTCCTCCCTTTGTAAGTATTTTGTGAGGAGGTAGTTTGAAGCTATGTATATATCCTGCTCCTAATCAAAATTTCAGGTTATTAATATCTGTGAATTCACGGTTTTCTAGTCAATGGATTATAATCTGTTATTTATTTTGAATCTCAAATCATCCCCCATTTGGTCAATGGGAGCCCTTTCAAGTTGGCTCCTCTGTCCTTTGACAAGTTGCCATCATTTTTTAAGTACTTTCTTACATCTGGGCACACAGGTTTCTCCAAACTTACCTTGTACTTGCCTGCCCCATCTTTGGAATCAGCTGTTTCTCTGCCTTTTAGTGGAAATTGGTATTTAGAAACTACAATTTGTGCATGAGATGTGCTTATAATTGAGATATCGGTGCCACACTCCTTCTCGGTGGATGGTGCTCTAGGGCTTTATGTGTGTATATACGTGTATATGTTTTAAATTTACATACACATACACTTTACTGTGTGACACCCTTTTCACCTCATTTGAGCTCCAGTACCCCATATTGTATTTCTCTCTTCCCCCATGCAGGAGGGGGACTTCCTCACTCCACTCAGCGTCTGAGGCTTTGGCTTTAGGACAGGTTGGGGGAATGAAAACAGTCATTACAGAAAACATGTAAAGATTTTAAAAATCTAAATAAAAATTACTCATAATTTCATCATTCAGAAACAACTTTTTTTGGTGTATTTTCTTTTATTGTAGTGATCAAATTAATAAAGCTGAATTGAGAAGGGTAAAGTGTTTATGCCAAAAACACGAGGCTTATATTTTAAGGAATTAAATTTGAAATCATATGTTTTTCTGTAATATGTGGCCTTGCTACTATGAGTAGTTGTTAATTAATGATAAAGTACATCAGAGAAACTGATTCTGAGAAAGGAAATCTGACCATTAAGGACTAAATACCAATAGGATATTGGTACTCTATTGCTAATAAAATTCAAAGAAAAAATGATCATAAAATTGTTTTGTAGGCCAGCAAATAAAAATATATTTAAGTAAGATCAGCTTTATATGAGAAAGGAGTCTGTATCTAGACTGGATTTAATACATCTTAAACTTCGTTTGAAATAGGAGTCTATATATGGGCAAAGTACTTAATCCTCAGTTTCCTTGTTAGTGCTCTGTGATCAGTGCTAAGGCTAAAATTCTGTAATTCCAAATGCAGGCATTTTGTTGAGAATGTATAGTGATGTCAGAAATGGATTAGCTTAAGAAGTCATGTCTGAGCCCACTGAGAGTATCTGAGAGCTAGATCCTCCTCCAGTGCTGCCAGCTTTCAGTGACCGTATACCACTTTGATTAAGAGCTAAGGCTCTTGAATCAGACAAATGGCAGATGTGCATCTTGGCTTTGTCACTTGCTAATTATGTGACCTTGTGCGAGTGTTGTAAAGTGGGGAGAAAAGACATTTGTGGTTTTCATCCTCACCACTTCTATCAGCTTTTTGAAGGTATTTCCAGTCCTATATGGGATCACCTCATTGGCTCATTTTTCATCTGACCAACATTTATTGAAATGTCCTTTGTCCAGTACTGTATTAGAAGTTAGGGATATTAAGATTAAGTAATAAGATCCTGCCCTCAAGAGTGTAGCCTAGTGAGAAAGTTAATGTATGCAACCAATGATAGTATTCTATAAGTGCTATAACAGTAGCATGGAACCAAGTACTGTGAGAATCCACAGGGAGCTGTTACTAAATTGTGGGCTGGTGGGGAGGGAAGATAATTAAAACTATTAAAGTTACTTTTTATTAAACACCTATTATGTGTCAGACACCTTGCTAATAATACATTTGTTATTGTGCTTAATACAGTGGGAGGTAGGTACTGCTTTTATCCCCATTTTACATATGAGGGAACTGAGGCACAGAGAAGTTAGATAACTTGACAGAGGTTAAATATCTAAGAAATAATAGAGTCAGAATTCAAACTATAACCACAGGCTTCCAGAGCCAGTGATTTAACCACTTTGTTTTGTTACCTCCAAGAAGATTTCACACTAGACTTTTAAAAGTCAAGGAGCATTTCAGGAAATGGAACAGGTAGAGGGGCATTCCAGGTAGATGTGACTCACACTTGCAAAGGTGTGGTGCATGAGTCACTGGTGTATTCACTGAATGTGAGTAGAGCTTAGGGTATGTGGTCTGTCAGAAAGGCAAGTAAAGCCTGGAATATTTGGGTCAGGGTTAGTTTATTAAGAGTTTTAAATGCTATGCTAATTGTTTAGGCTTTATCATAAAAATAATAGAGAACCAACCATTAATGATTAAGTAGGTGAATGACATGAACAGCTCTTTAAAAAGGTGGCTGATAGGAATGTGTGCCGTGGGTGAGAGGGCAGAAGAGAGCAGAAGCTAGGCTACTGCATTAATCTGGATGCTGAGGGCCTGAACTGGGGAAGTAGCACAGGAATGAGGAGGAAGTGATGGACTCAGGAAACACTTGGAAGATTAAACCAATGGGACTTATCTATTGTTGATTATTGGATGTGGAGGGCAAGGAAGAGGGAATCAAATATGATTCCAAGATTCTTAGCTTACATATCTTGTTGAATACCAACATTACTTACTTACATTATATACATTAGCAAAAGTACGTTTAGGGGGAATGTCAGTGAGTGCTGGAAGAACATCTATTTTCTCACCAAGAGAACTTGGTTAAGGTCATGTAAAATTTTTTAAACTTTTTAATCATCATCTTTTTAGAAATGGTGGGAGAAGAAAAACATCCCTTCTTTATGGCTTTGAAACAGGAATGATTTTGAAATTTTAATAATACTTTGATAATGTATAGTTGTTGAGTTTTTGTTTTTAAAGCAAAAAAGAAAGCTTTCTAGCATTTTAGTGTATGGATATAATGGGTAGACTCAAATGGAATGACTCCAGTCCTCTAGAAAATTTAAGCTGTGAAGTATGACTTCCTATAGTTGGACTGTTTATATGCTAGGAATGCTTCCCGATTCGGAACCAGAATTTTAACCTTTAACCTTGAGGATGTCAAGTATCTTCTTATGGGAAGACACTGCAGATCTATAGCACAGTTCTTAGCCATCATATTTAACTGTAATCCCAAAGAAAGCATGTTTATCTCATTAAGGTTAACAAATGACTCCTTGGCAGTAGTATGTGTAAAGTATAATTACAAATTATGGATATACCACAAATTAATTGTATTTGATGGATTTCAGACATGTTTTGAAGGCATATTTTTGGATCTTTTGGAAGTTTGACATAACTGAGTTGTCTTAAGCAGGGTAATAGTTAACCAAAGGATTAGCAAAATCCTTTAGAGGTAATTTATTTCTGAATCTGATTTAAAAAAACCCCAAAACTCACACATTGTCATCCTTTTATCAGATGCCTTTTACTCTGCTTTAGCAATTTTTTAACACAATGAAATAAAATTATTTTCATTGTGATTACTAATGGCTTTGATCAAAAGAGATCATTTACAGAATATTGAATATTTTTGTTTAAGAAAATTGTGGATACAAATTTCATTAAAATTTTGTGATTATATTTAGTAAATATTTTAATTTTTATACACATTTAACTTTCATCAGTACAGAGAAATGTGTTTTTAAAATAGATTGTAATATTTTGATTTTTCTGTAAAGGAGATTATAAAAAAGTAAATGATAGTCATACATAACCACAGAATACATATTCATTTCAAGTGCACATGGAAATTTAGAAAATGGGCTATGTGCTAGGTCTATAATGTCCTAACAATTTTCAAAAATTTGAAATTATTCAGAGTATGTTTTATGACTGTAGTGGAATAAAGTTAGAAATAAGAGTTTACTAAATTTTCATACACTTGAAAAATAAACAATTTCTAAATAACTCAGGAGTCAAAAAAATTACACTGGAAATTAGAAAATATTTGAACTGACTGGTAAAAATACAACTTATCAAAACTTGTGAGATGCAGCCAAAGCAGTGCATAGAGAAACATTTAAAGACTTAAATGTGAATGTATTTAAAAGAAGAAAAGCAGAAAACAACTATTTAAATCTATTTCAAAAAGTTAGAATAAAGCATCGAATTAAACACATAGGAAAGTAGGAAGGAAAATAACAAAATAAAATATAAAACAGAGGATCAACAAAAACAAAAATTGGCTTTATTGTAAAGACTAATGAAACATAAACCTCTGCAAGACTGATCAAGTAGAAAAAGAGCACGAATATTATCTCAGGAAAGAAGAGGGAAACTTCTGTACATATTCTGAAGACATTAAAAAGAAAACTGAAGCGGGACTTCCCCTGTGGTCCTGTGGTAAAGAATCCGCCTTCCAATGCAGGGGATGCGGGTTCAATCCCTGGTCGGGGAACTAAGATCCCACGTGCTGCGGGGCAACTAAGCCCGCGTGCCACAACTACTGAGCTTGCACGCCACAACTAGGGAGCCCACACGCCCTGGAGCCCACATGCCACAACTAGAGAGAGAACCCTCACACCGCAACTAGAAAGAAGCCCACGCACCGTGACAAAGATCCTGCGTGCAGCAACTAAGACCCAACGCAGCCAAAAAAACTTAACAAAAAAAAGAATAATACCAACTCTTTGCTAATAAACTTTAAAAAATAGATTAAGGTTATTCTTCAAAAAAATTTAAAAACACTGATACAAGATAAAATAGAAAATATTAACAATTCTATATCTATTAAAAATAGCTATTCTTTAATTAAAGTCTTTCCTGTGAAGAAAGCAGGCTTAGATGACTTCCTTGATTAGTAATGGTAAAAGTTTTGAAAGCTATCTTCCTGAGATCTGTAAATGCTTGCTATCACCACTTCTGTTTAACATCATAATGGAGATCCTAGCCAATACAGTAATGCAAAAACCTTATTATATATATATATATATATATGTATGTATGTATGTATGTATGTATGTATGTATGTATAAGGCAGAAGGGAAGAAATAAAACTCATTATTGGCCGATACGGTAATTATGTACATAGAAAGTCAACGAGTACAGATAAGTTATCATAAGTGAATTTAGCAAGGTTACAAAATCTGTATACTACAGATTAACTATAGAAATTATTCTTTATACCAGTAAACAATTTGAAGATAATTTTGAAATGTAATCTGTTACAAAAACATCAAATACCTAAGAATGAAACTAGTGAAAGACATGTAAGACCTCTATGCATAAGACTCTAAAACATTATAGAGAGAAATTAAAGGGAGTGAAAGGCCATGTTTATTGATCAGAACTCAACATTATAAATCAGTTCTCCACAAAGTGATCTATAGATTTAATAAAATCTTAATCAAAATCCCAGCTCATTTGTTGTGGAAATTGACAGAATGACTCTGAAATTCATATGGAAATGCAAAGGTCCAACAATAGCCAAATATTCTTAGAGAAAAAAAATTTGGAGAACTTTCACCACTAGATACCAACACTAAAAAGTTACAGTAATTAAGACAGTGTGATATTGACAAAAGGATAGAAAAATAGACCAATAGAGCAGAATAAAGGGTCCAGAAATAGACTGACACATACCTGGATACTTGATTTATGATAAAATTGGTGCTGAGGAGTAGTATATTTATGAATCTCCATCCCTCCTCCCTGCTTAATACCATAAACAAATTCTTGGTGGTTTATGCACCCAAATGTGAAAGATAAAACAATAAAGCTTCTGAAAAACAACAGGCAAATATATTTGTAATAGAATAGGAAAAACTATCTTTGCAAGTGACAGAAGTAACTCTAACTTGAATTACATATAAATTAGGAACTCCCAGTCATGCTAAGGCAGAAAATGAATAGACTTTGCAGTCAGGTGTGAGAGGGTCAGGACAAAGAGCCTCTGAATCTGTGGAGGCTAGAGATTGGGGAACTGGATTTAAAAGCATGAAGATTCTTGAAGAAATTTGTTGGTGGGAGTTAAGAAGTTGAAAAGACCAAAGAGAGTAGGGAAAATATTTGCAATATGCATAATTGACAAAAGATTAGTGTCCAAAACATATGAATAACTTCTATAAATCATTAAGAAAAGGACATTTCAATAGAAAAATTGGCAAAAGATTTGAATCACAGTACACAAAAGAGGATATTCAGCACCCAATAGATATAAAGATTCTCAACCTCATTGGTTATCAGGGAATTGCAAATTAAAACCACAATGAGATACTATTACACATTCCACAGAATGGCAAAAATTAAGAAGCCTTGACAATTCCATGATTGGCAAATGTGAAGCAAGTGGGAGTTGTATACAATTCTGGTAGGAACAGATACATTGCTATTTGGGTAACTTTGCTATTTTCTACTGCATATGCATACCCAGCAACTCCACTCCCTTCCTTTGAAGGGAAGGAAAGGTAGTATCTGAGGAGGTGGCTCAAGAGCTTAGGTCCTGGGGTATTGTTTTATTTCTTGATCAGGGGACAGTTACATGAGTGTGTTCACTTTGTAATAATTCATAGAAAAGTACATTTACAGTTTGTGCACTTTTCTGAATTTAAGTTATATTCTAATTAAGCGGTTATTTAAAGTAATTGAAACAGAACTACTTTGGTTTTGCATTCATAGCCATTAATGGTGCTATTAAAAATAATGTAAAATCTAGAGGCACATTTTCTAGAACTTTCTGGCTATAATACATCTCCTGGCTTGTGCTGTTTGTTGAATAATTTATATCATATGACCTCAGAGGATAAGACGTACTAGAGTAATTCCTGTGTAGGTGGATTAAAACCCATGTGTGTATATATAATATTTTTTCTCTTTTCTCATTCTAAAGTAATATATACATGCTCTAAATACTCCAGACATTACAGAAATATACAATGCAGCATAACCAGAAATATCTAGGTAGTGTACCCCTGCTTTATTGGCTTGGTCTACAAAAGGTCAGTTTTTTAAAAATACTAAAATTCTAAGAATTCCAATCCAACACCTAGAATTCCCCCAAACCTAAGGTTGTAGAGGTTAATAAAGCTTTACTGCATGCTTGGGGGATAACCAAAGAACAGCAGCAAAAGTGATTTACTCTGCCATTGGCAGTGATTTTTCGCAGGCTCATGTGCCCTGAATTCAATATCAGGGACCCCATGGACTTTCTATCAGGCTCCCAGATGTTGAGGCTAATTTAACGCCTATCAACAAAACTCTCCAAGAACTTTCATGTGCCAAATCCAGACTCAAAGAGTCTCTGTCTGCCCCATGCCCACACTCCTGATTCCAAGGCCCGTTCATTTTTCTGCTTTAAAATGATTTGAGAGAGGGACTAGATGGTAAGTCACAGTAGAGTGGATTTCTCAAAGCCCAAGTTAGTTCATTTTAATAACACCACAGAGGAACACTGAGAGTCCTATCTAAATATACATATAGGAAAGCATTTCTCCAGTGCTTCAAGAGCCCAGCACAGCCAACACCACATCTGGTTGCTAAACAGAACTCCTCATGATGATAGCTAATACTCAATGGAACATTTACTTTATGTCAGATGTTATTTTAATGACTTTATATTCAATCTACACAAAAACTCTATGAGGTAGATACTAATATTGTCATTATTTTATGGTTAAAAGAGTGGAGGCGTGGAGAAACCTAAAGCAAGTTCACCCAGGTAGGGGAAGTTAGAACCAGGATTGAACATGGGCAGTCAGCAATTAGTACCTGTACTCCTAACCACCACCATGTTACATTTCTTGGAAAATAAGCTGCTCAGATGATAACATCTGGCTTTGGACTTCTGACGACTTCACATGCTTCTCCAAAATTAACTGATGAACTCTTACTTTCATATAACAAGAGACTATTCTGAATAATTTTCCCCAAACAAAGGGTACATCTCAGAATATAATGGATTTATCAACTACCAGGAACCCAAACTATCCAGCAACTCCCCAAAGCCAGATCCTTCACAAAACAAACCAGTACGTTTAAAAAGTGGAAAATCCCTGTAATCCTGCTCAGTGCTCAACTCTGCTGGTAGACATGTTATGAATTTTGATTTGGGTAGCTTCTCAAACTTGTTCTTAACTCTTAAAGAAATCCATACCTTTCACATTTAAATATGCAGCAAGTTGAACATTGATGTGACCCTTCATAGCACAAGCAGAGGATAAAAATACCTGAACCAACATGAAGAGTTTAGGGAGTAAGCCTTTCCTTTGTTATTTAGAGCCAGTGGGTGAGAATTCATAGGCCAGTTAGTAATAATGTTGCCTAAGTGTTGGGCTAGGCCAGACCCAAAGCCTGATCCACATTCAAAGATGGGCAATAAAAACGACTTGAACTCATTTTAAGATTACTCTGATCCAATTTACAAACCTGCAAAAGAGCAGCAATACAAGTGTGTGAGTGGAGAGGCCTCAGTGTCTCCTTTGCTCTTCATGGAAGGGTGCCCAAAGTTCAGAAGTCAACATGGCATGTTTCCAGTAATGAATCACTGCACAACTCTACCTCAGAGTCTTATTAGCCTAGGATAAAGGCCCTGTCAGCACTCAGGGGTTTATCATTCACTCAATTCAATATTTACTGAACACCTATGTGCTGGGCTTTGGTCTAGGCACATGGGATACATCAGTGAACAAAGTCCCAGATGTTGTTGAGCTTACCTTTTAGCAGCAGAAGCAAATCAATACAATTAGTAAAGTCTGCAGTACATTAGAAAGCGATAAGTGCTTTGGGGAAAAAAAACAGATCAGGGTATAAAGAAAAAGAGTTGGCAGGGAAGAGCTTCTCTTTTCAATATGGTAGGATCAGCTTTATATGTGTGCAGTCTGTGCAGTTACACAAGGCCCATACTCAGAAGGGATTGCACTTGGTTTAGTGCTCTGCTGACATCATCTTGAAATTCTTAATAATTTTGTCTTTGAACTTATGTGTTGGGTTTTTTTTATAAATTTATTTATTTGGTTTTGGCTGCATTGGATCTGCCTTGCTGCTTTTGGGCTTTCTCTATTTGCGGTGAGAGGGGGCTACTCTTCGTTGCGGTATGCAGGCTTCTCGTTGCGGTGGCTTCTCTTTGTTGCAGAGCACGGGCTCTAGGCACATGGGCTTCAGTAGTTGTGGCACGTGGGCTCAGTAGTTGTGGCTCACAGGCTCTAGAGCGCAGGCTCAGTAGTTCTGGTGCATGGGCTTAGTTTCTTCGCAGCATGTGGGATCTTGCCTGTCCAGGGCTCGAACCCGTGTCCCCTGCATTGGCAGGCAGATTCCTAACCACTGTGTCACCAGGAAAGCCCCTAAACTTATGTTTTTTAAGTGAAGTCTGATGGGACAATGGAGTATGTGTATAAGCAGAGGAGGTATGCATAATTTGCATGTCTGCCATGTCTGTTGAGATTCTAATTGAAAACTGCACTACATTGGTGTATTAATTTGGCATTTTTAGATTATTAAGTTCTTTCCATTCAAGAAGATGGTATGCTTTTCTATCTGTTTTTATGTCCTCTGGTGATATTATATAGATATTTTCTATTTAGGGCCAGCACATTTCTTTTTTATTTAAATTCTATTTTAATTTATTCCTGGACCTTTTCTGGAGAGACAGCAGTTTCGATGCAACGCACATTTTTTTCATATTAAAAATCAGCATTTTGTCTTTTGACTTAAAATCATAGGAGAAGGGAGAAAGTTCCGGAGAAACACACAACTAGGAACAAAATAGTCTTTTTGTTTCCTGGCATGTTGTATTTCTGGCCATCCTTTGCTTGCAAGTTTATTCTTCTCCTTCAGACCCATTGAAATTGGGTAAATAATCCTTTTGGGGGGAAAATACAGGGATCAGTGAGTCTCAAAGTTAGAGTGGTAGTGGATGAGACAAAGCCTGTACTGGCCATGAGAACAGACTGCTCTGTGTGGTTACTTGTTGGGATAACCATGGCTGTCAGCAAGACCAAAGAGAAGTAGACAGAGAGGTCAGTGACCCCATGGCCTCTTGGGTGGGGTCTACATATGTACCTTTGACACCACTGGCCACTGAGGACTAAATGCAAAGAGCAGCACAAGCAGGGACCACAGGGGCTGATGTGATGTGTGGCCAGGCCTGATTTGTGCAAACCAAGGAAAATGAAGCTCATCCCAGATCAAGAAGGCTGTAAATGTTATTGTAAACCTCAACGGACCCATTTAGTCAGCAGAAATATTTTCACCAGCAGTGTAGGATGTGCAAATGCATAGAGATGGAGCAGCTAGATGAAAAATAAGAGCAAAATCTTAAAAGTAGCAACAGTATCATGGCAGAAAGAGGTGAACATTCTAGACTAAAGTGGACACAGAGATGTTTTGGTATGCAGCCAGAACCCAGCAGCATACTGCTGGAGACATTGTGACTCATGGAGGGCAATCAGCCCAGCAAGGACAAGCATGGACCCAAGAGGAAATGAGGCAGAGAGAAGAGGTACCAGACTAGGTCTGAGACAGCTTCTGTTTGCTTTGGGCTATAGGAAAATACCTGGCCTTAGGATAAAGGCCATTTACAGTGGCCAAGAGAGACCTTCATTTAGGTGTTAAAACAGAACAGAAACAAGAGTCTTTTGCACCCAGCTACATTTAGAAACCAATAAGCCATGATATTGGTTTCTACCAGAACAGTTAATTGTCAGGCATCAGTTTCATCTACCACTGCTCTTTTGAGGTTCCTGGAAGGCAGAATGGGAGGCTATTATTAGGATCCAGTATGGCAACACTACTCTTGAACATTCATTTTTCAGCTGAGCATTGTGAGAACCACAGGCAGGGAAAGAGTTAAGTATGTCAAACTGCATACACAAAAAAGAGGGAGAAAGAAATGTTACCAGCATATTTTTAAACAATAGACATGAAAATGCGGGCTCTTCTCGGTATGGAAAAAAATTTCCTTTTCATACATATTGACAGCCAGAGGGGGTTATTATTGAGAACATGGGTGAAGTTACTGCCAGTTTCTACTGGTACTCATGTTTAAAAAGAAACTATGGAAACCAGAAGAAGGAATATTAATTAAGTTCAAATTTGGAATGTCTTTGCCAGGAGTAGATGAATGAATTCAATGAAGCAACCTGTTGGGTTGTAATTCAGTGTTTTGTTAACAATTTAATAGAATGTTGAACTTTTCATAAATTAACACTTTGTTTTAATAATCTTATTAAAAGGTTGTTTCTTGATAAGGTTAGTCCTGGAATGTCATTTTGTTTTAAATTTAAAGAACCAGTATATATTTTTTCTTTTTCACAATTTTAAATAACCGCATTATTGGTTATTTATAAAAATATTTAATAAATTTCTATGTTAAAAATAAAAAGCACAAAATAGTATAGACAAGTAAATGTCTTTCCCACTTCAGACTCTGTCTCCCTGCTACCCCTAACTAAAGAAACCTGTTATTAGTTTCTTGTGTATACTTTAGAGATATTATTTGCACATCTCTTTCATACAAATTCACAAAATCTGTTGTTTGTTAGACCTATTATAACTCTTTTTAAAAGTTCCCTATTATATTTATATTCAAGGCCCTTTGATGATCACATCTTTGGGGTATTGTTTTCTAAGAACACATGCCTTTTAAAAGAAAATATTTTCTAATAATGAAAGTAATATGTCTGGAGAAGATAATGCTAATGAGAAAATACAAAATGGGAAAACTTATTCACCTGAATAAACCTGGAGAGTTTACAAGTAAGCCTTCACTGGTCACTGTAGGGTTTAAAGGAAGTTTCCACTTTACAATGTGAATATGTTGTGGTCGTCTTAGTCCTTAGACTAATTTGCTTCTTTCTGGTGGGGAGGATAGCAATGTGGAGAAAACACTGACTAAACCGAAAATCAGCTCCATTTAAATGTGAAGCTGCGTTCTAGACACAAGCAGACTCTGCTGAAGGACTCTGAACATTAAGCTGCATGCCTTGCTGAGTTTTATTCCAAATAGACAACAGCAGATGGTAACAATGCACTTCTCATAGATGGTAGGAGGGAGGCAGTCTTGTTTCAAGTAATACTATTTCTGGGCGATAATCCAAAATGCGCAGTAGGCAGAAGTTAAAAGGAAGCGCTTGCTTTTAGGTTTTTAAAATATATCCCTTAATCCTGGGTGATGATTGACAATCATGATTTAGAGTATGAGGGGCCTCTCTTTAATCTGGCAAGTTTGATGTTATTTGCGTATCTAGTAGGGCTTTTATTCAACTAAAAGTAAGTGGAAGCCTATGCAATTGATGCTGCATTTCAGAATTGATTCCTGGCCTGATACTCTATTTACAGATTAGTAAGTACACAGGATCCATCCTCCTCCTCATCTTTTTGAAATTTAAAGGCTCTAAAAGACACATTTACAATTAAAATGTTTCTTGCTGTGTAAGACTATGACCAGGAGATGACGTTTTTTCCCTATAATTTAATTTCTTGAGAAAAGAAGCAGTCTATAAGATTATATTATAATCCCGATTTGATTCTTAAAGTATAATATTAGCCATTGGTATTTCCAAATGATTAAAATGTTGTCATTTCTGGCATTGTGTGGTTTGTTATAAGTTCTTGGGAGAAATTTTAGTGAATTACCTCCAAGTCTACTGCGCCTATTACAAGGTTTCTGGGGAAGCTTTCGTAAGAAAAAGATCAGTGTTCAGCCATTGTATTCCTACTGTTTTATCATTTGTGACAATAAATTGATTTAAAAACACACATTACTAAAATATAGTTAAGTAATAAATTCCAACACATGATACAGCTAAGAAAAGGAAATGAACAGAAATGAAATTTAACAGATGAATTTGACAACAGTAACAATAAATGTGGTTTTTATTGAGGCACTTAATCACTAATGTTAATGTCTCTGTCACAATTGAATTAAACAAAGCAAAATGGGCTTAAGGGAAGAGAGAGAGCTATATGTGAAGCCCAAGTGATTTAGTGTTTGACCTGTGTTCTCATTATGATGTTTTAAATTATGTAATTTGGGGGAAATTTTTAAGAAGTAAAACACATTCATTACAGAAAATTGGAAAATACAGAAAAGTATAAAAAGAAAATAAATATTACCCTCAACTCCAATTTTCAGAGACAATCACTGTCTTGTAAAGTCAGTTTTTTCCCCTTATCTTGGTTTAATCCAGATTTAAGTATAAAATGTACCTCCCAGGAGACATTCTGGCTGCTGGGAGCGTGCAGAAGTGTTCAGAAAGGGTCCCTTGCAGCTTCTGGATCCGGGGTAAGTGACACAGAGCACTACAGGTTTGGTCTGTGTTTTGTAGCTGCGCTAGCAGTGCTTTCTTCCTATAGAAACCCCAGTGATGAGAACCTTTGTGTTTAGAATATATTCTAACCTAATAAGTGAATGTTGATAATACTTCTTTCTGTTAACATTTCAAAAGCCCATTTTTGCTGCAGAATCATGTGTTTGATATTTAAAGGCTAATAAAATAAATCCAAATAATAGAAAAATAGTATGAAAATCATATTGGCATATCCATTGCAAACAGTTATTAAACCCAAATTTCCTTTTTGCCTTTGGACCTTCAGTTTCTTGCCAGTAAATGATTGAGTGATTGCAAAAATGAAAACACTACTTGCCTACAGCTTTGCTCAATTTATTCATAAGGATTGCATAGGTTAACTCATCAAATCTTAATGAGGATTTTCTGAGAAGTATAATAGGTAGACCTAAGTCTACAGGCTCAAAAATTAAATCCCAAACCCTCAGAATGCCAAATCTGGGGAAAAGTCAAGGACCTTCCTCTCCAGTCAACGATGGCCATATCCCAGCAACCTATCCTGTCACGTGGTTTTCCCTCTCCCCAGCATGCTATTCCCCTCCCTCCCTCACACCCTCACGTTACTGGCTGCACTCTTCCTTGGAGATGCTGCTCGGATGTCTCCTGTGCCATGAAACCTTTGTCTCCTGCCCCTGGCAAGGTTCCTGGCACCTCCCTCCACACTGACAGGGCCCTTCACACACACACAAACCTCCACTGCAGCTCTCATCACCTCCGGTTTCCACCATTTATTTACTATCTGTCTCCTCCTTACCTGTGAGCTCCCACAGCCTAGCACAGCATTGAAAAATGATTTGTTGATGCATTGACTTACTAAATAGATGAATAAACAAATGGATGGATGAATTTACTCATAAGATAAAGGTGTCTAGCACCCAGCCTAGCAGCACAGTTAGTATGCATAGTAGTGATAATAGTTTCTGATGCTGTGACTTTTACTGAATAGTTATCAGATTTTGTGTTCAGTCCTTTAATGAATTACTCTTTTATGGTGATATTATTATCCTTATTCTACAGAGGAGGAAACTCTGAGGCTTAGAAGGAATAAATCACTTATCCAAAGGCAGACAGCCAATATCTCATGGGGAGGGGACTCAAATTCATGCTGTCTCATTCCAAAGCCTGTGTACTTACCAATATCAAATACTACCTTTTACATGTCGAATGAATCAATGAATAAATGAACGGGTACTCTCCTTACATGTGAGAAGTTTGGGTGAGAAGCATGTAAGAAGTTGAAGTGAGACTTAGCATCAGGTGTGTAGTAAGTGCTCAAGAAATGGCAGTGCCATTGGCTTTATTTTGTCATATGTTCTATGTAGCAGCAAACAACCCAAATAGCATCAGTGAAAATCTGACTTGAAATTAGGGCTGGATTGATATATGTGAACACCGTGGATGTCAAATATACTTGTTCAAGATTTGTTTAGTGGGGAGGGGTCAACACTGGCAAGAATGCTTCCTTTTCCCCCCTTTCAATTTCCTCTAAAAGCTTATGTATTTCAGTAGAAATGGGACCATGTTACATTTTACCCTTTACGTTAGGAGGCATGTATAGAGACCCCAGTTCAATGTCAACACATTTTGTGGTATTTTTAGCACTTCTAATATATTGGTACCACAGACATTGGTCTGGTTGGTCCACTCCATAATCTGACTCTGTATAAAGAGAGATATTATTATGAAATGTGCCAAAAGATGTCACAAGTTCCAGGTTGATCTCCATGGCTCAGCGATTCTCAACCCTAGTTAGTTTTGAATCAACGCATTTGAAGAGTTTTAAAAGCCTTCCGATTCCTAGCACCCAATCTCAGAGTTTCTGATTAAGGAGACCCAAGGAGTTGTAGTTGACATATGTATTTTTAGGAAGCTCAGCACCGTGGATTGGGATGTGCAGCCCATGTCCAGAACTGATGAAACAAAGTATGTAAAGACTTTGACTATAAATATAAACTTTCCTTACCCTAAACCCTCCTAAGCAGGATGGCAGACAAAAAGGGAATAAGGATTTATTTCCAGCCAGGTCTGAGGAGGAAAGGGCTCTGACGTGGATGTGCTAATTGGATTAACAGATACAGTTCAGTGGTTAGCAAAGTTGACTTTTCTTTGCACTCACCCCGGGGCAGTTTTAAAAAATAACCTGAGTTCACTGGCAACACATTTCTGTGGTATTTTTATAACTAATATATTGATGCCATGGGCTCCCACCCCTAGAGGCACTGATCTAGTTTTGACCTAGGTCTCAGGATTTTTTAAAGCCAGCAGGTAATTCTAATGTGCAGAAGTGTTTGAGAACCACTGGTCTAGTTGAGGAAACTACATCAGATGTCAGGTAATTGACTCTTTGCAATATCTCCTCAACGAGGGTATTCTCTTGGATTGATCCTTCTGCCACTCCCCAAATCTAATGCACAGAAAGCAGGTCTCTGTTTCAAAGGAAAGGAGAAGGAGAGACAGTGAGTATGGCTAAAACATAGGAATCTCTGGTTTTCTAGAGTTTCTAGGTAGGGTCTCAGGAAACATATCGTGGAGGCACTTTTTTGTTATGTACCTTTGCTCTACCTTTATTCTCAGTAAGAAAGTTCTTGACTTTAATTAAATTTCCTAAGCTAAGGTATAAGCTAGCCAACAGGAGTAGTCCCATCTGGCAATCAAAGATCTCAGTAAGAATGAATATGTTGGCGTTATGGTTTGTGTATGAGCTGCCTCATGAAGGCCTGATCACTCTCAAGTGCAATGATAAGACTGGTGCAGAGCCCACCAAGCTGAGAACCAGACCCAGCTTTCTTGATGATCCTACCAAATTGCCACCCCATGAGACTTGCGCAGAAAGAGACGTCTTTTTCATTTTAAGTCCGTCTCTTTACAGGAAGACCCAGGAAACATCCCACAGCATTTACCATGTTGAATACACTGGGGCCTCTTACTCCCTTAGCTGAGTGCTGGAAATCACGGGCAGGTATTTGACTTGGGTCTAAGAAGAAAAATAATCCGACAGCTTGGAGACAAAATAGAGATAACTGAAGGGTCTAAGTGCAGGCATGAACACCAAAGGGCAGTGTCTCCGAGAAGTAGACCATGAGACAGAAAAATCCTAAGCCAAATACACATGTTCAAAGGACCCTCCAATGTCCAGTTCCATGAAACTCGCTAGTGGAGATGAGAACCATAGGAGGCTGGGGGCAATTTCAACACAGGGCTCTTCTCTCTTTCCAATTCTCCCTCTACCCTGCATCAGTCTTGTGGCCTGCCTGAAAATCTCACAATTTAGGCTTTGTTATTTGGTATAAAATACAACTATCTCCAGAAAGTGCAATAAGCCTCCCCATTAATGTCTATACAGTGATTCTCAACCCTTGCTACATGTTAGAATCACTTGGAAGGTTTTTTAGTTCTGCTTTTTAAATACTGAAGCCAGGGCTTCATTGTCAGAGATTCTGATTCAGTTGGTCTAGGGTAAGGCCTAGGCATTAGTATATGTTTTTTTTTAAAATGAAAGGTAATTTTAATGTGCAGTCAAAGTTGGCAATCGCTGGTCTAGAGTGTGAAAAATTTGATCATATCATTTCTGGAGGGCAGATTTTGATTGGGAAGGAAAGAAAACTGAATCCTTGGGCAAAGGGAGGTAGGAAGAAGTACCTGGGGTTTTTACAGGAAGATGGGGACAATGGAGATTAGGAATGAGGAGGTGGCACTGAAAATAAACTTCTATTTGTCAATTTTGCCTAGGGCTGGCTCTGACCCAGGACATAAGAGAGATAAGAAGTGAGGAGGAGAGTGAGTTTATGAGAAAAGTGCATCTTCATGAATACTTATTTAAAAACTGTCTTAACAAGCATTCTCAACATCACTGGGTTTCGGAAATTGACCACCTCTAACAAAGCACTTTTAATTCCTGTAGTACTGATTCTTCCTGGAAAATCCTAAAATAAAAACTAGCACAAAATTGAGTATTAAAATATCTATGGGAGTAGTGGTAAGTGAGGTGTTTGCTTAAGGACAAGACAGTTTATATAAGAACCTTGAAGTGTGCCCTCAGAGAAATAAGTCATATTTTGTTATTGTAAAATCACTGTGTAAATGTCCTTTTTTAAAACACCAATCCAATTTTATCTTGCTTTAGTTTGCTTCTCCATCATTTGCCAGCCAAACAACTTGCCCCTTGACCCATTCACTTGTCACTTTACTTGGCATGAAGAATTTTAATTAGTTTTGTTGGTTGTCCTCCTGACTTTTGTTTAGAACATTTTCCAGGGCTGCTACGTTACCTCTAATCCACAGCCTCTGAGAGGCAGTGTGGCATCATGCACTGAAGTTGTGCATCCTGGGTTTGAATCTCAAGTCTTTGACCTTGGGCAAATCTTGTTGATTTCCTTTTCCTCATCTGTAAAATGGGAACGATGCTAATACACTGGCAGAATTATGAGCATTGAGTGACAATACATGTGAAAATTGCTTTATAAACTATATAACATGCTGTGTAAAGGATTCTTTCCCCTTCCATGGCCCTCTCACAGGGAGGTACAGGACCAGAGTTTCCTCTGAAGATTATCATTTTAGCTTTGGGTCCACCAATCTCTAAGCCCTTAAAGGGCCCCTTTGTGGTCTGTAATTCCTTGGGGTTGTGAGAATCTCCTATAACATCAATCCAAGACACTCTCTTAGAACTTTATTGATAGGACTTGTGGTTGTTCATCAGTGTCGTGTGGTGGAATCTGCTATGCAAATACAATTCAGTAGGAAATGTTGGGGCTTGTTTATCCTTTCCTGTTCTAGGCTGTCCTTGTCTTGATCTAGGACAGTGGTTCTCAATGTGTGATCCCCAGACCACCAGCAGCAGCATCACCAGGGGAACTTGTTAAAAATGCAGATCAATCATCAGCTCCACCCCAGATCTTCTGAATTAGAAACTCTGGGGGTAAGACCCAGCAATCTGTGTTATAAGAAGCCCTCCAGGTGATTGTGATTCACTAAAGTTTGAGAACCACTGATGTAGAAGGCAGCTACCTAGGAAGCTGTGACCACCTGTGTTCTCTCCTGGGTTCTACTTCATTGGAAGTAGAAATGAGGATCTTCAGGTGCTTCTCTTAGGTACCTTATTGTAGTCACCCAGTGAAGGAGCCATTATCAGTGGCCCTGTGCTCTGAAAGCAGCCTGACTGGCTGGCATTGGGTTCTCCATCCAGCTAACTGCTCTCTCAGAGCTTTGCTTCATCAACTTCCTGGATTCAGCTGCCTTTACTTTCAGGCCGAACAATTTTGGGAAGAAAAGTGTATGATTTCTCTTCCTGGGTAACTGTGCATTTTGTTATCTGACCTCAAGAAATAGCATGAAATTAACTTATTTCCCCTACCCTTGGTTAAAAGAAATGTAATTTTGTTCTGTGGCTCTTCACACATTTGGTGATATCTGACCATAAATAGTTTTAGGACTAGAGAGGGTCAAGCAAATAAAACAGCCTTGCCCATAGGCGGGGGAAAAAAATTCTGCCCAACAAATTTAAATTGCCTTTCCTTTGATCATAACACATATTGGTGGCCTGAAGGAGGATAGTACCAGTGAGCTGAAGGCTAAAATTTCCGTTTCTATCGTTTTTTCTTTACCTACCGGAGTGGCTATCTGAGGGACTGTTGGTCATACTCACTCTCTAAGTAGGGTTTTGTGTCAGTTTCTGCTTTCAAAATGTGCTGGAGATCTGAGTAAATTTTTTGCCACTAGCCAGTGTCATATATTTTCTTGTTTTGCATATGATCACCACTATGGTTTTAATATCTGAGTAGTAACATTAGGGGGACATGGGAAAAATATTTTCCTTATCTTATTTTTGGTCTTGAGCCCTAAAAGTTTGTTTCTCAGAAGGTTCTAATTGAAAAGACCCATTGAGGACCTACAAATTTAATGGTGGTTTCTGTTATTCAACTCTATAGGATTCACTGAGATACGTCCATATTAAATAAGATCCCCTCTTCATTTGGTCACAAATTCAAGATTCTACTGTGTAGCAATGAGCCCTTCACCAGAGCTTTACCATTAAAGCCAATATGCTAGATTCTTTCGTTTTCTCACCAAATACTTCAGGGGAGAGCCAGTGATCTTTGACTTTCACTCCCACTTTATTAAGCTAATTTTTGTCATCATTACTCATCATAAGGTGACAAATGAGGGCTGAAAAAATAAACGCTGAGATGTGAGTCACAGTGTTCCAAGGAAATGGCCAGGGCAAGCTTGTTCAACTAGCTGCTGGGTTCTGGGTAAAAATGAAACATCCGAATCCATCCCTTTCCCAACTTTGGTTGGCACCACCTGTGGTGATATTTCACTCTGGCTTATATATCAATGGGGATAATTCTGGGTCTTGTAGCTCTCTGGGATTAACAAGACTATGATAACAATTCCAAAAATTTTCCAGATAATTACCTTTCCTTGCATTGACCCAATGGTGGGAGATTGGGCTGGGAGGATATACGGTTATGAGGTCCCACTCTCTGCTTTCCAGCTTCCCAATGTTTTCCCCTGAAGCCTCAGCCTCTCCCCACAAAAGGTTAGAACTTTAACCAGCCCCATTTGAGAACGAGGACTGGGAGAAAACAGGAGTCAATTGCAAATCTTGATACATCCAAACTAATTGGGGCTTTCTGTATTAAGATTGTCGGCACACTTGAGGTAAGAAGATGTTCAATTTGTTTGATGACTTGAATTGAAAATACAGGTAGTATACCCCTGGGAGAGAAAGTTAATCTTTATTAAATCTTTAATGTTTTAAGAGTTATTCTTTATCTTCTACCTCATTTTATTCCTGCAGTTTTGCATTCTGATAGGTTGGGACTTCTTTCATGATCTATGTTTTTCAGATGAGGAACCTGAGGCACAGAGCAGGCAGGTCTAAAATCACACAGCTTTGACAGAAGTGGGGATGAGACTCAAATCAGTTCTTGCGATGTCCAGCCCAAACCCTTTTCTACCTCCCTTGAAGCAATGAGTGTTAGTGTGGCAGTTATATACCTGAGATGCTGCAAACTTTGTTCTCCTTCCCCTTAACAAAAAGAGTAATCCAAACAATAGTCTAGCATAGATAAAACAAACACCTTTTGAAAAGTGATTAAAATGAACAAAATGAGAACCGGACTCAAAAAGGACAACTGTTTTTTGGGGGGGTTTTCCTCAAAAGAGAACAGTTTTAATACATGTGCCCAAGGTTTTGGAGATGGTTTTATATATAGTCATGAATCCAGCACATACTTTATTAACTTCCCATGCTCTGCTTCTTCACCTCTGGTACAGTGTGAACTTGGGAAGCTCCCTTTACGTCCTCCTTAAGTTCACAGGTAAAAATGTGTTTATTTGGTTCATTGTGCATGTTTTACAATTATTTTTTGTGTTTAGAAGAGAGTTTAGAAGGTTAGAAACCACTAACTTACAGACCTATCTCATTATTACACAGTCAAATGCTATTTAAATAATTATTTAAATTAGTTGGAAGCAATATTTTTTTCCCTCTAACGAGAAATGAAACTTTATCACTGTTTCCCCAACTGTTTTTTCTTTACCTCCAAAGAAATGGAGATCTTATATTAACCCTATGAGTTGCGCTTTTTTCAGTTATTCTTCATTATTTAAGTCAACCAGGCACATATGTTCTCATTCTAGTCTGAGATTGTGTGAATAAAGAATGATGATTTTATTTTATAACTTGAGTACCCCCTGGAGAAAGTAACTGGCAAAAATGTCTTGGTATTTAAGTTCAAGGTTGGGTTTTTAATGATTTGAGCGTGAAGCGTATGAATTAAAAAATTAGCCATTTGGAACCGTCTGTCCTGAACTCAGACGTCAGATATGGTGTTATTGTTAGTCTTAGAGTGGACCTATCAAGAGGCTACATTTTTGTTGTTGCAGAACTATTCATATAAGCTGTCCTGTGTTATTCCTCTAGGCCAGGGGGTCATCAAACTCTTTCTGTAAAGGGTCAGAAGGGTCATAAAGCATATATCTCAGGTCTTGCGGGTGTGGTATGATAAGAAATATATTTGGTCTTTGTACCAGTTCCTGGCAGAGAGCTCCTACAACCTTTGTAATTTCCTGAATGATAGGGGTGCTAGGAGCATCCTTTGTTCTAATATTTGGTCTTTGACTCAAGTTCCTGATACAAGAGCTTCTAAGATCCTTGAAATCCCTGGAGTGGTATGAGTGTCTTTTTGTATGCTAATGAGATGGCCGGTGGCTGGGGGCCTCTAGATAGCTTCAGGATGGGGGCTGATCACCAGAAAGACTAAGCCATGATTAGAAGCTTGGAACTTTCAGCCCCACCCTCCATCCTCTGGGGCTGGAAATGGAGTTAATACTCTATCACACCTAAACGATGAAAACTCCATAAAAATCTCTAAACTACAGGGTTTGGAGAGTTTCCGTGTTGGTGAACACACCCACAAGCTGGGAGGGTGTTACACCTCAACTTCATGAGGACAGAAGCTCCTGTACTTGAGACCTTTCAGACCTCATCATATGTACCTCTTTATCTAGCTGTTCATCTGTATCCTTTATTATATAATAAACTAGTAGATCTAAGTGTTTCTCTGAGTTCTATGAGCCATTATAGCAAGTTGTCAAACCTGAGGAAGGGTTTGCAGGAACCCCCAATTTATAACCTGTTGGTCAGAAGCATAGGTAACAACCTGAGACTTGTGATTGACATCTGAAGTGATGGAAGTCTCCTGAGACCGAGCCCTTAACCCGGGGGTCTGCACTAACTCTGGGTAGTTAGTGATAGAACTGAATTGTGGTACACCCCGTTGGTGTTTGGAGAGTTGGAGAACTGGTTGGTGTGGGGAAGTGGTGTCAGAAGTGTTATGAGTAGAAAAGGGAAAGTTTTTCCCTTAGCGGGTCGTGTAATTTCTGTCACAAGTACTTAACTCAGCCACTGTAGAGTGAAAGTAGCTGTAGACAGTATGTAAACAAATAAGTGTGGCTGTGTTCCAATAAAACTTTATTTACAAAAACAGGCAGTGGGGTAGAATTTGGCCCATGGGCTGTGGTTTGCTGACCTCTGATCTAGAGGCTTCTTGGAATAAATTTGTTATTCTGAACTGTAGAAGATTATATCAGATAAAAAATAAAAAGGTCAGTTAGTTGTAGACAAGCTTTATGATTCTGACTCCTATGATTTAGGCTCCAGAATTATACCTTTAAATGAGGGACTTCCTGTCCTCACATCAGGAATTAGGCTGAGCAATTAAGAGAATTTAATTTAATTGCTTCATGTTAAAATACAACTTTTAAATGAGGTATATTCCTCATGGAAATATATATGTGTATGTTTGCATATATATCCATATATTACATCTATGTATCTGATATATCTATACTTATATCTAGCATGCTGTGAAACCCTACAACACCTTTTTCAAACTTTATTTATTTATTTATTTTTTACGCGGGCCTCTCACTGTTGTGGCCTCTCCCCTTGTGGAGCACAGGCTCCGGACTCACAGCCTCAGCGGCCATGGCTCACGGGCCAGCCGCTCCGCGGCATGTGGGATCTTCCCAGACAGGGGCACAAACCCGTGTCTCCTGCATCGGCAGGCGGACTCTCAACCACTGCGCCACCAGGGAAGCCCCAAACTTTATTTTTAGTAGCTACTTTCACAAAGAAAAAGACTGGGTCCCTCCTTGTCATTCTCTAGACTCCAAGTGAAACAAGCATCCCAATCCACCATATGTCTGTTAGTAATTGCAGGGTTGGTGTGTTCCAGGTGAGAGCTGTCCATGGGGCAGTGTATGGCTCTTGGGCTGCCCTGTGCCAAAGTCGCTGTTTGCCAGGTTGTTTGATCAAGGTAAAGAGAGATGGTAATCAGAGCCCAGGTTGCAAAGACAAAGGTTGGAATTGGCAGGTTAGGTAGATAGGATAGGTTTAGAGCACTGAAAGAGATGGTGTAAAACAGGCAAGAAGGCACTTTGGAGGCAAATTCTACGAACCCTGGGCATCTGCTGGGATGTCCCTTCTCAAGGGCAGCCTGGCACCTTTTGTTGACTGGGGGCCAATTTTAACAGTGAATGAACTCTGTAGGCTACTTAGTGACCCATTCTAGGGATTTGTAGAGTTCTGAAGGGTCAGTTCATCTTGGATCCCACAGCATAAAGTTGACTAGTCAGAAAGAAGACCAGTAAGACTGTCATCAAACCGGTATTAGACACAGAATCCCCTTTCATTGTTAGTGGCATTTTCAACATGAGTTAGGGCTTTAGATATCCTTGGAGGCAGTCAAGGTTAAAAACAAGGGCTCTGAAGTTCAACTGTCAGGTTTCAACATCAGCTTCACCGCTTATTAGCTGATAATGGTGCTGTGTAAAATAACCTAATCTGTCTAAAATTGTTGACTCTGGAAGATAATCTATTTTTCTTTCTGAAATGGTGGGAGCTCCTGCCTGCTTCCGCAGCTGCCCCCCCCATATTTTTCTCGGGCTGCTGCAAATTGTTGGATGGAATCATATGAATTCTAAATTACTTTTTAAAATTGACATTACTTTGCTGCAAGCCAACTACTTCATAAGCTGTGTCAGCTAAAGGTCTCCCTACCAGTTAGTCTGAAGAAGTTTTTGCTGTCATATCTGTCCTGTTAATTTAAGCAGAAACTGTAATTAGATGTAAATGGTCCTGTTCCCACAGAAATGAATGGCAGCATCTGTAGAGAGACAACCGTTCCAAACCCTTTTGGCTACCAGTGCTCTACAAGTTAGCAGTGTGGAGTAAGGCCCAGATCCAGACTTCTGTCGGCCTAATTTTATATCTGTGGATACACAACACTAAATCCAATATTTCTAATGCCTTGCTGTGATGGGTGCAAAGCCAAGCACATTCCAGACTTTTGTGCTGGTGACTCCTTCCGAGAAGGACACTATGTGTGTCTGTGTTTGTGTGTTTTCTATTTTTCTTGATCACTAAGCAAAAATAGGAAAAAATAAATAGCCATTTGATAAGTAGCTATGTGCAAAACCAGAAAAAGTAGAAAGTTGTGTTTATAACTGAACACTGGAATCCAAAGATATTTTGAATAAAGATACTTCATTCCTTTGTTTACTTCTCTGATAAAGGAATGAGCTTCTTGTATCCTGAAAGTCTGGCCAATGATAGAGTCAAGTGCCAGGGCCTCCTATGTATGTAAGGATGTATTTGCAGGAAGAGTATCTATGGTAGACAAGTAAGAAATCTATATTGAGACAGTTCATGCTGTACTAAAGCTTCAGCAATGCAATAAAACTGGCAGTTGTTCAATATCTAACTCTCATCTGTACCATACTAGAACTTGTGGCGTATATAAGAGTGATAGAAAACATGATTCCTTTTCTCAGTGAACTTGCAATTTGGCTGGGGGTTCAAATACACAAACTCAAAGATAACTGGATGATAAAATTGAGTACAATAATAAGTAGAGTAAAACTCTCTTCGTGATGAGAGAAGCGTGTTCCAACAAATTCATTTGCTTAAAACCTGGTGTCATATTGCAAGATTAATGAAATGACCAGAGTGAAGTTGCCCAACTAGCCATCTGGGAGTTACAGGGGTCTTTGCCATCTAAATCCGCCCTGGTCCTGGCCGCAGTTTGGTGCCACCTGGTGGCAGTTGTCCACTCCAGTTTAAATATACCTGGAATGATTCTGGGCCCTGTGGTTGATGGGACTTCCAGGAAAGAGGCAGCAATTCCAGGAATCTCCCAGAAAGTTGGCATCCGTTTCATTAGCTCAATCCAGGGAAATTGGGGACGTGGTGACCACCTTGGCTTCCCTGCTTCCTGATGGGGTTACCTGCATAGTTCCTCTTTTCCTTCCAAGCAGCCTGTCTTCCCACCCTCCAGCATCTTTGAGAACAGGGCTGGGCAGGCAACGGCAGCCAATCATTACTTTCGTCATATTCAAATTTACCTTTTATTGTTCTTTAAAATTTTTTGTTATTTTTTTATTTCACAAACTTGGAGAGTAGTTATTCCAGTGTATGTTGTAGCAGCAAAGGTTTCTTGAAAGACGTTAGGCTTGCACCTTTTGTGGAAATGTGAAATATAGTTAGTCAGGAAAGACAAACTTTACAAGATCAAGTAAAGAATATTCTCCTAGCTGATTTTGCGGTTTTCTGGAAAACCTGTACCTGATTTAGAATGTATTTGACCAAATAAGGTACATTTTGGGAACTTTGGGATCTTTTGGGTGATAGTAAGGGACAAGAGTCTGTATTGGTACCTGATGGTGCTTGCTGTTTTCAAAATATTTGATGGCCCCTAAGCACTTTTTTTTTTTTTTTTTTGGCCACATGCACAGCCTGTGGGATCTTAGTTCCCCACCAGGGATTGAACCCGTGTCCACTGCAGTGGAAGCACGGAGTCCTAACCACTGGACTGCCAGGGAATTCCCGCCCCTAAGCACTTTTGGCACTAGAGAAAAGGGCCTTTTTTACAGATAGATATTTATCTGTACTAATGCATTACTTAAAACACCATCAACCGTGATATGTTTGAATGTAAAGATCAACACATGAGAGAGAGAGAGAGATGGAGAGAAAGAGAAAAAGTGCTCTAATGTTCACCTAAGAATTAAGTTACCCTGCATTTTTCTAATTTAAAAAATGGGCTTGCCCGTTATATAAACACAACAGCCTTGCCTGGAAATTTGATTTTAGTTAAGTCTCAATCAGGCAAACTACAGATACTCCAGGGATCAAGACAGGAAATTTAAGTTTATATCAATTGTGTAGCTCATTCTTAGCAAAGGCTTACCTTCTGGTTGGTTCACTTGCCATTACCTCTTCCCTTGGTAATTTTCCTATTCTGCCCTATGGTTAATGCTTTGCCTTTTTTATGAAGTGCATTTTAATCTTTAAAGTGCTATGCAGGCAAGAATTAATCTCTGGTAGAATTTTTCCATTTTGTAGATGGAGGAGATATAGATAGATTGTCTGGGACTTCAAAGTGGAATGTTTTCAGAGCTGGGATTTGGTGAGCAGTCCAAGCCCTAGAAATCCTGAGGCAGCTTTAAATTATCTGTTTGCCCCTGGACTGTAGATCCTCTTGAACCACATTTGTGAGTATATGTGTTTGTATGTTGATAGGGGCAGGGGGTGACGGGCGACCAATGGGAAGAGTTAAATGATACGTTTTCAACTGGTCCAATTAAATAAAAAATACATCCAAACAAGAAAACTGCTGATGGCCTTAGATATAATAGAAAGAGCTCTGGGCAATTACTTTATCCCTTTGGGGTGCAGTACCCTCCTCTATAAAAACAGAAACAATGACAAAAATATTTACTGAGCAGCTGTACATTACCATATGCCTGAAACTGAGTTAGGTATATTCATAATGGTCACTGAATTTCCCGAAGTCCAGTTTCTTAGAAAAAGGAAACACAGAGAGATGCAGTGTCTTGTTCAAGATTTGTCTAGTTCATTTAACTATGAACAGAAGGGTCTAGTCCTTGGACCTAGATCCAGTGCTCTTTCTGTCACATCACAGCTGCCTCAAAAGTGGGCAAGACTAGCTGGTCTTGCAGGTCCTGTATGGCTGTAATGTAACATGGTCCCATGATGATGAGAGGGTACAATTCAATGAGTCTGAGTGGAAGATAGAAATGATTCAAGAGTGATCATCATTGTGATGACTCACCAAGTCTAGAAGAGTGATTCTCAATCTTGACTTCACATCAGCATCATCTCGTGAACTTTAAAAAAACTTCTAATACTTAGGTCTATCCCCAGACACATGAAATCATGGGGAAGGGGTCCAGGCATCAGTCTTTTCAAATCTCCCCCAGTGATTACAATGTGCAGCGAAGGTAGAATACAACTGCTTTAGACTTAGGAATTCGTACCAGTGAAACTTCCTTTCTTGAAGTTGTTTGATACACTCCTGTCTCTCCTCTCTCCTGCATCTCATCTCTCTTTGCTCTTGCAAACCAGTGGAAGGAGAGCAACCTTCAGCTTCCTTGTTAGTTTCCATTTACAACAGAGTGTGATTGTTGTAGGGGAGGGGAAGAAAGAAAATTAATAACAACACCCATGAACAACAAACACTGTCAACAGGTCCGTTCCGACAAAGACTTAGCAGTGCATAACCATGACAAGCCAAACCATTAGCAAGGAAACTACTCACGCCTGACTTGCTCAGGTGGCTTTGCCAGCAGATAACAACGAGCTCTTGGGAGTAGCTTCCACCCAGTGCAGCTCCTCACATAAAGGAGGGTGTTGTGGCTTTCCTGTAGGGGGAGAAACAAAAGTGACATGCAGCGTCAAAGTATTCCCAAGGTCAAAACGACCCAACACCATATGGGATTCTATGAGCTAGAAAATAGTTGATTAAAATTTTAACCCTCTTCACAGACCAAAAGGGATTTTATCCCCAAATCTGGCATACTTAGACTGTGGCTGCTTCTAGAGCTGGATTATATCCTTATGGAAAAATGGGTCTTAACAATTTCCATGGGTTCTTGTTCATTTAGGCCTGTTTTGGAATCTGACTTCAAATTCTAACAGATGGAAATCCACACTTCTTGAAATAATAAACATGGGAGAGTTATAAGCAAATATCTAGATCACCTTATTAAGGTAAAAAAATACATGCATTTCAATAGTGAAGTGACAGTAATGGGGCTGGGTAGTATTTGGTAAGGATTTCCAGGATTTTCTTCAATTTAATTTTATTATATTTTAATAAAAAAATTTTTTTTTGGTCATGCGGCATGCAGGATCTTAATTCCCCGACCAGGGTGACCAGGGATCAAACCCATCCCCCCTGCAGTGGAAGCGCAGAGTCTTAACCACGGACTGCTGGGGAAGTCCTTTTCAATTTTACATGTGTAAAGAGTAGTTTTAAAATGAGTCAGTCTTTTTCTGGTGTTCTCAACTGTGTGAGAGAGGAACAGTGAAAGTGAAAATCTAGGTGTTTCCAAATTTAAGAGTGATTCCCCCAAGTCTCAGATTATCAAAGAGAATAAAAGTGCCCTTTCATTTGCCCCAGCATTTTGAGTTGTTTCAATTATTAGTGACCAACACAGTGGTAGGAAATGCTTTTAATAATTTTTAGCCTTTTTGTTGTGAAATACACACACACACACACACACACACACACACACACACACATCAGAAAACTGCAAAAATAAATAATGTTTAGCCCAATGATCCACCACCAGGCCAAGGAATAGAATGTGGCAAGCCTTCCTATAGTAAATTTTCTCAGGTAGAAAAAGGTCATCATTTTGAAATTCTATCTTTCTTCCTGGAAAAGTAAGAAACATTTGAACCTGGTTTTTGAAAGATTTCTAATGGGGGAAAAAAAGGAAAGAATGTCGGTGGGAAATGTTGAGTTCATCTTTGTGCCAGCTAGAACTTTCCTTGTTGCCTGAACATATTTCTGTGCCTTTGCCCCTGCTCTTCCTTTTGTGCGGAGAGCCTTCACCCTGTGGACTGTAAAAAGGAGTTGATAATACCTTTCTAACCAGAGGCTTATAATTATGTAACTTAAATATCAACTAAGGCCCAATTAACCTAGTCTCCGTGAGGCGTTATATTCTGGGAAGCCCAGCAACCACAAGAAATTAAAAGAACTCTAATTCTTAACTAAACCACTTTAAGAGCATTTTAGGGGGTATATTTCATATCCCACAGTGACAAAAATCCCTTCTCCCCTTCTCTCTTCTTCCATACCCCACAGCAGTTCTAAAGACTCTCACTTACCAACCCTACCCCAGAAATAATTTCTAGATGCCACATACTGTGGTATTTTCTCTCTCTGTACCTCCTCCTTTCCTCTGTTCTTTATTGTGTAGACCAACTAAACTGTTCATGCTTCTTTTTAAAAAAAAATTCCTTTCTGCTTTTCCCATCCCCTAGATTTTTTACAACAAAGGACAGCAATGGAGGTGGCCCTACTAGCAAGATTCTTCCCCATTTTCCTCTTTCTTTTGGGTCCTTTTTCTGTCTACTCATTCCTCAAATTCTGTCTGTCAAAGAGCCCAGACTGGTTTGGCAAATGCCGGAATATGCTTAGAGGATGAGAGAGTGGGGAGAAGTGGACTACATTCTTTCAGCTGGTAGGGGTGATGTGTGTGTGTGTGTGTGTGCATGGGTGGGAGAGTGTGGGTGGAGACTGGGAATACTCATGTTAATAAGGCTTATCCCAGAAATGATTAATTGAGCTGAATTTTTTAAAAAACAACATAAATTGAACATGGGTAGGGGTTAGGGATGCTACATCTTAACATCAAAAAATGAGTAGGACAGCCTATTAAAGGGTTAAAAGTATTGAAAGACTGCCCGATGTGGGTCAGAGTTGCCAAAAGCACTGCTTTGATCCTGGGAGATTCCTGAAGACTTGGGTGGTGGTAGTTAGGGGTGGAATGGGGAGAGATGGATGTGAAAGGAAGGAAAAGGCTAAGTTATATGCTTGGGTGGGGGTAGTCTTCCTCATGGTTCTTTGCTGAGATCTTCTTTTTTCCTCTGCTGAAATCTGCAGGGACCATATCCAGAGCTGCCTCATGTAGGGCAAAGCTGGAGGAGACTGAGATCAATTAGACCAGCAGGACTGAGGCCGTGAAAGTAAAATGGTCAGTGTGCGGCCACCCAGCCATTGGCTGTGGCCACCTGGGTGGTGGGCCAATGTGATGAGAAACAAAAAGTGACCAGTCAAGTCCTAGACCTACAGCCAAAGACGGTGCTTAGTTCCTTTTTCTAAAGGGTTCAACAACCTTAGAGAAAAATGTATCTTCAATATGAAATGTAGAAACATGAAGATGAGGGCAACAGAGCCCACATAATGTAAGACAATGCACAGATGCATAGGCTATTTAAAAGAAAAAGAAGTGATTTTCAGAGTACAGTAACAAGAAAGATCTAGATGTTTTATGTAGTAAAATTTGCTTCTAAAAAGCCCCTGGTGTGATTCAGAAATTCTGAGATAATGCCCATGTTTCTGAAATTTCTATTAAAGAACTACTCTGGAATTATCCATAGTAGAAATACCTAAATCTAATTCCACCCAACAGAGCATCTGTTCATCCTAGTCATTGGCCATCAGGGACTGCTATACTAGTGGTGTCCTGATGGGGCTGATGCCCGAGGATATCCTTCTGCTATTCCTGACTAATGGTACTGATTCTGATTTTGTAGCTCCTCAGTTTATGACTTCAAGTTGATGGCTGATTGCAACTACCCAAACTCACCAGGCTTTATGACAGGACAGATAAGATTCAGGTTATTCTCTTCAACTTCCCTCTTCTTGTCAGTGGGACCACCAGGTTCATAATCTTTTTTTTTTTTTAAAGTCAACATGATTAGTTAATTTTTTAATATTATTGAACAGTAACAAGGCATGGCAAATATACTAATCATTTTAAAACATAATTTATTTTATTTTTGGCTGTGTTGGGTCTTTGTTGCTGTGCGCGGGCTTTCTTTAATTGTGGCGAGCTGGGGCTACTCTTTGTTGTGGTGTGCGGGCTTCTCATTGCGGTGGCTTCTCTTGTTGTGGAGCATGGGCTCTAGGCACGCGGGCTTCAGTAGTTGCGGCATGCGGGCTCCGTAGCTGTGGCTCACAGGCTCTAGAGCGCAGGCTCAGTAGTTGTGGCACACGGGCTTAGCTGCTCCGCAGCATGTGGGATCTACCCAGACCAGGGATCAAACCCGTGTCCCCTGCATTGGCAGGCAGATTCTTAACCACTGCACCACCAGGGAAGTCCCACTAATCATTTTCTTAACCTACAGATATGGAGAAAACTACATGAAATCTACATAATACTATTCAAAGGCACTATGCATATATTCAAAATGCTACTCTCTCTAAAGAAGTTTCCAAAAGAATGAGTTTCGATTTTTTTTTTTTTTAGTTAGGGTATAGTTGTTTTACAATGTTGTGTTAGTTTCTACTGTACAGTGAAGTGGAGTTCCCTGTGCTACACAGCAGGTTGTTGTCTATTTTATACATAGTAGTGTATGTATGTCAATCCCAATCTCCCAACTCATCCCACCCCCCACCCCACCTCCCTCATAATCTTTTTTATTCTTATTGTCTTTATTTCCTTTGCTCCCCGTACCCTGTATCCTATAGCTCCCCCATATCTTTCTTTTCAATGTCTCTGGAATCCAGGACTGCCTCTTATCATTTGAGGGACCCAGAGCAAGAGTAAAATAATAGTGGCCCATGTACCCTGTGTCTAAATACTTGAAAGTTATAAAAAAATTGAGCTCACAAACTATTGAACAAAATGTTCTCTTTTGCCTGGACAAATAATACCTTCCTAAGGACACAATAGAAAAGTGTGAGTGAAGCTATGGTTTATTTGTGACTGAAAGTTGGCAAAATGTCAAAAGCAACTGACATTGCTTTTGTGCATTAATTATAATTGCACATATCTGGGTGTATTGTTGACGGGCTGGCAATGTTTAGGTGAGTAATAAAGATACACATATTTCATAAACTATTATGTATATATTTATTAAAATTTTTGTCTTCTTTTCAGCAAAATCACCAATTATGTTGTTATAATGAAGATTTTCACGTAATTTGTTTTCTATGAACAGGGATGATCTAAAGGACTGAAAAATAAAATGCATTCAAGTGTACAAATTTTGAATATGTTTTCAGCAAAAATATAACTTAAAGTAAAAATAATCATTGAAACATTTAAGTTAGTTTGAAAAATTGGAATTGTTTTAATAGGTCTTCCAAAAAGTTATTTTCTTCTAAAATATTTAAATTTATGTATTAAAGTTTAAAAGATAAAATACAAATAGTAATGAATTTCCATATTTTAAAGCAAAATTATTTAGATAAAGCTAACCTTTTAAATTTAATTTTAAAAAATAAATTCAATTTCATTAACTGTGCTTGTCAAAATGAAACTATTAGCAGCAGTGAAAGATTTTTTTACGAAGGTGTTGTATTTAGATCCTCAAATTTAAGAGTAAGTGAATTGTTGAATATAACAAAATGTTCGTCAGCTTCCATGTGCAATTGTTTTCAATATACACTAATTTATGAGGACTCTGAAACCACAAACTGGGACACAAAGAGAAGCAAGAAAATGGATGCTCAACTCTACTAGGAAAAGATATTTCTCTATGCAAGAATCTGTGGCATTCATGCTGGGAGGAAGGCTTTGTAAGTTTTTGTCTTCTCTTGAATCTAAGCAGTCCTGCTGCTGAAGCCCTCCTGTGCTCCAAATCAGTGTCTGTCTCTAGGAGGGCGGCCTCAGCTGCACAGCCGACCACCCTCATGGTACTGGACACAGGTGCCTGAACACCACTGCATTCTGTTTTAAGGGTGTGGGGCAAGAAAGGTGGAAAAGCATTTTCCTGGGGCCTAAGCGGTGTTAGTTGGCAGTGTGAATGTTTAGAGCTATGGGTTGTGCCATGCTGGTGCAGAGCATTGGATCCAGAAAGACGTGTCCATGTGCTTTTCACTAAATTTAATTTTTTTGAATTTTGTGATACGTAGAACCCTCTAAAGCTTGGAATCCCAGCCGTCTTGCCTGGGTCTAAGGATGGAACTGTCCTGATGTGTCTCTTTCCTTCCATTTCTTAGTCCTGGTTCTAGTTATCTTGTATCTTCATATTGAAGTAGCTCTAACCACCTATGAATTTTTCTCCTGCCACGTCATCTACATCATCTGTAAGGTGAATTTTTCTTAAATTCTGTGACCTACCGAGTCATTTCTTGCCTTAGAACTTACAGTAGTTACCTGATGCCTACTGAATCAAATCCTAAATATTAAGACTATCTCACCTCATCAATTAATTTCCTCTGTTTACTGATAAATACCCTTTGCTCTCTTATACCCCCTAAACTTGTAGTTCTCATTCTTTGTTGAGTAACTTTGCTCACAAACATCCCCACTTTTTTTTATCCATATAACCTTGACTAAGGTAATAGTAAACATCTTTTGGCTTATGTACATCAGCTTCTGTTTGGTGGCCTGTGGATTTTTTCCAGCTGGATTATATTTTGTCTTTCTAAGTATTAGTTGTATAAAAGTAATTTTATTCTTCTTTGTTCTTTTAAGGCTATAGTCATATTTCAATTATGGGAATAAATATTTATGTTTTAAATAAAAATTTAGAATATATTAAGGAAAATGTCACTCTCTTCATCACTTCCACTCTCATGCCCCTGGAGAAAGCCCTATCAATAATTTAGTTTGTTGTTTCAGCCTTTTTCATGTATACAAATGTTTACAAACATTTTTGTATACACCTTTTGTAAAAGCAAAGAAGGTAGTAATGATCTTAAATATTCTTTTTTATGATTTTCTTTATTTGCATAACACTATATCACAGATGACTTTCCATGTCAGCCCATCAGACTATCTCATTCTTTAAAAGCTGCATATAATGAATATTATATGAATATAAAATCCCAACTGTAAGTGAGAATAAGAATAGTATGTATTTCAAAGAGTTATGGTGGGGATTAAAAATGTTAAGACAGTTGGGGCTTCCCTGGTGGCACAGTGGTTGAGAGTCCGCCTGCCGATGCAGGGGAAACGGGTTCGTGCCCTGGTCCGGGAAGATCCCACATGTGGTCCGGCTGGGCCTGTGAGCCATGGCTGCTAAGCCTGCACGTACGGAGCCTGTGCTCCGCAACGGGAGAGGCCACAGCAGTGAGACGCCCGCATACCACAAAAAAAAAAAAAAATGTTAAGACATTTGAAGTGTGTCTAGCATGTTAAGACATCAGAACTGTGTCTAGCACATGGTAAGGATAAATACATGTAACCTGTTTAATAATAAAAACAACCATTTAATACTATTATATTTAATTTATTTTCTTATTTTCTGCTAATAGACTTTTTTTCTTTTTTTAACCCATACTATTTTTTTTAATTTTTAAAATTTTTTAACATCTTTATTGGCGTATAATTGCTTTACAATGGTATGTTAGTTTCTGCTTTATAACAAAGTGAATCAGTTATACATATATATATATCCCCATATCTCCTCCTTCTTGTGTCTCACTCCCACCCTCCCTATCCCACCCTTCCTTGTGGTCACAAAGCACCGAGCTGATCTCCCTGTGCTATGCGGCTGCTTCTCACTAGCTAGCTATTTTATGTTTCACAGTGTATATATGTCCATGCCACTCTCTCGCTTTGTCACAGCTTACCCTCCCCCCTCCCTGTATCCTCAAGTCCATTCTCTAGTAGGTATGTGTCTTGTATTCCCATCTTGCCCCTATGTTCTTCATGACCTTTTTGTTTTTTTTCTAAGATTCCATATATATGTGTTAGTATACGGTATTTGTTTTTCTCTTTCTGACTTACTTCACTCTGTATGACAGTCTCTAGGTCCATCCACCTCACTACAAACAACTCAATTTCGTTTCTTTATATGGCTGAGTAATATTCCATTGTATATATGTGCCACATCTTCTTTATCCATTCATCTGTTGATTGACACTTAGGTTGTTTCCATGTCCTGGCTATTGTAAATAGAGCTGCAATGAACATTTTGGTACATGACTCTTTTTGAATTATGGTTTTCAAAGGGTATATGCCCAGTAGTGGGATTACTGAGTCATATGGTAGTTCTATTTGTAGTTTCTTAAGGAAACTTCCATACTGATCTCCATAGTGGCTGTATCATTTTACATTCCCACCAACAGTGCAAGAGGGTTCCCTTTTATCCACACCCTCTCCAGCATTTATTGTTTGTAGATTTTTTGATCATGGCCATTCTGACCGGTGTGAGATGATATCTCATTGTAGTTTTGATTTGCATTTCCTAATGATTAATGATGTTGAGCATTCTTTCATGTGTTTGTTGGCAATCTGTATATCTTCTTTGGAGAAATGTCTATGTAGGTCTTCTGCCCAATTTTGGATTGGGTAGTTTGTTTTTTTGATATTGAGCTGCATGAGCTGCTTGTAAATTTTGGAGATTAATCCTTTGTCAGCGGCTTCATTTGCAAATATTTTCTCCCATTCTGAGGGTTGTCTTTTGGTCTTGTTTATGGTTTCCTTTGCTGTGCAAAAGCTTTTAAGTTTCATTAAGTCCCATTTGTTTACTTTTGTTTTTATTTCCATTTCTCTAGGAGGTGGGTGAAAAAGGATCTTGCTGTGATTTATACCATAGAGTGTTCTGCCTATGTTTTCCTCTAAGAGTTTGATAGTGTCTGGCCTTACATTTAGGTCTTAAATCCATTTTGAGTTTTTTTTTTTTGTATGGTGTTAGGGAGTGTTCTAATTTCATACTTTTACATATAGCTGTTCAGTTTTCCCAGCACCACTTATTGAGGAGGCTGTCTTTTCTCCACTGTATATTCTTGCCTCCTTTATCAAAGATAAGGTGACCATATGTGCGTGGGTTTATCTCTGGGCTTTCTATCCTGTTCCATTGATCTATGTTTCTGTTTTTGTGCCAGTACCATACTGTCTTGATTACTGTAGCTTTGTAGTATAGTCTAAAGTGAAGGAGCCTGATTCCTCCAGCTCTGTTTTGCTTTCTCAAGATTGCTTTGGCTATTCAGGGTCTTTTGTGTTTCCATACAAATTGTGAGATTTTTTGTTCTAGTTCTGTGAAAAATGCCAGTGGTAGTTTGAAAGGAATTGCATTGAATCTGTAGGTTGCTTTGGGTAGTTTAGTCATTTTCACAGTGTTGATTCTTCCAATCCAAGAACATGATATATCTCTCCATCTATTTGTATCATCTTTAATTTCTTTCATCAGTGTCTTATAATTTTCTGCATACAGGTCTTTTATCTCCTTAGGTAGGTTTATTCCTAGATATTTTATTCATTTTGCTGCAATGGTAAATGGGAGTGTTTTCTTGATTTCACTTTCAGATTTTTCATCATTAGTGTATAGGAATGCTAGAGATTTCTGTGTATTAATTTTGTATCCTGCTACTTTACCAAATTCATTGATTAGCTCAAGTAGTTTTCTGGTAGAATCTTTAGGATTCTCTATGTATAGTATCATGTCATCTGCAAACAGTGACAGCTTTACTTCTTCTTTTCCGATTTGTATTCCTTTTATTTCTTTTTCTTCTCTGATTGCTGTGGCTAAACTATGATGTATCCAAAACTATGTTGAATAATAGTGGTGAGAGTGGGCAATCTTGTCTTGTTCCTGATCTTAGTGGAAATTGTTTCAGTTTTTCACCATTGAGGACAATGTTGGCTATGGGTTTGTTATATATGGCCTTTATTATGTTGAGGAAAGTTCCCTCTATGCCTACTTTCTGCAGGATTTTTATCATAAATGGGTGTTGAATTTTGTCAAAAGCTTTCTCTGCATCTATTGAGATGGTCATATAGTTTTTCTCCTTCAATTTGTTAATATGGTGTATCACATTGATTGATTTGCATATATTGAAGAATCCTTGACTTCCTGGGATAAACCCCACTTGATCATGGTGTATGATCCTTTTAATGTGCCATTGGATTCTGTTTGCTAGTATGTTGTTGAGGAATTTTGCATCTATGTTCATCAGTGATATTGGCCTATAGTTTTCTTTCTTGGTGACATCTTTGTCTGGTTTTGGTATCAGGGTGATGGTGGCCTCGTAGAATGAGTTTGGGAGTGTGCCTCCCTCTGCTATATTTTGGAAGAGTTTGAGAAGGATAGGTGTTAGCTCTTCTCTAAATGTTTCATAGAATTCTCCTGTGAAGCCATCTGGTCCTGGGCTTTTGTTTATTGGAAGATTTTTAATCACAGTTTCAATTTCAGTGCTTGTGATTGATCTGTTCAAATTTTCTATTTCTTCCTGGTTCAGTCTTGGAAGGTTGTGCATTTCTAAGAATGTGTCCATTTCTTCCAGGTTGTCCATTTTATTGGCATAGGGTTGCTTGTAGTAATCTCTCATGATCCTTTGTATTTCTGCAGTGTCAGTTGTTACTTCTCCTTTTTCATTTCTAATTCTATTGATTTGAGTTTTCTCCCTTTTTTTCTTGATGAGTCTGGCTAATGGTTTATCTATTTTGTTTATCTTCTCAAAGAACCAGTTTTTAGTTTTATTGATCTTTGCTATCATTTCCTTCATTTCTTTTTCCTTTATTTCTGGTCTGATCTTTATGATTTCTTTCCTTCTGCTAACTTTGGGGTTTTTTTTGTTCTTCTTTCTCTAATTGCTTTAGGTGTAGGGTTAGGTTGTTTATTTGCAATGGTTCTTGTTTCTTAAGGTAGGATTGTATTGCTATAAACTTCCCTCTTAGAACTGCTTTTGCTACATTCCATAGGTTTTGGGTCGTCGTGTTTTCACTGTCATTTGTTTCTAGGTATTTTTGACTTCCTCTTTGATTTCTTCAGTGATCTCTTGGTTATTAAGTAGTGTATTGTTTAGCCTCCATGTGTTTGTATTTTTTACAGATCTTTTCCTGTAATTGATATCTAGTCTCATAGCGTGTGGTCAGAAAAGATACTTGATATGATTTCAATTTTCTTAAATTTACCAAGGCATGATTTGTGACCCAAGATATTATCTATCCTGGAGAATGTTCCATAAGCACTTGAGAAGAAAGTGTATTCTGTTGTTTTTGGATGGAATGTCCTATAAATATCAATTAAGTCCATCTTGTTTAATGTATCATTTAAAGCTTGTGTTTTCTTATTTATTTTCATTTTGGATGATCTGTCCATTGGTGAAAGTGGGGTGTTAAATTCCCCTACTATGATTGTGTTACTGTCAATTTCCCCTTTTATGGCTATTAGTGTTTGCCTTATGTATTGAGGTGCTCCTATGTTGGTTGCATAAATATTTACAATTGTTATATCTTCTTCTTGGATCGATCCCTTGATCATTATGTAGTGTCCCTCTTTGTCTCTTGTAATACTTTTTATTTTAAAGTCTATTTTGTCTCATATGAGAATTGCTACTCCAGCTTTCTTTTGATTTCCATTTGCATGGAATATCTTTTTCCATCCCCTCACTATCAGTCTGTATGTGTCCCTAGGTTTGAAGTGGGTCTCCTGTAGACAGCGTATATACGGGTCTTGTTTTTGTATCCATTCAGCCAGTCTATGTCGTTTGGTTGAAGCATTTAATCCATTTACATTTAAGGTAATTATCGATATGTATGTTCCTATTACCATTTTCTTAATTGTTTTGTGTTTGTTATTGTAGGTCTTTTCCTTCTCTTGTGTTTCCTGCCTAGAGAAGTTCCTTTAGCATTTGTTGTAAAGCTGGTTTGGTGGTGCTGAATTCTCTCAGCTTTTGCTTGTCTGTAAAGGTTTTAATTTCTCCATCAAATTTGAATGAGATCCTTGCTGGGTAGAGTAATCTTGGTTGTAGGTTTTTCTCCTTCATCACTTTAAATATGTCCTGCCACTCCCTTCTGGCTCTGCAGAGTTTCTGCTGAAAGATCAGCTGTTAACCTTATGGGGATTCCCTTGTGTGTTATTTGTTGTTTTTCCCTTGCTGCTTTTAATATTTTTTCTTTGTATTTAATTTTTGATAGTTTGATTAATATGTGTCTTGGCGTGTTTCTCCTTGGATTTATCCTGTATGGGACTCTCTGTGCTTCCTGGACTTGATTGACTATCTCCTTTCCCATATTAGGGAAGGTTTCAACTATAATCTCTTCAAATATTTTCTCAGTCCCTTTCTTTTTCTCTTCTTCTTCTGGGACCCCTATAATTCGAATGTTGGTGCATTTAATGTTGTCCCAGAGGTCTCTGATACTGTCCTCAATTCTTTTCATTCTTTTGTCTTTATTCTGCTCTGCAGTAGTTATTTCCACTATTTTATCTTCCAGGTCACATATCCATTCTTCTGCCTCAGTTATTCTGCTACTGATCCCTTCTAGAGAATATTTGATTTCATTTATTGTGTTGTTCATCACTGTTTGTTTTCTCTTTAGTTCTTCTAGGTCCTTGTTAAACGTTTCTTGTATTTTGTTCATTCTATTTCCAAGATTTTGGATCATCTTTACTATCATTGCTCTGAATTCTTTTTCAGGTAGACTTCCTATTTCCTCTTTATTTGTTAGTTCTGGTGGATTTTTGCCTTTCTCCTTCATCTGCTGTGTGTTTTTCTGTCTTCTAATTTTGCTTAACTTACTGTGTTTGGGGCCTCCTTTTCGCAGGCTGCAGGTTCGTAGTTCCCGTTGTTTTTGGTGTCTGTCCCCAGTGGCTAAGGTTGGTTCAGTGGGTTGTGTAGGCTTCCTGGTGGAGGGGACTAGTGCCTGTTTTCTGGTGGATGAGGCTGGAACTTGTCTTTCTGGTGGGCAGGTCCACGTCTGGTGGTGTGCTTTGGTGTGTCTGTGGCCTTATTATGATTTTAGGCAGTCTCTCTGCTAATGGGCGGGGCTGTGTTCCTGTCTTGCTAGTTGTTTGGCATAGGGTTTCCAGCACTATAGTTTGCTGGTCTTTGAGTGAAGCTGGGTCTTGGCGTTGAGATGAAGATCTCTTGGAGTTTTTCGCCATTTGATATTACGTGGAGCTGGGAGGTCTCTTGTGGACCAGTGTTGTGAACTTGGCTCTCCCACCTCAGAGGCATAGCCCTGATGCCTGGCTGCAGCACCAAGAGCCTTTCATCCACACAGCTTAATCTAGTCCCCAAATCTCCACGAGGCACAGAAAACAAAATAAAATAAAACAAAAACTCTTTTACAATGCATAGGCAATGAAGTCAATCCTCCTCACATAGGTCTTCTTAAAATTAGGTCACCTAGGCTTCATTGTCACAGAAGGTCAGAAAAGCCTACCCCAGGAAAGGAAAGAAGCCATCTGCAGCCTTTCCCCTCCTCAAACTAGAAGATAGCTTGCTAATAGACTTTTGTTTTCTCTAATTTTTTACTTTCACAAATAATTGTTCAATGACCATCCTTACATATACCGTTGCACACTAAACAATACTAATTCATCTTTCCACCAATAGAATATAAGAATCCAGTGTGGCAATTTTTAAATGTTTCTTGTATTGCTTTTTTTTTTTTTTTGAATTTTTTTTGATTGTTGTAAAAGTCACGCAATATAAAAGTTAAATATGAGTAAAATAGTATGTTTTACTTTTGTTGTATTTCTGATTATAAAAGTAATACATGCTCATTGCAGAGAATTTGGAAAATATCAAAAATGTCAAAGCCCTACCATTCAGAGATAAAATCACTTAACATTTTAATGTATTTCTTGGGAATCATTTTATTTTTATCATATAAGTGTATGTAGTTGTTTTTCACTCAATACACATTATAGAGAAAGCACTTGCCCATGATATATAATATTCTGTCACATGAATACACCATCATTTACTTAACTGTTCTCTATTTGTTGGATATTTAAGTTATTCCTAATTTTTCACCATATGAATAAGTCTACAGTTAGCTTTTGAGAATAAGTTTTTGCCCATGTTTCAGTTTTACTTAAAACGTGAAGGATACAGACTTTTGATTGCCAAGGTGCTTTCCAGGAAGGTTCTCAGCAACATAAGAGAGTGCCTGTTCCAGGAATGGCCTTCAGAAGTCACCCTCCACTTTTCCAATCTGGAAGCATCCACTGGATCACTGCTTCTTCACCTTTCCCAGGGCCACATGGAGCCTGGCAATCTCAGCCACAGATAACATGCTAGATATTCTATTCTGTCATTAAGACTCTGATGGTCCATATGCTGGATTCTTGCTCTGTATTCAGGGCTTATCTAATATCATTTCTTGCTCTTCATAATCTTTCTTTCAAATTCTTTATGGCAACACTTCATCCTCTTTTTGGATATCCCTTCTGTGAACCGTAGAAGATTAGAATCTCAGCAAATCTAAATTCTATTTTCTGCTCCTGCAGGGACTAGCTGTGTGACATTAGGAAGTGATTTATCCCCTCTGTGTCTCAGTGTCCTCATCAGTAAACTAGAGGTGTGTGTAATATGGTATTTATGGCATCCTTGTAGTGAATAAAATCAAAGAAGCGTAGAAATTCACATGCACACCTGCCTATAATGACAACATACAGCTCATAATTTTATTGTCCTTCCAAAGGCGAGGTCCAGTGTGTTGATCAAGCTGATTTTAACATTTCTTTGGGCTCTGAAGGAGACATCTGGCACTGCCTTTACTCTATGGGGTAACCAGGTAATGAGGTAGGCAATGATAAGGGTGTGAAAGTAGAGAGGGGACCGGCAGATAATGACAAGGAGCTTGAAGCACAGTCTGCCTGTCAGGTGTGTTGATAGCTTTGGTCAAGAATTCACATACCAGGAAGTCAGGTACAAAATACCACAATTTCTTTAGCCACAGGCATAGAGTTTGTCGGCTCCTTTCTTCCTGCTTTCATCCATATGCAAGCAAGTGATAACATGTACTAAGTTAAATAATGCATGGTACTTCAACTATTCTTACTTCCTATCCTTTGGTTATTGTAATTACATGTAATTTTGTGACGGATTTTCTATTTTTTAAGAAATCGCACTTTTGTAGTTGATCCAGCTAATAGGATTTTCTTACATTACTTCATAAAGAGACCATCTTTTAAACTTCTAATGTTATTTCTTATTCATTAGTACATTTGCCTATGGGGTATGTTCATAAGTGGGTTAAAGTTACAAAGTTATGCTTATAAAAGCTCATGGTAATTTGGAGTATCAGGAGGATTTATTAATTTTGAAATCTTAAAAGAGCAAAAGCTAAAATGAGATTGGATTAAGTATATTCTTACATGCAGTTATTCTAAACACCCTTAAGGACCAAAGACTAACTTACAGAGGACATTATGCAAATGTGAATATATCTCTAAGTGCCTCGTAGGCTTGCTGATATAATATTTTACATGGTTAGTTAAGTACATCAAGTAAAAGGTTTGACCTTGATAGAGTAGAAAGGTGCTTACTTCAAAAAAACTCAGTTGTTTTCCAGGCCATTGCGGAGCAATCAACATAAAGTGAATGTAATCTAGAATCTAATCATTAATATCTTAGTCAGCTAAGTATCTACTTCACAGGAAACCAAATATATGCTTTCTAGTACACCCATATCTCCTGTATTCATGCCTGTCATCTAAATACATGTGCTTGAATACATCTTAGGGACTGTACTGTTGCAATTTGAAGAAATTGTTTGTAGACATGGCTGACACCAAGAAAGGAAGTTAAAAAAATTTTAGATCCCCAGCTGTCACGATGACTTAATTAGATTTTGGGGGGAAGGTGGCCCCAAGAATCAAGAGCTTTTAAAAAAAGTTTCCCTACATGAATCCCATGATTAGGACCCATCAGAGGCCTCCTGAACTGTAATTTGACAGCCCGATGTGGTATTTTCATATCTTTCCTTTTGCCATATTATATCTCAGTATGATAAGGAATAGATATGGTTTCCTGGGATTTATAGTTTCTATATTAATATGAGAAGAAGAAAGTTTTAATGGGGATACTATGACTTAAGCTCTAGAAACTTGGAAAAAAGGGGCCATTCTGGCACACTTTGGCTCATCCATTATTAATTGTCATCGACTGTGGTGCCCGTATCTAGGGTTGGTTGAAAGTAAGGAAGGAATTTAGGGAAGAGGAGACAAGAGAATGTTACAAAGAAACCTAAACATTCATTACCTTACCTCTGCCTCAAGTGGAGTTTTTCCCAAAAAGCACTTAAATAAATACATTCATTGATCATTAATCACTAATTGATCACTAATTTATATAGGTACTTTAAAAAATTTAGTCAACAAATATTTACTGAACATTTATAGGATATAGAGTTCTGTGCTTGCCAAAGGGTCAGTGGTTTTAGGAACTTTCCAAATATTCTCTACCCTGTTCATTAGCAATGGGCAAGGGGAAATGAGAATAAAAATCTGATTGACAAACTTATGTTAGAAGAAATTATTCCAAATGTGTGTGGACCATGAGGGATGCAAATTTCTCATTTTGAGCTAATTGCATTCTTCCTCATCTTAATAAGAAATGTTGTTATTTCTTTCTGATCATTTTAAGCATCACTAATGCCCCAGCAGACTGAAATGGGGACAGTTGTCAGGCGCAGAAAACGGATGATGGTAGAAGCAAAATGTAATTTCTTCCACTGTAATTCTCCACAAGTTGTGTAAACTTTCCTCAGTTAAACCAACATTTTTAAAGACAAAGATTTTACATTTCCATCTAAACACTGCTGGTAACAGCTGCTCACTTTCACTCTCTTGGAGCCTTCCCAAACAGCTAGGAGATTTGTGTTTTCTTTAATAGTCTCAGCAGTATGCTTTCTTCTAAAAAAGAGAAAAATGAAAACCTTGCATTTCCCTGAATGCTGACTAAAGTAACATGACTGTGTTCCAGGTGGTCTAGTGAATAAATATGTAATTATTATTATTTAAAAATTTTTTTATTGACTTATACAGCAAATTTACCAAGCATTTGAACTTCACACACCACCATTTAAAATGTGTCATACGTGCATACCAACAAGACCCTGAGCTGACCATTCACTATAGTCACTGGATCACTGATCACGTTCTCAATTTGGAGTCAGTGGGGCAAATCCTACAGCTAGAGTCAGTGAAAATTTGAAAGAAGTGCACATGCATAGAATATGGATGTTTATTTTTGTGGAGGTCTGTGGATTTCTAAATTTCACACTTTTTAAAAGGGAAATAGAATCTCTAAAGAGAATAAATGTAGATATTTAATTTCTCCTTGGGAAATATCAGTCACATACCTGAAATGAAGGCCCCAAATGAGCAAAGTGCAAAGGAGAGGAATGGATTATGAGTGACAATGTGGATAATTATATCATCCCAACATGTTGGTGAGCATCAGTATGGTTCAATATGGACTTCAAATCTCAGTTCTATTATCAACTGGCTGTGTGTCTTTGGACAAGTCACTTAACAACTCTGTGCCTCCTTTTCCCATCTAAAAATAGGGATAGTATGTGAGGATAAAATAACGTGTGTACGGTGTTTAGAATAGTGCAGAACACATTGTAAATGCTCAAGAAGCCCTAGTGATTAATTGCTATCATATAACCTAGCTTTATGACACATTTTCAAGAGACCACTAATATGTAACCATGCCCAATTATATTATTCTGGTTGGCCTGCCCAGTTATTTAATTCCCACCCATGATTCTCACTCCCCGGAGACATTCTCCAGGTAGCGCCCCATATCTCCAGGGTAAGAACTTGCACAGCCTTGGGCTTGCCATATGGTGGTCCTCAAAGTTGATCCCGTGTGGTTCTTTTATTCCATCTGTATGTCAGCCTCTTGGGGTGGCATGAAAGCTGCCACTCTGTGGAAGTATCTGTACTCCCACAAATATCACCCTTCCTGCCCATGCCTTTTCTACTTCTACTGTTCCTTATTCCCTTAACTGAGCGTCTACCAGAACATGGATACATAGGAGCTTCCCAGTCCATACTTACTGACTGGTTAGCTGGTAAACTATGATTAAGAAAAATTAAGGCAAAATTAGCATTAGGTGAAATTCTGAGAGTAATTTGAAAGATAAAGAACAGTGAGGAATGCCTAGAAGGAGGCTAAGTGGCTCCAGAATAGTTTTTCGTTAGTATCAGATTGTGTCTGTATGTTCTTTATATATGAGTATGCCTTAGGCTACAGGTGTCCTCAGCATCAAAATTCAGACTAGACGTTGAGGCCACCCTATACAGATCTGATTATGAGGGCAGTCCTTTGTCTAGTTCACAGCACATCCCAACTCGAAGTTCTCTACTCTTTGGCATATGTTTTTGTTTTGCTGATTGGTTTTATGTCAGTGAACAGTGAATAGTAATGAAACCCTCAATTTGACTCCATAGTAGCCATAATGAGCTTATTGGAACATCCAATGGCATGTTCACTCTATTTGAAGGGAAATTAAAAGTTAAAAAAAAAAAACAGTTTAGGAAGATTAGGGGAGCAGGGGTCACACGGCAAAGGGTAATTTCTTTAAGATCACAATGACAGTCAGTGGCAGAATCTAGATATACTGGCTCCCAGAGAGTGAGCCTTCGCCATGGGCTGGCACAACTATTAGAAAATAGTCAGTACTCTTGTTCTTAAAGGTAATTCCCTAAGAAGTGAGCAACTCAGGGCCCAGATATTCATAGTAGCCAGCTAAGGACTTCTGTTGGACGCCTTGTTGATGGGACTCTTCTGGGTGTGATAAAAGAGGCTATCCTATGAATATAAAATGCTGGAAATTCAGAGACCTATTACAAATGGAATTAGCATAATTTTATGTGGAGCTCATTTCTCTGGCTCTCAGCTAGAATTGACAACCTGACTTGTAGTTTCCGACTGAGAATCTCTGCCTACCGGCAAACTGCTTCTGTTCTAGGTTCCTAAAACAGGAGAACTGGATGGAGCCAGGGAGAGGACTGAAATGGACTCTTTGGTTGCAATCAACAGAACTCCAATTTCAGTTAGATTAAACACAAATACAAATCCATTAACTCATGTTACCTGGAGGTCAGGCATTGCTGGATCCAGGACCTCAGGGTTGAGGTCTGTTCTGTCTCTCTCTGTCTCTTGACTTTGTGCATTTATTTCTTCTTCTCTTTATATGATATATGCATCTTACTCTTTCCTGCTGCAGAGAAATTCTTGCCATGTGGAGGGAAAGAAGTCTACTAGCAACCAAGTACTATCTCTTGGACCAGTCTGTCTGGTCACGGCCAAAGGATACCATAATTGGCCAAGTCTGAGTCACACATTCAACTCTGTGGCCAAAAGCAGAGTGATTTACTGTGATCAAGAACTCTACTAAAAATCATTTGAAATCAACAAGGAAATAGGGGTGCTTTTCCGAGGAAGGAAGGAGGAGAGAAAAAAATACAGAGCAGATCGAAACAGGAGTTCCAAGAGCCACTCGGAATGTTTTGGAATGACACTTGGCAGCTTAGCGGTGGGGTGGGATGCCAAGGTCTGTGCATCTTTGACTCAGTGATCCATATTGCATCTAGTTGTAGGCATTCAATGGCACTAAACTACTGTCTTTTCTAGCCCAGCACAACTCAGTCTGTTGATTGCTTCTTCTCCCCATGCATACCGCTTTCCGTGAGCCTACTGATGAACGTTTGAGTTAGTGAGGTGAACTGCATGAGAGAAGCACAGGGCAGGCTGGCTTCCTTGTGGGCATGTATGGGAATGCCTTTGGCTGGCCATGGCACAAATTCTGTCTCTCAGAATGGAAAGTATTCTGGTCTGTGATAAGCCATAAAGTCAGCAAGCTCCCTTGCCTTTGCATAGGCTGGTTTTGACTCAGGATGCCCTTTATTCATTCATTCATTCAGTAATTATTTCTTGAATTCCTACCATGTGTCTGGCATTTTGATATGAGTTGTTACATTGCTCTTGCCCCATGGAGATTACAGTCTATTAGAGAGTATAGACACTAACCAAGGAATTACCCAGTTACCCTCTCAGTTTTGTCATCGTTTCAACTCTTCCTCCCTTACCCATACTCCAAATGTAGCCAAACTGATGTTTTTTAACAGACTATATCAAATTACATAATTTCCCTGCTTAAAATCCTTCAATGACTTTTTATTTCTCTGTGAATAAAATCTTTCTTTTTTATTGTAATAATTTTTTCCAACTTTAGACATATAATTGGCATATAACATTGTATAAGTTTAAGGTGTACAAGGTGTTGACTTGATACATATATATTGTAAATTGATTACCACCATAATGGTAGTTAACACCTCCATCACACCACATAATCACCAGTTCTTTTTTGTGGTGAGAACATTTAAGACCTACTCTTTCAAGTATATAATACAGTGTTATTAGCAACAATCACCATACTGTATATTAGAACCCCAGAATTTATTCGTCTTGTACCTGGAAATGTGTACCCTTTGACCAACATCTCCCCATATCTCTCACCCTCCAGCCCCTGGTAACCACCATTCTACTTTCTGTTTCTATGGGTTCAGCTTTTTTAGATTCCACATATAAAATCACACAGTATTTATCTTCTTCTGTCTGACTTATTTCACTAAGAATAATGCCCATGTTGTTGCAAATGGCAGGATTTCCTTCTTTCTCATGGCTGAGTAATATTCCATTACACACACACACACCCCCCACATCTTCTTTATCCATTCATCTGTTAATGAACACTTTGGTGGTTTCCATATCTTGGCTATTATAAATAGTACTGCTATGAGCAATGGAGGGCAGATGTATTGTCAAGATCCTATTTTCATTTCCTTTGAATACATGTCCAGAAGTGGAATTGCTGGATCATATGACAGTTCTATTTTTTTTTAAGTTTTTTTTTTTAATATGCTATCTGTGTTAACATGTAATGGGCTTACTATATTTCTTTTATTTATTTATTTATTTTTATTTTTGGCTGTATTGGGTCTTCGTTTCTGTGCGAGGGCTTTCTCTAGTTGCGGTGAGCGGGGACCACTCTTCATCGCGGTGTACGGGCCTCTCACTATCGCGGCCCCTCTTGTTGCGGAGCACAGGCTCCAGACGCGCAGGCTCAGTAGTTATGGCTCACGGGCCCAGTTGCTCCGCGGCATGTGAGATCTTCCCAAACCAGGGCTCAAACCCGTGTCCTCTGCATTGGCAGGCAGACTCTCAACCACTGCGCCACCAGGGAAGCCCAACAGTTCTATTTTTAATTGTTTGAGAAATATCAAAAAGTTATCCATGAATTATCCACAGTGGCTGCACCAATTTACATTCCCAACAACAGTACCCAAGGGTTCCTTTTTCTTCACATCCTCACCAAATTTTGTTACCTCTTATCTCTTTGGTGATAGCCTTCCTAACAAGTGTGATGTGATACCTCATTGTGGTTTTGATTTGCATTTCTGGGAGTAAAATCCAAACATTTGCTACGTCCTCGAAAGCTCTCTGGGACCTGGCTCCAGCTGAACTCCCCATTTTCTCTGCCTTGCTGTACTGGCAACACTGTCTCTCTGCTCCTTGCCTTCTCCAGCCCCTCTCTGGGCCTGGCACTTGCCCTCCGCTTAGCTTTGCGCGTGATGAGCTCCTTGTCATCCTTCACGTGTCAACTCAAATGTCACCTCCTTAGAGAGGCCTTCTCTGACCAGCCATATAAAGGAGTTCCCTTCCTTATGTCATCTCTATCATTAGTCCCTTCACAGCACTGATCACGATTATTTGCAATGAAAAATCCTTTTTGTTCTCTTCCTTAGTGTTTGCTCCCTCCTAGCAGAATGAATTCAGGGACCATGGTGGTCTTATTCAGTGCTTTATCTCTGGTCTGAGCAATTGGTGAACTTGCATGTCTGCGAGGTGATCTCTTTAAGAGCCACCTCCTCCTCCATGAAGTCTGCCTTGGGCAGAACTGATTTCTGTCTCCACGGTGCCTCACACACACCTTGGTGACAGCACTTGCTATGCTAGGCTATATAGTTGCTTCTCTCCATGCCTGGCTTCTCTGCTAGCATATAGCTCCGTGAGGTCAGGGACCAAGACTTATCTCTGTATATCCAAAGCTGAGCAGTGGTCCCCGGCCCATAGCCGGGGCTCTGCTGCTTAGTGTTGGAATGAAAGCAACTCCAGTTAATCAGCAATCTGTATCTGCGTGTTTGTGTATTCATCAGGGAATGGAGGGGTGGAGAACTACAGAAAGGACTGCGGTTCTTTCAGCTTTATTTGCTATATTGATGGGGTAGGAGTGAAGGAAAAGCTTTATAAACTGATGATGGGAAACAAGCAAACTTGCAAAGAAAGAAAACCTATTGTCATGCATTTTAGATTCAATTAATAGCCGCTGGTGGGTTAAAAAAAGAGAAAACTACTAGGGGAGAACCAGAAGACAGGTACTTGACAGTATTCCTTTAATGCTTTGCCTGTTCCTTGATGCATTGTCTTCTTGTGGAAGTATCACTGTTGTGTGTAGACAAGGGGAAAAGCATCATCTTCAAACTGTAATGAATCTAAAATGAAAACGAGCCACACAGTTGGCCAACACTGCTTTTAAATTGCATATCAAGAACACTCCCAGTGACAAACACTTTCAAGGCAAACAAACCAAACAGAAATTAAAAAATCTCTGTGGGGTATAAATATGTAATTACACTCACGCAGGGAGCATTTTATCAGGTAAACCATCCCACTTTGTTAATTGAAATCCTCCAGCACTGGGCTTTTTTGACAAAGCATCTGAATATGTATGGGTAGGGTGTAGACATGCTGCTTCCCCGGGCTCTTCCTAGCTGGGGTTAACCGTCTCAAAGCCATTTTCCCATGCAGCTGGGAGGTCAGTTCTTAAGCCTTCCTTTTGTCTATTGCTTCTGTTTCCATCTAGCTGAATGTCACCAGGATGCAAACTGGTGTGGAATTCCTAATATCTATCCGAAACACAGCTATTTTCAAAATCAAGACTAATATTTTACTTTTATATAGCTCATTTGAAATACATAGATAAGTAATCCTCTGTGGTAACTTAGAAATGTTAAGACGACCAAAAAAAGAGGTTCCAGGATTATACATTAGTATGGTGAAGAATGTTGGGCTAGAATTCCTGCTTCTGGGTTCTGCTTCAGGCTCTGCTCCAACTAGGTATATGGCCATAGGCCATCAAGACATTGCCACCTCAATTTTCTCATCAAAAATAAAGGTTAGTTTATGATTGTTAAAAATTCCTTTCCACTCCAGCAAGGCCTATCATTCATTATCTGATAGTACTGCCTTTTTCTTTTTTTTTAAAAGCATTATTATTTATTTATAAATTTATTTAGTTAGTTAGTTTTGGTTGCGTTGAGTCTTCATTGCTGCTCGCTGGCTTTCTCTAGTTGGCGGCGAGCGGGGGCTACTCTTCGTTGCAGTGCGCGGGCTTCTCATAGCGGTGGCTTGTCTTTGTTGTGGAGCACAGGCTCTAGGCACTTGGGTTCAGTAGTTGTGGCATGCAGGGGCTCAGTAGTTGTGGCTCGCGACCTCTAGAGTGCAGGCTCAGTAGTTGTGGCGCATGGGCTTAGTTGCTTCACGACATGAGGGATCTTCCTGGACCAGGGCTTGAACCTGCGCCATTGACAGGTGGATTCTTAACCACTGCACCACCAGAGAAGTCCCAGTACTGCCTTTTCTTGAGGTTTGTTTTGGTTTTTGGAACAGTTGGATTATTAATTCAATAAAATCTTTAAGTGTTGGAAAATTCACCCAAATGAGGCTCTGTCTCCCTCCTCTGGGGTGTCTAGTGCTCTGGCCTTTCTTTAGGCCCTGGCTTGGCCAACACTGTGCCACAGGCATCAGAGGCAGCTGCAAATTTACTGGGTGACCTCAATGCCCTCCCTATGAGCATGCTGCTGAGATCATCTGCAAAGGGGGAGACACAGGGTGGTGTCTGGGAATGGCTGGAGTAGAAATCCAAGTCCTAACACATAGATCTTACAGTAGAGGTAGAACCGTCTCTGAATTTTCCAGTTCCCAGAAGTATTAGTTTTCTAGGAGTGCTGTAACAAGTCACCACAAGCTGGTGGCATAAAACCACAGAAATTTATTCTCTCACTGTTCCGAAGGCAAGAGGTCTGAAATCGAGGGCTCTAGGGAGATTCTGTCCCTAGCCTCTTCCAGCTTCTGCTGGCCCCAAGCATCTTGCCTTACAGCTGTATCATTCCAGTCTCTGCTGCCCCCTCCCCATTACATTGCCTCCTCCTCTTCGGTCTCTCTGTGACTTCTCTTTTTTTGTCTCTTATAGGACACTTGTCATTAGATTTAGGGTCCACCCTGGTAATCCAAGATCGTTTCATCTCAACATCTTTAACTTAAGTACATCTGCACAGATCCTTTTTCCAAATAAGGTAACATGTATAGGTTCTGGGGATTTGGAGGTGAGCATACCTGTTTAGGGCCACAATTCAACCTACTACACATTAATCCCTGTTCCAAGATTTCTAAAGCAGTGGCGTAGAAAGTCTGGGTTTAATAATGAAGCATATACATAAATGATTAACATATGATTCACCCCCAAATCACCTTAGCCCATAATTTATTTATGAGGAACTGCTGGAAAGTAGCAGAAATAAGACATGAATGCTTTTGGGACTTAATCAGCATGAGAGGAGAGGACAGGCATTAAGTCTGGTATTGAGCACTTCATGATCTCTGCAAGGCACCAGGGGTGCCACAAAGGTGTACAGAGATGGCCCTACCCTTGAGCAACTCACAGTGTAGTAGAATGAAAAGACAAGAGAACCAGGGACATGGAGAAAAAGAAAAGTGAGATATAGTTCCTAATGAGATAGGCTAGCAATTAGGTTTTTTTTTTTTTTTTTTTTGCGGTACGCGGGCCTCTCACTGTTGTGGCCTCTCCCGTTGCGGAGCACAGGCTCCGGACGCGCAGGCTCAGCGGCCATGGCTCACGGGCCCAGCCGCTCGGCGGCATGTGGGATCTTCCCGGCTCGGGGCACGAACCCGCGTCCCCTGCATCGGCAGGCGGACTCTCAACCACTGCGCCACCAGGGAAGCCCTAGCAATTAGGTTTTGCCTCAGCGCTCAAATGTTTCTTCTGAAACACACTTTGGAAATGCACTGCTTTTCACGGGTGGTGAGTGAGTAGAGAGGCAACTAGAGCATATCTTCTCTCCTCTAAAGGTGACCTGATCCGATCCTGTCACAGTGGAGTTCCCTGGGAAGCAGAATCTGAAATGGAGATTAGCATGCAGGATGTTTATTAGGAGAGCTCTTGGGATTAACAACTGAGGAAGGGAAGGGCAAGGGTTGTGCAGAAGGAGAAGCTGAGCTGTCATACAGACTCAGTCCAGGTCTCAGTTGGCCTTCAAGGAGCTCTGGAGTGAGGATGGTCCTTCAGAGTTTCCCCTCGATGGGGCAGGGTCTTTGAACCGCACATCGGTCAGTCATTGGGTATGTGCTGCCCATGTAGAGCTCTCTTCAGCCAGGATATTCCCAGAGGATGCTGTGTCCCAGCAACTGGGGGACTCAGTTCTTCAGTCCTGAAGGAGGATGTGGGCTGGCACATCATGGCATCCACTACAGATCCTTGCTCAGGCTTCACCATCCCCAAACTCCATGGCGCCATCCCACAAGCTTTACAATTTTTTGAAGATAAATCTTACCCCAAAAGTTGGTGCTATCCACATAAATTCTTCTGTCTGGTTACATTCATAAGTTTGTTATTGGAGAAGAGAGCAGGACCAGTGCTGTAGAACAGAGCTATGACCAGCCAAAGGGATTCAAGGGAAAAAGAGGCTTGGCCTCAGACTTCTCATTGCACGCATGTGAGGCAGTGATGGCTCTGCTGTGCGAGCAGATGGGACAGTGCCTCTGGGCAGCTCCACAGTTGTACACTGCTTTCTTTGTGTGACTCTCTCTCTCTAGATAAATGGCATATGATTGAGAAACGTCCTCAACCTGGGGAGAAGGAGGGGAATTCTAATAAGTTCTGTCTCTGTGTCACAATGTAGTGGAAGGAACATGGGATGTGAGGTCAGGTGGATGCTCAGTAAATCTGACCTCATCCTTTTCATCCACCCCCTCTTATCTCTGTATTCTGGGAGCAACTTCACCGTCTCCTCCCAGCTTCCCAGTGTAATCCCTCAGGCCTTGAAGTTTTGTATTTTGCAACATAGCTGTCTTCAGAGTCTGTGCTCTTCCAGGAAAATCTTCGTCTGCCAGACTGCTTGGGTCCTGGGTCCACAGCGTCATCCTGGTTCTACCATTTATACAGTCATTGTAGGCAAATTAGCTCACTCCTCTGACAGAGCTCCTTCTTGTAAAATGGTGACAATAATAATTGTATTCTATACATGTATATATACATATATACACATACTTATAGTTACAGTATATACTTATGGATGTTAATATATTGTCAGACACTTAGCACAATTCCTGGCTCAAAGTAAGTGCCCCATGTTAGCCATTATCAATGTCATTGTTTTATTTTCACAATTATCAAGTTGTCCTTAGGTGTCATCCTCTGTGAGGCTGACGAGGTCCCTGTTCCCTTATCTTTTCTTGCCCTTTGTCGTTACCTCTTCTTGGGCTAGGTTTTCCACCCTCCTTTGTGGAGACTCCCTTGACTTCCCCAGCATACAGACCTCTTCCCCACCTCTGCACTCCGATAGGACTTCCAGAGTTGATCTCCTGTGTTCTGTCATTAGTCCTGTGCATTTTTTGTTCTCTCCTGGATCGAGGAACATGGTCATTGTCAGATTGGAAAGGAGATCAAACACTGACCATGATAAGCTGAAACCTATTATATTGAGATGACTCTAAAGAACAGGTCACTGTTTGCGGTAAAGAAGGTCTCCCAGCCTAGATTAATTATGTACCAATAGCTCTGCTCTCTGGGTCATTCTCTTTCTTGCTTTTTCCACCAGAGCACCCCACCTCCTGGACAAAATTTCCCAGAGACCGTTTGTTTTTTTCCCTCCTTCTCTTCTTCTCACTCTAGCTCCCTTTCTCCTCCAACCCTCTCCCTCTTTCCTTCATTTCTTTCTTTCACAGATATTGATTGAGCCACTTCCATGTGCAGGGCACTGGAGACCAATGGTGAGTGAGCAAGATGAGTAAGACACTTAACAGTTCAACAGGGAAGGCCAAGTGCTAGGCAGTGTGCTTTGAAAGGAGGTTTGGGAAGGCGTGGGAGCAAGTGGCTGGGACACTTGCCTGTATACAGAAGGTATACAGGTAGGGAGAGTTTTCTCAAATACGCTTTGCCGGTATACAGAAAATAAGAAATGAGAAAAACTGGAGATACAGTGGGTGGAGATAAAAGGAACATCTCCAGGACTCTTCCTGGTTTCTGTTTTTCTATTCTTGACCTTTCTTCCATCACTCTTAACCACTTGGTACCTGCCTCTGGCTCATTCAACAGATACCCATTGAATGACTGTTGCGTGTCAGGTACTGCACTAGCAGCAGGGAATAGACCAGTGAATAAGACACAGTCGGTTTCCTGCCCTCATGTAGCTGACAGTTCTATCCTAGGCCTTAGGACCAGACCTGAATTTGGTGATTTATGGGACAGTATGCGAGCTCCAAACATTTCACATGTATTAAGTAATCTAATCCTTGAACTAGCCCTATGTGGTAAGTACCATTACTGTCCTCATTTTACAGGTAAGAAGACCAAGGCACAAAGAGGTCCAGTCACTTGCTCAAGGTCCCATAGCTAGCTTGAATCTGGACTCTGCCACTTAGAAGTTATGTGAGCTTGGCCACCGTACTTAATCTTTACAACAACCTTATAAGGTAGGGATTATTACTATCATCCACATTTTATAGATGAGAAAACTGAGGCACAAAAAGATTGTTAGTTAATCAATGTAAAACACTTAGCACGGTGCCTAGCAATGGCTGCTATGATGATTATTGAGAAAAAAGAGTGGGAGAAATGGGAGGTCTGGAGATGAGCCAATGTGACTCCAAATTTTCATAACTGTATGATTCTACCACTGTAACCTGATGAGCTGACATAGGTACTGGGTAAGAATCTGTTACTTTTGGCTGAAAGAATTATTCATGAATCATTGAAGAGGTAGTGTTGAGCACTTTGCTCTTTCTCACATATCATTAGTATGTTAGCCATAGCTTCACAGCAGCATATGAAGGGAGAAATGTAGAGATTTTGATTGATGGTAGGCAGTCTGTTCAGGCTGCCATATCAAAATACCACAGACTGGGTGGCTTAAATGACATTTATTTTCTCACAGTTCTGAAGGTTGGAAGTCCATAATCACGGTGCCAGCAAACTCAGTTTCTGGTGAAGCCTTTTTTCCTGGCTTGCATGTGGCCACCTTCCCATTGCATCCTCACATTGCCTTTCCTCTGTGGCATGGAGGAGGAACAAGACAGAGGAGAGAGAGAGAGAGAGAGAGAGAAGTGGTCTGACTTCCTCTTCTCATAAAGACACCAATCCTATCACATTAGGGCCCAACCCCTGTAACCTCATTTAACATTCATTATCTCTTCAAATATAGTCACATTGGGGGGTGAAGCCTTCAATATATGAATTTTGGAGGGACACAGTTCAGTTCATAGCATGCAACATTAGTCATCAGTGTGACATAGCTACAGGAAACACCAACCTATATATTATGTTAATAGAAGTGCCCCCAAACGATCTATTTCATCTCATTTGGTATGTGAGCCTCGCTTAAAGATGGAAAACAAACATTTATTAAGCATATACTACATTTGATACTTTATTTAGTCCTTAGGACAACCTTTTAAGTTGTTGCTATTATGGTTCCCACTTGAAAAAATTGATGAGCAATCTGTTACTTAAAACGACACTCATTATGGTACGGAGGTCCACCAGCTAAGGGAGTGGGGAAGCTGGGGTTTGAACCCAAACGAGAGTTATGGGAATAGGGGGTCTTGAAAAGAGAAACTATGAGAAAATATTGAAGATATTGTGGATGATTATCCTGGGAAAAGCAAATTTTAATAGGCTCCTTCAATGTGATTCCAGAAGACAGTGCATAAATAAATTGGAAATTATAAGGAAAAATGTTTGGATTTAATATATGTAAAAATAATTTTTTTAAACTACAACTCTCCACAATAGAATAGGTTATCTTAGGAGCTGCTCACTATTGGAAGTGTTCTAAAGCTAGAAACTCTTGTGGGAGGCAGATGGATTGGAATGGAGAATGGGCTTTTATGTTCTCCATTATTCCAAGTTTGGTGAAATATTCTATTATCATAGAAGGAATTCCCCAAGAGCAGTTTTGAAGGTATATGAAATCCTAAATGCTTTAACCTTTGGGCAGTAGAGTAGTTCAAGAAATTTATCTGATGCACAATTGCTGCTAATTGGTTTCTAAATATTTTTATATATGAAAATGCAGTCAGTTCAATAGGAATCTATTTGAATTAAGTTATTAGAATTTAAAAAATCATGAGAATCATTTCTCTTTATGACAGCTGGTAACCATCTCCCAAGAATGCCCTTGTAATTACATTTAGAGTTGCTTATCTAGGGCACATCAAAGAATTAGATGCAAGTGGTCATTGCACTAATGAAATGCTTATCTTCCTGAGCTCATCATGCTGAAGAGCTTTTAGGAATGGCTGATATTTAGACTCTTCTTCCATTATTAATTAATTGAATGGGCATCAGGGCTCCCAAGCTCTATTAAATGAGGCAAGACCTAGATTAATTCGGTTTCTATACAATAAGTATGTTTGAATGCTAACAATTTTCAACATGATCATAAAATAGGTCCAGGTTGGGATGCATCAAAGAATGGCACTCCTCCCTTCAGAGATGCCTATTTTGTAAATAGTAAAAGCAAAAAATGCCTTGAGACTTTGTTTTCTTAGGGAATCTGAAATTAAACTTACATCATTGCCTTTAAAATAAGTATCTTCTACAAACCTGAAACGTATTTGGATTATTACAATTCTCTAGATACACCCACACCTCATATTCTAATTTTGAATGTATTTAGGACTGACAGCTCTTGGTTAAAATCTATTGCGAAGCAAAAATACTCTTGGCTGCTTTGGCTGTTCCACCCATCCAAGTGGTTCTGGCAAATAAGCTCAATGGGCAAAAGCTAATATCCCCCAAATCTCGTGGCCCGTGGAAACTTCTGCCAAAACTTTATTTGTACTTAGTATCAAAATAAGCACTGAATTTAGTAAGAAAGATCACTGCAAGCTTTCCCAATTGGAGAGCACTAGCAAATAAAACATGATTTTCAACTGAACTAGAAAATGGTTGGATCACTAAAAGACACTTGGATGGAGCAAAACTTTTAATTATTCACAGGAAACTTTGGCTTCATATGGCCTTTCAGTGTGTTTGGGACCTTGAGACCAACTTTTGTTTTCTTAGCTCTGCTTTATAATATGTCGGAAAAATTCCAGCCTCTTTTCTCAACCTGTATCTCAAGCCTCCTCTCCCTGCCCATCAGCCCATTTCTTTATGCAGAAGAAAGCTTCAAGCATCTCGTCTAGCAGAACACTGCAGGGATCGCTCTGCATGGGAAATAATTATTTTAAACCACATTTGTTTGTTGTGTTTTGCCTGCTGGGGTGAGCCTCGCTTCCCAAGCAAGTTGCCACAGGCCAGCTTTCGCTTGGAACTCAAACACGTGTTGGTTCCACCATAAACCGAAAACTTAGTGAGGGGAGCGTGTTTCCACGTTTAATGTTACCACCACATTGCAAACCACACATGATGTCAGGTTTTGACAGTTTCCTTTCTTTAAAAAAAATGTTTTATTTATTTATTTGGCTGCATCGGGTCTTAGTTGTGGCACGCAGGATCTTCGTTGCGGCAAGTAAGTGGGAACTTTTTTTGCAGCGCACAGGCTCTTCATTGCGGTGCGCGGGCTTCTATCTAGTTATGGGGCATGGGCTCCAGGGCACGCAGGCTCAGTAGTTGCAGCATGTGAGCTCTCTAGTTGTGGCACATGGGTCTAGAGTGCATGGGCTCAGTAGTTGCAGCATGCGGGTTCTCTAGTTGTGGCACATGGGCTCTAGAGTGTGCGGGCTCAGTAGTCATGGCACATGGGCTTAGTTGCCCTGTGGCATGTGGGATCTCAATTCCCCGACCAGGGATCAAACCCGCATCCCCTGCACTGGAAGGCGGATTCTTAACTACTGGACCACCAGGGAAGTCCCTCAATAAATATTTTTGATTGAAGTAGTATTGTAGACCAATTTTGATATAAAGGTTAGATAAGCTAGACAGAATTCTTAAGAGATGATTTATTTAGATATCTAAAACTGAAAGATGCTCCCTTAAAAACTCAAAATCAGTCTTTTAAAAATATCTAATTCTCTATTACAAACTTTCCTAAAAATACAGATGTCTATTGCTGCATATCACCCCAAAATTTAGTTGCTTAGAACAATGAACATTTATTATCACACAGGATCTGTAGGTCAGGAATCTGGGTGAGGCTAAGTGGCTCTGGCTTAAGGTCTCTCATGAGGTTTGACAGTTTCCTTTGAAGAAATTAACCTTTGACTGAACTTAGAGGGGGAAATTTATACTCAGTTGAGTAACTTGCTGCTGACTAGAGTGGTGAGAATATCATTGACATGTGAATAATTTGAGAGATGCTAGAGGGCTCTATGTTTTACTTTCAGAAACTCTCAGGTTGGGTCAAGTGTACAGGCTGACTACTTCCTGGTCAGGAGGCAGTGAAACCTGATATACAAATACACCTGCAATTTGATAGACGCCAGGTATAATCTTTACAAGCAAATTGCTTCTTCAGAACTGTTGTGTGAAATGGCTTTTATCTACTTTTCTTTTGGGATGCTGGGCTGAGTGAGAAATCAATAATCATGGTGTTCTGTTTGGGTAGCCTGTGGACCAAGTCTATGAAGTAAGCAGTTGTTTTGTGACTTTTGAGGGGCTCTGAAACTTCTTTTATGCTCCCAGTTCCCCCCAAACATATCCCTCGCTAATTCTGTGAGGGCCTGAAATAGTTTGACTTATGACTCTCAGGGTTGGAAGGAATCTTCTACCCTGAGAGGTAGGTAGAAGGTGATGAACTGACACTGAGGAATCTCAATGAAGGGATCTCCTCTACAACAACTTCACTCAGTTACCCAAATTTCATATCCAACGTTGCCAACTATTTAGAGCAATTGTTGCTACTGTCCCTGAATTTGCCCATGGCAAACATTATCAGTCTTGATCTTCTTTCCGGCTGAACCAGACCCAGGTCTTTAGAATCCTTTCTAAGACAATTCTCTATGCAGCCACCATCCATCCTTTGGTGTTGGGGGAAAAGAAGAGACGTATTTTCCATTCTGGTTTCAGAATGAATCCTTCACCTGCATCTGTTTTTCCGCCATGCGTCTAGTGGGCCTAGAGATAAGGTTCACAGGACGTGGATTTCCCTTTCAGTATTTTTTTGACTAAAGCTTTGTTTTTCAGAGTAGAGAACAAACTTATGGTTACCGGGGGGAGGGATGGGGGGAAGGGAGGGATAGATTGGGAGTTTGGGATTGACATGTACACACTGCTATATTTAAAATAGATAACCAACAAGGACTTACTGTATAGCACAGGGAACTCTGCTCAATATTCTGTAATAACCTAAATGGGAAAAGAATTTGAAAAAGAATAGATACATGCATATGTATAACTGAATCACTTTGCTGTACACCTGAAAATAACACAACATTTTTAATCAACTATACTCCAATATAAAATTAAAAAAATAAAGTTTTGTTTCTTTTTTATATAGTCATCATCATAACATATGCACCAGTTTTTGTGTTCTATTTTTTATTATGAAAAGTATATTTTAATTTTATTATAAACACTTGATACATATGATGTTAAATGAATGTGTAATATTTCATATAATCTGTATTATTATTTTCATAACTATTTCCTTATGTTGGATATGTTTCCCTCTGGTGCTTTGCTCTTATAAATAATTGATAGGAATATGACAGAATTAATTTTTACATGTACAGATCTTGCCACATTTGGGATTATTTCCTTAGGTTTTCAGAAGTGGATTATTGGGTCATGAGCATTTTACAACATTTAAGACATTTAAGATTACCCAACTGCTTTCCAATGGATTATATCAATTTACACTCCCAAATACTATTTCACCTACCCTCTACCAATTTTGCATATATTTAAAAATTTATAGAGACTACTGTTCATAGCATTTAAGTTGCTTTTCTAGGATTCCTGGTATCTGCTTTGTGGTATGGTGTGCTCATTGCTCTGCTGCCATGCTCTGTCTTCTGTTAGGGGGCTGTCAAGATTGCCCAGGCCTCTGGGATATTTATAGCTTCACCCAAGTTCCCTAGGCATTGGCCTGTGAATTCCCCTGTTGCATCGGCCAGAGACTACAGTTCTCTTGGCAATATTTATAATTAACAGCTTGGTTCTCTGCTCCCAACCTCCTCCATTCTAACCCTTAATAGTAAGAACAACAACTACTCTGCTGTTACTGTTGCTGTTACTGAGCACTAGTTATGCACTGGGCATGAGTCTAAGCACTCCAAATGTAACACTTCATTTAGTCCTCACTGCAACCCACTGAGGTTGGTGTTATCATCCCCAATTTACACATTAGTAGTTAGTTGAAATTTAGCAAGCTCAGTAACTTCCTCAAGGACACTCAAGTGCTGAGCAGACTAGCTGAGATTTGAATGGAGGCTGTATCTTATTTCCCATTCCAGGTTTTTAACCATTCTGTATAATGCCTCTAAGTCCCCTCTCCTCTCGGCTCAGTCCATCCTTTGATTCTAGAACCAATCCAATTCTGAGTCGAGGAAAATTAAGGAACTTTAGCTCAGCATTTGAAGTCACTCTTGTTGCTATGCCAGCTCTTACCCTGTACTTGATTCACACTGAATGGCCTTCTGCTTGGTGATAGAGCTGAAAAGATGTCAGGGGGACTAGGGCTAAGGAGAACATTCAGTAAAAGTGAGCCTTTGCAAACACTGAAAGAAGGTTATTTTGGGGTGATGACATATTTTAGTTGTTTCCTCCCCTGAATGGTGAAAATTTGACCACTCTTCAGCTTCTGCTTCTACCTTTTTCTTGTGACCAAATCTCTACATTGTTTGCAATTCCAGTGACTATGCTCTTGCCTCAGTTTCTCATGACTGATTCCTGGTCTTGATAAATTTCCCATTAGCTTAGCTTCTATAAGCGTTGCAGAAGAATAGTAAGTTCTCGCTAGTATGTATTGGCAGAAAAGGGGAGAATACAAGTAGAAAAGATTTTGAGGGTTTTAGAATAGGGTGTGGAATATAAGGCTAAAGTTATTGACATGGGGATTTTCATCCTGTTACTCAGGACTCAATATTATGCCAAGTACTTGCCTGTCAGCTGACTATATTCCCTGGGAGAGTCTAGAGGACACTGTTTTAGTAATGGATTCACAGGTGAGGGAGACACTCTCATTTTTGATAAACTTGTTAGTGGCTGTATTGTATGGCTATTGTATTCTGAGATTCAGAGAGGAGGATTCAGCCTTGGTATTGAGTTCCCTACTATCTTTGGGGTTAATGGGATTGGGGAATAGCAGAGATCGGGTAGAAACTCTTAACTGTCTGTAGTAGATACAGTGGTTCTCTGCTCAGATCCCTTTTCCAAGGCCAATGCGTGCTGCTACTGGGAATATTGGTGGTTAACAGGTCACAGATGTGTCTATCACCAGGAAATGCCTCACCCAAGGATATGACCCTTCCCCATTGGCCTCTGGCTAATAACTGAAGATGTGCAGGTACAAAGGCCTGGTCCCATTGCCTTAATCTTTGACTAGTCTCATGAGCCATCCTGGTTCTAGAGTTCTCTGTTGAATCAACTGAGGCCTTAGTGACAATTGCATTTTAGATCAGCTTCATCATTTGCCCAATCCTTTCCTTTTTGTTTCTCTCAGATGTATCTCCTAAAAGTACTCCCCAATAAACCTTCTGCAACTTTTCACTCAGAGTGTGTTTCCAGGGAGCCCAATCTAACACAGTTGGTCCCACAAGTGTCCTAGGAACCAGATTGACTCTAAAATTGGACTTTGCTGCTGGATCACTCACCAACCAGCTACCAATAACTCTATCACTGAGAGTAGGTGGAATATGGTTAGCCCCTAGCATTCTGTCACAGTGCAGTTGTTGAAACTTTCACCAGTGGTAAACTGGGATGGGAGACCAGTGGAAGGGGATGCACTGTTTGGTGCGATATCTCCACTGTATAAGAGGTGTGAGAGAAATTATTCTATGAGGACAATGGAACTGTGTGGCCATTGTTGAGTGCCACTGATTACTTGAAGAGAGAAAAAGTTAGGTTCCTGTGATTACTGACCAATTCAAGGCAAAATGTGAAAGCTAGAGGACCTGCTTGGTAGCATTTAAGTATACCCTGATGTCTTGCAGCCAAAGTGCAGACAGATGAAGGACCAGACTCAGAACTTAATTGTAAAAGTAGTGGAGCTTCACGCCAACCTCAGGGTGGACCCTGTGATTTGAGAGGGGCTATCTAGGTATATGTATTTGAAAACTTTGAACTCCTAAATTTCCTGAAGCCACTGGGCCTGCAGAAGGGGGCCATTCTCCTTGTCAGAATATAATGGAACCCCTTGAAGAGCATGCCGAAGACTCAAATCATGCAAGTACTTTAAAAAAACTATGCTGTCTCTTGCCACCCTCCCTGAGCTCCATCTCCTCTCCAAGTAACCAGACCAATAACAAAGATCAAATCTCAGCATATCCTGGCTAGGGATGTGCTAGGCTGGGGAAGTAGGGGAGACTAAATACAGAAGGAGCTATGGTCAGGGGAGTATGCTTGGGACTTATACTGAGTAAAGAGGGTAGAACATGAAATTGAATAAAGGAGAGTTTATGAAATGGGATTTAATAGACTAAAAGACCCCAGAGATTGTGCTAATATAGAATGCTCCTAGTAGCTTAGAAAAAACGATGGCCACACTAAGTGAAGAGAAAGTACCAGAACTGCTAATGGCAGGTGGTACAGGAAAGGATCGAAAGGCACAAAAAAGTGGGCATGATAAAATGGATATACTACATAAGTCTAAAAACTCTTACTAACCAAGTATTCAACCTTCTGCAGGAAGGTAAGTGGCACCAACATTATCGAGAAGCTCGGTGGTAGCTGTCTTCTTCCTCAGCTCAGATCAGGAATGGTGGTGGAGATGCTGTTACAGAATTGGGCTCTCTGAGAACGAAGGGGATTGTAGTCATCAGAAGCAAGGTAGGTGCAATTACCACAATTAATGGCAAGGTCGGAGTGGTACCAGGAGAGGTCTGACTGTCAGGGAGCTGTGAGGTGGTTAATTACCAGGAGCAGGTAAGGTTGCTTCTACACAGCGGGGACAGGGAAGAATATGGTTGGTGTTCAGTATACCCACTGGTGTGTTTCTTGGTGCTTCCATGTCCAATTTCAACAATAAATGGATAAGTACAGTAGCCACGGCCTGAGAAGGGCATGGAACCAGGGACTCAAGTCCCTTAGAGATGAGAGTCTGAATCACCCCACAAGGCAAGCCACCTAGACCAGCAGAAATTGAAAATGGGTGGTAGAGGAGAAGGAGGAAGTGTATTAGTTATGGCCTCCTCATTACACATGAATTGTCCACTCTGTGTGGAGGGAGAGTGGCTTGATGGATGTATATGGTATGGTACATGGGCCCCTGGTCAATGGTAAATAATTTGACTGGTTAACGAGGGGGTCTAGAAGGAGCAGAACTGAAAGACTGATGACAAGGAAGTCAGGGGAAGGGGTATGTAGAGACCCAGTGGGAGTGGCACAAATTACGTGTACTTTTGAGTCTCATGTGAATGACCTCCTGAAGAGGTTCTTAACAAACAGGTGAAGAGTTTGACCCATCTTGTGGATGTCGGCCAGACTCTCTCCTTAGCCATCCTGATGCTTGCTTAATAACCCATGAATATAGTGATCACAGTATTCGATAGAAGGGACTGAGGCTGTGCGTGGACCCAATACCGTGGATCCCTCTCATTAAGTCTGAGCCAGCTCCTGCCACCACTGCCAGCAGCAAAGATGGACACTGCGCCCTCAACCTGTGACCATTCCCCAGGGAAGCCAGCCAACCAGAGTGGTAGGCCGACTACATCTGACCCCTTACACCTGGGAGGGGGTCGCCGTTCATCCTTACTGGAGTTTGCCTTGCCTGCCTACAGCACCTCCAGTAACGCTACCATCTGTTCGATCGACATTATATCTCCCACCAATTGCCTCAGGCCAAGGGACCCATTTTATGGCAAAAAAAAAAAAAAAAAGCTGGAGTTCCCTAGTGGTTCAGTGGTTAAGACTCTGTGGTCCCAATGCAGGGGGTCCGGGTTCGATCCCTGCTCAGGGAACTAGATCCCACATGCATGCTGCAACTAAGAGTTTGCATGCTGCAACTAAGAGCCCACATGCCGCAAAGAAGATCCCATGTGCTACAAATAAGACCTGGCGCAGCCAAATAGATAAATAAATAAATATTTTTAAAAAGCTGTGAAAATAGACTCATGACCAAAGGATTACCATGTACTTCATCACCCAGCAGTAGCCTGCTGGATTAAATGGTAAAACAGCCTATTGAAGCCTTAGCTAAGGTGTTGGTTAGCTGGGGACAACATCTTGCATGGTTGGAGCACTGTCTTCTGGGAAGTGGTACATGCATTAACCCACTGGCTGATATGTGGTACTTTATCTCCCATATCTAGAATATGTGGGTCCATGACGCAAAGTTGAAAGTAAGAGCATCTCTGCTGACTATCACACTCAATGACCCACTCGTGAAATCTGTGCTTTCTGTTACTATAATATGTATAGACCCTATATAATATATATGTATATGTGCATGCAGCATACACACACATAATGAATATAACGACCATGCTGTACAGCATACATTCAAGACCCTGGAGATTGCAAACATGCCTTCCATTTAAAGCAGTGTGTTACATTTATGCCGATTTAATCATTAACATTAGTAAGAGGCCAATTACACCGTTCAAGAGTAAGATGTTTTATGAGAAAATGACAAAAAGATACATGTAATCATTGCAATACTAGTTTACCATCAGATAGGATGTGCAATAATCCCTTTAGCAAGCTTAAGCTTTTACATATTAATGGCAGTATTGGAGAGCAGGAAGATGCCTTTTACAGCATCGCTGAGGTCCTTACAATAAAAAATGCCTTTGCTGCTTGGCCTGATTACTGGTATGTGCTGGGAGAATAATGCTGTTTTGTGGGCTCTTCCCTCCTCACTACTGGGGCCTGGGGTGGTTTTTTTTTTTTAAAGCAATGCTGTATGACGATTAATAATGAAGAGGGAAAAATTCATTTAGACATTTGGCAACATCTTTATGGCACTCTGTATGGGTCTCATATAGAATAGATTTGCCCTGCAGAGAAACGCTGGCAAGGCGTTATTCTTAAACATACGATTAACCGGCTGCCAGAGACAATAGAACATTTAAAACTCCTATTCCAATGACCCAGTTACCATCTATAGGTCTCAGAGCTACTAAGATGAATTTTAAAATGAGCTGCAGGGCACAAAAGCATGTTTCCTGAAATGTAAAACAAAGGGTTTGAGTTAGATTATGGCCTCAACGATATCATTCTGTATGACAATACTTCACGGTGTAAAGGCAAATAATGTAGCAAAGAAAAGCAACTTGTTGACTTAGGGAAGTGAAGAAGAAATTAAAGAAAATAAAGCAACAATAAGTCCAAAGGAAAATATGTTTCTTGGTTGAAAAATTAAGGCCAAGGAAAAATCTGAAGATATTCATTCTTGGGTATCTGCTGGATGCAACAGCTGCCTTTTCTTTTGAGCTTGCAAATTATAGAGAAGACAACCCAAATGTCAATCAAGAGTGAGTAGGAGGGCTTCCCTGGTGGCGCAATGGTTGAGAGTCCGCCTGCCGATGTAGGGGACACGGGTTTGTGCCCCGGTCCGGGAAGATCCCACATGCCGTGGAGCGGCTGGGCCAGTGAGCCATGGCCGCTGAGCCTGTGAGTCCGGAGCCTGTGCTCCGCAACGGGAGAGGCCACAACAGTGAGAGGCCCGCGTACCGCAAAAAAAAAAAAAAAAAAAAAAAAAAAAGTGAGTATGATAAGTAAATGTGGAAGTCTATTCAGCAACACTGAATAAAGAACAATGCAGATGAATCTCACAAATACAGCATTGAGCAAGAGGCAGCCGTGAAAAAATACGCACTTCATGATTCCACTTGTTATAGTTCAAAAACAGGACAACTGGACTCTGATGTTTAGGATACAGACATAGGTGGTGGAGTTGTAGGGGAGAAATAGGCAATGAGCACCACAGAGCTCAGGATGGAGATTCCTTCTGTAGGGGGTGGAAGGGGGATGCTGGATGGGGTTATGATTGGGGAAGGGTCCACAGAGCTGCTATAGAGCCCTTTCACTCCTTTTTTTGACCTGAATGGTGGTCACATGACTTTTGCTTAATAATGATTGTGAAACCCTGTAAATATATTTTATGCCCTTTTCTGTATATACATTGTTTTACAAAACACAAAGTACAGCAGAAAATATACTTAAAAACATTATGTTTTAAAACATTATATGCATTAACCAGAGTGATCTAATTTTAACATGTCCTTTTAAAAATTAACTAAATGGGACCCTACAGATAAAAGTGGAGTCTCCCCTGTGTACTTCTCAGTCCCACCCTCCTTCCCCCACATTTGAAGTAACTACAACATGAATTTGGGGTGTATTCTCTCATTCCTTGTTTGCGTAATTTTAGATACATACGTTTCCATAAGTAACATATTCCTTTGTGTATTTTTGAACTTTACATCAATTCTTTGATGCATGTATTATTTTTTCAACTTGCTTTTTACACTTGACCTTGTTTGTGAGATCCATTTACGATCATATGTGTGTATATGTATATATATATGTGGCTCTGCTTCTCCATGCTCAGCTTCCTCATCAGCAAATATGATGATAATAATGGTATCCACCACACTGGGTTGTTATGAGGTTGAAATGAGTTAATATATAGACATCATCGGACAATCCTGCAGCCTGTGGAACAAAAACCACATTCACAGAAAGATAGACAACATGAAAAGGCAGAGGGCTGTGTACCAGGTGAAGGAACAAGATAAAACCCCAGAAAAACAACTAAATGAAGTGGAGATAGGCAACCTTCCATAAAATGAATTCAGAATAATGATAGTGAAGATGATCCAGGACCTCAGAAAAATAATGGAGGCAAAGATCTAGAGGTTGCAAGAAATGTTTAACAAAGGCCTAGAAGAATTAAAAAACAAACAAGCAGAGATGAACAATACAATAACTGAAATGAAAACTACACTAGAAGGAATCAACAGCAGAAAAACTGAGGCAGAAGAACGGATAAATGACCTGGAAGACAGAATGGTGGAATTCACTGCTGCAGAACAGAATAAAGAAAAAAGAATGAAAAGAAATGAAGACAGCCTAAGAGACTTCTGGGACAACATTAAATGCAAAAACATTCACATTATAGGAGTCCACAAAGGAGAAGAGAGAGAGAAAGGACCCGAGAAAATATATGAAGTGATTATAGTCGAAAACTTCCCTAATGTGGGAAAGGAAATAGCCACCCAAGTCCAGGAAGCACAGCAAATCCCATACAGGATAAACTGAAGGAGAAACATGCTGAGACACATCGAAATCAAATGGGCAAAAATTAAAGAAAATTATTGAAAGCAGCAAGGGAAAAATGACAAATAACATACAAGGAACTCCCATAAGGTTAACAGCTGATTTCTCAGTAGAAAATCTACAAGCCAGAAGGGAGTGGCATGATATACTTAAAGTGATGAAAGGGAAGAACCTACACCCAAGATTACTCTACCTAGCAAGGATCTCATTCAGATTCAATGGAGAAAGCAAAAGCTTTACAGACAAGCAGAAGCTAAGAGAATTCAGCACCACCAAACCATCTCTACAACAAATTCTAAAGGAACTTCTCTAAGTGGGAAACACAAGAGAAGAAAAGGACCTACAAAAACAAACCCAAAACAATTAAGGAAATGGTCATAGGAACATACATATCAATAATTACCTTAAACGTGAATGGATTAAATGCTCCAACCAAAAGACACAGACTTGCTGAATGGATACAAAAACATGACCCATATATATGCTGTCTACAAGAGACCCACTTCAGACATAGGGACACATACAGACTTAAAGTGAGGGGATGGAAAAAGATATTCCCTGTAAATGGAAATCAAAAGAAAGCTGGAGTAGCAATACTCATATCAGAAAAAATATATTTTAAAATGAAGACTGTTACAAGAGACAAGGAAGGACACTACATAATGATCAAGGGATCAATCCAAGAAGAAGCTATAACAATTATAAATATATATGCACCCAACATAGGAGCACCTCAATACATAAGGCAACTGGTAACAGCTGTAAAAGAGGAAATTGACAGTAGCACAATAATAGTGGGGGACTTTAACACCTCACTTACACCAATGGACAGCTCATCCAAAATGAAAATAAATACGGAAACAGAAGCTTTAAATAACTCAATAGACCAGATAGATTTAATTGATATTTATAGGACATTCCATCCAAAAACAGCAGATTACACTTTCTTCTCAAGTGCACATAGAACATTCTCCAGGATAGATCACATCTTGGGTCACAAATCAAGCCTCAGTAAATTTAAGAAAATTGAAATCATATCAAGCATATTTTCTGACCACAATGCTATGAGATTAGAAATGAATTACAGGGGAAAAAATGTAAAAAGCACAAACACATGGAGGCTAAACGCTACGTTACTAAATAACCAAGAGATCACTGAAGAAATAAAAAAGGAAATCAAAAAATACCTAGAGACAAATGACAATGAAAACACCACAATCCAAAGCCTATGGGATGCAGCAAAAGCAGTTCTAAGAGGGAAGTTTATAGCTATACAAGCCTACCTCAAGAAATAAGAAAAATCTCAAATAAATAATCTAACCTTACACCTAAAGGAACTAGAGAAAGAATAACAAACAAAACCCAAAGTTAGCAGAAGGAAAGAAATCATAAAGATCAGAGCAGAAATAAATGAAATAGAAACAAAGAAAACATAGCAAAGATCAATAAAACTGAAAGCTAGTTCTTTGAGAAGATAAACAAAATTGATAAACCATTAGCCAAACTCATCAAGAAAAAGAGGGGGCGGACTCAAATCAATAGAATTAGAAATGAAAAAGGAGAAGTTATAACAGACACCGCAGAAATCAAAGCATCCTAAGAGACTACTACAAGCAACTCTATGCCAATAAAATGGACAACCTGGAAGAAATGGACTAATTCTTAGAAAGGTAAAACCTTCCAAGACTGAACCAGGAAGAAATAGAAAATATGAACAGACCAGTCACAAGTAATGAAATTGAAACTGTGATTAAAAATCATGCAACAAACAAAAGTCCAGGACCAGATGGCTTCACAGGTGAATTCTATCAAATATTTAGAGAAGAGCTAACACCTATCCTTCTCAAAGTCTTCCCAAAAACTGTGGAGGAAGGAACACTCCCAAACTCATTCTATGAGGCCACCATCACCTTGATACCAAAACCAGACAAAGATAGTACCAAAAAAGAAAATTACAGACCAATATCACTGATGAATATAGATGCAAAAATTCTCAACAAAATACTAGCAAACAGAATCCAGCAACACATTAAAAGGATCATACACCATGATCAAGTGGGATTTATCCCAGGGATGCAAGGATTCTTTAATACATGCAAATCAATCAATGTGATACACCATATTAAGAAATTGAAGAATAAAAACCATATGATCATCTCAGTAGATGCAGAAAAAGCTTTTGACAAAATTCAAAACCTATTTATGATAAAAACTCTCCAGAAAGTGGGCATAGAAGGAACCTACCTCAGTGTAATAAAGGTCATATATGACAAACCCACAGCAAACATCATTCTCAATGGTGAAAAACTGAAAGCATATTCTCTAAGATCAGGAACAAGACAAGGATGTCCACTCTCACCACTATTATTCAACATAGTTTTGGAAGTCCTAGCCTCGACAATCAGAGAAGAAAAAGAAATAAAAGGAATCCAAATCGGAAAAGAAGAAGTAAAACTGTCACTGTTTACAGATGACACGATACTATACATAGAGAATCCTAAAGATGCCACCAGAAAACTACTAGAGCTACTCAATGGATTTGGTAAAGTAGCAGGATACAAAATTAATGCACAGAAATCTCTTGTATTCCTATACACTAATGATGAAAAATCTGAAAGAGAAATTAAGGAAACACTCCCATTTACCATTGCAACAAAATAATAAAATACCTAAGAATAAACCTACCTAGGGAGACAAAAGACCTGTATGCAGAAAACTATAAGACACTGATGAAAGAAATTAAAGACAATACAAACAGATGGAGAGATATACCATGTTCTTGGATTGGAAGAATCAATATTGTGAAAATGACTATACCACCCAAAGCAATCTACAGATTCAATGCAATCCCTATCAAATTACCAATGACATTTTTTACGGAACTAGAACAAAAAAATCTTAAAATTTGTATGGAGACACAAAAGACCCCAAGTAGCCAAAGCAGTCTTGAGGGAAAAAAAACAGAGCTGGAGGAATCAGACTCCCTGACTTCAGACTATACTACAAAGCTACAGTAATAATGACAATATGGTACCGGCACAAAAACAGAAACATAGATCAATGGAACAAGATACAAAGGCCAGAGATAAACCCACACACCTATTGTCAACTAATCTATGACAAAGGAGGCAAGGATATACAATGGAGAAAAGACAGTCTCTTCAATAAGTGATGCTGGGAAAACTGGACAGCTACATGTAAAAGAATGAAATTAGAACACTCCCTAACACCATACACAAAAATAAACTCAAAATGGATTACAGACCTAAATGTAAGAGTGGACACTGTAAAACTCTTAGAGGAAAACATAGGAAGAACACTCTTTGACATAAATCACAGCAAGATCTTTTTTGATCCACCTCCTAGAGTAATGGAAATAAAAACAAAAATAAACAAATGGGACCTAATGAAACTTAAAAGCTTTTACAAAGCAAAGGAAACTACAAACAAGACAAAAAGACAACCCTCAGAATGGGAGAAAATATTTGCAAACGAATCAACGGACAAAGGATTAATCTCCAAAGTATATAAACAGCTCATGCAGCTCGATATTAAAAAAAACAAACAACCCAATCGAAAAATGGGCAGAAGACCTAAATAGACATTTCTCCAAAGAAGACATACAGATGGCCAAGAAGCACATAAAAAGCACTGCTCAACATCACTAATTATTAGAGAAATGCAAATCAAAACTAACATGAGGTATCACCTCACACCAGTTAGAATGGGCATCATCAGAAAATCTACAAACAACAAATGCTGGAGAGGGTGTGGAGAAAAGGGAGCCCTCTTGCACTGTTGGTGGGAATGTAAACTGATACAGCCACTATGGAGAACAGTATGGAAGTTCCTTAAAAAACTAAAAATAGAATTACCATATGACCCAGCAATCCCACTACTGGGCATATACCCAGAGAAAACCACAATTCAAAAAGACACATGCACCCCAATGTTCATTGCAGCACTATTTACAATAGCCAGGTCATGGTAGCAACCTAAATGCCCATCGACAGACGAATGGATAAAGAAGATGTGGTACATATATACAATGGAATATTACTCAGCCATAAAAAGGAACAAAATTGGGTCATTTGTAGAGACGTGGATGGATCTAGAGACTGTCATACAGAGCGAAGTAAGTTAGAAAGAGAAAAACAAATATCGTATATTAACGCATATATGTGGAACCTAGAAAAATGGTACAGATGAACCAGTTTGCAGGGCAGAAATTGAGACACAGATGCAGAGAACAAACGTATGGACACCAAGGTGGGAAAGTGGCGGGGGGGTGGGGGTGAGGGTGGGATGAATTGGGAGATTGGGATTGACACGTATACACTGATGTGTATAAAATTGATGACTAATAAGTACCTGCTGTATAAAAAATATAAGAAGATACAAGGATATATTGTACAACACAGGGAATACAGCCAATGTTCTATAAAAAAAAAGATTAAGTAAAAAACGAAAGAAATCATCGGACATATAATAAGGACTATATGTGCTTACATAAATAATCTAGTTAATTTATTCATGACTAATCTAATTAATTAATTTTACCAGTGCCATATTTCTTCATCCATTTATTTATCTATTTCTCAGTGATGGACAGTTAGGGATTTCCAATATTTAGAATTATAAATAAGGCTGTAATAAATAACTGTATATCCCTGCCTTAAAAAAAAATCTATTTGGCGTTTCCCCCAGAACTTAGGGGGCCAGTATGTTTTCTGATTCTAACTTTGATAAGAATGGGAAAGAAGCCCCAGAACAGAGCAAGTCCTCACATCTTTGGAATTCAAGGGCAGTCATTAAATCCTAGGGCTTTTAAGGATGAAACTCCAGAGCAGTTGGGAGGAGGGGAATCACTACTGTATAGTGTTAAATATTTTGCCTCCGTTTTCTCATTGGTATAGGTGGCAAATATTATTATCTCCATTTTTCAGGCTTGGATAGTTAAAGAACACGGTTAAGATCTCACAGCTGTAAGGAGAGGAGCTGGCATTCGAAAGGACTAATAGAAAATGGAAGGAATAAAGGTCAGGAAAAAATGGGTTAACAGTTTACCTCAGAAGGGGGAATAAAAAAGGATAATCGGATGCACACGAAAGGCCTACATCTTATAAAAATCCTATTACACTTCGGTCGAGGCCCGGGCAGAATTTTACCCTCCAGATGACCATGCGCCTTGTTCAGCATCTTTGCCTCACTCTGCCCTTCGCAAAGGCCCAAATGGTGCTGGGAGCTTTGAAGGTGGTGGCAAGGGGGGAAGAACTGGGGTGGGAGAGTAGAAAAGGATATGCTACAGAGACGATTATTGAAAGTTGACAGCTGCCAAACACACTGTGTCCCTGGCAACACCTGTTGAGCCGGCCGCTGTGGTGGAGAGTCAGATGAAGAAAGACAGCTGTATACATGCCAGCAGCAGCAGGATGCTGTGCTGGGCTCGTGCTCTGCCAGCAGAAGATGTGCCAAACTCGCTGGCCCAGATTCAGATAGCTGGGTGTCCACTCGGTTTGCCAGCAAATAAGCCCGGGGAATACATTTGCATTAACACGGCTCTGCCACCTCCCCGTGCTCCCACTTCCCCAGTGCCTCCCCACCACACAGAACATAGTTCCTCTTTCCAGAATGTCATCTTCAGGCTGCTTTTCAGAACCTGTATTTCAGTGGAACATGAGGTAAGCCAGATGCTGTCCTGAATTGCCTCGAAGGAAGCCAGCATCAGCCGTCAAGAGCAAGACAAAAACAACTCCATTTCAGGTTTTTGGCAGTTGGCTAGAAAAATATCCTGGGTAATTTTAATTTTTTTTTCTGAGAAGAAAGAATAGATGGGGTTTTACATTTTATCTCATGCAAACATTATGCTCACCCAGACCCTTCCTTTATTTGAGCACCTTGAAATTAGGGGGGTTCTCAGCTAAGCTGAAAGAGTTTCACAACTGCAGTGGGATGTTATAGGAAAGTTTGGTTCTGCCCACAAAATTGCCTCCTAAGTTGGAGAAGTGTCAGATATGTCTAATTTCTTCTTATCTTTTCTCAAGACTCCAGGGATACCCTTGAGGAATAAGTCTCAGATCTGGATGAGGGAGTTTTTCTCTGCACAGACCACTGATTGTGATTTGGAGATCTATCTATCTATCTATCTATCTATCTATCTATCTATCTATCTATTATAGCACATATCATTTCAGCCACTTCACGCCAGCATGCAGCAGAGGTGGTGAGAGAGATAAAGCCTTAAGGAAGAGAGAAGCTTTGTGGATTACTGTTTCGGATAGCCTTTCTCCCAGAGGTCTTAATGAGTAACTAGACCTCGAATGATAGAAATTACCCCGTTCTTGTTTCTGACCTTCTAACATTGCGCGCGTGCGCGCGCGCACACAGACACACACACACACACACACACACACACACACACACACACACACACACACACCACTCCTTAATAAAAACTTTCACTTCATTTCAATGTAGGATTTGTAAAGGAAGAGCATTAACACTCTTGTGATTGTTAACATTCCTTTCCCTCTTAATGATGATAAATCTTTCTTGAGTAGCTTTGTTAAAATCATTAAGTAATGTCAGAAATTCCCAGTTAAGTAACAGGTTTTGAGTCAAAAATTTATCTTATGAATTTATCTCTAACATACACTTATATATGTACATAAAGGGTATTGAATACAGAATTGTTTCAAATAATAGCAAAAGACTGGGAAAACTCTAAAGGCCCGTCTGTAGGGCACATCTCATGGATAGTACATCCTTAAAAACAGCATTATGCAACTATTCAGAAGCGTGAATTAGCTCCTTATGTGTAGACATGGGCTAACCTTTGAGACAAACCACAAGGGCAAAAAATGAGGTGTAGAATAATGTGTATATTTTTCCTTCATTTGTGTAAAAACAGAAAAGAAATATACACACATGCATATATATGTTTATCTATACATAGACTATGTCTGGAGGATAAACAAGAAGCCCTTAACAGTGATTACCTCTGGGAATGGGAGACAAGTGATCTGACATTCAGATTTTACTGTGTATTGTTTTGTACTGTTTGAAGTTTTCCTATTATTTTGTACCTATGCCACGTCTTCAAAAGTATAAAAAAGTAAATTAATAAAATAAACTTATTTCTCACCAAGCTCTTAAGTTGAGTACTAGATATTTAATTTCTAGGTTCTTTTTGTTTTAATTGTGTGAGTTTGATGTCACACACAAGTACTTTGACCATTATTACAGATTAGTAACTTGATTAGTTGAATTCAACTTTCTAGTGACTAATTAGAAAATATGAGTCAATGTAGTCAAAAGATCTATTATGAGTTTAAATTGAGACGAGGTTCTTTTTCTTCCTCAGTCACATAAATCAGCTCAGATGAATTGTTGCTCACCACGAATGAAATAAGATTGCTTTTAAGGACTTAATTGCCATAATTCTGCAGTAGCACTTGTGCCCCCAGTCTTTTGTATTGCATTTTGAAAGCATTTTGATGCCTTCAGTGTTATTATTGTATATTCATAGTCACATGACTCCATTTATAATAAATAATGGGAAAAACTAGTGAAAATTTTCATGGATCCAAGAACATACTTGAAATGTTCACCTACCTTCACATCAAAATGCTCTCTCTCTCTTTCTTCTGTAGACAGTATGTCAAAGAAATACATTGAAAGAGAGGGAACTTTTGCCTATAGAGTTCATAACATATCAAAATTCTGATACTGCCCTTGAATCAAAGAATGTCAAACTTTAAATCAGAGGTGAGTTTGTTCCCTTTGGGGAATTTGGATTCCGAAAAATCTGAGTTTCTGTCAAATGAGTCTCCTGCTTCTCCTAGTCTCAATACAATATAAAATGAGTGAAATGGTGCTCATCTTGTAGGACTGTTCAGAGAACCAAATGAGCTAGTGGGTAATGAAAGAGCACTTTGAAATTGTGATGCTCTAGTAGTTATTTTTATTGGATATCACATTCATTTCGGATAAGAATAAAGTGGATTTTGTTTCAAAGTTCTTTGCTGAATCTGATTTCTGTACAGTGATTGGCATGAACATTGTCAGTATTTTCAAGTTGATTTATGCCTGCCATTTCCAAGGGCAGCTTTCCCTAAGAGGACTGATGCTGTGGCAGCCTCCAAACAGAGTGAACCTAAAATGAAACCCGAGGCACACATTTAAGGCAGATAACTCTGAGACCACTGGACTCAGACCATTCTTGTGGGTTTATGTGTGTACAAGGGCAGAACCCTGGAAAGTGCAGACACATTTTATGAGCTGACTATTTTACACTTATATAATCTTAAATTCATGCAAAGAATTTTATTTAGTGCTTCCCTGGTGGTGCAGCGGTTGAGAGTCCGCCTGCCGATGCAGGGGACACGGGTTCATGCCCCGGTCCGGGAAGATCCCACATGCCGCGGAGCAGCTGGGCCCGTGAGCCATGGCCACTGAGCCTGCGCGTCCGGAACCTGTGCTCCGCAACGGGAGAGACCACAACAGTGAGAGGCCCGCGTACCGCAAAAAAAAAAAAAAAAAAAAAAAAAAAAGAATTTTATTTAGACACTTTGAGTAAGATTTAAGTGGGGTTCCTTGATCATGTTTCTCAGAAATAAGAAATAAAGAGTTTTGAAAGACTAAGTACTGCCCTTTAATTTCACTTGTTTTGAATGCATTTTATTTGATGAACTAATTCCTTCTATGTATTTCTCTTCATTGATAGACAGTATTTCCTATTGAGAATTTGACTCTAAAGGTAGTGGTTTTAAGTTGGAAGACAGCACTAAGGCATTATATCTCATCTTTCAGAACAGTGGTTTTAGAACATATGTGTTTTTAAAGTGGCAGAACATTTTGTTCAAAAGAAGTAGTAGGCAGATTTCCAGTATGATTCAAAAAAAAAAAAAGGGCGGGGGGTGGGCAAAGTGGAGCTGAAGTGAAAGAAAGTGTGTGTGTGTGTGTGTGTGTGCGCGCGCGCACGCGTGTGTGTGTGTGTGTGTGTGTGTGTGCACGTGTTAAAGGATATGGAGCCCAACTTACTGAACTGCCTCTTCTCCAAGAAGAGAAGCTCTCGTGACAATTTCTCGTGACAATTTCCATTAGTGGCCAGTGAAATCGAATGAGTATTCCCACCATGTGGGATCCTTATGCTGAGGCTGAATTGTAATAATGAGTTAGATCATATTCAGCTCTGTATCTTGTACAGATACAAAAAAGAGCTGAGTGGAAGTTCAGGGGCAGAAATGGTTCCCCTGGGATTTCTTTTACAGGTATCTGGTCATTATGAGTCATGCCAAGATTACAGAGTTTGGGATTTGAACACATTTATAATAGAAAATATAAGAGAACTTGTAATGACAGGCTTGAGAGACATGCTCACAGCAAAAAAGCAAGTTGTCTGGAAAAATAGTTAATTTCTGAACTTCTGTGTACAAAGGTGAAGTGAAAGTCACTCTGTATTGAAAAGCACCAGGATATGTTCAGTTTCTTCTGGAGCTAAAATAATCTTTTTTATAGCATATATTTCAATTTTATCTCTGTGGGATTGTATAGTGACATTTTCCTTATTGGCTACGAGTCATCTAACTCCTCACCTTGGCATAGTATAATAGAATTAATAGCTATATATCCTAAAATGTATATTAAATCAAGACTTTTATGTCCATGCTCCTCTGCTCAAATAAATTCAAACGTGTATGGAATGAAAGGCAATTTATATGTGGCACTGTTAGCCTCCAATATCTAGGAAAAACATTGAAATTTTTATTTCACAAAGAGAAACCAAAAGAACTATTGACAGTCTTCTTGTTAAAGGAAAAGCAGAGTTCACTTCTTAACTCTACTGATAGAGGACCACGTATGTCTCTTGGCATATTTGACATGAAAAAAAAAAAGCAGCAACCTTTATTTAATTTAGACTAGGTGTTGGGGATTATCTTTCATAAGCTTTTCATCCTCGGAAGGCTTCATGTAAACTCAGTTCAAAAATCGTCACTTACTAGTTATATCTTTGTTCTAATCATTTTATTCTTTGCATATCCTTAGAACGTTTGTATTTAATTATAATTTACTTCTTATCTTGTTTTTTTTGCTTTTGTTAACATGTTGCTTCAAAAATTTAAGGTGTCTTATATGTGTACATTTTATCTCTACAACGAGACCATAAATTCCATGAGGGCAGGGATTTCTTCAATGTCCTCAAAGAATAACAAGTCCAGTCTTCTGCACTAGATGATCTGTGCACTACACACCTGCTTACTTCTCCTTAACGTGTGAACACTCCTCAACTTACTCACTTGGTTTATGCTCAGGGAAAACAAACTGATTTACTAGTCTGAATAAGCAACATTCAATAGGCAGGTAAATCTGTTGCTGCACAAATAATATAAATTGAAAATCAAAGCAAAATATAAGTGGCTTTTGTATTATCCACTCTCTGTAGTCCTTACACAGAAACCATTATCATTTGATTAACATTACATTCATTATAAAGAAGTAATATTTTCAATAGATTCTAAACACCCATGACTTTAGAACTGTTACATGGTCTTGTCTCAGGACAAATTGGCTGGTTTGGTATACCTTTATGCATTTCTGTAAAGTGCATTCATCACTCTTTTATTTGTATTCTGATAAATCCAGAGGGTTTTTCAGTGGCTAAGTGTGATTTTAGAATAGACATTATTTGTACTGTTATTTTCAATTTATGTTTTGGTATTGTTACATTTGGCCATAATATATAAAAGTTGTACTGGGGTTTAAAATCAAGAGGAAGAATTCCACCTTCCTGTGTTGAAGTTTATCAGATCTGTGACTACCACAAGTCTTATGCAGCCTCCCTCTTTGCAGCAGGTATCAACAAGGACACACAACGGACGGCACAGTCGATCTTAGTTTGGATCCTGTGCTACCCAGCTACGTGACCATGTAACCTTGGGTAAGTTTCTTAACTTCTCTGATCCTCAATTTCCTCATCTATAAAATGAAGATAATAGAGATCATCAGGGTTAAATAAGATACTTAGTATTTTATTATGTCAAATACTTAGTATAGTTGCGGGTCCACCTTAAGCATTTGATAAATATTAGCTGTTCTGATTAGCAGATGCTCCTCTAAGTTGTAATTTGATTCCCAGAAAGATCAGCTCTGCTCTTCAATTCCAGCCCATCTCTCTGGACACAGTCATGGAAAGGGTGCTTCACAGTCATATTGGTCATATTGGGTCAAGTCCCCAGTTCTCTCTCCCTTCATTTAGGTGGGATAACCCACACAGATCTGCAAATGAATGTAAGCCATTGTCAAAGTAGAATCTTTGGAAGTACTTGTAAATCTTACAGTAGATTGTGTTTGAATAGCAACAGCATTGTTCCAAGCCATGAGACTTTCTTAGAAGTCAGAACATTTTACACAGAGGGGTGTCAATGCCTATACCTCATAGGTGGTACCTGAAGTAGATTTTCTTCTCTGAACCCTACTTTCTACTCAGATTTCTCTACTAAGATCTACATGATATTTTCAGCTTGTCCCACACCTTGCTCACTTCCCAGTTTCAGAGAGGCTTTCATTCATTTGGCTGGGGGAATCTTTCCAGTCCTTTCCCAGGGCATCAAATGAAACCATGTAAACTGAAGCACTCACAAATATTCCTTCAAATCAACAGGGTTAAGAAACTCTATCACTGCATCTTTCGTTGAAAACCCAGATCTTTGAGATGGTGGTCACACTGTCAACTGGTTAGTGTGCAGATCTGACTACTAAGAAATGAAAATATATTAACTGATTTAGAGTAGTGCAGAGAAAGAACCTAAAAATGGAGCACAGTGTTTCTGGATCCTCCTGTCCGCCTGAGGTGTTGTTTTTTATCTTGCCTTAATTTCAAGGATAAATTTCAGATATTGGAAAAGTCTTCCTTAGTGTCTCAGGTCGCTGCTCATCTTTTATTTATTAATTAAAATATTATTTATTTCTAAAATTTAAAAAATATTAAAGCACAAAGAAAAAAGTTTTTAATACATCCACCACCTAGGAATAACAACTGTTGACTTATTTTCTAATAATTTTCTGTGGCATATTTTATATCCATAATTTTAAGTAAGAAAAAAGTTTCACTATTTTAATAAAAATGAAACATACACATAGAAAAGAATCAGACATTGACAAATAATGCTGAATATTCTAAAATCACCTCAAATTCAATTACCCAGAAATGATATTGTAATCATTACATTAGATGAACATATTTTCAGATATCTTTCTGTGTGTACACCTACAAATACAGAGAGCAAGAGAGAGGGAGAGAGGGAAAGGGAGAGAGAGAAATGCTTTTATAAAATGGAGACCATACTCTAGAAATTATTTTTAATAAAACAAAAACAAAATACATATAATTTTCTTTTGATTTAATGGGGAAAAGGAAACTTCAGGAACTGTGGAACTTAAACTAAGTGTGTTTTCATGGTAAGAATTAACATATTCCACATGATATCTCTAAATTTTTTTTTTTTTTTTGCGGTACGCGGGCCTCTCACTGTTGTGGCCTCTCCCGTTGCGGAGCACAGGCACCAGACGCGCAAGGCTCAGCGGCCATGGCTCACTGGCCCAGCCGCTCCGCGGCATGTGGGATCTTCCCAGACCGGGGCACGAACCCGTGTTCCCTGCATCGGCAGGAGGACTCACAACCACTACGCCACCAGGGAAGCCCGGTATATCTAAATTAAAAAAAAAAAAGATTATAACAAGTTTGAACTGCAGTTATGTATATTTCAATATTAGATATCACCAAGCTGGTTCCCTTTGTTATAAAGCAGAAACTAACACACCATTGTAAAGCAATTATACTCCAATAAAGATGTTAAAAAAACAAGTAGATATTACCAATTAAGCTTTTCTGTGAAATAAGAGAATCTTTGTACTCTTACATACTCTCTCATCTCCTCTGCTCTCACTTCCCAGTTTTTATGTTATTATTTGTACAACGCCCATGTTTGTAATATTGAGATTCTGATCTTTAAAAATGTATTGTATTAATTCATTTAATACATTTAAATGACTATAATGCTCATTTCCAGTCCTTTTACAACAGCTTCCACTCTAAGTTATGAATTTTGATTAATCTCAGAATAAGATGAATTTAATTGTCAAGTAGTTTTTTCTAAAGAAGGATATATGCATGCTTTATTTCTAAGGGTTTTTTTCCCCTAGTTTGAGAATATCTACCTGTAGCTTTCATACAAGAATAACATTTGCCTCACTGGATAAGAGTTTCTTGGATCACATTTTCTTTTCTTCAGAACTCTGATCTGCATGTGTACATTTGTATAACCTAACCACCACCAGAATCAATATGTAGAACTATTCCATGACTTTATAGTCATACCTACTTTTCTTCTCCACCACCATTCTTTTTTTTTTTTTGGAAGTATAGTTGATTTACAATATTGTGTTAGTTTCTGGTGTGCAGCAAAGTAATTCAGTTATATATAAGTGTGTGTGTGTATATATATATATATATATATATATATAGAGAGAGAGAGAGAGAGAGAGAGAGAGAGTATATATATAGTATATATATATATATATGTTCTTTTTCATATTCTTTTCCATTATGGTTTATTACAGAATATTGACTATAGTTCCTCATGCTATATAGTAGGACCTTGTTGTTTATTTTATATATAGTAATTTTATCTGCTAAGCCCAAACCCCTAATTTATCCCTCCCCCACCCCCTTTCCCCTTTGGTAACCATAAGTTTGTTTTCTATGTTTGTGAGTCTGTTTCTGTTTTGTAAATAAGTTCATTTGTATCATATTTTAGATTCCGCATATAAGTGAAATCGTATGATATTTGTCTTTGACTTACTTCACTTAGTATGATAATCTTTAGAACCATTCATGTTGCTGCAAATGGCATTATTTCATTCTTGTTTTGTGGCTAATATTCCATTATATATACATACCATATCTTTATCAATTCATCTGTCGATGGACATTTAGGTTGCTTCCATATCTTGGCTATTGTAAATAGTGCTGCTACGAACATGGGGTGCATGTATCTTTTCAATGAGAGTTTTCTCTGGATATATGCCCAGGAGATATATTCTCTGGATATATAACCCTTAGATATATTCCACCACCATTCTTACCCCCTAACAAACATTAATTTCTTCTCCATCTCTATAATTTTGTCATGCTGAGAATGTTATATAAATGGAATCATATGTGAGCCTTTAGACTGACTTTTTTCCTTTGAAATGGCTTTGAGATCCAGTTGGGATGTTCTCTTTATTATACAGTGGCCATTCATTGATCTTCTTCCTCCTTCTTCTAATGAGAGCATACTAATTTTCCTTTGGAGGATCACTCCTCCTCCATTTTTAGTACATTCACCCCCGTGCTCCCAACGGAGGTCACATAACCAAAACTTGTCCTCAAATTGCTCTCAGTGTGAGGGGGAAGGGGCAGAAATGGAGACAGGTATTATACTCTCTACAATACACTATGCTAAGTCTTTTAGTAGTGATGGTACAGAGAGACAGGTGAAAATAATAAAATTCTGGCATAAAATTTGGAAAGTCTTTTCAGAGGAGGAGATTTTGGGATTGAGTGCTGAAGGCTGAGTAATATTTTTCTAGCAGAGAAAGTAGAGAGAGTGATAAAACATCATCATTGCCAGTGAAAGATTAAGAACAGATACACACACACATATATTAAAAGACACATAAAAAATATGAAGATTATGTGTACCATTATCTGAAAATACCGCTGCAAGGGAGAACTCAGAAAAAATTTATGAACTAAGCATATATGCTGTTATTTAATTTAGAAAGGTAATTATTTAGCTAAGATTACCTGTTATGATTAAAGGCTATTAACAAATAAAATTGTGTTTGAATTTGAAAAGAGTATTCAAATTTCATGAAACACACGTATAAAGAAGTTAAAACTATTTTAAAATAGATATCTCATTAAAACTTTTAAAAGATTTATTTGAACAAGCTGAAGTATAAAGAGAAAGATAATTGATGAATTTACCAACTCTTTTTTTCTGACCTGTTTGGTTTTTAGACATATTCCATCCACCACACTTCTTTCCTTCCATCAGCCTTGGTATATGAATAGAAACTCTGCAGAAAAGGTTTATAACAATCACTTGGCAAACTAATAATAGAAATCTCTCCACATATTAACTGACATTCTTCTACTCAATTGCTGAAGCATATACTTTTGATTGGCCCACTCACTATTCAACCTCTTTTTTGTGTGCTTTCCTATGCTGCAGAAGCTAAAAATCTGAAAACTACAATTCCTGGACTCCCGTGCAGACTAGATGTAGACTCAAATGTAATTTGATTTCACCAGTCAGATATGTTTACCAAAGACTGAGTTAAGAAGAATTAACAGATCTACTGCTTCAGGCAGTTCCTAGAAACTCAGCCTAGAATCTGTTTCTTTGGCCATCCCACCCATAGCATAGGCCATGCTGTACAGTGTAATAAATCCATTTCTACCTCAGTGAACCAGAGTAGATTCTGTTCTCTGTAACTGAACCTGCACTAATAGTGCCACCTTTGGTCAAAGTTTCTAGATTTGATGTTTTGAAAACAAAAAATAATAATCACTTAAGTATGAATTTATGTATTAAAGTAGAATTTGGTGCTGAGCACTCAAAAAAGTTTTTATTTTAAAATCAAATGGATTGCTTCTTTCTTTGTTCATAATGGAAACAGTTTTCTAGCTTTAGTTCTGATTGTAAAATGAACTTGTGCACATATTAAGTATTAAGTGTATGTTAAGCAACAGTAAAAAGAATAAGAAAAACAGCAAAAGCTTATTTACAAACATTTTATCTGAGATAATTGCCGTTCTTTTTCTGTGCTTGGACATACATAACACACATATTTTATAAAATCAAGAACATGACAAAAAGATTGCTCTGTAATATGCTTTTCACCTGATATATTGTGAACATATTTTCATATCAAATCTGCATATTAATATCAAAAACTGATATTAAATGCTTAGTAGACATTGTATATATCTTCCTTATATAAAACATACTCCTGGGCTTCCCTGGTGGTGCAGTGGTTGAGAGTCCGCCTGCCGATGCAGGGGACACAGGTTCGTGCCCCGGTCTGGGAAGATCCCACATGCTGCGGAGCGGCTGGACCCGTGAGCCATGGCCGCTGAGCCTGCGCGTCCGGAGCCTGTGCTCCGCAACAGGAGAGGCCACAACAGTGAGAGGCCCACGTACCGAAAAAAAAAAAAAATATATATATATATATATATACCCCCTATTCTGAATATTCAACTTGTCTTTAATTTTTATGAACAAAGCCAAAATAAACATTTTAAATTTCTTTTTATCTGTTTCCTCAGTGTAAATTCATAGAGGAGGAATTTCTAAGTCCACTTTAAAGATTTTTTTTTAATTTATTCATTTTATTTATTTATTTTTTTTTGGCTGCATTGGGTCTTTGTTGCTGTGCACAGGCTTTCTCTAGTTGCAGCGAGCGGGGGCTACACTTCGTTGCAGTGCGTGGGCTTCTCATTGCAGTGGCTTCTCTTGTTGCGGAGCACAGGCTCTAGGCGTGCAAGCTTCAGTAGTTGTGGCACGAGAGCTCAGTAGTTGTGGCTCGCAGGCTCTAGAGCACAGGCTCAGTAGTTGTGGCGCACAGGCTTAATCGCTCCACGGCATGTGGGATCTTCCCGGACCAGGGAACAAACCTGTGTCCCCTGCATTGGCAGGTGGATTCTTAAACACTGAGCCACCAAGGAAGTCCCCATTTTAAAGATTTTTGACATGTATTGTCAGATTGCCCTCTACAAAGTTTGTGTCATTTTCCAAGGTCACCAGCAGCTATGCTAATGCCTATTATTTTGCATGCCACCGACACTAGATGTAAATGATCTGATAGTCTAATAGGGGAAAACCTAAATCTCACTTTGTTTATTGTTTTCTTCCTCTCCTTCTCATTATAAAAGAAAAAAAACCCTATTTCTTTAGTTGTACATATATATAAATACACATATTTATATACATATTTTTCTTTTCCCTAAAGATCACTATTTTATGTTTTTGGCTTCTTTAGTTCAGGATTATTATCCAGACATCTTCTGTATTGTGATGTTAAATGTAAATATGGATTTAAAAGCTGCAGTTTTTCTTCAAGTGTTTTGAAATACTATTTCTGAAGCTGAAACTGAATCAGATGGCACAATTTCATGTACTTTCTGACTTTGTAATTTCAGTAGCATTCACTAGAGCAACACTCTAGGATGTAGAGGGGCCAGTGTCACAACTTTAAACATTTAGGCTCATGGAGGAGAGCTCCCTGGCACTCTGTATATGGTTCTGTGGTAGAAGTTATCAAAGCTAATTTGATTGCTACCTCTGGATACGCAGAGTCTCTCTTCAAACAGTCACGGGGCTCATTGCTATTATTAATCTGTCTCTGTTGCCAGATTCACAGCTTCAGAGTAAGAAAATATTATCTGAGCAAATATTTAAGCAGAATTCTCTACACTGTTATGCTTCATTAAAGAACAGTTTTCATTCGGTTTGTTCTGGAGTAAAGTGAGTTGCTCCAAATCAATACACTCTCCAGTTTTTCCCAGCATTTTTTTTTCCACAATAGGAAAACAAGGACTTCTCAGGAAGAAAGGCTTTATGACGATGAACCCTCCTCTCTTATCCATGCCCCTCTACCAGAATTTGGCCTGTGGCAGGAAAACACTGTGACAGGAATGGATCAAATAAAGGGTGTTTGTGTGCATCCTTGTGCAAAGTGGCTACATATGAGTGAGTGACATTCTTCTCCCAGCTGCTGAAACATATATGCTTTGAATTGACTCATGTACCATTCAACCTCCTTCTTCTGTGCTTTCCCATGCTGCAAAATTTTTGAGTATTTGGCTGGATTGGAAAGCATAAACGTGTCACCTGCTCAGTATCCTGTGGTAATATGGTGCCAGCACTCCTATCCTTATAACATTATAAGGTCTTTCCTTCCCTCTTCTCCTTCAGTTGTCCCCTCCTTATTCCTCGGTTGAATGTACATGCTGTATAAAGCACCAGGGTAAATGACTGCAACAAAAACAAAAACCTCGATATTGTAATTATTGATCTGGATAACTAATGTTAGTTAAACTAGTATGATTTATTGGGGGAAAAAACCAAGCCTGGAAAGCAGTGTTCCTAAAATATCTAATCACTAATATTTTGGGGGGTATTGGGAGCATGCCTTTCTGGTATGGTTCACATTGGCATAGGTGATTTTTGGAAATTTTCATGGTTTCTGTTTTAAGCTGTTGTTCGAAGAGCAGTGTCTTCCAGCTGGTGTTGTTCATGTCGATAACCGCCTCTTAATGTTATTGTTGATAATAACCTTATGGGCGGAAGAAATACTGATGAGCTTCATGCGGAGTCTGGGAATGGCAAACCTTTCCAACTCCTTTTGATTCATCTCGGGTAAGGGAAATTTCGCTAGTAAACCAGACTCCTTTTCTCTTAAGAATTTTCTCCCTTATGTTTTTATATCCATGCTCACTGAAATATGCCTGTTGCTAGCTCCTCCCACCTTATTTTATATTAAAGCTTTTTGGAATGGAGTCCTGTTCTCAGTTTCCAGAAAGGCTACCCTTTCAGTGTCTTCAGGCAACTGAATCAGTTTTATTATTTAGTAACTTCAATAAAAGTTGTGGCATGTTTGTATAACGAATTGCTTGAGAATCTGTTGGAGTTGGGTCATATGGAGGCTTTTTCAACACACATATGGAAGAAAACCCATAATTTATTATTTTGGATCACAGAATTGTATTTAGAATTACAGATAAAAATATCAAACTTTTATCTTATATCTTAAAATAGACATTTTATTATATTAAGAAAAAACATCTAGCTCTATCTTGTTATTTCTTTATCACAAAGAAGAGAGAAGTGAAATCCGTATTTAAAAGGCTACGGAACATTGTGCATTTAAAGTACTCAGCAAGTTATTCCCTAAAGCACTCCATATGATATGTAAATCTTTTGATCTTTCACAAAATGCATGAATACTATAAAGAATAATGAGTACAAGCTTGGAAAATACAATATTGACTGTCAGTGTTGTGCACTTAGCCACAATTATTATTTGCATGGCTTTTGCAACATAACTGGAGGGGATACTTCTGTGAATATGTTAAGTACATGCAGTGTCTGCTAAAGATTTAATTTTATAAGAAAGACTTCTTTTTCCCTTTCCCCTTCCACTAGTTATTCTTGTTTCCAAACCATTTTCTCAAGATAGAAAGAATCTTTGAGAAAGTGTGGAATCGACTAGAATTTTAAAAGGAAAAAAAAAGAATTTAAAAAGAGAAGCTCTGCTACCCCGTTGCTATTAATTACCATATGATGGATAAAATAACTAGGCTTTGGAAAATATCACTCTATGATACCCTGCAGAAAGAATATTTAAGTCATGGTAAGCTGTTCTTTATAGAAATCTTTATTTAAAACTTAGTTGAGCAATTGGAATAAATTTTTTCTTCAGTTTTCTTTAGAAATTACAAATTTTGTTTCAGCTTATTCAATAGGATTAACTTGAAACAAACAAGCCACAAATTTTTTAATGGATCAGTTAAAATTTTGATATTTGAATTTACTTGATTTTAGTCAAAGTAATGAGCTACTTTGTTATTGTAGTTAGTTGTGTTTATGATGTGATAGGACCTGGTTAGTTAATCCAGTCTGAAAAATGCAGAGCTGCTAACTACAAATGGCTCACTGGTAGAAGCAATGTGCCACATGATTTGGGAGTAGTTGATGTACCAATGGGAAGAAATATTGACTCTCATGATGAGGTGAGTGACCTTAAGATGTTAGTGTATCAATTAATACAGGAACATAAATGCATAAAACTCTTCTTGGATGCATGGAACTCTATTTGGATGCATGGCTATATTAAACATTTTAAACTTCAGTTTTTAAGAGTATATGAATATATTTTGATTCTAAAATTTGTATGGAAATGCAAAGAACCTAGAATATCTAATAGGAGCTTGAAAAAGAAGTACAGGTTTGGAGGACTCTGCTTTCTGATTTTATGACTTATTATGAAGCTACAGTAATCAAAACCTGTGGTATTGACACACAGACAGACAAATAGGCAATGGAACCGAATAGAGAGCCCACACTTACTGCCATTTGATTTTTGATAAAGGTACTAAAGTAATCCAATGAGGAAGGAAAGTCTTTTCAACAAATGGTGCTGGAACAACTGGATAACCATATAGGAAAATGAAAAAAGAACCTTAATCTTACATCACATCACAGAGGAAAATCAATTCAAGATGGATTATACACTTAAATGTAAAAGCTAGAACTCTAAAGATTTTTAAAGTATAGGATAATATTTTTGCAGTTTGAGGGTAGGCAAATACTTCTTAGACAGGACACAGAATGCACAAACAATAAAAAGAAAAATCTGATCAATTAGACTTCAAATTTATAACTCTGCTCATCAAAAAACATCAATAAGAAAAGGAACAGGCAAATCACAGATGAGGAGAAAATATTTATGAAATATATATTTGACAAAGAATGTGCATCCAAAATGTGTAAAGAACTTATACAACTAAAAATATAAAGATAACCCAATTTAAAATTAGAAAAATGATTTGAACAGTAAAGGGAGATATATAAATGCCTGAGTACACAAAAAAGGTGTTTAACATCATTATCCATAAAGGAAATGCAAATTTAAGCCACAACAAAATACCATTACAGCTGTACACCTGAAACTAACACAACATTGTATATCAACTATACTTCAATGTAAAAAAAAACACCATTACACACCTACCAGAATAGTTAAAATTTAAAAGACTGATATCATCAAATATTAGTGGGGAAATGGGAATGACTGAAACTCGCATACAGTGTTGGTGGGAATGTAAAATGGCATAACCACTTTGGAAAACAGCCTGACGATTTCTTCTAAAACTAAATATACACCTATCTTATGTCCCAACAATTCCACTCCTGTGTAATTGCCCAAGAGAAATGAAAACATATTAAAAAAAAAAACTTTTACAAGAATAAAAGCTTTTAATTCATAACAACCCAACCTGGTAAGAGCCCTGGTGCGGGGGTGGGACGAGGGGGAGGTCCAAGAGGGAGGGGATATATATATATATATATATATATATATATATATATATATATATACACACGTATAGCTGATTCACTTCACGGTACAGCAGAAACTAGCACGACATTGTAAAGCAACTATACTCCAATAATAAAAAAAAAGAATCAACAAAAGAATGAATAAATTGTGGTAAATTTATTGAATGGTATGCTACTCAGCAACAAAAAGGAGCAAACTACTAAACCATGCAATATGTAAGAATTTCAAAAGCATTATGCAGAGTGAAAGAAGCCAGACACAAAAGAATATATACAGTATGATTCCACATACAGGAAGTTCTAGAACATGCAAAATTGATCTATGGTGCTCCTGGGGTGGAGGAGGTTGACACTTTTCTATATCTAGATAGTGGTTTAGGCTATACAGGTTGTCAAAACTAATTAAATGGTACACTTACGATCATTTAATTGTAAGAAAATTTTACCTCAAAAATAAGAATTCATGAACAAATATTTAACTCTATTTGTAATATGCATGCTCTATTCTTTAGGAATGTTGTGTAATGATGTCTGCATCTTACTTTGAAATGCATCCAAAAAATAAGATGGATTGGTGGATAGATAGGTGGTAGATAGATAGATAGATAGCTTTAAAGCAAGTAATGTAACATGTTAATAGTAGAATCTAGGTGGTGGGTATATAACTACTCACTGTGTAAGCCTTTCAACTTTTCTGTATGTTTGAAAATTTTCATAATAAAATAGGAAAAGTAAATGAGTAGCTTTCACTACTGTAGACTACACTTTATTTTGTACTCATTTAATATTTAGGAGAAAGATTATGCAGGTAGAGCCATTTTCTCATTTATCTCACTTAGCTGATGAATAACATTTGACGTGTAATAACAAGAAAGACTGCCAATAATAACAATGTAAACTACTAAATTTAAATGCATAGGAAAGGTTCAGACCTCTAAACCAATAGTTTCAAACTTGACCAATTACCTGGATCACATGAGGGAATTTATGAAAATATAGATTCCATGGCCTCACTCAGATTATGGCATATCTGAGAGTGAGGACAGAATCTTGTAATGCTAGTAGCACCTGGATGATTCCGCTGCAGCTCAGGTGTTGGGAATCAGTTGTGGACAGTGGCTCAGATAATGGGCGTGTTTCACAGTGCATTTCCCTTGCAGTTTCTGGGGAAAGCAACTTCCAGGGTTCTGGAAATTACGGAAGGGGCATGTCTGCTTCTTGGTGTGGCATCCTGAACACTGCTAACGTGGCACGCTGTGAAAATCAAGCTGGAGGTCCAGCATCACAAAGCATCTGAAAAGGAAACACTTGAGAGTTCTTCCTTTATTCAGCGGTAAAGAACCAAGTGCTCAGAGAGGCTCTGAGCCAAACCAGTAAGTTCATGGATGAGCCAGGCCTGGAACCCAAGTGCACTTCCTCCAGTCAGTGCCCTTTCTATGCCACTTGATCTTCAAGGTTCACAGGAGAAATTACCAAAGCCTTTTTTTTTTTTTTTTTTTTTGCCGTACGCGGGCCTGTCACTGTTGCGGCCTCTCCCGTCGTGGAGCACAGGCTCCGGACGCGCAGGCTCAGCGGCCACGGCTCACGGGCCCAGCCGCTCCGCAGCATGTGGGGTCCTCCCGGGCCGGGGCACGAACCCACGTCCCCTGCATCGGCAGGCGGACTCTCAACCACTGAGCCACCAGGGAAGCCCCCAAAGCCATTTTTATTTCAGCCTTCTGTCCTTACAAAAGAAATATAGTGTTTTTAAATGCACCAAATGTAAATAACTGTGCTCAGGTTACCCCATTACATCCTGAATTTTTAGCTTTTTAAAAATTGAGGAGGGGCTTCCCTGGTGGCACAGTGGTTAAGAATCTGCCTGCCAGTGCAGGGGACACAGGTTCAATGAGGTATCACCGCACACCGGTCCGAAGGCTATCATAAAAATATCTACAAACAATAAATGCTGGAGAGGGTGTGGAGAAAAGGGAACCCTCTTGCAATGTTGGTGGAAATGTAAATTGAGACAGCCACTATGGAGAACAGTATGGAGGTTCCTTAAAAAACTAAAAACAGAACTACCATACGACCCAGCAATCCCATTACTGGCATATACCCTGAGAAAACCATAATTCAAAAAGAGTCATGTACCACAATGTTCATTGCAGCTCTATTTACAATAGTCAGGACGTGGAAGCAACCTAAGTGTCCATCAACAGATGAATGGATAAAGAAGATGTGGCACATATATACAATGGAATATTACTCAGCCATAAAATGAAACGAAATTGAGTTATTTTAGTGAGGTGGATGGACCTAGAGTCTGTCATACAGAGTGAAGTAAGTCAGAAAGAGAAAAACAAATACTGTATGCTAACACATGCATGTGGAATCTAAGGGGAAAAAAATGGTCATGAAGAACCTAGGGGCAAGACAGGAATAAAGACGCAGACCTACTAGAGAATGGACTTGACATGGGGAGGGGGAAGGGTAAGCTGGGACAAAGTGAGAGAGTGGCATGGACATATATACACTACCAAATGTAAAATCGATAGCTAGTGGGAAGCAGCCGCATAGCACAGGGAGATCAGCTCTGTGGTTTGTGACCACCTAGAGGGGTGGGATGGGGGGGGTGGGATAGGGAGAGTGGGAGGGAGGGAGATACAAGAGAGAAGAGATATGGGGATATATATGTATGTATAGCTGATTCACTTTGTTATAAAGCAGAAACTAACACACCATTGTAAAGCAATTATACTCCAATAAAGATGTTAAAAAAAAAACAGACAAATTTGAATTAAATTTGACAAAAAATATTAACTTAATGAATCAGTATTTTTGGAAATGAATACATTAATCAATAACTATAAAATGCTTAAAGCAATACCTGGTCAATATTAAGTGTGGAATAAATTATTATTAATTATAAAAAAAAATTGAGGAGGGGCTTCCCTGATGGCGCAGTGGTTAAGAATCTGCCTGCCAATGCAGGGGACATGAGTTCAAGCCCTGGTCCGGGAAGATCCCACATGCCGTGGAGCAGCTAAGCCCGTGCGCCACAGCTACTGAGCCCACGTGCCACAACTACAGAAGCCCACGAGCCTAGAGCCCGTGCTCTGCAACAAGAGAAGCCATCGCAACAAGAAACCCATGCACCACAACAAGAAGCCCATGCACCACAACAAAGAGTAGCCCCACTTGCTGCAACTAGAGAAAGCCCACACGCAGCAATGAAGACCCAACCCAGCCAAAAATAAATAAATAAAATAAATTTATTTTTAAAAAATTTGAGGAATGATTGACATAGAATATTATATTAGTTTCAGGTATACAACATAATGATTCCACATTTGTGTATATACTGTGAAATGATCACCACAATAAGTCTAGTTAGCTGAATTTTTAACTTTCGGTATATGTTCAATTATGAAATAACCCAGATGATTATTTTATACTAGATCACACCTTCACTTACCTACTTAAGGTCTCAATTCCTTCCTTTCTCTCCTTGGTCCCAGATTTTTGATGCCCTCATGGATCATTCATTTCCTTCAGCATCAAATATTTCATCCATTAAAAAAAAATCTCTCTCTTGTTCCCACTTTTCTCCTCTTCATGGCAAAAATTCTTGAAAGAGTTGTCTATACCGTTGTCACCAATTTCTCTCCATCTCTTTGAACTGCCTCCCATTAGGCATTTTGCTCTCACCTCTCCACTAGGACTACTTCTATCCAGGTCACCAGTGACCTCCACATTGCTAGAGCCAATGGTAAATTATCTGGTTCCACCTCACTTGGCCAATCAGTGACATTATACCTTATGGATCCACCTTCCTCCTTGAAGGAAGATGGATCACTTGACTTCTAACTCTTATGGTTTTTCAGTATCTCTCTAATCCCTCTTCTTAGAATGCTCTGCCATTTCCTTATCATCTCTCAATTGCCTACATCTCCATTTGTATATCTAATAGACCCCTTAAACTTAATGTGATTAAATAGAGCTCATTCTGGTACCCTCCAAACTCATTTCTCCAGTCTTCCCATCTCTGTTAATGACAACCACACCCTTCTGGTTGCTCAGGACTTTCTTGACTCCTTTCTTTGTCTTACGCCCCACATTTGATCTGTCAGTAAATACTGTTATCCATACCCTAAAAAATCTATCTAGGATTCTATGGCTTCTCAACATCCTACTGTGGCCTCGTGTAAGCCATCATCATCTCTTGCCTAGATTATTGCAGTAGCAATAACTAGTCTCTCTGCTTCCACCCTTGCCCTGCTTCAGCCTGAGTGATCCTATGGAAAAACAAAGTCAGACAGATCATGTTATCCCTCTACTCAAAACCTTTCTATGGGTCTCCCATCTCATTCAGAATAATGGCTGAAATTCTTACAATTACCCAAACCCCCCTGTATGATCTGACCCCTGTTATCTCTATGACTTCATCTCCTATTTCTCTCCCCCTTCTGCCCCAGCCACCCTGGAGTTCTCACTGTTTCTTGAAAACACCAAGCCCTTATCAGCCTCAGTGCTTTTGCACTTGCTGTCCAATCTTCCTACAGTGTTCTCCCAGGCTATATGCTGGGCTTGCTCCTTCACCTCATTTAAGTCTCTACTCAATATCATCTTCTCAGTGAGGTATTTCTGGTCACATTACATAAAATATCAACATCCCCTACATACACACATGCACACAATTCTTTTTATTTGCTTATTTTTCTAACTTAAAACGTATCAATATTTAATATATTTTTAATTTATTTAAGTTGCTTGTTATCTGTCTTCCCCACCAGAATTTAAGCTCCTTGAAAGCAGGGAGGTTTTTTTTTTTGGTCTGTTTTGTTCACTGGTTAATCCCTAACACCCAGAAAAGTGCCTAGCATGTAGTAGACACTTAATAAATTGTTGGTGGATGAATAAGGTGCATGTACTTTGCTGAGAGCTTTGGGCTTTGCTCTGTTGGAAGCTCCTCAGGTTTCTTAAGTGGAGGACCATCGGAGAGAGAAAATTTCATATTAGAAAGATTACCCTGGTGGCAACATGAGAGTGAACTGAAGGTGAGAACCTGACAAATCAGGATCCAGGGAGTCCAGTTTGGAAACTTACAAGTGACTTGATGTGTGGAGATAGGGGCAGACAAGCAGTCATAAGGAGAAGGGACACAGCTGACACTTAAAAGATAGAATCAGCAAGATTTAGCTGAGGAGGAGATTCAGAGGTAGGGGCTGGCAGAGAAGGAAGCATGAAGACTACCTCCTAGGTTTCTGGTGTGGATAAGTAGTGGTACTATTCGTTAATAGGAAATAGAGGGGAAGGCAATTTTGAAGGGAACTTTGGAAGCTGAGTCTTGCTAATTTTGCATTTGAGACTTCTGGGGAGGAACAGCCAGAAATAACCAACTGACAATTCTCTTTGTAAGTTATAAGCATGAATAAAATCCCCCAGAGTGAGTATATACATTAATAAAAGATTAAAGGTCAGAGTTCTTAGAAACACCAATATTTAAGGCTCAGATAGATGGAAAGAGGTGTAGAAAATGGTCTGATTCTGGAGAAGCTGATTAAAAATGAGCAGTGCCACAGAAACAAGGGAGGCCATGCTCCAGTGACATCTGTGTTTGTGGCTGGATCCTTGGTGTATCTCTAGCCTCTTTCACTTGCTTCCCTTGAACCTAGGAGTGCATAGAAAACTTATATGTTAAGCTTCAAGTCAGGGGCCACAAGACTGGGGTTTAGTGGCTTGGCTTAGTTGCCATAATCAAGTAATTTCTGCTCTTTAAAATGCCTAATCACTGGACTTCCCTGGAGGTCCAGTGGTTGAGACTCCACGCTTCCAATGCAGGGGGCGCAGTTTCGATCTTTGGTTGGGGCACTAAGATCCCACATGTTGCGGGGTGCAGCCAAAAAGTAAAAAAAAAAAGAAAAAAAAATGTCTGGTCACAAGATCCTGAAGCTGGATCTCATAAATGGGAGCACAGTGTCAGTGTTACACTCTAGTCTTTTTGAGTGTTTGTGAGTTTCTTTGACAGGGATCCACTTGTGTGGTTGTACCTATGTGCCATCCTGACCCCGAAATCAGAAAGAAAGAGAGATAATATGAACGATATTTATATCAAATCGCTTGAATATTTAAAAATATAAAAATGGATCTACTGCTGCAACCTCAGCATATGGAAAAGCTTTTGTGCTGATTCATTCTGTCGTTTTAAAAAAATGCCTCATTATTGCAGCAAATGCCACATCTAAGCGTTTTCTTGTGTTAGCAAGGTGCAGAACGCTTTCTTGAAGAAATACAAAGAAATCTTGTGCATTTCTATATGTCACAATGTTTCTAGGAGTCAATTTTCTTTGAGAAATGTCTTCTTGTTTTGAATGACAACTCATATAATTACACCAACAAACACTACTATTCACTGTAGCAACCAAACAGATGGATAGCCAGATACACCCACTGGAAAATCAAAAAGACCAAGATACAAATTTCTCTGTGTTTTCGTTTGGGTTTTTTTTTTTTGAGTTTATTTTTTATTATTATTATTATTAGCTGCTGTTGATGACTCTAAATTTGGAAGTCCTCAGTAAAAGAGTACATTTTAAAAAACAAATTTTTGTGCTTGGGTAATTGATCCTATTTTTAACTTAGTCAATAGTTACAAAGTTGTTTAGAAATAATTACTTTTTAGAAATTACTTTTTACTTTTTATTCCGATGAAATAATTACTTTTTTCAGATTCTAATTTGAATGAGCAATGTTTGAAAAAAGGCCAGATGTTGGAAAGTTGAGAGTAAGAGTTATGATTTACACTCCATCGTCAGGGACAGGAAGAAGAATGTTCTGGATAAAACACCATTGCTGCTGAGAAATTAAGATGAGGGCTAAGAACTGACCATAGGATTATTATTAACATTGTTGGTGACAACGTTAATGGTGGAGTGATAGGGGCATTGACTTGGAATGAATTCAAGAGAAAAATAAAGAAAGGAAATTAGAAGAGTAGGTATGGTTAACTCTCTCCAGAACCTGTTGAATGTATATCAACACAAAGGTGTATCAGCTACCTTCCCTGTCATCGTTGTGACAGGAAACGGAATTCACCCCAGTTGGTTTAAATGAAGAAACTTTCAGGAAAGTATTACTTAAGGAGGTTTGGGCTGGGTTGCGGGAGTAAACAACAGATGGTGAAGTCCCAGGCACTAGCTATAGTGGGAAGCTGTTATCGCCTCTAAACTGAAGGGACAAGAAGAAGAAATCAGGTTACTGGAACACAATGAGAGACGAAAGAGCAGAGCAGAGTCACCCAGTGGGAGCTGTGGTCATAAAGAGAACCAGCTGTGCCTGAGATAGAGCGTGGAACGAAGGAGAGAGCCCAGAGAAACTGCCCAAACCTTCACTCTCACCCTCTGATCTCCCAAAATAGATCAAAGCTAAGTCCACCAGCAAGGGAGCTCAGGAGATGTAGTCCATATAAGATAGGGTCTTTGTGCCATGGGTCCATCTTGCCACACTCAGTAGGTTGGGAGGGAAAGGACAGAAAATAACAAGCTCAGATGGGTTGCTTGACTTGGATTTCAGAAGTGGAAGGGTGTTTGCTAACTCAAACACAACAATTAAGGAAAAGTGATACTTTCCTTGAGGGTAGTTATGCTTTGATCTAATCTCATCTCTTCTGATATATTTGAAAAGTTCAGCCCATTTGACAATGGTATTAGTTAGGGTAGAGGTTAAGTTGCTTTAACAAAGCAACCTTAAATACAGTGGCTTAAAGAAGATAGTTCTAGGGAGAATATATTCCACATGGTCATTCAGGAACCCATCTTGTTGTTTTGTCATCCCTTAGGGCTTCGTCCTTGTCCGAATAATCAAAGCTGGCCTTGCTTAATCAAAACATGGACGTGGTCACATCCACGTCCCAGCTTTATGGGAATAGGAACGAGAAGTGCATTGGGACAAGTGGCTTGTCTTTAAAGGTGGAAGTCCCAAAAGTTGCACGCATTCCTTTGGCCTGAACTTAGTCACATAACCACATTCCCGTGCAAAGGAGACCAAAAATGTAGTCTCTAGCTGAGCATCCACATGCTTAGTTTATATTCTAGTGCTATGGAAAGAGGGGAGAACAGATTTTGGAGGACAATCCACAGTTTTCCAGTCTTTGAGAGACAATCTGATAGAAACATTGTAACGCTGAGCTTGGAAGCACTAACTTCAAAAGGCAGGACTCATGGTTCAAACAATCGTTAATATGTACTAAAGATCATATTGCAGAATAAGGGAATGCAATCTATTCCAAATGGATATTTTTGGGAGAAGCAGTAATGCAGAAAGACGGTAAAAGGCCCAGAGCTTAAATAAACACATTTGAATAGGAGGTGCTATGTGTCAAGGCAAATGAAAATCAGCTGATTTACCATGCCTCGGTCCAAACGAAAAAAAAGATCACCCCTCATTCTGAGGAGTTCATATAAGAATTCTAATTAGGATTAAGAACATTATCTCTCTCCAAATGTCTGCAAGCATAGACGATTGGTTCTGTCTCTGGCTATACCTATAATTTCGCAATACAACTTCTTTAAAAGGAGGAGACAATTTGGTAAACTGATAACTAATTTAGATAATGCTAATTGTATTGGGTGGAAGATGATTAGGAGAGTTATAAAAGAAACCTCAAGGGTGCTCTGCAAGGAATATTATTGAAAACATGAATACGTGTAAAGCTGTTATCTGTTCCACAAAAGAGCAATGATTCCTGGATGTGTTTGTATTTCACAAAATCAGAAGAGGAAGAGCTGGGGGCAGGGGTAGATGGCATAGTGATTATGCTAATTTTGGTATACTCCAGAATCCCTCTTTAATTCCTTTCTGGGAATGGTGCATGTGCACATGGACACATGTGACCTAATTGCATAACATCCTCACCTGGCCTTCTAATTACAAACTGTACCCTGCAAGTGGATTACCAATACAAATGTACTTCCTTTTCAGTTAAATGCAGGTAGCCTTGGATATTAAGTAACCCCTCCTTATTTTAGTTATGCACACAATTTGCTGCCTCAGAACATTGTGGGACTTATATAACCCTTCCCGTGGAATAGTTGCTATCATTGAGTCAGTTTTTGGAGACTTAGTCAAATATTTGTTTCCCATTTTAAGTAAACATAGTGTGCTAATCTCCACAAGTGTTTATATAGACCCCATTTAGTGTTATTTGGAGTAATCATATTTCTTTCTTCATATCGTGTGATAACCAACAAGAATGATATGATAACTATCCCTTGAGCACTCTATAGAGCAAAAGGTATGTCCCTTATGAGATGCAGCAAACACCCTTCCACTTCTGAAATCCAAGTCAAGCAACCCATCTGAGCTTGTTATTTTCTGTCCTTTCCCTCCCAACCTACTGAGTGTGGCAAGATGGACCCATGGCACAAAGACCCTATCTTATATGGACTACATCTCCTGAGCTCCCTTGCTGGTGGACTTAGCTTTGATCTATTTTGGGAGATCAGAGGGTGAGAGTGAAGGTTTGGGCAGTTTCTCTGGGCTCTCTCCTTCGTTCCACGCTCTATCTCAGGCACAGCTGGTTCTCTTTATGACCACAGCTCCCACTGGGTGACTCTGCTCTGCTCTTTCGTCTCTCATTGTGTTCCAGTAACCTGATTTCTTCTTCTTGTCCCTTCAGTTTAGAGGCGATAACAGCTTCCCACTATAGCTAGTGCCTGGGACTTCACCATCTGTTGTTTACTCCCGCAACCCAGCCCAAACCTCCTTAAGTAATACTTTCCTGAAAGTTTCTTCATTTAAACCAACTGGGGTGAATTCCGTTTCCTGTCACAACGATGACAGGGAAGGTAGCTGATACACCTTTGTGTTGATATACATTCAACAGGTTCTGGAGAGAGTTAACCATACCTACTCTTCTAATTTCCTTTCTTTATTTTTCTCTTGAATTCATTCCAAGTCAATGCCCCTATCACTCCACCATTAACGTTGTCACCAACAATGTTAATAATAATAATCCTATGGTCAGTTCTTAGCCCTCATCTTAATTTCTCAGCAGCAATGGGCACAGTTGACCTTTCTCTCCTCCTTGAAATTTTCTCTTCACTTGGCTTCCTGGATATCATGCTCTACTAACTTTTCTAATGCCTAGTAAGCCTGTCTTTTTCAACCCCCTTTCCTGGTTCCTCCTTGTGGCAGAGCCGGGGTGGCTGCTTACCAAATGTGCTTTCTGTTTCTCATGAGCATTTCTGAATCTCCCTTGCAATTTGAAGGGCCCATGGGTACCACTTCTAAGCATGGTTCCTAAAATTTTGCCATGCACCATCCTCCACATTCCTTCCTTCCTCCTTACATGATGCAGATACTCATGATGACCTCAGAATCCATGTGTTGAAGATTGAAGAGCCACAGAATGGAAGCAGAGTCACCCACCAATCAGGACACCCATTATGGACTTTATGTGAGTGAGAAATGTACTTCTATTGAGTTTGAACCATTATTCATTTCTGGTTTTGCTGGTTACAGCAAGTAGAAGTATCTGGACTAATTTGCTCCTTACCTGCCTGTACCCTCAACACTGAGTGCCCAGGGCTCAGTCCTTGGATTTCTTCTCTTTCTACCCTCTTTCCCTTGTGACCTCATCCAGTCTCACACCTTTCAATACCAACTCTATTTTTGTCAGCTTCATTCTCCCAGCTGCTCAGGCTAAAAACCATTCTTGAGCCCCACATTTATCAGCCAATAAATCCTAGTGGCTCTACCTTCAAAATATATCCAGTATCTTTCTCCTTCTCACCATCTCCATAGGCATCAGGCTAGTCAAAATCTGCACCTAGAATACATAATAGCCTCTTACTGGTCTTCCTGCTTCTGACCTTGCCCTTTTCAGTCTGTCCTTAACCTAGTCACTAAAATGAGTCAGGATAAAAGTTGGATCATGGCACTCCTCTGCTCAAAACCTTTATAACTTTGCATCCCACTCTCTGGAGTCTTTACAATGGCTTCCAAGATCCTACATGAGCAGCCCCTGTTACCTCTTTGACTTCATTTCCTACAGCTTTCCGTCCTGACACCCTTGCCATGCTGGCCACCTTGCAGCTTCTCCTTGCATATTCCCATCTCAGAGCCTCTTTTCTTCCTGTTTTTTTTCTTCCTGTTTTTCTTCCCACCCAGATGTTCCCAGAGCCTCCACCTGTCACCTTGACTCAAATAGCATTTCGTCAGTGAAATTTCCATGACATCCATTTAAATTTCAACCCTTCCACACACACTCACTTCTCTCTTTTCCTTTTCAGATTTTCTCCATAGAAGTTATCACCATCATGCATAAAATTTATTTGATTTTCTGTTTTCTTTGGTCTTCCCTCCATAGGATTTAGCTCACTGCAGGCAGGGATTTTTGTTTGTTTTGTTTCCTGCTGTATTTCAGTACCTAGAACAGGGCCTGGCACACATAGTAGTGCTCAAGAAATATTTGTGGAATGAACGAACGAATGAATGCATTCTCTGCTTTCCTTTTAAATCAGACAGGAAAAAACAAATTTTAAAATGCTTCTTAAAAAATAAACCATATGTAAGAGGAAGGAAGGAAGGAAGGAGAAGCAGAGAAAGGAAGAAGGAAAGAAAGAAAAAAGAAAAATCTGTGGCTTCACATTCTAACAAAATACACTGCACCTTTACCAGCCAGCATTTTCACAGCCCTCAAAATTGAATCCATGCCAATAACCATGCTTACAGAGCCATTCATGGAAGACTGAGGCCCTATGACCAGCATTCCAAGAACCCATGGCAAGCAGGCACTTGAAGCTGGTGTTGTTAGAGTGAACATAACCAATATGTTAAACCAAGTGTGTCTTTATTTTATGTAATATTACTAAGTGATTATCACTTTAACATGGTTTTAAATGTATATTTCTCTTTGTAAAAAATATTACATACACAGTATACATAATTTGGAAAATATAAAAAAGAATAAAGGAATAAACAATGAAATAGAATGAAAAAAACTTAGACAGGAAGGAACACCCATAGTCACAAAGACATGTACAATTAACATATTGTCTCAGGACCTACATTCATTTCTTTGCATTAAAAAAAGTCATCTTTCAATGAGCTTAATAAGTTAAATACATTAGCATGAACCTCAGTGAACATAACACAAAACACTTATCAAATACTGAAGCAGAGCTGCTCTTATTTCTTGCTGCATACACTTAGCAATCAGTTCCCACGATCATAATTATCCTGTCATCGGCAGCATTTAACGACAGACAGGGCCATTCAGACATTATAAACAACCAAATGTGCAGATTTGAGTAGTCCGTTTTTCTCAATGTGAAATAACAATTCCATTTATGTAGCAGTAATGAAACATTTCTTAGTGAAAAACTGTGAGAGATTAAAAATGGTTTTGGCCTTGCCTGTGAGTAATGATGTCAAATGGTGTAGTGGGGTAATTATTGTGAAGACTTAATTCCTGTGTCATCATGTATTTATAGATATACAAAGCATTCTACTGATTAAACAGCATTCAAGGTGACTAAACATTAACTGTGATTGACAGTTTACAGCTCAGACAGACTAAAAAGATTAAATAACATTAGAAAGTGACAGGTGACTTCTTTCCCCTCCGGGCATTTTGCCCTGTGAGGAAATGGTTGAGACTTCTAATAATATTGCTAACAAGTAAGTTCTGAACTGTTTGCTTGCAGCAGTCATATTCTGAGAAGGAATGCAAATCCTGTTATGCATCTGTTTCATCTTGGTGAGGTTGCAATGGCTATAAAAGTTAGATATAAGGTAAAGGAAAGTATAACTTCCCTTGAGACTTAAAATACCCCGAAACATGTCCAACTTCTAGGGGCAGATAATGTTTCAAAGCTGTTGGCCAAGATCAATTTGTTTTATATCTGATACATTCTCTCTCAGAAATAGAGCCAAGATTATCCCAAATTCAATTATTTAGAATTTTAGGTAAACAACATTACTTATCTATAAAATTTCCCCTATAGCTGAGCCTTCAGCTATATTAAATGATTCCTAATTACATACCTATGAGTGCCTTACCTCAGCCTCTATCCTTTTTTCTTTCTAGAAGTTTCAGAGATTCTTTTTTTAAGCAGTTTTTTTTAAAATTTATTTTTGGCTGTGTTGGGTCTTCGTTGCTGTGCACGCGCTTTCTCTAGTTGTGGTGAGCGGGGACTACTCTTCTTTGCGGGGCACGGGCTTCTCATTGCAGTGACTTCTCTTGTTGCAGAGCACAGGCTCTAGGCGCACGGGCTTCAATAGTTGTGACACGCGGGCTTAGTTGCTCCGCGGCATGTGGGATCTTCCTGGACCAGGGATCAAACCCGTGTCCCCTGCACTGGCAGGTAATTTTTTTTTTTAAACCCATCATCTATATTGTAGAATTAATACTTAGAAATTAAAGAATTATAAAATTAATTGTCCAGTTTGTTTGAAGGTAAGATTTTTATAAATCTAACTTAAAACTTTTATCAACAGGGCTTCCCTGGTGGCGCGGCCTTTTATCCTGCCGATGCAGGGGACACGAGTTCGTGCCCCGGTCCGGGAAGATCCCACATGCCGGGGAGCGGCTGTGCCCGTGAGCCATGGCCGCTGAGCCTGCGCGTCCGGAACCTGTGCTCCGCAATGGGAGGGGCCACAACAGTGAGAGGCCCCCGTACCGCAAAAAAAAAAAAAAATCCGCCTGCCAATGCAGGGGACACAGGCTCAAGCCCTGGTCCTGGAAGATCCCACATGCCGCAGAGCAACCAAGCCTGTGTGCCACAACTACTGAGCCTGGCAGGCAATTCTTAACCACTGCGCCACCAGGGAAGTCCCCAGAGGAGATTTTTTACCATCTTCTCTTTAAACAGATAGTACTAATTCCTATAAAATCATAATCATCAAACCTGATATGCTTGTCGTTCTTTGAACTTTCTGAAATGTTTCTTTTTTTCCTCTTTTATCTCATGGTAATAATAATACATGTGCACAGGGTTATGACGAGAGCTAGTTGAAAGAACGCATGTTGAAGTGCTTAGCACAGTGCTGACCCATAGCATTTGCCAAATAATTGTAAACCATTTAAATGAACTAATTTACTATATCCCATCCTTACAGTAGCTTCATAAAGTAGACAGAGTTAAGCAGTATTCTTTTTGTTTCATGAGTGCCTTTGAATCCAAGGCACAAAGGTTGAATGGCTTTCCTAAAGTCAAGAAACTTTTGGGGGATCTGAATCAACATTAGAATCCATACCTCCTGCTTTCCAACCTCAAGTGTGCTGCCTAGGGTCTTCTAAACCACATCATCGCTCTGGGGTGAGAGATGGCCCAAGACTTCTCCATGTGTCATCCCTTAAGGCATCATAACTATCAGTAATGCTCCCCAGCTATGCTCTCATCAGCTCCTTTAGTCCCCATCCCATGCCTCTTTTATTAAGACTGAATTTTGTGCTCGTTAAGAGCACAAGCTTTGCTCTCTGACAGATCTGTGTTTGAATCCTGATTCTGGCTCTTAAAAGCTGTGTATAAAGTGCACATAGATTTGTAAAGAAAGTGAGATAGTGCCCATGTAGTACCTGGCACATGGAAAGCACTCAGTAGGTTATTTCCATTGTTATTATTATTATTCCTAGATAAACTCCAGAGCTGCACTGCTGTACCTGCTACCATAGCCACATCTCCACACCAGCTGCCTCCTTGGGCTCCAGCCAATCTACCAAACTACTGTTCTCCCTGTCAGTGAATCCTCCTGACCACTCCAGGACCTCTCCTGCTTTGGGTACTGTGGACTCCCTCCTCTCCACTGGATGCTTTTCGGTTTTGACATCAGGTCACCCACCCTCGTGGTTTTCCTCATACATGACTCCTTCCCCTTCCAATGGCGCCACTCCCCACCCTTTATCCCACCCTTCAGAGCTCTGCCTGTCCCTGCAGACAGAGTCTTCAATGTACTATTCTCCTCTTCAACTGTGCTCTGCATGGATCATGGTTTTATTTACCCCTCCATATTCACCACATTGCATTCACCATATCTGCTTCTAGACCAACTAATTGGTTTATCCTCAAATTACATAAACATACGTGTGTGTATATATATATATATGATATATATACATACATATATAATTTTTTCCCTAAGGGCTTGGTGGGAACAGTTGAAGGAATGTGATTAACGTTGTTGGCAGGAAGCGAACTGGAAAATGCCTAAGCATCATCTGCACGTTTTAACCACCCTTTACAAACCTTCAGAGGTAAGTCATGGAACCTCCGTGGGTCTCATCCCTTCAGTGAAGGCATCCAGCAGCAAGATAAGGGAGTAATTCACCCACTATCTCCTGTCCCTGCAAGGTCTTAGCAATCCTTTAAAAGATTAGAAACTTATGAATAAACAAGGCACAACTCCAGCACTGGTGTCCCATTTGGAGTCTCATTAAGGCGGCAATAAATTCAAACTTATATAAATACTCTGGCCCTGCTGGGCACCTCAGAGCAAGTGAAGCTCGGGCATCCTGTCTGAATAACCACTTCTGCTGCCACTATCTCAACGCACGGGAAATTGTTATTATAACTTGCTGTTCACAATCATATAGTGCTGAAAACCCCTCTAAAATCTCAAAAAACCCTCCCATTCTTGTCTCCTTCACCCCCATGTGCCATGGTGTATCTCATTCTACAACTGTCACTGCTCTACCATGGGTCATTGATTAGGGTGTTGTGTTGGCCCCAGGCATCCTGAACACCTTGTTACAAAGGCACAGATACAGCAAAACTATGGCCATCGACACAAAGTGCTTCTAACAAGGAAGACATTTGGGAGTAAAGGGTGGGAACACTGGAGCCTCTTTCTCCTTCTCCAGTTTGGTGCCTGGAGAGACCCCAAGTATGGTATAGACATGCATGTCAGTGCCCTTTTACATAAAAAATAGGAAATGAATTCCAAACAATACTGGAAACAGCTGACCCTTTTAGCACAATGCTTAAATATGCTAGTACTGAGCCAAGGCAGCATGTGCAGAGTAAATATTTTAATCCCTAATTAATCACTTTGGTTAGATTGGTAAAACACAAGTCTAATGAAAATAATTTGAAATTTCCTTCATGAATAATTGCCTTGTTCGGGGAATTGTGGGAAGAGTCAACTGACTGACCTTCCATTCTTACTCAGCTGTACTGCTCTGAGACTTAATTTGTGTCCTTCAACCTCTTCCAGTCACCGTCATGAGATTAGAAATACCTTTTGTGCAGTTCAGCAGCAAATATGCAATATGACAGTTAAGTCAGCAGAGAGGTAAAGAACCAAGCAACTCCTGGCTTTCTCACTGCGGAGCCATACAGGACCCTGTAGAGGGGAGGGTATCTTCACAACCCTGCATTCTTTTATTAGGTTGTGAGCATGATGGATTGCTCCAGGTTATTGAACTGTTCCTGTTCCTTTTTAATTAAAAACCTGAATAATAAGGTGCCCAGGGTTTGGACATTTACAAAGGGGAGAGAAAGAATTTTCCAGCTCTGAGTGCTGATGAATGCTATCCTGATTAGCACTGTGCCACCAGATTTAATTACTTCTTTGAGTAAATCAAATCTTTCTTACAGGGCAATGTTCCTGGGTGTGCAGAGACCAAAGGTTAAGCCACCTTACTAGTTACCTGTTCAGACATGTTGGAACCTCTTAGATGTGGGTTGTGAGTGTGCTCTATGCCATCCCTGTTCCATCCTGCTTGCCTGCGCATTCTCCTTAACTTCCTCCCGGGTGCCCCTCAACCCCCTTCCTGCAATGAATGTATTGCTTATCTGGTTGGAATGTCACTAGGAGTAATGCCTGGCAATGTGCCATATGGCTGGTGCACTCTGGCTCACACTGCAATCATTGCTAAAAATTGCCTGGTCCACCAGTCAGTTTGGCCAGTTCTATGGACTGTCAAGGTCCACCTGGTGGACCATCTGCCACCTCCCCCTGGAGGTTCCTCCTCTCTTTTGTTTTCCAGTCTGGTCCTCCTCCTAAACCTTGCTCTTTTATTTGGAAGATACAAATATTTGGGGGAATTTTGCTTTTGCTTCTCAACATTCAGGCGGACATGATGTTCTGGGGTTGCTGAGATGCATTGGGATAACAGCACATTAACTCTTTGTTGTTCTGCAGTTGCCTTGCACGGCGGCCAATAAATGGCTTAAGAAGCTTGGTTATAGGGTGGCAAAATACCATTCAAATGCAGAAGGATAGAGGCAGGCAACTAGTAACCCAGGTGGTAACTGAACCAAATTTTGGAGCAGATTTGGTGTCTCTATTCACAAATGGAATTAAACACATCTCATGCCAAAAGGATCACGGAAGCCCTCCCATTTTATAGGGTCAGAGGCATAGAGAATTAGAAGCCAACCCATTGGTTTTCAATATACTTTGACCATTGTGGGTGTGTGGAAGGATAACTATGCATCCAGTAGCATGATACATGGTTAAGCATAACTGATTGATCATACTGTTGTCCTAATGATCACCTTTAGAAATAGCTCTAGGATTTCCCTGGTGGCACAGTGGTTAAGAATCTGCCTGCCAATGCAAGGGACATAGGTTCTAGCCCTGGTCCGGGAAGATCCCACATGCCGTGGAGCAACTAAGCTTGTGTGCCACAACTACTGAGGCTGCGAGCCACAACTACTGAGCCCACGTGCTGCAGCTACTGAAGCCTGCACGCCTAGAGCCCATGCTCCGCAACAAGAGAAGCCACTGCAATGAGAAGCCCGGGCACCGCAACAAAGAGTAGCTCCCACTTGCCGCAACTAGAGAAAGCCCACGCACAGCAACGAAGACCCAACGCAGCCTAAACAAACAAACAAATAAATACACTAGCTCTAAAGGATTCCTCCCCAGAGCTCCTGATGCCAGATCTCTGAATCAAAGAGTTGCCAGCAACAAGTCTAATTCCAGGGAAGAGGGCAGCAAGAGGGCACTGGGCTGCAGAAGGCAAACATTGACTGTTTGATTATCATTGTGCCCAGGTTGGGTCCTGCTGCTGGCATCTAACGAGTGCTTGCCCTCCCTCGCCGGGGAATGTGTGCTAGAAAGGAGCAAAGTGATTGCTCATTCTTCCAGAGCTCAGCTCTGCAGTTTGACTGCCTTTGATTCCAGCCACACCAACCTGCGTGGGAGCTCTCCACAAAGCAGACCAGGAACTGGTTTTGAAATTGTCTGTCTGCACTCTTGCTTTTCCCAATTTTCCTGATATAAATAAGTCAGGTCAGAACACTCACAGACCCCATGGTATGAATACAAAAATGTCCCTTGCGGTTGTGTGACTCTGTATTTCTAGAGTCGTCAGATAGGATTTGAACTCTGGTAGTGCCCCCCTCACAACTTAACCCTACACTGCAGCGTGTTCATCCATTACCTGAGAGTCTTTGTCTATAAGTGTTTCATTCATTCAATATTAACTAAGCACCCACTAGACACCAAGTGTCGTGCTGGAAACTGCCCTAATCAAATGTAGCCCCTCCCCTATTTAAGCTTTTCTCAACATTGCAATTTAATTCTGTCTTCCTGCTTCTTCGGTTGTTTTAAGATCTACCATTGAGTTACCATGCATTTGGCCATTCATACATTTTTGCCTTCCCTCCAACATTGCTTACTTTAGTCTTAAATCCCTCTTATGGCTGAACCTAGAAACACAGTAATACTGAAACTACATTGGACCATTTTGCAGAGAGATGGATATGGATATATGAAGAGATGGATGGATAGATAGGTGGTAGATAGACAGATGGATGGATAAACAGATAGGTAGTTGATAATAGAGATATCTTTTGGTGTGAGCTGTTATGTGGCACAGAAGCATTAAATTGGAAGAAATGTAAGACATTCTGTGAGAGTCCTTTCCTCATAGAGGTTCACAGGTCTGAGTGACTTGCTTAAGGTCACAGCTAACTGTTTTACAGTTGAGACTAGAGAACTGGCTTCTGACTCTTGGTCATTACTGTTTCCAACACACAGTGATCCTTAACCCGTATAATTCAGGCTCTATGCTTTGATTCTTCTGCTATCTAATCAGTAAGAAACGGGTGAAATATCAAAAAGATTCACACATTTTAATAATAATAATAATGTGTGTATGAAGCCTGCTTATTTCAGCATGCCCAAAATACATTCACAAAATGTTGGAACTTTCACCTGCTAGTTTTTGGGATAGCTATTCCAGGCAACAGCCCAGAACTTGGCTGTCATCAACAGTGGAGAGATTTCAGAACTTCCTGTGCCTTCTCCTATCCTGTTTTAATTACTTTCGTGGTGCTTCTTCATCAGCTGAGTTTCTACATTAAGGCTGAATACCTGGCCCAGCTCCAGAGGTGCCTCCTGGACGAGGTAAACTCTAGATCTGAGTTTGGAGGTCAAGATGTGAGTCCCTCTTGTTGTCTCCTCAGCCTTTCATAATTTAGTTCCAGAAATTACATACACCCTTTTTTCCTTTGATAAAGATGCCTAGTTTCCAGAAATCAGCTCATCAAGCCTCAAGCAAACTAGACTCATTTTGGGGGGCAGACATGTCATTCACAGAAGCTTCCTTTTCTTTACAGATCTTAAAGGCAATTTCTTATTGATTTGTTGCTTGTTTATATCACAGTGGCTAATATTTTTTAAAAATATAGCCATGAGTTCCAAAAAGAATCACATACTGAAAACCTCAAAGAGTTTGAATCTGTGAAAGCAGGTTGCCATTAACAAAGTGAAGCACATGGCCAAGGCACTTGAGGCTCACACTTCGCTTTTTTTGTTTGTTTTTGTGAGTCATTGTCAGAAGCCAGGATTGGGGTAGCTGAGGTCAAGGGGTGGCTATGTTATAAAGGCCACGGAAATTTAGAGTGTAGATTGGGGAATGAAGGCAGAGCAGATGTCAGGTGGCTTGGGGAGACTGAAGACAACTCCCAGAGTTAGTTTCCCTAGCTATGTCAGTGCTGTGGAAAATGGTGGAACTTAGTGGTTTTATCCTCACAGCTGCTGCTGGTGGAGCTGGCCTCATAGGCTTTCAAATCCTGGGCCCATATGCGTCCCCTCTGGTCCATGACAGTGCTCTTGAGAATATCATTTTATTTGGAAAGTTCTGAGGAGAGAGGGGAAAGCAGTGCCCTGTATCTGTCTCATCCTGAATGCAAATTGGACTTATGCGGAGGCAGGTTTGCACTCAGTATGAAGAAGAACGTTGTAACAAGTAGGGAAGATCAGTCAGCTGAGATGTACAATGAGCTCTCTGGCATTGGAAGTAAGAGGCTTAAAGACTATCTTTCAAGGATTCGGAAAGGGGGTTCCTGTTTTGGATGAAAAGTTGGATAGATGACTTTTAAGGTTCATATAACCAAAAGGATTGTGATTCCCTGAATATCGTTAACATAAATCTATGTCATAGGTTTATGAATATTATTTAATTCTGTTTCCAAATTGGCTCATTAGTGTACATGAAGGCCAATAGCAAGTTCAGAATAGGCAACTGCTCCTAGGATTGGGTTTCAAGGAACTCAGGAAGGCTCCATGGATTAGAAACAGACACAATTACAGCCTCACTCTTTTACTTAAGGCTGTGTCCCCTAGCCAGTGCAACCTATCTGGGAAAAGCAATGCACTAAGTGTTACCAGTCATCTTGTCCCGGTGCACTGAGGGATAATGATTGCAGAGTCATGTGTTTAAGAGAACGAGCTTTGCAATGAGACTTCCTGGGTTGGAATCTCTGTGTGAATTTCAGCAAATCCCTAGCCTCATCTGTAAAATGGGGATGAGAATAATGCCTATCTTATAGGGATGCTGGGAGAATTAAATGAAATACACGTCAAATGCTTAGACCAATGCCTGGGAGAAAGTGAGAGATCAGGAAATACCAGCTATTATTTATTCCTTGGTTTGAAGGGTTTGATCAGACTCTTTCTTGAGAGTAAGTTTGGCTTTGTGTAGGTGAGGGGCAAGGAGGGATTTTTGCTTTAGGGAAGGTGGTTCTCTGAATGGCTGGAGATGGGAACCAAGGGGGAGGAAGCTAAAGAAAGCAGAACACAGTGCAGGGGACAACAGCTTCTATTTTGAAATGTTGCCCAAGGAAGTCCCATCCTGCCTGGTTTCCTGAGTTTCCATTTGATGAGTAAACCACAGATAAAAAGTCTTGAGGATTCAGCTGCCTATCAACTCATCAGACTTAAAATGCATAGGAGACCCACCAGTTTTTCAGTCTTTCAGATTTTCCCCTCTCAAGTAAAACAAGTCGAGAGAATCGAAGCCCCCAAACAGAATGTGTTTACTATAAGGGCCTAATCAACTTCCTGGAAAATTGTCCGCAGATTTTAATTAAGTTCTAAAGACCAGTGAACCTAGAGGGCTCAACACAAAGGGGCAGAAGCAGCCTGCCAGGGGTGTGCCTTTCAGCAGCTTCTCAGAGAAGATAAGGTGAGCATTCCCAACTTTTGTCTTTCTCATGACTGGGCCCAGCTTTATCACAACGTAAAGAAAATTCATGTCATGTTATGAAGGGAGTCTTTGAAGCCTCCTCAGTAGTTGTTTTAACAACTCAGGACAGCTGCCTTGCTGTTAGTTATTCCCCCCGCCCTGCCCCACCCCACCCTCTGCTTACGTGCAGTTTAAAAATTAATTTAGAATACATGAGATCAGCGAAACAAGGGCATTAGATGGTGTCCCCCAGAAATGGACTTCTTGTACTCCGAAAATGTTCTTAGAAACACATGTGAGTTTCTTTGCTCTCAAATTAAGGAGGATTAAAGCCGCCAGACAGTTGTTGCTCAGTTCCTTCGGATCATGTGGCCAAGGCTGAAAAGCCTTAAGTTGCTGGCATGAGCCTAAGTCAGTTGCCTGATCTCCAAATTAATTTTTGAATTAAATGATTGTCCCCCCTCCCTGTTTTTCTTCTAATTGAGACTTCCATTGAAAAATGCTTAGCAAACAGATGGAAAAGGCCAGAACAAAAGACTATTGTGGAATAATGAAATGGGGGTCATTTGAAACAGTTTTAGATTAGTATTAAAGGTGCAATTAAATCTTTCTTTTAATTATATTTTTATTAACTATAAAGGTATTTAAAATAAATTATAAGCATTTATAATTATAAGCATACAGGTAGGACCTAAAGAATGACTGAAAGAGCTTAGATCATTTCATAGTTCACTTACATGAGCTTCTTCCTGGTGACACAGAACAAAGACTTCCAGGCAGAATAGCTTCATGTTTAATTTTGAAATAACAATGACTTATCTTATAGATCTTAAGCAATGTTTAATGACCTGAACACTTGTAAAATGTTTCTATAAGATGAAATAAAAAGAGAGATAATTTTTAAATCCCTGAATAAGAAAAAGCCACATACTTAATAGTGAGGACAGACAAGTGTTTGAATAAGGAAGGGATACTCAGAAAGTAAAGGTTTATTTGAAAAAAAAAAAAAGACAAAATGTTAACATTAAGAATGTGCAAAAATTTCAATTGTGCTGAAGGCTTAGATTCAATATGTTCAGTAAAAAACTTCATGCTGAAAAAAATGCAGTATTGTGTAGTTATATGCATATTTCAAAATCTTAAAAAGTCAACTTCATCAATAAAAACAGTCTTAAAGCCAATAATTATTGGCTGTGAAATGAACAGTGAAATAAAGAGTTTGCCCAATCAAATTTATTTCGACCAGCGACCATTTAGTCACCAGATTCATGGCAAGACTCCATGTGTGAAGAGTGCAAGTTTTCTCAGTTTTATCACCCTAAAGACCTCTTTGTGGATTGAAAAAAGGTAAAGGAATAGTTGTGAACAAATACTATTTCTTTTTATGTATAATCATCATATTTATTTATCACCATTATGACATTTCTGACTAACTTTTTAGCATTTATAAATTTATAGGTTCTTAGAACAAATATTATTTCTGACTTAGGTACTGGAAAGGTGTCCTGTGGCTCAATGAGTTAAAAGGAAATTCTCAGAGCTCTTAGGATATGGTTGTTACACCCACGTAGGGTTAAGTCAGAGCAACTTTATTAAAGGAGTATCATGGGTGTGTGAGGGGAAGGGACAAGTCCTTGGAGCAGCAATTAAAATTCAGAACTGCTAACTCGACCTGGATCTTTCAAGATTTTTTTAACCTTGAGTTTTAAAATGTTGACTACAGACCCTTTGTGAGCAATTTGTACACAAACTCTAATAGATCCTTAATGGCTTACTTTTCTTTGTCTTGCCATGTTGAGGTTCTCTCTTTGCTGGTCCAGCTGCAGGGATGATTCTTTACCTGCTCTCCCTGCTTGCAGAAGATGACACTAACGAGAACCTGAGATGGGTGAAGAGATGATGGGAGTAGCCAGTTGCTCTAAATGAGTTTGTCAGCGGCCTGACATTCATTCATTCACTCAAAAAATATTTATTGCATACCTGGCACTGTTCTAGAGGCTGGGAGTACATTAGTGAACAAACCAGATGAAAAGCTGGCCTACTGGAATTTACATTCTTGGGGGAGTTAGAAGTACAGACAATAAGCAAATAATTATGTCAGGTGAAAAGTGCTATGGAGAAGAGTAAAGCAGAGATGGGGAGGAGGGAATGCTACAGAGAGAGATGGTGATTGCAGTTTAGAACAGGAAAGTCAGGAAGGGCTCACTGAGAAGTGAATCTTCAGCAAAGGAGCGTAGATGGCATCCCCGTAGACATCTGGGGCGTGAGTTCTCTGCTCAGAAGGAACAACAAGGGCTTTCCGGCTGGCACAGTGGTTGAGAATCCGCCTGCTAATGCAGGTGACACGAGTTCGATCCCTGGTGCGGGAAGATCCCACATGCCCCAGAGCAACTAAGCCCGTGCACCACAACTACTGAGCCTGTGCTCTAGAGCCCATGAGCCATAACTTCTGAGGCTGCGTACCACAACTACTGAAGCCCGCGCGCCTAGAGCCCGTGCTCTGCAACAAGAGAAGCCACCGCAATAAGAAGCCCGTGCACTGCAACGAAGATTAGCCCCCGCTCACCGCAACTAGAGAAAGTCCAAGTGCAACAACGAAGACCCAAATCAGCCAAAAATAAATAAATAAATGTATAAAAAAAAAAAGAGGGAACAACAAGTGCAAAGATCCTGTGGTAGGGTGTGCTTAGCTTGTCCTAGGAGTTAGTGAGAAAGAGAATCAAAATCTAAACATATTTCAATGGACCAACCCAAACAAGATGGAATTTAACAGACGGGAACGAGGGCAGAGGGATGGTAGATGAGGTTAGAGAAGTAAGAGGGGCCCATTTGCGAAGGGTCTTATAGGCCATTGTGGGGACATTTTAGGTCCCCCTGAGGGAAAGAGCAAAGAAGATTGATCAACCACTGTTGACTATCTAACAGATAAAACAGAAAATGGGAAAGAAGTGAAAAGGCTAAAGATGGGAAGTGTCTGGTGTTTAGAAGGTGGAAGTAGTTGGATATGGCAAATTACAGACCAGGGGTTGGCTGTTAAAGTAAAGGATCAGGGAGTTCCCTGGTGGTCTAATGGTTAGGATTCAGCGTTTTCATGGCCCGGGTTCAATCCCTTGTTAGGGAAAAGAGATCCTACAAGCCACGCTGCGTGGCCAAAATTTTAAATAAAAGGAATAGTTAAAGTAAAGGATCACATGGTAAATGTGTGAGGTGTTGAGGGCCTCTGGTCTTTGTCACAACTCAACTCTGCCTTTAAGGCACGAAAGCAACCATAGAGAGTACATAAATGAATGAGCATGGCTACGTTCAGTAAAACTTTATTTACAATAACAGATGATGAGCTGGATTTGGTCTGTAGGCTGTAGTTTGCTAACTTATGCATATAGACCAATAATTTGTAAGGACTTGGTTGAGAAAGCAAGAGATCACCAAAAATAAGTTATGGCAGAATCATCTTATTTCTTCATTTAATGGGACCATCAGTGTATTAGGATAAGTCAAATGGAGTCGAGATTATGGATCTGGACTTCACCGGGACACTTAAGAAACTCTTTTTTTTTTTTTAATAAATTAATTTTGTTTATTTATTTATTTTCGGCTGCGTTGGGTCTTCGTCACTGCACACAGGCTTTCTCTAGTTGCGGCGAGCGGGGGGCTGCTCTTCGCTGTGGTGCGCAGGCTTCTCATTGCAGTGGCTTCTCTTGTTGAGGAGCACTGGCTCTAGAGCGCAGGCTCAGGAGTTGTGGCGCACGGGCTTAGTTGCTCCGTGGCATGTGAGATCTTCCGGGACCACAGCTCGAACCCGTGTCTCCCGCACTGGCAGGTGGATTCTTTTTTTTTTTTTACTTTTATTTTATTTACTTTTTTATACAGCAGGTTCTTATTAGTCATCAATTTTATACACATCAGTGTATACATGTCAATCCCAATCGCCCGATTCAGCACACCACCATCTCCACCCCCCCGCAGCTTTTCCCCCTTGATGTCCATACATTTGTTCTCTACATCTGTGTCTCAACTTCTGCCCTGCAAACCAGTTCATCTGTACCATTTTTCTAGGTTCCACATACATGTGTTAATATACGATATTTGTTTTGCTCTTTCTGACTTACTTTACTCTGTATGACAGTCTCTAGATCCATCCACGTCTCAACAAATGACTCAATTTCATTAGCAGGCGGATTCTTAACAACTGCACCACCAGGGAAGCCCCCCAGACACTGATACTGTTTGAATGTGTTTTTGTTATATAAAGTTTTCTAAAGGATAACTTTCATTGATTAGAGAAGTAGTATAAAATCACATAATTATATTTAGGATAATTCAAAAAAATATATCCTCATAGTGGTCATTAATTTAAGAGGTGCTCCTGTAGTGTATCTCTAGGGTGACTGGGAGAGAATAAGGGCTATTAGATGGCTTTTAGAGACTGAGCCAAACGAATCTGTTCTGTCACCCTTTCTGCTTCATAAATTTGCCTGTGTCAAGTATATGTGGCCTACACGTGGTCAGCATAAAAGAGCTGAAGTAGAAACCATTAGATGTTTGTAGTCAGGACAGAGAGTGTCTGGTGAAAGATGAAGGATCTTCGTTTCCATAAGAGAAACTCTTTTCTTATTTTCTTGTGAGCAAGATGGAGAAACTGTCTTAGATTCAAGAATGCTTCTCTGCTCTGTGTCGCAGAGGCTGACCTAGCCAGCTGTGTTGCCTAAGCTTCTGCGTCAGCTGGTTTCCAGCTCGGTTAGGCCAAAGTTAGGAAGGGAGGAGTGGCATATTTTGCCTCCTGCTTCTGTGCCTTGGGTGGCAGCTCCAGCAGTGGCTGCATCTCCTCCTTGGCTCCACTTTTCACTGCTATGTAGGTTCTACTACCCCTGCCCCCAAGCGTACTCCAGTCTACGACTGACAATGGCTTCCTGTTGTTGCTACTCTTGGTTGCCTAACTGTTCCTTGGTTGACTTCTCAGATCTTCTAGCACCTGGGAAACAACTCCCATGTATTAAATCCTCTCTGTTTTAAATACTCAGGGTGGTTTCTGTTTTCCTGTTTGGACCCTGACTGATACAGGGGCTAACTTATGTCACCCAAGAGGGAGGTTTAGACCCCAGTATTGCCAGGCTCTCTTCTCTGCTCTCACCATTTTTAACAATAATTTGGATGAGGATGTAGTTAGTGCGTATGCTAATCACACTTGCAAATGGCAGAATCAGAATCTGAAAATATCTCAATGGGCCAAGTCTAACAGAAAGGAATGTAATAAGAAAATAATATGAACTCCTGCACTTGGGTCCAAAAATCAAGTATGGAATGGGGAAATCGTGACAACAGCACATGAGAGCTTCAGGTTTTTGGACTGACATCGCAACGTGGCCATAGTTTACCAAAAAATTAAAAAGCCACAGGGAGTACTGGTTGCACTAATCCTTTAGTACAGAGAAAAAGGGAGTTAAGTGGACTCTTCTCTATTAGTCAGACCACTCGGGGTACTACACTTAGTCTGGGGCACAACATTTAAAAATACTATTGATAAAGTAGCTTGAGACACAGGAGAATGATGGACTAGTAAAAGGCAGTGTAAGTTATTGAAAGAAACTAGAAAGAAGCACTCAGAGCAATGGGTAGGAATCAGACATTTCCACATCTACAGGGATACCAGGCCAGCAGTGGTTGTCTAGAATGACACATTGTCTGGCACCTCTTTTCTGAACGGGCAGAGGGTGTACCTTCTCCCTTCTCGGCATACTCTACTAGCTTACATTTTCATATTAGGGAAGTTGTCCTTATGTCTATCCCCAAATTTTCGCGCTCTAGTGAAAGTCCCGATGCAGTCATTGTTGACATGAGAACTCGATTTTTCATGTAATCAATGACTCAGGAATCAGACTTATTCTAATTCTAGGCACTGATCCCTTCTGTGACCCTGGATAACTAACTCACTCTTTAATTGCCTCCATTTTCTCACCAAAACAACCTGCTCTGGATCACACTTAGCATATACTGGACTGCCAAAGCTTAGTAAAGATTTTTTTTTTCCTGCTTCTTACTGTTTACATGTTTTACAGAAATCAGAAGCACCAGCATCCTGGGGTTTTTATGCAGATGTGATGAAAAGAAATGAGTAAGACTGTAACTAGGACAAAATAAGGAGCGGCTGCCTTGATATTCTGTACAGCCTCATTAGAAAGGCTGTTACTGTCAGGTTGCAATACATCGATCACATGTTTTCTTCTTTTCTTGGTTGGTAAGACATTTTTGTAAACGTAATATCTAGTCTGCATTGTGCTTTAATAGAAACCTCATGTAATTCTGCAGCCCAAGCTGTTTTTTTCTTTGCACTCTGATTCTTAACTGTGGGATGCATTCGGTCTGGCCTCTACCTGGTGACGACTTCCTTCTCTTGATTCTTTGAGAAAAGAATAAAAAATTGACTGACACATTTTCTGCATGTACACAATCAACCTGCAGAACTTAGAGTCAGGAATTACTGTTTCCTTATGTTGCCTAACAATGCTAAACTCATTAGCACTTACACTGGATATCTTGGTGTGTTTATCATAGGCAGGTTAAAAGAAAAACAATTTAATAATGCTTAACCTAGTATTTTGTGCTATTTTGATGGATTTAGGAAAAATTGTGGGTGTTGCTGCTCTACTAGGTAATATGAATTACTACTAAATTTTCTTTGCGATACAGTTGTCATGCTTGACAAATTCTAAAATAATCAATGTAGCTCTACAATAGAACACTAGGTTTATATAGCATATGCCATCACTAGCTTTAAATGGTTTATAACCAGAAGTGATCTTAGTGATAATGAAATTTCTGTTACAGGTAAGGAAACTGAGGCCCAGAGAGGTGAGATGAGTCCCCTAAGTTTGCCGGTGAGAGTGAGAATTGGAGTTAGAATCCCAAGCCCTTTCCACTATACCAGCCCGAGGAAGCTCTGCTGTTTCCCTCTCCGTGATCTCACATGTAAACTGTAAAATGCAGATCGGATGTTAACTGGACTATCATGGCAATCATTTTGCAATATATACGAATATCAAGTCATTGTGTTGTACCTCTTAAACTAATATAATGTTATATGTCAATGATAGCTCAATGAAAAAAATTTAATGCAGGTCAGGAATAGTATTATAACGCCATAGAATAACATTTCTATCAGCTTAGACTTGGGACTTGTGATAATCCTATTCTGTCAGTAGAAAATGCATGTGGATTTGTAGACACCACCTATTTCGTTTGCACTAAGGTGCCCTTGGTTGTAAATTGCATAATTATGAAATTTTATTTTATATTTACTAATAGAACTCTTTAAGGCTTATTTAGATTACTCATTTCTATGATGTCTTACTCTTGTGTATAAGTAAAAAGAAGATATAAACAAGTCTAATGATATATCTAAAACTTCCTTATATGCAGTGTTCAATTCTTCTGAATCATTTTTGGACTTGCAGTTGCTGCCACACATGTTTTTTCACCCAGTGTTCTTCGTACCATCAAGAATATCAGTGATGCAGTACTTCTGGAAAGAGTGCTCTATTAGAGTCCTGGGATTTTTTTCCCAAGGCATGGACACCAATTCTGCAAGTTTTGATGCACATGTCCAGGTAAAGACAACTATGTCTCAACTGCCACCTGGTAACAGCAAACTTAAGATACATTCTGATTTCAGAGGTGTTAAAATGCTGAAAATTTTAAAGAGAAAAAGAAAGAAAGGAATGAAGGAAAAAGAAGGAAGAAAGGGAAAACGGAAAGGGTCTCAGTGAAAAGTATGGCATGTCATTTGGCGTTTGTTCCTAGCATTCCTTCTCTGTTTAATGTACGACTGTATATGTGTGTATGTGCTTGGGAACTGCTGGCAACCATCTTCCCCAGGCCCTTTGAGGAAGGACATTTGCAAAACAAGAGAATTAATGAGGCCCACATTTAGTGGAAGGCAAATCTGAGAGACAGAGAAAGTTTGGATGACATTTGCCCCTGGATTCTGCCATATTGAAGCTAGATTCGTACTTCTCATTTGAGTGAGCCAATCAAATACCTTTTAAGGCTTAAACTAGCTTGATCTGCTTTTCCTTTACTAGCAACCCCAAAGAATCTTGACTAATACATGGGGTACCCCAATGCATAGTCAAAGAATATTCTATAGATTTAAACATTTACAGGGCAGTAAAAAGAAAAAAAAAATTGTCTAAATGCAATGTCAGATAATTTTCTTCACGAGCATGAACCAAAAAGAATACTGAGGAAACAGAAAAAGAAAGAACCAAGACAAATGACAGAGTTTATTAAATAAAGCTGAAGTTTTGAAATTTAGTCTGTAAAGTATACTCAGAAACCAAAATCGTGTTTTCAAGTAGAACTAATCCAGAGCTGCTTCTGCAAATGCTGCTGACATTGTGGGTCGGTTGTGGCTCTCTGTGCAACTGAGCATGGGCAAAGCTCACAGTTCCACAGGACACTCCCACAGACACTGTCGCTTGCTGGGACGACACACCTCCGAAACCTGTTTCCCATCCCTGGCTGACACAGGAAGGAGGCAACTAATAAATGCAAGCTTGCTTTCTATTTCTCACTCTAATCATGGCACGTGACTTAAGAGGAAAGTTTAGAATGTAGTTGTTCATCCCTTCCCTTTCACAGAAACTTATTATATGCCCTGCCAGGGTTGCTTTCCTTTTAAGGAAAGCTCTGGACTTTGGCTGATGGTAATGTATGTATGTAAGTGTGTGTGTGTGTGTGTGTGTGTGTGTGTGTGTGTGTGTGTGTGTGTGTACTTACCCAACAGCTAGGATAACTATATAATTTATCCTTTAAAATGGGACATTTTTGAGACTGCAAGGGGTCACTAGTAATAAACCCTCAGGAACAAGTGCATGGACACCTGTTAATAGCACTAACTGGGATAGTGCTTTTTTATTCAACTTCATTCCCTTAGTCAAACTTGCTGTCATCTACTAAACTGTGAGCCCTGTGAGGACAAGGTGCAGATCTTCATGTTCCTAGTGCAGTAGAGCAAGGCAGGCACTCAGTGAATGTTGAGAGTCACAGAAAACAGCAGGAGCAAAGCAACAGTCATAACAAACATGCACGAAAACGATGGGCCTTTTCATTTTTTTCAGGTGGTGCGTGGCCACCCATGCTTCCTGAGCAGAGCACTCAGAAGACTGGGCAGATACGCAGTTAGAGCCATAATCCAGAGCAAATGTCTTAACAAGTTATCTGACGCTTACATGTGTGCCTAGTCGTAACTGTCCTGCCCGTTGTCAAACAGGGTCACATCCAGCAGAAGGAGGGGAAATAAAGCAGGAGTTTCTCTGAGACTTCTGCAGGGACCTACACCCAGATCCTGGTGTGGTCGAGGGATGGGGTGCCTGACACCCCGGTGTTACTAGTTGGGACAGGGAAGCGTCTAAGTTTTCAGACCTTAGTTTTCAGACCTGCTGCCTCCCCTCCTCCCCTTCTCTGTGAGGTATCCTTCTTCAGGGAAGGAAAGCAGCACCTCCGAATCAGGTATCCCAGACATCACAGCCACCACACAAGGAGGAACGAGAAGCCTGGCTGACCCATCCCTATCACGTCCCTGGCAGGGAGGGACTTGGGCGCTGGAGTATCCTCTCCTCTCTCCTCTTTTCTTCAAAGTTCCTCACTTTAGTCTATGGGCCTCTGAGTTACTTTCTACTCTAGCAGGATTGGCTTATTTTTATATTGTCTCCTTTTTCCTCTTGACTTCCCGTCCCTAACCAGGTGAAGAGGGGAGGTAGAAAGGAGCAGGGGCAGGAAGTGTGGCGGAGGTTTTGGGGAGGACATGCCCTGACCCAACCCCGCTGCCAGAGTGCTGGTGTGGGTAGGGGCGACAGGAAGAGTGAGCCCTCGTGCACAGTGTTCACACTAAAGCGCTGCTGCCTCATTCTTGCCAGGGGTGCCTGAGCTGGAGTGTAGTGGGGAGGACTCCCCATGCCAGAAGGAGAGCATGAGAGGTGAGTGAGACCGTGAGCCCTAGAACAGCCGGGGGCCAGGTGGGAGACTTGCTATCTGAGGCTCCTGGGAGACCCTGAACTGAAAGGTGAGCCCAGCAGGGCTGGCAGAGGACCAGTGAGGGGCTGGAGAGAGGGAGGGTGGACACGGACATCACGGGACCATTTCGGAGCCAGTGAAAATGGGATTGAGGCACTACCGAGAGGCAGACAGGGTTGAGGGGAGGGTCTGGGTCTTGGACCCCAGGTGCTGTGTGCTCTTTCTCCACAGGCCAGGAGGATGGCTTGGCTCGTTTTCTAGGCCAGCATTGAACAGACAGTGGTGAGAAGGACGAGAGTGGGAAGGAGAAGGAAGCCCCATTTAGAAGTGATGTTCTTGCTTGAAGCCTTCACCTCCACGGATTCAGAGATCCCTTTAGCAGGCGTCCAGGTATCCATTGCCATAAGCAAAAATGCTTCCAAGTCCTACTTAGACCTGCCCTTCTAGGAGGGGGTCTTGCTCAAAACTCATCTCTCAGGCCCATCTCTCCTTCCTCCTCTTCCTTCAGTCAATGTCATGTACAGGTGGTGAAAGTGTATTTAAGTTAGTTCGTTTACTGTTCAGTATTTTAAACTTTTTAACATCTAGCTCTCAAAATGATATTATCTGGGGCTTCCCTGGTGGCGCAGTGGTTGAGAGTCCGCCTGCCGAGGCAGGGGACGCAGGTTCGTGCCCCGGTCCGGGAAGATCCCACATGCCGCGGAGCAGCTGGGCCCGTGAGCCACGGCCACTGAGCCTGCGCATCCGGAGCCTGTGCTCCGCAACGGGAGAGGCCACAACAGTGAGAGGCCTGCGTACTGCAAAAAAATAAAAATAAAAAAAAAAGATATCTGAAACATAAAGGCACTTGGTACTGAAAAATATGAGTATTGGAGACCAGTCGACCTGGGTTCAAATCCCCATTCCTGCTGTATGGACCTGGGCACATTATCTAACTTCCCAGCGTCTGCATCTATACACCTGGGAAACATGTCCATTTCACTCAGGATTGTATATAAACTGCTTAGCCAGTGCCTGGACGCCGAGTAGATGCTAAGTAATTATCCTTCCCTTTACTCCTTTCAAATTCCTCAAAATCATAGATCAGTATTCCCCGTTTAATGATTGGTAGGTAGTTGTTTTCATTTGGCCAGAGTCCACTGAAAGGAATGAGGTCAAGTAATCTTAAACATCAGATTAATTTTTAAAATTAGCTTATTGTCAATTCTGCTTCAGATTATATTATTTTGATTATTTGGAGTAAAGCAACAGTTAATATTTAGACTTTTACTTATAAAATGAAATATGAATATTTTATGTGTTTCTAATCATTTTAAATAGTAAAAACAGTAATTAACTATGCCTCATCATTACAAAAGGGCCATCTGGCTGCTCTGTAGCAAAAGCAACCAAGAAAATGAGGACAGAGTGGATTTTTATGACGTTATTCTTTAGAGAAAGGAAGAAGATCATGAAGAGTTGTGGTTCACAGTTTAAGACATTTAGAAAGTTAAAGGAAGGAATAAAAAGAGAGTTGGGTAAAGGTAGTCAAAAGGTACAAACTTCCAGTTATAATATAAATAAGTGCTAGGGATGTAATTACAACACGAAGACTACACTTACATGGCAGTATGGTATATTTGAAAGTTGCTGAGAGAGTAAACCCTAGGAGTTCTCATCGCAAGGGAAAATTTTTTTTTCTTTTATTTTGTATCTATAGGAGATGGTGGATGTTAACTAAACTTACTGTGGTAATCATTTCACAATATATGTAAGTCAATTCATTAAACTTAGCGCTGTATGTCAGCTATATCTCAATAAAACCAGAAAAGAGAGATTTTAAGCTATTTATTTATAAATGGAAAATCAAAAATCTTCAGGCACATGGTAGCAAACATAGGCCCATGCGATCTGAACCTACAGGCCAAGAACATCTTTCTTGAAGAGTCTGGCAGAACTTGATTTTGTTGGTGTTCTTTCTGTAAAGACTCCACATCAATAGGTGTATAAATTCATTGCAGTCATAAAAGCGGGGGTTAGTAACCATTGCCCTAGAGAATCGTTCAGTAGTTGATTTCTTTCTTTCTTTATTTTCAGTTCATATCTGAGAGATGAGGGAATACGAGGAAAGAAAGGGTATGGAAATGGTTCTAGAAGGTTGTGAGGGAGAAGCCCTTCCTCTTGCCTTTCTGCCCGCAGCCCTCCCCAGATGAGGAGCAGAGAAAAGCCAATTCAGTGACAAGGAGATGTTTAATGAACTTCTCAGAATAGCCCACCACTGCCTGAATTAACCAAATGTGCACCAAGCTGATAATAGAAAAACTAACCGGGTTTGGCTTTGAGAGGCCTTGGTTCTTGCCCCCCTCATGTAAAACTTTTCCTTTTTCCCGTAAAACAGTTTCTTTCCTGAGAATGTTTTCAGTGGGAGATACTGCACAGAAAGTGTACAATACCACTGGTTGTCAAAGAAGCGAAGCCGAAGCCGGGTCTCTTCTAGTGGGTGGTAGGTAAGAATTACTAATCCAATCTGCTTGAGTTAACTCAAAACAAGGATTAGTGTAAAGTTCCAGAATATGTTAATCTTCCTTTATAGAAGTAAACTTCAGCACTGCCACCAACCCCATGGTTTATAGTTCCTGGGAACAATGAGCCAATTAAACTTGAGAGGGAAAAGGATCTTGCCCAAGTTTACTGATTGTTACCTAATACTTTGAGTTGCTTTGATTCTTGATTATTTGGCTTTGTGTCTCAGACACAGGAAATAAAACATCATTTATTATTCATTAGAATGTCTCTAAGTACAGTATACCTCCTAATTAAACACATACTATTGTGAGCTGGTATTTTTCATCTCCTGCCTTATTAAAGAGACTGTTTAAAATGGCTTTTGTGTATAGCTGATATTGCTTTGCCAAATACATCCGTCAATAATAATATACTTTTTTTCAAAAACATATTTAGAGCTTACATGATTAATGAATGGAACAAACTGTAAGTTATTTGTATTCAGACCTACTTGGTAGAGATTTTCAAATAGACTCTTACTTTCAGATTAAAAACATCATATGAAAGACTAGAGAAATATCACCCCTTCTCCCTGCCAATCTGGCACTGTTATGTGGGGAGAATTTTTGCATCTAACCTAAAATTGTTGACATTAACTTAATTTTAAGAAGGTTTTGATATCTGAAAACATTTTGAAATTATTTATTTATTACTATTTTTTTGTTTTCTATCAGTAAAGATTGGCTTATTTTATTGAAATATAGGATCAGGAACAGAAGCTGTAATAGATCAATTACTTTGATCATTAGCAGTCAGATATTTATCTAGAAACTACTCCAATAACTAAGTAACAACAACCAACATTTGCTAGACAACAGCTAAGTTCAAAGCACTTTACATATGTGTTTCCTTATTTACGTGATTTATATCAATTTTACAGTTTAAAATTACTTTGGAGTTTGAACTGTACAAAAGTAACAGGAATGTACTCCCGTAACATCTCAAGTGATCCTCAGTTAGAGTATGTGTTAATATACTTTTATGACAATTAAAAAAAGCTTAAAACTAATTTCTTCGTTAATGAAATTTGCAAGCAGATAAATAATTTTAGAATTCTGTACCTTTCAAAAGATATTTTCATTATGAATCTAACTTTTAGGTGTCAGAATCATTTAAAACTCATTGTATTTAAACCGATTTATATTATTCAGGTTAAATAATGACTTGATATCAGTACAGGAATTTTGTTTTCTATAACCAGCTTTCTTGTTTTGTTTTGTTTTGATTTTCAGCATCAGAAAGTTAGAGAAATAAAACTCGAAAAAATCCTTTAAGTTAAAAAAAAATCTTGATTCTCTTTTCTCATCAGTGCCCATGTGTGAACTCCCTACACATCAACGGCAGCAAAGTCTCCCACAAATAGGCTGACATGAATGTGTGTCCAGAACTTGGGCTTTGTGGTTCAGACAGCCAAACAATATTCTCAAAGAACTGGAAACTGTTTACATTTCAAGTACGTGAAAACGTGTGTGTGTGTGTGTGTGTGTGTATGTGTGCATTTTAAATTTTTGGATTTTATTTGCAGTATCAATATGCAAATTTATTTATTATAAATTGAATGTCATTGAAATGAAAATGAAAAGGCAATACTACTTCTTTAACATGGTTCACTAACCCTGTTCACACCGAGTACTGACACTCAGTAGGAGTTTGCCAACAGCAGTTCTACTCAACCCTTGATGATTATGGAGGATTTAATTATAACTGAAAATGTAAAAAAAAAAAAAAAAAAAAAGGACAAAATCTAATCCAAAAATCAATTTTGCATAGAATTTAATAGCAGATAAAAGCTCAAAATTCTATAACTAACAAATGAAAAATATCAGCACTAGGAAATAAGACTTTCGTTCCCAGCATCAATCCCACACCTGTGTAGATGCTTCCTGACCTGGCTTCTTTCAACCACTTCATGACAAAGGAATTGGTCTCACACTGAGGCATGGCAAATACATTATGAAATAAAGGCAGGCATTATAAACAATATAAACCATGTGAGATAAAGGGCAAAACAGGGCTGCAAACAGACACAGTTTCTTCCTCTCTTGCATTAAAGCAGAGATTTCCCACATCTGCAGTCTCTAGCTTTTAGATTCCTCATCTTGGGCCTGCTGTGAAATGTATGGGACATAGCCTTCAGTGGTCACCCACAAAGTTAAAATAGCTCAGTAATGGTCTATCTCTCAGTTGGTTCTTCTGTATCTGCCAACACACCAACAGAAAAATCTCAGGACAGAGTAAGTGAAGTTTCCTTGTTTGGCCTGAATGCCTGTAGGAGGGGTTCATGAGGGTGGGCCTGCTCTCTGTTTTATGCATAACATAAACCTCTTGATTCACTACAGTAAAAAGTTAGCATATATTATTTAAAGTGTGGTGTATGTTTCTATTTTCTTGATGCAATAATTCATTATCTGAGAAAGTTGATTGGTTGTTTTTAAAAAAATGGACAGTGGGAGTTTGGGATTAGCAGATGCAAACTGGTATATATAGAATGGATAAACAACAAGGTCCTACTGTATAGCACAGGGAACTAGATTCAATATCCTGTGATAACCATAATGGCAAAGAATATGAAAAAGAATGCATATGTATGTATAGCTGAGTCACTTCACTGTACAGCAGAAATTCATACAAAATTGAAATTCAACTTTACTTCAATTTAAAAAAAATTGAATGGACAGTGATAAAATATGGAGGTTTATGAAATGGTGTCCACTTAAAGAAAAAATCCACTGCCAAAATTTGAAAGGAAGGATTTCCAAATTGCAGGTGTGTCCTACACATTGAACCCAGTTTTCCCATTAGGACTCCATTAGGATTTTGTTGGGAAGGAACAACTTGATGGTTGCCCAGCCAGGCCCCCTCACTAGGTTCTACTGTAAATAAATAAACAGCCCCCTCCCCAGTGTCCTGCTGTCCCCCCGGGAGGGGCCAGGACCCATGTGCCTGGGCAGCTGACTCATCACTTGGGGTTATACTAGTAATAATGTAACTGTATTATGGTGCTGGACTGAGGGGAGCAGCAGATCATTTGCTTGAAAACATGACCTTTTAATTTAAACAAAAGGCTTGGAAAAATAAAAGTGGGTCTTAAATGTAGTTTAATCAGTCAGGCGAGAGATGTCTAATGAAGCTGCCAGACAGATTTGTAGCCAGGCTGTCACTTCGGCCATCATGTTTACAGCTACAGGAGTGAGATTAGCTCCGTGTGAAGGCGCAAATTTGGTCAAAATTTCTTGTGTCTGGGATGGCTGTAAATTTTAAGAATTTGACAAATTATTTTGTTGCTGTGATGACGGTTTAGAAAACCTCACATGTGAGAATTTAGTTCCTTGAGAGCTCCCTTCTTTCCACTGGACCTGCATTATATCAATGCAACAAAGGTAGCAACCTTTGTAAAAAAAAATAGATAGATAGATAGATAAAATCTCTCTATATATAGAGAGAGAATATGTGTGTGCATATATCTATATATCTATAGCTATATATACCGAAACATTGGTAAATGGATTTTCACATTTTCTTCATATGTTATTTCATCCAATACTTTCAAGGAAAAATTGCCATTTTGGCCTGTTCTTCAGCTAAAAGTTCTTTCCAAAGATTTTTCAATTGAGGAAAAAGTCTCTCGTGCCAGTGTGACCATATCATGTCATAGTTATTAATTAGTTCGTCTACAATTTGAATTTCCATTGCATTGTGACTTTTGCCATCAGGGAAGATTTGAGTATAAGTTTCGAACTGTGTCTGTTGGACATATTTGCTAAATACTGGGGAATTTCAGTAAGTCAGTATTCTGCTGCACTGGTATTCTTTCTTAGCACTGTTAGACATGCCAAATCTTAATTCTCTTTTGAAATAAATCTTCACTGAGAGTTTAGTTGAAGACATGCAATATAAACTTTTTATTATTGTTTTTCAGTGATTTTTTTTAATGGAAAATTACAGGAAAGGTAATTATCACCCTGGAAAAAAATAATGGTTGAGTTTTTTAAAAATCGTTGTATTTATTTGCTGAAAACGGCATGCAGTTGTGCATAAACACTAGTATTATCCACTTTGTTTCCCATTAATAATCTAGGGAAGCCTCAGCTTAATCTCTCACTCATTTCATGCCAAAAGCACAAATGTATTGCTTTTGTTTTACTACATGCTTCATTCCATCTCTTGGAAGCCTAGTAAGTCAATATTTATCACATTTATAAATTATAATTGTGACTGGGGGAAAAAACACATGGGGGAAAAAACATGCGCATCATTTTTTCTTGACTGTTTTAAAGTTTTAAAGTGTTGTCTCTGTGATGTTAATTTATCTCTGTTGAGCTAAAATAATGCCACTTGCATGATTTTTCATTAAAAAAAATTTTTAACTACATGTTTTTCATTTTCCCTCAACCTCTCTATAATTTTCTTGTCATGATTATCATTTTCCTTTCACTGTTGCTTTCTATGGAAGCCCCAGGAAAGAGTTCCTAAAAATTAAATTTCATGCTTGCATGTGTTTCTGTGATCTGCAGCGTGTATGATCTCTGAGTGGAAAACTTCTCTAAAAATAAATGGATTACCCTTTTTACTACACTGTCTGATGTCTCTTCAACAGATAGCACTGCTTCCTGTGATCTCTAACCCACCACAATTGAAATGACAAGCGTTGAAATGGGAGCCTCACGGTGGCGCCCTCTACCTTTGCCGGCCTCTTCAGCAGGGAGTGAGTGGTTCACGCAGCAGAGCTCCGGTTCTCAAACTTGAATAATGCCAGGACCCCTTTTAAAAGCATAGAATTATCTTCACACACCCCACAATACATCAGCGGAGTCCACTTTGGGAAACACTGACTTAAAAATGAGGATCTTTTTCTACATCAATGTCTTTCAATTGAGAATTATAACTGCAAAGAAAGGTTCTGTCTTTTTATAATTTATGTTAACCCTCTTATTTATTTATTTATTTATTTATTGGCTGCGTTGGGTCTTCCTTGAAGCTTCTCTCGCTGCGGAGCATGGACGCTAGGTGTGCAGGCTTCAGTAGTTGTGGCATGCCGGTTCAGTAGTTGTGGCTCACAGGCTCAGTAATTGTGGCTCATGGGCTTAGTTGCTTCATGGCATGTGGGATCTTCCTGGCCCAGGGCTTGAACCTGTGTCCCCTGCATTGGCAGGTGGATTCTTAACCACTGCACTGCCGGGGAAGCCCGAAAAGTTCTGTCTTGATAACTGCTAAAAGGTTGATTTTTTAAATCTTTATTCTGTTATTGAGATGCAATGATTAAAAATATTTTCAACATCCTAAAAGTCACAGATTCCTGAAAACATGTCCATGGGCCACCATTTGAAAACCTACTTTTCCTTTTACAAGGTCATGCATCACTTGCTGGCAGAAGACGGGCATTTGACCTTTTATAAACTGCTCTGTAAATATCATCACTGCTTAGTTTGTGCAAGACTAATGTGTTTCCACTAACAAAACTGTCTTTCCAGGGTTGCTGCTTCTTAGAGTAATGCTTGTTTTCCTAGTGTGCTTTCTATTGCTGGTGTTTTTTTAAAGGCAACTAAATTTGTCTAAGGGATTGCACTTTGAGGCAATCCAAGGAACTTTAATAAAGAACCAATGAGAAAGCCGAAGTACCTAATGGGGCCAAAAAAAAAAAAAAAAAAAAAGTGATAAAATAGCTTGGTCAGTATCAAAAATTTTGATACTTGGTCAGTATCAAAAAAATACTGACCAAGTAGATTTTTTGATATTTTAACTAGAGAATCAACTCTATTTGTTTCTAAAACATTTTAAAGCAAAAGTTAAAAATAAGTTAAGTATTTTTTATGGGATAACAGCTCCTATATTAAGTAATATCAACAATCAATAGTTGGCTTTTCTCTCCTCCTAGCAATCAACAAGTTGGACTTTCTTACACCAGAATATATGATGCCACTAAAGGATCTATTCTCTCAAAAAGGGTGAATTATAAGGGAATGGTTAAGAGATGAAGATTAGAACATTGACATCCCCATAACCTAACTCATCTGTTCTTGTTTGTAACAGAGGAAGGAGACAAACCAACTAATAGTCCTACTAATAAATGAACTTTGAACCAAAGTCTTTATCTAGGAAAATTGGGCCATATTGCTCAAAGGTATTAGGGTCTCCTTGGGTCCTTTACAGTTCTTGGAATTCTAATTCACCGCAGGTGAGGCTAGCACTGTTGTCTACCTCTGAGCCAATTCAGACACCTCAAAAACAAATACATATTGTGACTCATGTGCCACCGTGGGAATGTACCATGAAACCAACAGAAAGAAAAATAATAAACATGTCATACAGTAAGCACACGCTATGATGTGTCGCTTCAGGTTTTCAATAGCTGAGCTTTATTACAATAACCACAACATGAACAGCTTTGGGAAACAGAACAATAAGGTCAACATGGAGGTCAAAAGAATCCATCACTCAAATGGTCTTCTTTTCAAAACATAACTATCTGTGTGGGGCTAGAGTTAAGAACTTGGCACCGGAAGACTGTTCATCTTAGTAGCTTCAAAGATAAAAATTACGCTATTCAGTCTGGATTGAAACTCATTTTGATAGGTCAAAGAAGTTTAGTAAGTAAATTCTTTGTTATAAATCCTAGGAAGATCATATTTTAATTAACCTGGTATTTAATCAGGCTGTATGTTATAGAGGACCACAAGTAATCTGTCATAAAAGCCTAAAACTTAGGAGCCTCATTTCCTAAGAGGCTCAATATACCCCTTAAGTAAGAATAGGTAATGCTTCTTTTTTTGTTGTTTGTTTGTACGGTACGCGGGCCTCTCACTGTTGCGGCCTCTCCCATCGCAGAGCACAGACTCCGGACGTGCAGGCCCAGCGGCCATGGCTCACAGGCCCAGCCGCTCCGCAGCATGTGGGATCTTCTCAGACCGGGGCACGAACCCATGTCCCCTGCATCGGCAGGCGGACTCTCAACCACTGCGTCACCAGGGAATCCCAGGTAGTGCTTCTTTTATGTGATTATTATTTGCTATACTTAAAATACTGCATCAAAAAATATTTTAAAGTTTTTATATAAAATTACAATTATCTCTTCAATTTACCACAGTGTTATTCCTAATTTTAAATATTCAGCAATTCTCAAAAAAAAAAAAATTAACCCCTTAGCCATTTCTTTTAGTTTAAAAATATAATGCCATTGGGCTACTAGTATTTTATTAAACCAGAATGTGTTAGCTGAAGATAGATATTTTGTTTTGTCTTATCATGTATCCTCAGCACCTAGAACAGCACCTGACATATAGTAGGTGCTCCAGAAATATTTGTTGAATGAATGAGTGAATTCTATGCTAAGCTGATAAAAGGCATATATTTTAGTCGTATCATTATGTGAAGGCTATAATTATGGTTATCACAGTAAAAACAGAGCTTGCCTTTTGATGTTTGTTTTCCCCTAAATATGATCAGGGAGTCCCTAGCCCTTTTTAATATTGTTGCATGTAACAGAAAAACGGATTCTTCTGTGCCTTGGAAAACTTTGTGCTTCCAAAAAGGATCTTACTGAAATGAATGGTCATCAGGGAAATGTCTATTTTTAAGTAAATCTTAAGGAATCCATTTAGTTTTTATGATTGTTGCTTTGGACCCTTCCCATAGTATATATGTTTGCATGTGAAATTGGGAACATGGGTCTACCTATGATCTACAGAAATAAAGTGCTGTACGTATGTGATGTGAAAGAGCTCCAGCTTGGATGTGATGTATTATCTACATCACATTAGCCTTTAGGTATATGTGGCAGTGTGCTGGCAAAAAGTAAAGGCTCTACAAGACTTCTAGGGTAGAATCATCTTAATGCTTTTAGAAATTCATTCTATTACAAAATCTTAGCCCTCAAGTATTTCTAATTTTCCATTTTCCTGTCAAGTAGAAAAGCACATAAACTAGGGGCAAAAGAATTATTGTCAGTGCTTAAAACATTTGACAGTGCAGTCCAGGCAGAGGAGAGATACTTCACTGACAACTATTTTTAGGCATCCACTGTGCCCAGACCTGTGCAAGCACTTTGGGAATTCAAAACAGAGGAAAATAAAGGATCTGACTTAAGGGACCTGTAGTCAATTGAAGAAGTGAAGCACACATGCATGTGTGTGTGCACGCACAGACACACACACAAATTAATAAGAGAATAATTAAAAACAACACATGAATAATAATAATTGCAAGATGGCAAGATTAAAAGCTTATATAGAAATCCATGAGTACAAAGTGCCTTCTGAGAGTGGGATTCGTCAGGAAAAGCCCTCTGAAGTAGTGGGATTTGAGCAGAGCTTGTTGAATGCAATATTTTATGTTGCCTTTTATTCAACAAACGTTTGTGAAGTAAGTGTCTCTGTGGGCTGGGTCCTGGGTCTGTGAACATCTTGGATGGCAGGATGAATGAGACAAGGTCATATTCCCAAGGCTTAGTGTTCATTCTGACCTCACTTCGTACCATGTTCTGCACCGTATTAGAATTTTTTCTTGACGGTTTCTAGATCTAGTGACTGATGTTGACTTTCTGGTCACTGCAAGAGCAGGGAGAATTAAAAAAGTAATAAAGTCTGTTACCTAAGGTGTATCATCAGAGCTAATGTAGAAAGGACACCCCAAAATTCTGTACCAAAAGGAGCACAATGAATGTCTCAAACCCATGTGGACTTCTTAAAATCATCCAGCAGTTTGGCCTGTTCTGCCGAAAAGTATTCAGGTTAGCTGTTTGGCATTTTGCTTACAAAAGAGTTGCTTTATTGAACTTTTCATTTAGCAGGGTTGTTACTATAGAGACACAAATTTAAAGGTTCTCTTCAAATTTCCACTGATGTTTTCAGTCTCTTATACTTATGATACTGTCTTAAAAGATTAAAATTTTTCTTTTTCATGGAGGAAGGTTTCTTATAGCTTTTCTAACTGCCACATTTTTAAAATGAAAATTTTAAAATGAAAATTGACTATGAAACTGGCCTCTCCGCCTTTGTGAATCCCTGTGTTCTAGCTGCCACACCATCTCTGAGCCTCCCTCTCTATATTTTCTGGCTCCTTTCCCCCACACCCTCCCTAACTGCTGCCCCCTCACCCTTCTGGTCTTTATTGACTCCAAATTTTGAGTCCAAATGTTGAGTCCAAATGTTGCCATCTCCTAAAGGTCTTTGCCTAGTTCTCCTGGTACATCTATCTTGTATTTCCAAAAACCCACACTTCGTCGTTCCACATCTCAAAATCAGCGTAGCCAGTGTGCAATTTATCATCTTCTCTCCCGAACGTGGTTCCTTTCCTACTCATCCCATCTTTGTCAGTGTTCTCTTTCCCAACCTCCCAGCAGAAGGGCACCACGCTTTCCTGGTTTTACTCCCGCTTTTCCGACACTTCTTTCTCAGTCTCTTTTGTGGCTTCCCTTCTGCCACTTACTCCCTGAACATGAGTGTTTGCCAGGGTTCTGTCCGATTTCTCCTCCCTTGTCACCCCACAGTGTTTCCCTCGATGAGCTCTACCAAACCTATATCTCCAGCCCAGACCCACAACTCAAAGTGTGCAGAATTATATCCATCACTTCTCCCCAGTGCAACCCTCTCCTCACACACCACACCCACCTGGCCGTCCATGACTGAAATCTGGGGCTCACCCTCGACTCTTTCCACACTCAGTCAATCCTCTTCATTCGACCTCCTTAACATCTCAGGAGCATTTCCCCTTATTTCCACCCCTATTTTATCTTCTCGCAGACCTTCATCAGTTCTCATCTGGATTTCTAACATACCATCTTAGTTAATACTCATAACATTCCCCTTTTCCAGAAGAAAAAAACTGAAGCTTAGTTATATTAAGTAACTGGTGCTTGTAATGACAACTGTTGGTACCAGGATTTGAACCACAAATTATATTTTGCTACTCAAAGTGTAGTCTATTCTCTTGCTACCCAAAGTGTGGTCCAGAGAACCACAGCATTGCATCACCTGGGACCTTGCTAGAATGCCAAATCTCAGAGCCAAAGATTCTGCATCAGAATCCGCATTTAACTACATGCCTGGGTGATCCATGGAAGCCCTGCTTATGAAGCCCTACTGGAGGCCAGCTTCTGAGAGTGATGTGTAGGTGCGGATAATTAAACCCAATGCTTGCCTTCACGTCCCTATTCTATAATTCCCTCTCAAATGGACTTATCTGTTGTTTGAGGCGAGAATTTTTCTTTTAAGACAGAAGCACTTCTAACCAATGGCAATGCATCTTTCTAACACAGCTCAAGAAGATTTGGGGACACATGAAAAGAGAAGTGGGGACCTGGCGTCACAGCTGTGTGACCTGGAGAATATCTGCTCACTCTAGGACGCCAGCCCCATGCCTGGCACAGTCTTCTACATATTTGAATAGGAAAAGGTATGCATCAAGGTATTTCTGAGAGCCTCACTAATGTGGAGGGAAAATATTGTCCCTCCCGTCGTTTTTTTGCGCTCCCTGATAGCTGAGTCATACTCATTTATAGTCATGAAAAACAGAGGTGGAGAATAACGAAAGCTCCAGTGCGCAGAGAGTAGATGTAATCACAAGACCCAAGAATTCCTAGCTCTTATTCCCTGGCTCTAGCAATGGGACCACACACGTGAAATCATCTTTTGTACTGATTATTGAGTCCTCCTTTACAAAAACCTTGCCCTGGGAACCCTTGTCTCCATTTCTGAGGCTGTGCACATGGAAGTCATGAATGCCACCTCGTCTGCTCGTGGAGGGGAGATTTGCTTTCTGTATTTGCACTGACATCTATAGCCTGTGTTACTCTTCTTTGATGCCTCGGAACTATATCCAAAGACGGCTATTGTCTTACTGCTTATATAAGAAAATCCTTATCTTGGCTTTAGAATCAACACAGAGTGCTAAATGGCAATATTGATGAGTCTGGGGAGAGAACCAGAGTCTGGGGAAAATGTGAATGAATTTCTTTTTTTAAAAGGCATACTTAGTGGAAATTTATAGCACTGAATCCAATCCCATTAAAACGGGTTGTAAAAAAAATAAAGTTTCCATGCTGCTAAGCTGCTTTTATGTGGCAGTGGCATCTCGGCAGGCAGCGTATCTGTTTGTGATGCTTCGGTTCCAAATCAAGCTGGTGCAAAGGTAGTCCTCAGATCTGCTGTCTTCACTTAGGAGTCTTCCGAGAGAAACACCCGCCAACTCAATCTCTCTCTGACTAAGAGACACTGGAGCCCTCAGATGGGGAAAAAGGAAAAGTTTAATCAAGCACAGTTTCATAAATACCTGTGACTCATTGTGAGCCCACATTGCAGAACACTGACAGCAGAAACACATGATGCTGACCTAGTTTGCCAGAACAAAGACAGGATTTACTTTTTTGGTTGTTGTGAATTTCTCTTCTTTATTAAGGGAGAGGAATTTAATAGACATTAGCTCTTAAGGAAACCAGAGGCAGATAAGGGAGGGATGAGCTGGGTCTCCGTTATCCTCTGTCTTCCTTGCCTGGCCTGGCCACCAGGCCTCAGCCGCAACCTTCAGAACCCTTCTCTGTCCACTGAAGTGGCAGACTTCTTTAACCTTTGACCTAAATTGTGTTTGAACCTTCATCTTAAGGAAGCAAAGATTTGAACATTAAGCCACTGAAGACTTCAAAAGCCCCTGGATTTATGTCCTGTTCTTTAGCAAGAATCCCAATACCCTTGTCTCTGACCAGCAAATAAGGTGGAACCTGCTCATCCCGGTTCTAGTAGTGATATGCTAGGTGAAGAATTATCATCAGGAGGGGGTATTTATTTTCCTTCTTTGTTCGTTTGGTTTCTAATTTCTGGTCACAGAATAAATGTGAACTTAGCTTAAGCAAGACTTTCATTTCTGCCTCCCTGAAAGAACCGATAGGCACTTAAACATTGTCGTGTTAGTATTTTAGGATCCAGATTTAGAAAGTCCAGAAGTTAAAATATTACACAGTCTCTTTAGAACAGGTTGCATTTAAAATGACAATGGCTGTTTTAATGGACTGCCCTCTGTATTCCCCACGAAATTCATGGGAGATTTGCACTTAAACATAAGCACACCCAGATGAAGATATGCCTCAAACAGAATATCAGAAGGGCAAAGTAAGTCTGAGAGGATTAACAGCAGAATAAAACCCAGATTAAATCAAATAACCAAAGAAAAATTAGTAGAAGAACAAGAAAGGTTTTAACGTTTGTAACAGGGAAATGCCAACCTCAGTGTGTTGAAAAAGGAGGGATATCCAGCTGACTTAAACCAAAGTCCAAAACTAACTCTGATTTATATTTGTAACTCTTCTGACTTGCTCTTTAAAAAAATAATTTACATTAGTTTTATTTGTCCTGTCAGTTAAAGTAACTGAGGCTGCCAAAACACTGTCATTTCTTATAACTGATTACTCCCGCCTTCCCGTGGCTGTCATATGTGTCTCAAGTGCATTTGTCTTTGGAATGTTGTTCCTTTATTGCCTTTTGTGGGACCTGTCTTACTTTGGCATTTTTACTGTGGTAGACACATTGCTATATTACAGTAGGCCAAAGGTCATCTACACAGCCATCAATTCTAAGAATGATTTTTTGGTTAATAAAACTAATTTTCTTAGCTGAGGGCCACTTGCTGTGAGAAGGATTTATATCTGCCAGATCATATTTTGTAGAAAGTGGTAGAATGCCAATCATTAAACTATTATTTATGATGTTCTAATAGTTTGTCAAAAACCAAATTTTCTTTTTTTTAAGATGTGGATTTTAAGTACAATTTGAAATTTGAGGTTATGTGTGAAGTGACATGATGAAGCAAATATGTGCTCTGGAAGAATGTTTAACAAGTATTGTTTTCCTTCTGGCTCAGAAAGTACCTAGGCACAGAGAACAGAGGTGAAGTGCTAATTAAGAAAGAACCAGGATTTGGAGCCACAGAAATGTAGAATAGAAAACTGTCTTAGCCATAGGCACTGATCTTAGACAAGTTAATTAACTTCTCTCAGCCGAGGTGTTTTCATCTGTAAAATGGGCATGACAATAGTACCTACCTCCTAAATTTATTTAGAGGATGAAATAGAATATGCGCAAAAAGTGCTTGACCCTGTAAATTGTATCAGTCCAGCTAGGCTGCTTATACTGCATAACAAACAGCCCCATGTTCTCACGGGCTTGAAACAACTAAGTTTTTCTAATTTATGCTACATGCCCACTGTTGGTTGGCAAGGTGGGGGCTCTGCTCATGATAGCCATTCAGGGGTCCAGGTGATGGAGCAGCCACCATCTTGGACTTTGCTGGTCACATGCAGAGGGCAAAAGAGCTCTAAGGGTTTCATGGCAGCATTAAAAGACTCAGTCTAGAAGTGAGACACCTCTCATCAAATTCCTTGGTCAGTATCAGTCATATGACCTCACCTTCTCACAAAGGGGCCAGGAAGGAATATGGTCAGGGGGCAGAGAGCTGGAAATATTTGGAGAACAGCACTAATGGCTACCACAAAATGTTTTACATACATACGCACACATATGTGTGTACACAAAAGTATATATGTATTGTGTGTGTGTGTGTGTGTGTGTGTGTGTGTGTGTGTAGAGAGAGAGTGAGCACCCAATTCTCTTTTTCTACAGGTGAAGCAGGGAGAGTTACTCCAGGAGATCAGTATCCAATTAAGGCACCATAATCATATCCGGGGTCACCAGACAAGCCACAGGTGAGAGGGTCCACCCTACGGAACACCCCAGGCAATCTAAGGAAAGGAGTGGGATCAAAAGGGCACAATGCATCTGGGCCCATTTTCAAGGAGAGTTTCCCTAATTCTACAGAGAAGATGCCCTTCCACCATTTCTGCTAGATATTTGGAGGAACAGTTTTATGTGAAACAACCTTTTCTCTCGGTAAGTCTATGCAGCGCACATAAAATAACTGGCAAGAAAGAGAAGAATTTATATGGATGACCTTATCCATCGGCCAAAAGGCCCCTACCGTGGCAGCTGTTGGATAATGGGACACTCAACTGCAGTCAGGGGCTGAGGCAAAACCCCCTTGCCTGGTGTGACACTGGGCAGGTCACTTCAGCTCTTTGATCCTCTGCGTCCTCACATGAGAAGCAAGGATAAGTCCTGCTCAGCAGGAAGTTAGAGTCATAGAGCGCAGATGAGCTGACAGTGAGAACTTCGGAAGCGCATTGTAGAGCCACAGACACACAGGAGACATCAATGGTCTTCCTCCATTCATTCATTCATTCGTTCATTCAATTTATCCCTCAGGGATCCCAGATCCTTCCTCTCTGTGCTCTTTAGAAAATAAACATTCCTCTCAGTTTTATTCATAAAATCATTTTCAGAAGCAGAGTTTCACAAATGAGCTCTGCCCTGGTTGGTGGTGATATGCACAGTGGGGTAAAATGCCAAGGGCCTCACCAGTAGGCTCTGGGGAGAAGCTATCCGAGTATTCCTGGGCTCTTCCCCATGGGTCAGAGTTGCATTCCTGACACAGCCGGTGGGACAGAACCTGTCAGGGACGCCTTGGCTAAGTGGCAAGTCTCCAACCTAAGAACCTGCTGTGCTGCCCTTCCTGGGTCTGAGCCGCTCCCAGCACAGCCACTTCCCCCCTGAGGCCCATGGGCCTCCTAGAACTGGGCACTTGGCAGAAAGAACCTTGGGCTGGCAGTTGGCAAGACCTGGGTTCTGGTCCTGCCTCGGCTGCTGAGAGACCTTGTTCAACCCACTTAACCTCCCTGGCCCTCAGTTTCTTTTTGCGCAAAATGTGGGATCTGTATTCTGTTGGTGGTATTCAAATTTGTTTCCCTCATCTTCAGAGACAAGGGAAATTCTGTAGTCCTCAAGATAAAGCAAATACCAGCAGAGCTGCTCCTTCTGACTTTATACATGTTCTCACTCTTCAAACCTTCCTCAGCTCCCTGCGTCCTTCCCGTTGGCTTCTGGTGCCTGAAAGCCTGAGAACACCCCCCGCTTTTTTTTGCGGTACGCGGGCCTTTCACTGTTGTGGTCTCTCCTGTTGCAGAACACAGGCTCCGGACGCGCAGGATCAGCGGCCACGGCTCACGGGCCCAGCCGCTCCGCGGCATGTGGGATCCTCCCGAACCGGGGCACGAACCCGCATCCCCTGCATCGGCAGGGGGACTCTCAACCACTTGCGCCACCAGGGAAGCCCCACCCACCTCTTTATGTAGAGACTTATGAGCCTTTATTAGGATGTGAGAGGGCTCACACATTAATCCATTGTTCCTTTTTTGGGAATTAATCAGTCAGCTTGCCTTCAGTCACCTCTGTAGAACTTGGGAACAGAATACAGACAGAAAAGATCAGATTAGGGAGAAACAATTGCCCCCGGCTGCTCGTTGGAGATCCGGTTCAGGGTCAGAATGAGAAGAGATTCCCCCAGAGTCTCAATGTGTCAGGATCATGTGAAGAAGGCCTCAAGGACCAGAGAGTTATGAGAGGGGAGGCCCCCGGTGATGTCCACTCGCCACAATTTTACCTGAAGCCAAACCTTCCCTCACCAATAGCCCTACAGCAGTTATTTTAGGTCCCTAAATATAACTCCTAATAAGGTAGGAGGAAAGCAAAAGAAATGTTGCCTAATTTGTAGCAGGGAGCAGGTGGCATCAGTAAATACCAAATGTGGGGTCTTCTGAGCAGGAACTGTTACCTCCTCTCCCTGCTGCAATGTCCCTTCTTTGCTTTCCTCCGGAAAGCAGCCTCTGGAGGTGACACGCAGGTAGGAGCCACACGGAACAGCTGATGTTCTTGAACCCTTACTATGGACAGCCCTGTGCTTGGCAATTGGCACACATTATTTTAGTTAAACGTTAGCAACCCTCTGAGCAGGCGACTGGCTGTTACTCTTTCCTCAGCCTAACATCTCTAGACCAGGACACAGAAATGATGAATTGAGACAGTTAGAAATGATGAATTAAGACAGTTCACACAGAGCCAATATTGAAACCTCATATATGTCCGACTCTATTTCCTGTACTTTAAAAAAAAAAATCATTATCCTCTTTTCTTTCCCTTTCGCCCTCTGTCTATCTTTCCAATTTAATCACTGTTAGGGAAAAAATTAACTTAAGGAAAAGAGCATAGAGCAAAATACGGAATCTCTGCTTTATCACCGGTTTGCCATATATACCTGCTTGCATGTTTTCTCTACTTAAACCCATCTTTGGCTTTCTAATGCCTGTAGAGAAAAATCCAACCTCCTTAGTCTCATTTTTCAAGATCTTTACAGTCCGACGCCACATCCTTTCCAGACTTATTTGACCTCCACCACATCATCAAGTGCAGTACCAGCTAATCTAACTTCTTGCTATTTCCCAAACATGACAGGTACCATCATGCCTCTGTGCCTTTGCTCCTACTGTTCCTTTTGCCTGGAATTCCCTTCCCTCATTCATTCGTTTGTTGATCCCACATATGTTGAGCTCCTACTATGTGCCAGGCTCTGGGGCTATAAAGGTGAATAAATCCAGGTCTCTAACCTCAACTGGCTAACAGTCTGGTGGGACACACAGAGAGATGACAGGAAATTATAATACAGTGGGGCGGGCACATTACAGCAGTTCTCAGGGGGGAGATCTGACCCAGGTTTTGAGGCTGGGGAGGGAGGTGCAGGGAATGATTCATGTCAAGGGGCTTCTCAAAGGAAGTGATGCGTAAGTTAGGACTTGAAGAATGGCAGAAGGAGGAGATAAGCAGGAAGGAATGAGAGAACAAGTGAATATACGAAACTGACTTAAATCTTGCAAAAGTGGATTAAGTGAGAACAGGTGGGAAGAATGACAGATGAGGCTGGGAGGGGCTATGGGGTGACATAGAAGAGTTCAGACTTTTACCTTGAGAAAATGGAAAGCTAATGAAGGATTTCTCTACTTAGTAGGGAAATGACCTAATCATATTAGCAATTTTGGTTAAATCAATTTGGAAATAGTTTAGGGAAAACATCACAAACTTAAATATTTACAAATCTTTGAGCAAAGCTGGTCAAAGGTAAGAAAACACATAGGAAAATTCTTCACATCCTTAAAGAAATGTATTTCTGGGACTTGCAGTGGTCCTAACCAGTGGTTAGGACTCCGTGCTTCCACTGCACGGGGCATGGGTTGGATCCCTGGCTGGAGAGCTAAGATCCTGCATGCTACAAGGCACGGCCAAATATATATATATATCTATTTCCTCTCATTTTCTTGGAGACATGTAGCCCTATTAAACTGCCTTTAATTTTTCCATTTTTAGTAGATACAATAAATGAATAAAAGAAACATTTACTTTTCTCTTAGCTATAAGAGTTACTTGGACGTGTGACAATGCTTTGACTACTCCACTGAGCATGTGGGGTGAGGGCTGCAGTGAACTCTGGTGAGCAGATCAGGCCCCATCTAAAGGGTGAGATCCCCACTCATCTCCAGGAGATTGTTCCCAGGCAAGCATGTAGGCCAGATTGAGACCTCTGCTTTTCCAAAGAAATCTTAAGATAAATGTTAACATAAAAATATGTTGATTTTAAATACTGACAAAAAAAAAAGCAAGCAGGTCAAACTAGAATTGCCAGAGTTAGCAAATAAAAGTACAGGATACCTGGTTAAATTTGAATTTCAGATAAGCAATGAATAATTTTTAGTACAAGTATAACCCAAATATTGCATGAGGCATACTTATATTAAAATATGACGTGTTGTTTATCTGAAGTCAAATTTAACTAGGAGTCAAACAGACACACACATGGATCACATCAGGAGTGTGAGCTATCAGATGGTGCCCTGTGGTCCAGATCACAGAGGTTCTAGACTCTCTGGGGAGTGCCACCCTTTTGTAGCAAATAGTTCATGTCATCATGCTTATTGTGCTAAAATAAAATTCATAGATGATACAACCTATCACACGTAATGTATTTTTAATTAACATAAGGCCTTAATTATAAGATTAAGAGGAAATAAAAAGAAAATTATTTCAATAGGCAATTGCTTTGGTAGCACTAGTGACTGTCTGGTGAGATGTTTGAGAGTTGTATGGGACATGTGGCTGCCCATGTATTGCGGGGTGTCTAGCTTCCTTGTGTGACTGCCCCACAATCTTTGTGACAACAAAAATACCCCCTCCACATTTCTAAAATGCCCCTTGGTGGGATGCTGCCCCAAGAGATAAACACAAGTTAGAGACAGGATTGGCAGTAGGAGAGGGAAAGGCAGAGAAAGGCATATGAAGTTGGGAGGCCAATTAGGAAGTGACTGCTTTCATCTCAGGGATGAATGTCTGGGGAACCAGCCGGAAGCGGGGGAAAGGAAAGGAGGAAGTAAGTGGGACCATTCAAATAGGCAGGGAGTACGGGGTAGGAGTTTACTGTGGAATTAATGAATTCCATGTATTGAGGTTAAGATTTCTGTGGGAGGCCTAAGAGGAGCTGTCTTCTAGGTTGTAGAATCTGTGAGTGTGGTACCCAGAGGTCTGGGCTGGAGGTAGAAATGTAGGAATGAGCAGCGCAGCATCTATGCGTTCTGAAAGCCTTGGGACTGTATGAGATCCCTCACAGGCAGACTGTAGAATAAGAGGTGATGTGGTCCATAGACACCGCCCTGGAGGGCACTAACCTTTAGGAGATGTCCAGCCTCCACTGTGGAGGTATGAAGGAGTTTCCAGAAGGAAAGTGGGCAATCCAGGAGGAAATGGCATAATAGAGGCCATGGGAGGAGAAGTAAGAGGGGCCAACTCTGCAGAGAAAAGACTAATTCTATAGAGAGAAGTTCTACAGAGGGACAAACAAGATAAGAGTTGAACAATATCCAATTAGCAGATCCCTGGTGACCTGAGTGACATGCAGTTTCAGGCAGTGCTAGGTGTGGAAGCCTATTTAGAGGTGATAAGGAAATGCAGATAAGACATGCAGACCACTCTTGTAAGTGTCAAGGTTATGAAGGAGTATGAGAGCCTATTCAGCTTTTAAGGCCCTTCTCATTTGAGGTCTCTGAAGTTTCCCTTACCTTCTGCATTCCTTAGGATGCTTTTGCTGGTAAATAATAGAAAACCAAACTCAAACTTGCTTAAAATGTAAAATCCAATGGTGGCTTGAGGCTACTGAAAAAATTCCAGTGTGGACTTTAGGCATGGTTCAATCAGGGCTTTGGGTCCAGTCCTCTGAGTTCTTTCCTGGGAGCTGGATTTGCCCTCAGACTGATTTCCTTATTTTATTTATTTATTTAACAAATATTTATTGGGCACCTGCTGCATGCTAGACACTGTCCTAGGCTATTGGAATAGTAAACAAAACTGATAAAATATTCCTGCCCTTGTGGGGCATACATTCAAATGGGTGAAGACACATTTAAAAAAAAAAAATATATATATATATATATATATAATATATATATATGCACATACACAGTTATAAATGTGTGTGTATATATATATATATAAAAACACATATGCAGATCATATAGCATGTTAAATGATGATGAAGTCTATGGAAAAAGAGGATCTCTCCAGCAGCTGCATTGAAAGTAGATTGCAAGGGAGCAAAAGTGGAATCTGGAAAACCAGTGAGGGCCTCTTCTAGTAATCCAGGCAGATGACAGTGGTTGGACCAGGGTAGTGGCGAAGGTAATGAGACATAGTAGGATTCTGGAGAGAGAATGAATGCAGGGATAAAAGAATTTCCTGACAGATTGGATGTGGGAGTTGATAGAAGAGTCAAGAATGACTCCCAGGTTTTTGTTGTAAGCCATTATCTGAGGCGGGAAAGGCTGTGGGCAGAGCAGGTATGGGGAGGAAGATCCAGGCTTGAGTTTTGGACATGTTGAATTTTAGAAGTCCACCAACATTCAGGTGTATATGTTGAGTAGGCAGAGGGATCTGAGTCTGCATTTGGGAGAGGAGTCTAGACTGGTGAGACGTCTTTCAGCACTTGTCAGCACACAGGTAATATTTAAAACCATAAGACTGGATGAATCACCAAGGAAGCAAGAGAAGGTAGAGAAGAGAAGACCAAGGACTGAACCATGGGGTCCTCAAAACCAAGAAGACTGGGAGAAGAGGGGAACGAGTGAAGGAGACTAAAGAGACTCATGATAGAAAGAAAATGGGAGGAAGGGTGGACTCGGAATGGACCAGTTTAGGTTCCTTGAACCAGTCTCTACCACCAATGAAGATAATAGCATCCATTTTTGAGCTAAACACTTGAAAAGGGTCTCAGATTGTGCTGAGTGGCTGGACACTTATGAAGACTCACCCCTGGAACCTAAGTGGGGGTCAATCACTTACAGTCCCACCCAAAGGGAAAATTGAATATTGGGAAGCAACCAGTAAAGTGAATTTACCATCTTTCCACACATCCTCCAGGGGAAATTAATAATTTCTTCTCATGTGCCCTCAGAGCCTTTCCTTCAGATGGATAGTTTTACACTTACTATTTCGTGACACAGCTGGCTGTCTATTCACTGATTTCTTCTCAGATTGTTAGCTCCTTGAAGAGGAGCTGTTACTCATCTTTGAACCCCAGGACCTAGTCCCAGTGACTATTTGTTGAAGTGAGTTAAATGTGAACATGTGAAAGTGTGTCAATTTTTGGTTTTTCTATGGAGCCTCCTGGGTCATCTGAAGCCTTAAATTTAAAAGGAAAAAATTTAAAAGCCTTAGAATAGTTTGATCCATCTGTTATATAAACACATAGACTGTCTTCTGGTTAAAAATTGCTTTTATGAAGTTATTTCTTAATAATTGTGGCTGCAAAAACAGTTAGTTCTTCAATAGCTTTGAGACAGAGAAATCTGAAAGATCTCCTTGGTAACTGAACACACAGCTAATGGTTGCGAGTCCATGAAAGGTGCCTAAAGGACCTGTAAGGACCTATAAATTCATTTTATCTATATCTATATCTATATCTATAAAATACTGGGACTTCCCTGGTGGCGCACTGGTTAAGAATCTGCTTGCCAATGCAGGGGACACAGGTTCAATCCCTGGTCCAGGAAGATCCCACATGCCACGAAGCAACTAAGCCCATGTGCCACAGCTACTGAGCCCATGTGCCTAGAGCCCATGCTCCACAACAAGAGAAGCCACCACAATGAGAAGCCTGTGCACCACAACTAGAGAAAGCCCATGCACAGCAACGAAGACCCAATGCTGCCAAAAATAAATAAATTTATAATAAATAAATAAAATACTGTGGGTATATATATATATATATAAAGTTTATGAGTGTTGATTAAAACTCAAATGATAGTATAGTTGACCAAAACAGTCTAGTGCATCATGAAAGTAAAAACCTTAGGAGGAAACCAAATAGACAGGCATATGCTCTGCAGTTTAAGGTTTTTTCTCTACATGGTAATGATTTTTTTTGTTGGACATGATTTGTCTCACAGCATCTCTCAGTCTGTACCGTGAAGGGTATTAGTACAAAGGTCTAGCTAATTCTGTGCTTGGCCACAAGTAAAGTAACCTGGAGTTTCTTAGAAGAGAATAGAAAAGCCAAAATATTTTTCTGTCCAGTTTATGAGTGAAAAAAAAAGAATACCAAAATGTAAACATCCAAAATATTATAAAGTGTATTATACCCGTGCACTCAATTATTGACTATATACTTTTTGGAAATATTTTCCATTGTTACCTCCTTCCATAGACATATTAGGATATATTTGTCCACGTGGGTATTTTCAGAAATTGAAGCACTAATATAACTTCTTTAAATTACAAAAGATTCCAAAGATTTATTTGTTTGCTTGTTTGATTTTACAAGATGATGGGAGGACCACTGAAACAGTCCTTTCGAATATTTGAAAACATTTGATAAAAAAACATTTGATCCAAAAAAACATTTGATCCTTATCAAATAAACTGTCAGCATTTAAAATTTCCTTTTGAAGACAAATTCTTTCAGTTCTTATAAAAAGCATTGATTGTAAGAATGAAGAAACCAGTCACTGCCATGGAAGCTGCCAACTTAACCTGCACAGGGTGCTTGACAGTTCTTGGATTATTAAGCAAGTCACTGATTTTGTTAGGCTAGACTCTCTTAGCAGTGAAATTAAAAAGACAACACAACTGAAAAACCAGATAATATAATGAATAAGACATTTGGTAAATAAGAGCAATTAAAAATCAAAAAACAAGGGCTTCCCTGGTGGCGCAGTGGTTGAGAGTCTGCCTGGCGATGCAGGGGACGCGGGTTCGTGCCCCGGTCCAGGAAGATCCCACATGCCACGGAGCGGCTGGGCCCGTCAGCCATGGCTGCTGGGCCTGCGCGTCCGGAGCCTGTGCTCCGCAACAGGAAAGGCCACAGCAGTGAGAGGCCCACATACCGCCAAAAAAATAGATAAATAAATAAATAAAAATAAATACTCTAAAAATGGTCCACATCAAAAAGAAAAAAAAAAAATCAAAAAACAGTGGGACTTCCCTGGTGGCGCAGTGGTTAGGAATCCGCCTGCCAATGCAGGGGATGCGGGTTCGAGCCCTGGTCTGGGAAGATCCCACATGCCGCTGAGCAGCTAAGCCCGTGCGCCACAACTACTGAGCCTGCGCTCTAGAGCCCGCGAGCCACAACTACTGAAGCCCACGTGCCACAACTACTGAAGCCCGCGTGCCACAACTACAGAAGCCTCTGCACCTAGAGATCGTGCTCCACAACAAGAGTAGCCACTGCAATGAGAAGCCCGCCCACCACAACGAAGAGCAGCCCCCGCTCACCACAACTAGAGAAAGCCTGCCCACAGCAACGAAGACCCAATGCGGCCATAAATATATATATATATATATATAAATAATTTTAAAAAAATCAAAAACAGCACACATCTGAAAAAGCAGATAATAGAGCAGGTAAGAAAGTTGGTAAATATGACCAAATAACGATGTTGTAAAATCTCAACCTGAATCAGTTTCCCAGTGACACGATTCTACATCAAGTGATTTTTCCCCCCTTTACTAGGTCTATCAAGATTTTTGAAAAATCAAGATAAACTCCAAAGGTCACAAAGAAGTTGTTCTCTTGACTGGGGTGAGGCTAGAAATGCAATGAGATGAGCATGCAGGTACTTTAAGAGGAGAGAGTTTGTGTTAAGGAGACATGGACCTTTCCTTAGCACAGCTCCCTCCTCCATTGCTGAGGTGGGGACCCAGTGAAGTAGGAATGGGAAAGCAGAGTTTCAGTGGAGAATGCGCAGGGCAGGGGCAATGGAGGGCATGAGTTCTCCCACGAAGTGTTTTCCCGGTTTGGTGGTAGTGATGGTTTTATGTTGTTATTCTCTGTTCACTTGCAGAGCTCTCATATCTCTTTGCTTGTGCCCTTGAAAATGACGTTAAATGATTCTGTAGGTGTGCATTTGAGAAAGCCAATGCAATGTCCTATTAATCCGCTGAGCTACTTCAGCAACTTGAAAATGATCAGAGCGTGGTTGATGACCACGTTGGCCAGTTTGCGAAAGCTTTACAGAAGGGCCGCGAAAGTCACTCCATTTAAGGGATCTTCTCTTCTGTGGTCACCCAAACCTCTTCTGCCCAACAACTCAGCAGCCTCCCTGTGGCCATTGTAGCCATCCTTCCAGGACACAGGGTCACTTCGGGTGGCGATCGTTGCCTTCTTCTCCCTACAGGGAGCAACTTCTCTTCATAAGGATTCTTTTTCCCAGCAAGCAAAGATGACCTGGAAATTTGATAGTGCCAAAGTTACAAACTATACTTTCTCAAGAGAGAAATATTATCTTACAGAAACTAGCTTTTATCCTGCTGAGAAACTGTACTATACTGTAGGGATTGTCTCTTATTAGAGCCGTGAGAGCTGAGGGAAACATGTAGAGCTATCTTCCCCACACCAAAAAGGCTGCTGGAATCGTGTATGACCCTGAAAAGAAACTGCAGTATTACTTAAGGGGGGAGCTGGGGGAGACAGAAATGTCAACATAAGCCAGACCATTCCTCGTGCAGAGTGAGCTTGAATACTCTTAAACACACCAGGAGAAAAGTTCTCAAGGTTTTGAAACTCCTAGGTGATGGTGGAATTCTTGGCTAACTTCCTAGAGCATTATTAGGCATTATAAATGTCCTTCGAATCCATGCAGTCTCATAAGAACAAAAAAATTGTTGTGGGGATTTCAGTATTTAATCTTCAGGGGTTCTAAAGCCTTTATTTTGCCATTTCTCAATAAAAACAAGCCCTTATCATATAGAATAGGGTAGAGAAGACTGGGAAGTAATTTTATAACAAAAAAGATAATCAACTCATTAAATAATATTCACTGAGCACTTCTGTGTACCAGGCACCGTAGATGGGATGGGGTTATGCAGTGACTCTGCAGGCATGGTCCCTGCCCTCATGACTCTTACACTCTAGTGGGCAGGACAGGTACAGAGCAAGTGTGACAAGCTAGTCATGCCTAACGAAAGATGAGGTTAGGATTGACAGTCTCCCAACTCAGAGGGAACTAAGGGCATCTCCTTGTAGGATTTGGACATCCAGTCTACTAGAGAGAATGCAACCTTAAAAATGCTCATGATTCCTTTCTTTTTCTTCTTCACTAAGCTGTCCTTTGGACATGCAGAACCATGTCCATGGAGGACCCTTATTCTTTCTTAGAGACTCTGAAGGTCTCAGTTATTCTTATGCAACACCTTACAAAGAACACGTGCTGTGTCTTATAGGGGTTGTTATGTTTTCTTTTTTAGCTTTTCAGATATATTTTCTCTCACAGCACCTTCTCACAATCTGTTTTACTCTGTGATTTTCCTTACCATTTTCAAAACTCTATGTACATCTATGTTAAACTAAGGTTAAACTAAGAATTCCCAAGTATCTATTTGTCCCAGTCAGAGATATAAAATCTTAATTTCTAAAGAATAAAGATGCTCACATTTGCAAACAATGTCCATTCATACCAAACTTTGAGCAGAAATATTTTTTATTCACCTGAAAGTCTGTGCTAATAATTTTAGCATTTTATTTTCTAATTTTAATGATGGATATTTTCAAATATACACCAAAGGGAAGAGGATAATCTATTGAACCCCAGGCGACTCCTCATCTAAGCTTCAAAAATTTTGTAAATTTTACTTTATCAATATAGCTTCCCCCATCACACACAGATTTCTTTTTTAAAACTTCTGGAGTATTTAAAATCAAATTTCAGACATTATATAATGTCACTCACAAATACCTCAGTATTCCTATCTAACAGATAAGGATTTTTTTTTTTTTTTTTTTTTTTTTTTTGCGGTACTCGGGCCTCTCACTGTTGTGGTCTCTCCTGTTGCAGAGCACAGGCTCCGGATGCGCAGGCTCAGCGGCCATGGCTTACGGGCCCAGCCGCTCCGTGGCATGTGGGATCTTCCCGGACCGGGGCACGAAGCCGTGTCCCCTGCATCGGCAGGCAGACTCTCAACCACTGCGCCACCAGGGAAGCCCCTAGATAAGTATATTTTAAATATAACACACCATTACCGCAACTAAGAAACTTAATAAAAATTCTTTGGTATCATGTAACATGGCCTATAATCCAGTCCCCCAACTAATCTAAAAAACGACTTTTTATTGTTTGTTCAAATCATGATCCAAAAAAGAACCATATGTCATACTTAGTTATTATATTTCTCAAATTTCTTTTAATCTATGATGCATCCCCTTCCCTTTTATTCTTACCATTTCGGTTTGAAAGGACCAGGTTGTTTAACTTGTGGACTTTCCCACATTCTGAATTTGGCTATTAGCCTCCCTGTGGCATTGCTCAACTTATTCTTCCATCCCCTGTATTTTCTGTAAACTGGTAGGTTTATAAGTGTGATTAGATTTAGGTTCTTCCTCCCCACCATCCCTCTGTCCTCCCTCCCTTCTTTCCATCTTTTCTTTCTTTCTGGCAAGAATATTCATGGGTTGCTTCACATCACAAAACACTTAATGTCTAGTGGTCCCTCTTTCATGATGCTGAGGTTAATCTGAGGGCGCAGGTTTTGTCAGATTGATACATCCATTAGAAAGTTCCCATCAACTTTTCAGCTAACTGTTTTACATTCATTGATGATCTTTGCATAGATCCATTATTTTCTCATGAATGAATTTCAATTATAATATTAAATTTTATCAACCATAATTTTCAATCTCAAATGATGTTAACAAACTTTTGTAATAGAAATATCCTAAATTGTACTGTATTGCATTTTCAATTTAAATATTTTTAAATTAGGAAATATATTGATTACAGAAAAACTGGAAAATATAAAGTATAAGTTTGAAAATTAAATCACACAAAATCTTTTAGCCAAGAGACAATCATATTTATGGCTTGATGTATTTCTTTTTGATCTTTCTTTTAGACAGCATATTTAAACAAAATTGGGACCACTATTTTATAACTTATTTTTTGCTCTTATTAATCTGTTTTGGATATCTTTTCATATTAAAAATGCAGATTAACATTTTTACCTTTGATGCATATGTAAATTTTCTTAAAATATATTCTATAAATAGAATCTTTGAAATAAAAGATATTTTAAAAAATAAACTTTTTATATATATTTCCAAAACTCCAGCTAGAATTTTTCTACTTACAGTGTATCATGAGCACTGATTTCTTTTCATCTTTAATAACACTGAATATTATAATTTTTTAGATTTTTTGCTAATTTTACACAAAAAATATCTGTTCAGTTATGTCTTTAATTACTAAAGAGATTGAAAATTATTCATTTTTCTATTTTTAAAATTTTTCTTCCATAAATTTTGTTCATCTCTCTCTTCTATCAATGCTTCTGTTAACATGTTTGTACTTTTCCTAATAAATTATAATGATATCAGATTAATATTTTATCTGTAATATTTTCAATTATATCTTAGTTTGCTATTTTCTTTTTTATTTTGTTCGTGACTTTTTAATGTTCAGAAGTTTAAAATGTTTAGGTTGCCAAATGAATCTATTTCTTTTCCTTTGTGATTTCTTCCAAGGCATTAATCTTTAGTAAATCCCCATCTCAAGAGCTTTTAAAATATTTGCCCATATTTTCTTTGACAGCTTTTTTTTTTGTTTTCATATTTTACTTTCAACGTTTTAAGCTATCTTCAATTTATTTTGGTTATAATGTTAGGTAAAGCTCTAATTGAATTCTCCTCCCTACCCAAATTCTTAACCATTTTCCCCAACTCCATTGTTTGTTTGAATAATTTACTCCTTCCCCATGTGCATTGATATGCATTAATTTCTGTTACTGGATTATAGTTTTTTTCTGTACTGTTGTTCTGTCAGCTCCTTCCCCCACCGTTATCACTTTTTCTTAACTATCTTTATCAGGCTTTAATAATAAAGTTATATTAGCATCATAAAGCAAATTGGAGGACTTCTCATCTTCTGCTATGATCTGAAAGAGTGTGAATGATATTGGAGTTACCTCTACTTTAAAGGTTAAGTTGAACTCAGCTGTAAAATCATCTGATGGTTTTTTGAAAATGGGTAGATCTTCAGTCACTTTCATAATCTTTCACACGTTGATTACTCTTCAAAATTTTAATGTCTTCTTGGGTCAATTTTGTTATTTATGTTGTTAGTAAATCATCTGTTTCTTCTAGGTTATCAAATTGTTGCCATAGGATTTCACATGATACATTTATAATTACCTTCATCTCTTTTCTGTGACTATGTAAATTCATTCTTAATCTCGCATATTTTCTCTCTAGTTCTTTCCTCTATTCAGTCTAATAGCAATTTATTTATTGTTTTCATAACATCATTTTTGGGGTTTTTCTTTCCTTCTTTCATTTTTGTGTTTCCTATTTTATTAACTCTATCTTTTGTCTTTGTTAATTCCCACTGTATACCCTCTTCAATTTATTTTATGATTTTTTACTAATTCTTAAGATGGGTGTATTAATTTTCTAGGACTGCCATAACAAACTACCGTAGAGTGGGTGACTTAAACAACAGAAATTTCTTTTTATTTTTAATAAATTTATTTAATTTATTTATCTTTGGTTTCATTGGGTCTTCGTTGCTGCATGCAGGCTTTCTCTAGTTGCGGCGAGCAGGGGCGAGTCTTTGTTGCAGTGCATGGGCTTCTCCTTGTTGCGGCTTCTCCTTGAAGTGGCTTCACTTGTTGCGGAGCACGGGCTCTAGGCACACGGGCTTCAGTAGTTGTGGCTCGCGGGCTTAGTTGCTCCGAGGCATGTGTGATCTTCCCAGACCAGGGCTCGAACCTGTGTCCCCTGCATTGGCAGGTGGATTCTTAACCACTGTGCCACCAGGAAGCCCCAGAAATTTATTTCGCACAGTTCTGAAGGCTGGAAGTCCAAGATCAAAGTGTCAGCAGATTTGGTTTCTTCTGAGGCCTCCCTCCTTGGCTTGCAGATGGCTGTCTTCTCCCTGTGTCCTCACACGGTTGTCCCTTGGTCTGTGTGTTGTCTGTGTCCTAATCTCTTCTTATAAGGACACCAGTCATATTGAATCAGAGCCCACCTCTATAACCTCGTTTTACCCGAATTAACTCTTTGAAGGCCCTATATCCAAATACAATCACTTTTGGAGTTTCTAGGGGTCAGGATTTCAACATACGAATTTTAGATAGACATAATTCAGCCAGTAACAGCGAGTCTAAATTACTTTATTTTCAAATTTCTTCAAGCATGAAGGAATTTGAGTCTATGCATTGTTCCCTGAATATAAACTCAGTTGGTTTAATATAAAGTATTAAATGTGAAGTATTCTCCTTTCCACGCTTTTAGATAGTATGTAATTTCAGTTTAAAATTTCTCTCTGGGGCTTCCCTGGTGGTGCAGTGGTTGAGAGTCCGCCTGCCGATGCAGGGGACGCGGGTTCGTGCCCCGGTCCAGGAAGATCCCACATGCCGCAGAGCGGCTAGGCCCGTGAGCCATGGCTGCTGAGCCTGCGCGTCCGGAGCCTGTGCTCCACAACGGGAGAAGCCCGCGTACCGCAAAAAAAAAAAAAAAAAAAATTTCTCTCTGATTCAGAGGTTATTTACGAGAGTGTTCCTTAACTTCCAAAATGTTAAGATTTTTTTATTGTTAAGATGTTTTTAGTCATTAGTTTTTATTTACTTCTAATTTTGTGTGTTCTATGAGTAGTCTACCTTTCAAAAAGTTTTAAAAAGTTTTCTTCGTAGTCAAATACACCATCAATTCCTCCATGTTTTATAGTCATGCAAAAATGCACACTCTGAATTGGTAGGAAACAAAGTACATATAATGTTTTTAAATAAATTTATTTATTTATTTTATTTTTGGCTGCATTGGGTCTTCGTTGCTGCACGCAGGCCTTCTCTAGTTGCGGTGAGTGGGGGCTACTCTTCGCAGCGGTGCGCGGGCTTCTCATTGCGGTGGCTTCTCTTGTTGCGGAGCACAGGCTCTAGGCGCACAGGCTTCAGTAGTTGCGGTGTGTGGGCTCAGTAGTTGTGGCTCATGGGCTCTAGAGCACAGGCTTAGTAGTTGTGGTGCATGGGCTTAGTTGCTCTGTGGCATGTGGGATCTTCCTGGACCAGGACTCAAACCCATGTCCCCTGCATTGTCAGGTGGATTCTTAACCACTGCGCCACCAGGGAAGTCCCCATAGAATTTTATTACATCTACTTTATTGCTCTTATTAGTCAATTTCCCTATGTCCTTATTCTTTTGTGTACTGAATCTTTTTGCTTCAAAAGAGATATTTTTTAAATTGCAACTGTAACAATGGAATATTATTCAATCTTAAAAAGAAGGAAATTCTGACACAAGCTACAGCATGGATGAACCATGAAGTCATTATACTGAATGAAATTAGTCAACCAAAAAAGACAAATATTGTATGATCCCACTTATATGAGGTACCTAGAACAAATTCATAAAGAAGGAATGTAGAATTGTAGAGGAGGAGGGAATGGAGAATTATTTTTTAATAGTATAGTATTTTAGTTTTGTAAGATGAATAGAATTCTGGAAATTATTTGTATAGCAATGTGAATGTACTTAACACTACTGAACTATATACTTTAAAATGGTTAAAATAGTAAATTTTTTGTTATGTGTATTTTACCACAATTTTTAAAATGTTTTAATTAAAAATAAAATAATGGCATGGGGAAAAAATAACAAATATATTGGATGTATAATAAAAATAATTATAATAATGACCAACTTGGGAATTATAAATTTGAATGAGAATATATACCATAATAACTTGTGAGACTGTTAGATATAATTAGAGTTAAAATTTACCAGGTCCTATATTGTAAAGAAAAAGGATATAGGTCTTTGATTGACTAACTACAGTGTTCTAGTCAATTATACATATTAAAAACTTTAAGAGTAACCATTAAAATACTACAGATCAGGGACTCTCCTGGCACTCCAGTGGTTAAGACTCTGTGCTTCCACTGCAGGGGGCATGGATTTGATCCCTGGTCAGGGAACTAAGATCCCACGTGCTGCAAGGTGCACTCCCCCCCAAAAAAAAAGATTAAAAAAAAAATTACAGATCAAATGTGTATCATCCAGAACACTAAAGGAAAGGAGAGAGTACAGAGAAATTAATTAGTTTAAATAATCAGGAAAGAGAAAGATCAAAGAAGGACTAGTATGTTAAATATTAGATGTATTCCTCTTGGATCTCTCTTGTTTTTGCATCTTGTAAGCAGAGGCACTGGATCCCTTTGTTCCAAATACAGCCTTGGAAGATAGAGATTGTGTCTCTTTCCAGAGCAAAGAGTAGGTTTGTTGACTATCCAATATAATAAAGATAATGTCTCTCTTTGGGGCAAAGGTCAGGCAAGCTTACTACCCAGTATAAAAGAATTGGGCTCCGTAGGATCAGGGCTCCTCTCCTATAGACAGCCAATTGCATGAGCAGGCATCATCTAGCCCTCTTCTTGATGCTCTGTGAAAACTGAGCATTGATGCAGATGATGGTACTCTGGCATCTGCTATTGCTATGAGTAATAAAGTTCTTTGTCACTGATAAAAAACTGCTACTGCAATTTTATTAGGTTCTTGCATTTGTAAAAGTGTTTGTTTTATATATTCAGTTGTAAGGTTATTTGATGTACATGGGTTTGTGACTATTATATCTTTTCGTAACCTCTTATTTTTATTTTAATCAGCTTCTGTAATGCCATGGTCTCCTAGTTTTCTACTCATGTTTTCACCATTGCTTAACTGCACATATTCCTCTGTATTCTGTTTTTCTTCTCCTACTCCTCTAAATATGTATAAATCTACACCTCTTATCAAGATCTCTTTTATGAGATCAAGACTCATGCAGCTAATTTCTGCCTGGATATCTCTACTTGGTTGTTGCCACACACAGCTTAAAAAGCAACATTTCCCTCCCTCAACTCTAAATCTTCCTTTTTTTTCTTTTAAGCTTTATTGCATTTTGTTTTTCCACCATATCAAACGTGACATAATCCAAGCAACTTGCCTAATGCAGTGCCTGATACATTTTGGGTTATCAGAAAAGTTAGGTACTATTATTAATAGAGTCCAAGTGTATAGCTCCATTGTGAATTTCAACTGTATACAGTCGGGGGTACTTTTTTGCCTCACTAGCACCTTAGGGTTAGATCCTTGATCTTTTATGAAACTCTAATCAAACAGCACGAGAAAGAGAGAAATGAAATCTCAACACCTATTGAGGGGTAAAACATGTCTTGTTCACTGCCAGAGTCAGATGCTATAATGGGAATCAAGGTACTGTTCTGTCCAGTGTTTCTTTTTAATGGCCCAAGAATTTACTTGATTCCATAAGTTCCATTCTGGATTTCCAATGAAGTGAACAATTTATAATAGGTTTTGAATGAATTGAATTAAAGTTTGATGAATAGCCTAGATATTTTTTTGTTTTCTCTTTTGAACCCTATTTAGTGGCAGAGAGAATGTTTACTTGCCTATTGAGCAATGGGTTTGACCATTAATTAAGAATCAGCTCCAGGAATTTGATTTTGCAGAAACCTTCAGTATTCTGGCTGCCTTAGGCAAGTTGAACCCTCACCAAAGCACAGGCATGAAAGCACTAGCACGTAGTACATGGTCCAATTAAAATAAGATACAATAGAAACTGGTAACATGAAGGCTTCTCTCTAATATTCAAGCTCTCCCTTCTCTCCCCATCACCACTCACTCATGCACCCTTTCCAACATGGAACACAACTTTTGTGTCTGCATAGAAACTTCACTTCTTTTAATTGACTAACAGTCAAAGAAACTTGTCATTGATAAGCTTAAAATTTTTCTCCCTTTTCTCTCATCTTCTGCCCTTTGTCTCATATATCTTTCTCTTCTGTCACAGGCATGCCGGACTTGGATAAAAAGGTCTTTATCTGCTCACACAAAAGAAAATTAAAAGAAGAAGGAGGAGAAAGAAGAAGGAAATGGGTAAGGAAAAGGTGAAAAAAGGAGAAGGAGGAGGGGGGAGGAGAAAGCTTTATCATCAAGTTTATTATTCCCATAATGGTAAGCTTTTTATTTAAGGGAACATGCCCAAATTTCAGAACTAGTTTATGCTCTAAATAACATAGGTGATTATTTGCCTTTGTGTTTATTTGTGTGTCTGGCTATGACTTTAGATAGATAAAGGGGTAGAATGCACACATGATGAAGGCCAATATGAAGGCCATTATTAAAGAGTCAAAGAGAGCGGTCTAGATTTTCTTTTTTCTCTTTAAAAATCACAGCTTTCGCTTAAGTAACTAAACTTTCTACATGGGAGCCTAAATAAAATCTTGAATTTTTTTTAAACTTAGGGCTTTAAAATAACTGTAAAAATATTCATTTTCCCATTTCTGGGAAAATTATATTATCAAAAATTATTTGGGAAGACTCACACTTTGTGCAATTTTAATGTAATGAATAGAAAATTAAATATAATTTTGCACTGCAACTGACTTTGACAATGAATAAGATATATTTTTACCTCAGTATGAGTGTTGAGTTTTTATTTCTGCTTCTTGTACTGATTGAATAATCTTTTTTATTTTGAGGGAGTCTAATATTTAAAGGAATATGTGGATATCCTCTAGTTTTACATTTAGATTATATTCCATGAAAAAATAACTACAGTAGAATTTAGAAATCCAGAGGGGTGAATGCCAGCAGGCAGGCTAATTTTAATTCATATGCTTATTGATGTTATGCAGTTCCAAAGATTTTGGGAAAGCTTAAAGTAAGCCAACATTAAGAAATAGATGTCAGTATGCCAACAGTTGGGATTGGACTGTGCACCATAAGAATATGTACTGCCTGGCATACTAGGAAACGTTTTGCTACTGGTGTCATGTTTAAATGAGCAAAACATTTATTTCAGCAAAAATTTAGATCAAGGTTCTGCAAACTTTTCTGTAAAAAGCAAAACAGTATGTATTTTAGACTTTGTAAGCCATATGGTCTCTGCTGCAACTACTCATCTCTGTCACTGTGGTGGAAAAGCAGCCATAGACAATATGTAAATAAATGAGCATCGCTGTATTCCAATAAAACTTTACAAAAATTTTAATAAATAAAAAAGTTTAAATAAGTAAAAATTTACAAAACACGAGGCAGGCCAGATTTGGCCCACAGGCCATAGTTTGCTGATACCTGGCTTAGATGATCATTTGTCAATTTCCAAAAATTGAAGAAGGCTTTTTTTTTTGTATCTCCTCCCATGAAAATTTTAACAACCCTTGTAATCCATCTCTTCTTCAATTTAATACCTTTAATTTTATGTCTATGAATAATTTAGACTCTTTTCAGCAGCCCTGTAAAAATGTACTAGCTTGGGTATTGTAATGTTTGGAAATGTATATAAAAGTTTTACTCTAGCTCATTAGAAATCTTCCAAATGCTGACACAGCACTAGGCAAGCAGTGCTCCTCTCTCAAGGCTGAATTTCATCTCCAAAAACCCCACCTTTAAGCTTCTAAGTTTTATTAATTCCCACCTCTTCCTTTTGTTTCCCCAGCCCTCCTAGCAGTAGTGGTAGATGCTTCCTGCAGTTGCTAGGTCTGTGAGAGCAGGCAGTTATCTTGTTTTAAACTGTTTAGTTACCAAGTTGATAATTTTGTACAGCTAAATTTAAATTTTGTATAACTTTGAATTAAATTCTCTCTGTTCAAATACTGATGTGGTTTTGTCTCCTGAGTGGACCCTAACTGATACATATCCTGAAATGAAACACAATTCAGTTATTGGAAAATTATTAAATATTTTTGGAACAACTTGGGTATGTGAATCTACTTTTTCTTTTTTTTTTTGTCTTTGTTGGGTCTTAGTTGCCTTGCGGCACGTGGGATCTTCCTTGAGGCACGTGGGATCTTTCGTTGCGGTGCACAGGCTCTTCGTTGCAGCGTGCTGGCTTCTATCTAGTTGCGGCGCACAGGCTCCAGGGCACGTGGGCTCTAGTTTGTGGCACGCAGGCTCTCTAGTTGAAGCGCTCGGGCTCAGTAGTTGTGGTGCCCTGGCTTAGCTGCCCCGAGGCATGTGGAATCTTAATTCCCCGACCAGGGATGGAACCTGCCTCCCCTGCATTGGAAGGTGGATTCTTTACCACTGGACCACTGGGGAAGTCCCTGAATCTACTTTCTTTAACTGTAAATTTTGTAAAATCTAAATACAGATCAAATATTTCCAATTAAATTAGTGTCAAATTGAGATGTACTGTAAGTATAAAAAGAATGTAAAATATCTCATTAATTTTTAATAATGATTACATGTCAAAATAATAAAATTTTGAATATATTAGGTTAAATAAATATACTGTTAAAATTACTTTCACCTGTTTCTTTTTACGTTTCTAAATGTGCCTATTAGAAAATTCTAAATTACATATTTGGCTCTTATGATATTGCAGTTGGACAGTGCTGTTCCATGTTTGTTTGCGGTACGCGGGCCTCTCACTGCTGTGGCCTCTCCCGTTGCGGAACACAGGCTCCGGACGTGCAGGCTCAGCGACCATGGCTCACGGGCCCAGCCGCTCCGCGGCATGTGGGATCTTCCCAGACCGGGGCACGAACTCGTGTCCCCTGCATCGGCAGGCGGACTCTCAACCACTGCGCCACCAGAGAAGCCCATGTTCCACGTTTTTTTCTACATTTTTATCACGTTTTACATGAGGATGAGAATCCAAGGGTGGGCAAAAGGACTGCCAGAAGACTGAGGGGGGACAAAAGGGAAAATTTTAATCTTCATTTTTAAATATACCTCAAGGTCACAATGCTTGAGCTTGGTTTTCAAGACTAAATTACATTTCAACATATTGTAGGGGGCCATCCAAATTTTCCTTTTGTACAATAATTTAATTCTGTTCTATATTGTCTGTAACATCTGGTCCATTGACTAGAGTCACCTTAAATATTTTTCAATTAAATAGATTGATTTCTCCAACAGGATTTGACTGTATAAGCCTTTTTAAAAAATATTTATTTATTTATTTATTTATCTTTGGCTGCACTGGGTCTTCCTTGCTGCACTGGGTCTTCCTTGCTGCACGTGGCTTTCTCTAGTTGCAGCGAGCGGGGGCTACTCTTCGTTGCAGTGCGCGGGGTTCTCATTGCGGTGGCTTCTCTTGCTGCGGAGCACGGGCTCCAGGCGCGCGGGCTTCAGTAGTTGTGGCACGTGGTCTCTAGAGCTCAGGCTCAGTAGTTGTGGAGCACGGGCTTAGTTGCTCCACGGCATGTGGGATTTTCCCGGACCAGGGCTCGAACCCGTGTCCCCTGCATTGGCAGGCGGATTCTTAACCACTGTGCCACCAGGGAAGTCCCTGTATAAACCTTTGGCAAAATATATTTTTTGGTTCAACAGTTTTAGAAAGTATCTCCTGGTTTGTTAAAAAAATAAATAAATAACTAGCCTTTTTGTTCCATTTAAAACTAAAATGTTACATTGAACTTTTAACATAACAAACCCAAATGCATAAATGGCAATAAGTATTGTGACTTTGTTGGATTCATTAATATTCATTTAACAAGAGAAGCGAATTTAAAGTTTTAAGTAGAATTTCAATAGCTTTCAGACATGTACATCAGTCGTGGCAATAGATTTAGAGCGTCAAGTGCTAACTCACAAGTAAAGGATTTGGCCCTGAAAATGGGGCTATAACTAAAACTCAGCATTTTCTCGGAGAACTTGGGACTGAGATCTAGTCTTTGGGGGCCAAACCAATAGGACTGAACTCTATCTTTAGGAAGTATTAGCCCACAACCTTCGTTCTTTTGGGAACTGCTCCTTCTCGCTCCTGTATGGTTCTGGTGGCAGGGCTGCCAGATAAAATACAGAACACCCAGCTAAGTTTGCATTTCAGAAAAACAATAAATACATGGGCCAACTCTATCTGCCAATCAGAATGTCCATCTACTTCTGGTTTCATAGGAGGGCATGTGACCCAGGACTGGCTGGTCACAGTATCCCTATCCTACCCTGTTCACATTGACTGGTCTAACACATAAATATTGTCCCAAGTAGGGCCAATCAGAGCCTTTCCATGTGATTTGATATAAGGGGTCTTGGAGAGAGATGGTCTCTTTTCCTTTTGAACTGCAGGCTACAAGGATTTGAGCTGGGTGGGCAGCAGCCATTTTTTTCCTGCCATTTGGAGAGAGCCTGTGTATGGTAGATGAAAAGAATGCTAAATACAAAGAGCCAGGGAATGAAGACAGAGGGAAAGTCCTCTGACCATTTCTTCTGTTTGGGGGTATGCCCCATGTTTTGTGCCTAGGTTTGGTAGTGATTAAGTGCTCTTCCCCTAGCAATATAGATAAACCCGATTGCCAGTTCTTACCCTACAACACGCATGAAATAAAGCCAACATCTTGGCCATAACGCCACTATAAAACATGTATTTTCTTATGTGTTTGGCATCATTTCTCTACAGTTTTACTGGGCAGGGTGGAGTTGTCTGGGTGTGATATATCTCAGGGCATTTATTCTTTGATAATAAATCTATGGTATCGCTACCATGAACACTTAGAAGGCAGAGACTGCGAGTTTCCCTTCCTTCAAAGAGCACTTATAAGAATGCAGTGTAAATGCATAGTTTTTAAATTTCCTACTCTAACTCAATTACCATTCCATTAATTTTCTAAGACAGTCCTGTCATAGGTAGTACTTGCAAACATTAATCTGTGGGCTTCTATTTCTAGAATCCCGAAGGCACGATGCTACTAATGCTGCCCTCAGAGAAAGGAGTGGCCCCCTAACTCCAGCTTGAATTCCGCAATCCATGGAAGTGCAGTGCAACAAGGGGAGGACTGGCTGCTTAATCGCTGGAACCAAATGCAAAAAAGGTGTGTGTGTGTGTGTGTGTGTGTGTGTGTGTGTGTGTGTGTATAATGCTTAAGAACTTCCAGATGGCAACAGCAGAGCAATAAACCAAGCTTGGGGCCTGTCTAAGCGTGAGGTCCTGTGTAATTGCACAGGTCACAGACCCTGAAGCCAGCCCTACCTGAGAGTCATAGTTAATCTCTTGACGCCTTAAGTTCCTTATCTGTAGAATGAGAGGCAATACTGGCTTTTTAGCGTAACAAATATTAACTGAGTTATTTGTGAAATTTGTGACGCTGCAGACACACAGTGGGTTCTTGGTAAACAGGGTAACCACCACCTGACTGCACTGTACGTGGTAGCCAGGAGTGAGAGGTCTGGAGTCAGCCAGACATGGACTGAAAGCCTGCCTCTGCCACTTTTGGGGCCAATTAGCTAATGTCTCTAAAGCTCCAATTCCTCTCCTATAAAGAGTAGTCAACGCATGTACTCCTGAAAGATTATTTTGAGGACTAGAGGAAATACTACATTCAAGGCACTTAGCACAATTCCTGGCACATGGGGCCACTGAATGCTAGCTACTTGGCCATGTGTCAGGCCCGGTGCTAAGTGTTTTACATCTACTGGCTCACTGAATCCTTAAAACACCTGGAAATTCAGATGTCATTACTTTCAGTAAATTGAAACTAGGGAGGTTAAATGCCTTTCCGACTGTCACATTGTTACTATGTATTGGGGCCATAACTGGGACCCCAGGTCTCTCTGATTCCAAAACCTCTGCCTCAACCCCTGTGCAGATTGTCTTTAGCTGTACAGTTTTCCCTTTCCCCATTCATTCCCGAATCCTAATGTCTGTCTGCCTCCCTGTAACTGCCAGTGGTGAGGGATGATGTAGCACACATAAGGAAGTTTTTAAAAATCAATATATTTGAATGGAAATTGGAAGATTCCTCTCCATGCATCTGTCTGTCTGTCCTAGTATCTGCCTATCTATCTTATGTAAAGCAAAGGAGCGCTGGCCACAAAAACAATGACAGATTTAATGAGACCTGAACTCTTGAAGACTGGTTTGAGATTTAAAGATGTTTATCAAACTTCAGCCAGAGCTGGGTTTGTTTACCCTAATTATATGTCCTTCATTTGGCTGTTTCTGAAACAGTACTCTGAAGGGCCTTTTATGTTGTTTTTCTTTTCTCTGAGCAATTATCATTTTTCTTTTGAATGGATGCTGCTAGTTTCTTATGCAAGACTGAGGTAACACTACTCACACCCCTCTGTCAGCCGCAGCACAAAAGCAGTTAAAATTGCACTAAAGCTAGGATCAGTCTCTGCTTGTTCAGTCTTTGTTTTCTAACTATCAGGGTGTTGTTGTTTTATTTTGCTTTCCTCCTGGTGCTGGAATTTGACCTTAAGTTCTAAGCCTTAAGAAAGTAGGGTGGTGGGAGGATGCTTTGGCTTTGCCATCTCTGGAACACTGAAAGTGCTTCTGTAGCCCTGAAAATGAACTCTAAGGCTGCTTGGAAATATTTGATCATCTACAGATGATCAGTACTTTCCAGGACTTCTTCTAGATCAGAGTTTTTCTCTTGCTGTGAAACAGGTTAAAATATAAGGTGACAACATGTCACCTTTAATATCTTTAATTAATTAAAGAGCAGGCCTTTTCATTAAATGCCTGCTGTAAGCCTGCACTGTACTAGGATTGGAGACAAGCCTATGACAAAATGTATCATTGCTAAATTAAACAGATTTTAAACTACGCAGTGTTACCTTTGTCCATTTCACTCTTTTCCCTTTCAGCGCTTCTTGCTTCCTTCCTCTCTTATACAGCTTTTCTTCCTCCTGACATCCTCCAAAGCATCAATTCTGAGAGATGTTGACAGGTGATTGCGTTTAATAGCCACAGTTCAGAAGGTTTAGAAAAAGCTATGTTAATAGCTTTTATTGAGTGCTTCTATGTACTGGTCAGGTGTTAGGTGCTTTATATTCTTCATTTAATACCTCATTTAATTCTCTCAATAAATCTATAAGATAGGGGCTACTATTATCCTAGTATTATTATTGTCTAAGTCACACAACAGGTAGGAGGCAGAGTCATTATGCTAAACCAGACAGCTTCCTTAATGGGTATGCCTTACCTCCACCAAACACAGCATAATTAGATTTCTTTACTGCACAACTTCTCAGAGGTTTTAGTATGCTGCAGTACCCTGTCAATCTCCAAGATGAGAATATAGTTTACTGTGACTCCCTATTTATTTGTCTCCCTCTCCTTTTTTTTTTTTTTATGGGGGATAATGAGAGGTCAGAATTCTGCAGAACACAGTTTGGGAAATATTGGCCCAAACATTTATATTTTAATTAAGAACTTGGAAAGCCAAAACGAATTCGGGGACAATTCTAATAGTATTTTAGAGATCCACAAAATAAGGAGGAGAGATGAGTGACTATGAGGTCTTTTAGTTGCCCCTCAAATAACTATGTTTGCATGCTCAATAGTTCTTACTTATAAGACTGGTTTTTTGAACGCTGTCTTTCTGTTGTTAAAGATAATGAACATAACAAGGTTACTCTTAAATGAGTTAAGTTGGATGGTAGAAAACATTTAAAACGTTCGAAAGTGAAAACTGGTCAGTCATAGTCATGAATTTCAACCAAGTTGCTTAGTCCCTGCTCTGTCAAACACTGTGTTGTTCTGGGCCATCTCTAGAGTCAAATTAAGATACTGAGCTGCCCTCAAGCCGAGAGAGATGCTGTTCTCAAAGCACTTTTGTTTGCAGGAAACATAAGCCCACTCAAGCCAGTACAAATAAAGGGCTGTCTATTGTAAAGATCCAGTTCTCACAGAATCCAAGGATAGGAAATAAAACTGAGTTTTATTTAAAAATAAAAAATGATTTGCAAACAAAAGCAGTATTTTAACTCCTGAAAGGACCTCAGGAATGAAGTCTTTTCTGTCTCTCCTGGGGCTGCAGGATCTCTTGCCTTTATTTCTCTTTGGCATCTTCTCCATTTGCCTGCTCCTCCCTATTGATTCATTGGCAGTGTTTATTCATCTCACATGTGGCAAAACATGGCCACCATGCCCATGTCCGCATGGCTTTCCAGTGCTGACAGTTACTCTTTTCAGCTCTTGATTCAAATTCACAAGATTAAAAATTTGACTGGCTCCCCTTGGTTAGATGTCTTACCCTGGTCATGAGTTGTGGCCATGGGGTGGGCTCATGTAACTTGTGGCCTCTCCAAGCAGGCACCATACCAGGAGAGGTAATGATACACCTATCTTCTACAAGTACTTAAAGAATCAAATAGTAAGACTGAGAATTTTTGAACAATAAGTCTAGTCTTTTTTTCTCATTTCATTATCTTTTTATGGGTCTTCATAGGACCATTTTAGTACATCTAGAGTACATTTAAAAGAATAGTACATCTATTCTTTTAAAAGAAAGATTAAGAGTTCATAAAATTAGCATTTACTTATCATTCTGGGGCCTTCAAGGCAATCCTTCTCCCGAGATTCAAAGTTTGTTTAGGATATATATATATATAGTATATATATATATATATATATATATATATAGTATATATATATATATACTGTGGAGTTGAGTCCGATCCCTAACTAGATCGTGGATGAGTCTCTTTGGAGTCCTCCACTAAAGGCTTAGAAATCTAGAGTATTGGAAGGAACTTAAGAAATGTCAGACTGAATCATTCTTCTAAGAGCCATATCTTTAAGGATGGTTGTATGACAAGGTGTTTTCCAGAAGTTGTTGGTAAAGGTTCAGGGAGGTCAAAAGGACTAGACAGCCCGGGACTGCATAAAAGGCTCCCAGAATGGGAGGGGTGAGAGCAGCAACCTAAGCCTAGTTGTAACCAACTAGTCTACCCCATATTCCTATGTGATATGAGGGGAGTAAAGGCTGAGTGAATTAATTTTTGATAAATTTTGGTTGTCCTTCTTTTTCACTAATGTAATACAAATCACTATTAGCAAATCGTTAGTAGAGAAATAGGTAGCATTTTACTGCTGAATAACATCTTTGATCCTAGTTCTTTTGCGATATCCAGGGCATCACTCTGAAGTGGAAAATGGACAAACCACAGTAAGACTTTGTTTTAGCTTTCTGGAGGGGAGAGTGATCTTCATAATAGTTCTATCTGAAATGGACTTAAAAACTTTCCTCCATTGGGAAAGAATTCGTTCCTTCTCAGCCTTGGGTGGAGTTGATAAGCTAAGAGAAAGAAGCCTGGCATTATATGGAATATGTAGGGCAAAGGGACAGTGGAAGCATAGAAAGAGCAGCAGTAACAGAGGATATTTTTTGCTGTTAGGGCAGCAAACTTCTGTACTATAACTGGACATGGCACAGTTCACAGAGGGAGTCAGTGAAGCCCTGTGACCTCTAGACAACTACAGGATGTACCTCAGCTGAAGATGTCCACTGCTCACCTAGGACAGCATGGGACCTTAGAAGAGGACAACTCAGGTCAGGACAGAAAAGGACAAAGCAGAAAAGAGCAGAAAAACATTGGAACAGGACATAGTTATCTGTGGCTATAGATCCACTCTCTAGGAAAGGAGAATTTGTATTGAAATAAGACCATTGTACATCTAAGTTGTGAGTAATTCTGAATATATAAATTCCTCTAAGGTATAATTCAGATATTTTCCAAAAGTGTATTTGTAAAAGAGCCTCATTCAGATTTTGTTGCAGTATGACATCTGGACTGGGGAAAACCTTAATTGTGCCCACTCAGGCACAGCTTAAATAGGGCATCCTATCAGAAATGAAATTATAATGCAAACTACTCTGCCCAGGACTGATTTGTGAATATTGCACTTTATCTTCTTAATGTTGATAAATGTTATAAACTCATTTTTGTTAATTAAACCTCTTAATATTAAAAAATGCAAACTACTATCTTGATTAGAGGAGGGGCTCTAGAGTTATAGAGCACACTGCTATACAGATATCAAATCCTTACTACCAAAAGATGACAAGGTGACAGGATGCTACCAAAAAAAAAAAAAGGAAAATAACAGATCAAGATCCTGCTTAATCATAAAGGATGATTCTTAATACAATATTAGTAAATAATATTCAACAATATTTTAAAAAAATTAATACGTTATGACTAAGGAGGGTTTATCCTAGAACTAACTACAAGGTAGTTTTAATATATAAAATCAATCATATAAGCACAATCAATATATTAATACAATAAAAAAGAAAAACCATATAATAACTTCTATGGAGTCAGAAAAACTTTTGACATGATTTAACATCAATTTATAATTTAAAAAAAACTTATCAAAATAAGAAAAAGATTGGAAACATTGCACAGATGCTTGCTCTCACCACTCTATTCAATGTTATACTGGGGTTGGGATTCTAGCCATTGTAATAAGGCAAGACAAATAAATAAAAGTCATAAATATTGGATAGAGAAAAATAAAATCATTTGTTTCTGAAGACATGACTATAGAGAAAATCCTAAAGAATCTAAAATACAATTACTAGAACTAATAAGTAAATTTAGTAAGATCATAAGATACAAGGTTAGTATAACAAAATCAGTTATATATTTATGTACCAGCCACAAGCAATTGGAAAATTAAATTTAAAAAATAAATTCCATTTACAGTAGTGTCCAAAAACAAAAACTACTCACAAATAAAATCATCAGAAGATGTGTGCAAGACCTCTACACTAAAAACTGCTGAACATTACCAGGAAAAAAAAATTTAAGTCCTAAATAAATGGAAACATTCTACTGTCATGAATTGAAAGGCTTAGTATTCTTAGGATGTCAGTTATCCACAAATTGATTAATAGACTGAAAACTGAAAATACTGACCAAAATCTCAGTAGGCAATCATGGAAATTGGCAAGCTGCTGTTGAAATGTATAACAAAATGCAAGTGTCTTGGAATAACCAGTGCAATTTTTAAAAAAATAACAAAATGAGAAGATATCACTACCTGATTTCAACTTACTATAAAATTATAAAAATCAATTCAGAATTGATGAAAGGATACATACATAGATCAACAGAGCAGAGAGTCAGAAATAGACCCACACACATATATAACTAATTGATTTCAACAAAGGTGCCAGGAAAATTCAACAGGGAAAGGAAAAGTCTTTTTCAACAAATGGTGCTGGAATAATTGGATATCTTATGGGGGAAAAAACACAGACTTTTATCTTACATCATATACTAAAATTAACCCAAAATGGGTCACAGACTAAAAGGCAAAAACATAAAGCTTCTAAGACAATGTACAAAAGAAAAAAATATTTGAAAACTTGGAGTAGGCAAAGATTCCTTAGATAGGCACAAAAAGGCACACTCCATAAAACAGAAATTGATAAATTGAACTTTATCAAAATTAAAACCTTTTGTTCAAAGTACACCATTAAATAAACAAAAAGGCAAGTCACTGAATGGGAGAAAATATTTGATAGATAGATGAATATTGATAGATGATAGATAGATAGATAGATAGATCTGTCAAAAGATTGTATCCAGCATACACAAAGAACTCTTCCAAGTCAATAAAAAAAGAAATTTTTTTAAATGAGCAAAAATTTGAACAAACACAGCACAAAACAAGATATAAGAATGGTAAATATGCATATCATTCATCACAAGGAAATGCAAGTTAAAACCACAAATGAGATACTACTACATATTCATTAGAGCAGCTAAAATTAAAAAGACTGACAATATCAAGTGTTGAAGAGGATATGAGACAACCGGAACTCTCATACACTACTGGTGGGAGCGAAAATTGTACAATCACTTTGGAAAACTTTGGGGCAGTTTTTTTAAAAGTTAAGCATACACCTACCAAACGACCAAGCGATTCCACTACTAGGTATTTACCCAAAAGTAATGAAAATGTATGCCCATACAAAGACTTTTATGTGGATGTTCATTGCATCTTTATTCACAATAGCCAAAAACTGGAAACAATCCAAATGTCCATTAATTGGGGGACAGGAAAACAAAATGTGGTCTATCTAGAGGACTCTACCTCAGTAATAAAAAGAAATGAGCTACTGACAAGCATGGCAAGGTGGATGAATCTCAAAATTCTTATGCTGAGTCAAAAAAGCCAGATCCAAAAATGTTTATAAGGTATGATTCCATTTAAATAAAATTCCAGAAAATGCAAAGTATGTTCTAGTGACACAAATCACATCAGTAGTTGTGTCCAGTAGTTGCCCAGGGCCAGGGGTGGAGGGAGGGATCATTTGCAAATTGCCACAAGGAAACACTTGAGATGTATATATATATATATATATATATATATATACACACACACACACACACACACACACACACACACACACACACGTCAAAACTCATTGATTTGTACACTTTAAATGAATGCAATGTATTTTCTGTAAATTATTCCTCAATAAATTTGAAAAATAAATAAAAGTACTACCTGGTTCTTTTTCAAACCTGCCTTATTTTTCTTTAGTTAATTATTTTTGGCTGCATCAGGTCTTAGTTGTGGCACGCGGGCTTCTCTCTAGTTGTGGCACACAGGCTCCAGAGCACACTGGCTCAGTAGTTGTAGCCCGCAGGCTCTCTAGTTGTGGTGTGCAGGCTCAGTAGTTGGCCGGCAGCATGTGGGAGTCTTAGCTCCCAGACCAGGAATCGAACCAACGTCCCCTGCATTGCTAGACAGATTCTTAACCACTGGACCACCAGGGGAGCTCCAAACCTGCCTTATTTTTGAAGTCTCTTATTGTTGACTCACTTTAGTGATTCCAACTTTAATGTTTAGAAACATATACCTGGGGCTTCCCTGGTGGCGCAGTGGTTGAGAGTCCGCCTGCCGATGCAGGGGACACGGGTTCGTGCCCCAGTCTGGGAAGATCCCACATGCCGCGGAGCAGCTGGGCCCGTGAGCCATGACAGCTGGAGCCTGTGCTCCGCAACGGGAGAGGCCACAACAGTGAAAGGCTCGCGTACCACAAAATAAATAAATAAATAAATAAATAAATAAATAAAAACATATACCTGTTTATTTTGCATTCTATATCCGATAAATTCTGATCATTTAGTCCTAGAAGATCTAAGGCTGTTGATTGTTTCCACTGACTCTCACTTATAGAGGATTACTTTCTTGTATCATTGGTGATCTTAGATTGGAAGTTTATATTTCATTAATCTTAATCCCTTGAAAACCTGGGGTGGGGGGTGTCTAACCTGATGGTGTTTTACTCCAGACAGGATTTGGGTTTGCTTTTACAGGGAGCCAGGAGCACTGTTGGGCTGAGGGCACACCAGGTTCGTTCCAGGTTTTCCAGCTTAACGGTGGGACTCAGGTCCAGCAGCCTCCCTTGTCTCCAGTCCAGAGTTGAGTCCATGACAGCCCTGCCGTCAGAGAAACCTCACGTGCTCTTTCTACTCAAAGTCTCCTCTTCCAATTCATGGATTTCTCTCCTCTCCACCACCCAGAGGTTTCCCTTACTCTCTGCAAGCTCAGCTACATATTATAAAGTATGGTACTTGCGGAATTTGTTTTACAGCAAAAGGAACCCTCAGTGAATCTGTTATACTACTAGAAGGGCATGGCACGTTTGCTCTCCTCTTTTTGAGTCTCAGAGAACAGGGAAATGAGCCTTAAACAATAAAATGATAGCCTTGCCTTACAAGGGTTTTGAACTAAAAATTGGTGAGAAAATATCTATCATAGCCCCAAACCCAGGATCTTTCTCTAAATCTGATTATGGGCAGCCAAACTAAGTGCTACTTACATATAGCTTTTCATTTTGTGCTGAGATCTAGGAGAGAAATGTCTGGGGCAAAGATAACAAAACAACTCTACAGAGAGCATCAGAGAGAACAATTGAATGTAAAAATCTGGAGTATCATATCAAACCTAACAAAAGTAACTTAGAAACGGGACGACTATGGCCTTTCCCAATTGTCAACACTTTTTTTTTCCCTCTGAATTTTTACCCAGAGTATATTTTAGTTACCTTTAGGAATTAAATTATAGTAATTTTAATTATTTGGATCTTGAATATTCACTCTATTTTGAATGTAATCTACTACTTAAAGTGACTAGCTCCCGGACAGGGGTTTTGAGGTTGATAGTGGTGGATAGCTGTGTCTAATTCAAGATTCCAGCTCCCGTCTCTCTTTACATAAGAAATGGTGTAAAAAGTTCATTGAATGTTTTAATTAGCATGCCAGCTGAGTCTTACATCCAAAGGAGAGCCTAATATTACTTTTAATCGCATCCAACACAAGGTGATAAAAGAATACAATTTCAGAATAGTACAGGGTAAGAGAGTTTTATTATTGTTATTTGCAATAATAATATAATCATTTATTAGACACCCATCACGTGCCAGGAGCTGAAGGAACGTTTTCTTTTTCCTGATTAACACACTGCCACAGTGGAGGCTTGTAGCAGTTTATTGTTCTGGTTTATGATCTTGGTCTGAATTCAGATAAAGCGGCAACGTGCCAGCTTCCGACCCTCATATACTTTCTTTACAACCTGGATGGTTAGCAGGGATGTAAGTCCTTTTTTTTTTTTTTCGTTACTTTGAAATATGTAGCTAACCTGCTCAAAAACGCTGATTTGGTTAGCCAGTCAGGAAACAGAAATTAAGGGAATGCCTCATCCTGCTCTATTTTACTGAATGAACTTGACTGAATCACTTTGAGACCAAATTCTTCCTGGTTACAGTCTGCATCACATACAAATATTATCTGGTGGGTTTCCTTGGCTGGGGAGCCAGGGACGGCTAATGACGAGAGGCATATCCAAATCCCAGCAAGCCTCCTCAGGCGTTGAACTAAACTTTGGGACGTGACAGGACCTGGCAAAAATGGAAATACCTCCCCTGACATTTTTGCTCATGTTTTCTAAATTCACTTTCAGATAAGGGCAGTGGGTTTGCTAGAGTGGGAAGTGCTGACAGACAAAGTATAGTCTACTACAAAATTCTTCCTGGCACTCTAATTATCCTTTCCTTCTCTACTTCAGTATCACATGTAGCCATGTGTAGAATCATAAAATAATTATGCAGTGTACAAGCTTTCTGGGAGCATGTACCACTGTTTTCCTAATTCTTTATCTCTCCCATTGATCGTGGCGTGTGTGCATTGATCCAAGTCGGCCATCTGGTTAGGCAAGATAAGCGTGCTAGTGTCTTTGCATTGCACTGTCACTAGGGGAGGGGGCACATTTTGGCTGTAGGGAATTACAGGGGCAGGATTAGCCCTCTTCCTATGAGGAAACTGAATTTTAAATGCAATGTTGCAGCTGCATGGACCATGTTGCTAACTTCTGTTTTTGCCATGAACTGGGTAGATTTTTCTTCTTGTTCATATTGTCTCCAAAGGTATAGCAATGCCTTGTATTAAATGAGGGTGGGGGGCAGGATTGGAGAGAAGATTCATTTTTAGCACATGTTAGACTTGTAAGTAACTGATACGTTATAGGATTTGTAAATGGTAAAACTGCTTTCAAATGACTACAAAAGACTGCTGGATAAAAAGCGTTTTAAACCAAGACTCGTTGGGTTCCCCCCCCCCCACAAACAAAATTATTTTAGAAAGGGAAGAAATATTTGTATGAGTCTTTGCAAAAGAAAAATACAAAGGAAATTGAAAAAATTATGCGTGTATCATAGCAGAAGGAACTGCTGCTTGAAGGAAGGGCTGTGGGATATCCTCTCCGTTTGTTTACCTCTCTCTTTCACGTATTGAAATTAATGTTTGCCCCAAGTTTATGACCACTGGGACTGACTGAATGTGCTATTTAACTCAAAGAGACTTTTTTCCAGTCCTGTTGGCCACTGTTGTTTCTAAAATTTGATCGCCACCATTGTTGTCCCATATTTTGCAAATGTGTGGAAGACTCAAAAGCTTTTCCTCTAAAATTGAACAATTCTGTCAAAAAAGATTAGTTCTATTTTGTCTGCTGGGTGCTGACTATTCATGAATGTAAAGAGAGAGGGCTTGGGTGTCATACTAAGTTGCTAAGGTGGCTGGATTTCGGCTATTGACTTAAGGATACCAAACTGCAGTCTACAAAAGAGCAGCCAGAAGGAGAGGGGAGAGCCGGCCTGCCATGTGTTTGAGCTATACCTTCTTTAGCTGCCCATTTATTTCTTTTGTTGCCAGAACTTTTATTGTCATACAGTTGAAAAAAAATGTTAGACACAAGCTTTAGGCAGCACCAAGCAGAAAAAGGGATTAGCATATCACTAGGATCATCTTACACTGAACCAAATTCTTTTCAGGATGTATAATTAGCGAATACAGTCTTTTTTTTTTTTTGGTGGTGGGGGGAAACCTATGGACAGAAAAAATGAGCTCAGACCTTTGGCTAGAATATTAGAGGAAATAAAAGACAGTTGCCAATTTCAGAGAGATATATACATATTAACTGTTTCTTTGCAGAACCTTTGCAATTCCCTCAAGAAATGTCCGGTTGAATGGGAAAACTTACTATGAATTCCTGCCATTGTCTCAGGTTTTCTAAAAGGGAGATACTGTGTCATTGAACACACGTTCAAAATTTTAGACTGATGAAATCAGATTCAGGATTAAATGAATGTAGAAGAACTTTTCCGAACAGGGGAAACTACAAGGAAATGTGTGGTTTTCACGAGATGATATTTTACTCTGCAGAAGGTACTTTGTAATTAAAAATGTAATTGAGAAATTGAAGACAGTAAAACGTACATTCTGGGTCTATTAGTGAATAATTCTGTGTGGCTGGCTTAAAGCCATCTAAAACTTCCCTTATAATTGTGGGCATTGAATATGTTTATCTGAGAGTAAGAAAATGGAAGCCTGGGATCGTTCTCTTTTATCTTCTCTCTTAGAGTTGTACGTTTAAGCAGTTTACACCCAGCATATAGCAAAAAGCAGATTTGTCTAATTAACTCACATTTCACTGGGTGGGTATCTATTTATATTTCCACATATGCAAGTTTTTAGAGAAGAACACATGGAGTGGAGGTGGATAAGAACCTTTTTTTCCTAAAGTATATTTTTAAGAATTAACAGAAATTAAAAGTAAAAGTACTCATCTGCATGTATCTCAGTTTAAATTTCTTGAGAGAGCTGATGTTTTTGTTTAACAGATGAGGTGTTACGTTGATTTGGGTTCTTCTAGATTCTTGGTTTTGAATAGTGGATACTTCATATTTTTCCCTCTTCTGTGGATTGTATCACTTTGTCCCACTGCTTTCGCTCAAGTAAAACACCCACAAGATGCACCCACCAGTCTTGATTCTGGTTCAAGTTTATTCCATATTTTCTGAGGACGCTCTTAGCTCATCTTTATGGTAATAATTTTAGAAATTGGCTCCTTTTAACTTAAGAGGCAATGGACACTTAGATCCATAGACCGCAGTTATTTCAAGTTCTACAGCGCTTAAGGTACTGGGGGAAGTGTCCTTTGAGCTTTTCCTTGGAATTAGGAATTTTTGCGGTACGCAGGCTTCTCACTGTTGTGGCCTCTCCCGTTGCGGGGCACAGGCTCCGGACGCGCAGGCTCAGTGGCCATGGCTCACGGGCCCAGCCACTCCGCGGCACGTGGGATCCTCCCGGACCCGGGCATGAACCCACGTCTCCCACATCGGCAGGCGGACCCTCAACCACTGCGCCACCAGGGAAGTCCTGGCTCTTTATTTTTATATTCCTTCTGGCTTGGAATTTTTGGTCAAATGTCTCTCTCTTGGCGAGAAGTAAACCATGGAGTGAGGACTCAATTGTGTTGTCTTCGTTTAAAGAAAATCATTTTAGTTTGCATGGCTTATGTCTCCATGGAAGACTACGTGTGAATTAGCAACATGACAAGGAAGAGAGAATAAAAATTGCCGTTAAAAATATGTGAATTAGAGATATCATTCTTCAATTATTTTCTTCACTTACCATAATGATACTTTTTAAAAAACATTCTTTGCTATTTCACTATTTGTAATTTTTTATAATATCCATATTTTTCTCTGCCATTTATTTGTGGTCAGAAATATCAGTGCCTACAAAAAACTAGCTATATATACAGTTGCTCATGATTTAAGAGAGTCTTAAGTCACTAACACTTTCGATAATTTTTTAAAGACATGGGTTTAATCAAACTTGTGATATGCTGTCTTCAAATCATTGGCTATCTAATTATTCACAGAAACTTCTTGGTCTTCCACCAGCTTAGGGCACACACCTAGGATCTTCTCATGCACACACAATTATACCCTCACAGATCGGAGACTTAGACATCCTTTCAGGAGACCAGCCTCAGAAACACGGCTCCTGGTCATCTAGACAATAACAGAATGATGTTTAAATCTAAAGTTCAAATTGCTGAATTCAGAGAAATGTAATGTCAAACAAACACAGAATATCCACTGCTGGGTAACCTAAAAGTGAGTTCAAGGTTTTTTTAAGAACTTGAAACCAAAGGCATTGAGTTGTGAAGGGTTTCAATTAAAGCAACATTTGGGTTACTCAGACCCTGGAGTGACACGAGCAGTGGGCAGAGAAAAGAAGACTGTGACTCACAGTTAAAACTCAGTACAATACAGAGAATTCACAAAGGTAATGAAGAGAAGGGAAAGGCAGGTGATGATAAACTGTCTATTTTAGGTTTTGTGAACACCAAAAACAGAGAAATGACCAGAATATCTTTCTAAATACCAGGTTTGAGCTTTAAAAAAAAAAAAGTAATTTGCAATTAATCAAAATATATTGATTGCTAATCTTAATAGGATCTTTAATATTTTTTAGCTCAGTGTATCACTAGCAATGTGATATTTTTATACAGAATATTGCATATACTTTTACATTGTGTACGTAGTGTTAGCATGTTATTCAGGTGAACCTACTTGACCTTTCTATGACATACCAATAATGTCCCTTCTAAAGTTTAACATCCTTAATGGCAGGAGCCATTTAACATAACATGCCACCAAGTCAGCATCACACATTCATTAAATACCATTAGCTAAATAATTTCGGATTACTATGATCAGGTAGGCTTTCGAAGACATAAATAAGATTCTCCAAAATATAGGTATGTTGAATATGACTCTAGCCTAACAAATCTCATGCCTCCTCTTAGAGAAGACCAAAGAGTCTTAGCATTTTAAACTTACAATAATGCCACACTTCCCATTTTTAAAACATTTGTATATATATATATAACTAGGGTATTTTAAATTGATTTTGAAGCTAGACCCAGTATAAATTATTTTTCATTTTTCTAAATGGATCATTTACTCTATGCAGCTAAATCAACTGGCTTTTTTGACACTGTGTGTGTACACGTCTATCAAGAGGAGAATTTCCACTCTTACAAGTAGAAATTATTATGCTAAAGTTAAGCACATGCAAATTTTTTATGATATGATAAAAGCACAGTTCCCTATCAGGCATAGCTCTAAAGGCAGATGTTATAGCTAATGTTTGGGGAAAAAAGGATAATATTATGAGCGATGTGTGTCCAACATGTTCTTGTATGTTTTAATGATTGATCTAGAATCTGAAAAGAAGAGGCGATTCCATTTTAATGGTTAGTACTTGTTGAGTCCTAGTCAAGGTCTAGGGACTGTTCTGAGATCTTTATAATGACCTTGTAACCATATGAAATGCTATTATTGTTTATACCCTTTTTATAGATGAGGAAACTGAGATTCAGGGAGGTCAAGTAACATGCTCAAGGTCATGCAGCTAGTAAGTGGTGAAGCTGGATTCAAAACCAGATAATCTGTCTCAAATTTGTTTTAACCACTCTACACTAGCCTTCTACACGTTCAATAGAGTTGAAAATATCAAGTTACCCCTAGGCTTACAGGGTTATTCCAGTGGGAAGCATCTGCCCAGGGAAACAGAGGAAATATAGAGTCAATAGGACCAGCAATAGTCAGCAATTGTCATAAGACACTAAACTCCTGGTTAGGAGTTTTTTTTTTTTTTTTTTTTTTTTTTTTCTGGTTAGGAGTTTTAATCTAGACAGGCAGATGCATAGGATGTGAGACTTAGAGAGGAGTTAATAGTTCACCAAATCTAATCCTTTTATTTTACAAATCAGGGAACTGAGGCCCAGACACGTGAAATGACTTACACTGTCAGAGACAAAACAAGAACGAGAACTCCCAGTTCTCTCAAGTCCCAAACTAGAGCTCTTCCCAGCGTTCAGAGTTAATAGGCTACCTCAGGATTCTTTGGGAAAGAGCAAAATAGGCAGAGAGATATGGATGAAGATGATGCCTGCTTCTGCTGGTAGGCATAGGAATTGCTGGATATGAAGATATGAAAGGAAGTGCCTATCGGATTGAACTACTAACAATTGATATGAACAATAGAGGGGAAAAAAGTCTTAAAATTCAGTTTTAAGGCAATGGTGAAATTGGGAAAGGAGACAAGGACAGAAAATAAAATTTTATATAGTAACATACTTGCTTTTTTTTTTTTTTTTTGCGGTACGCGGGCCTCTCACTGTTGTCGCCTCTCCTGTTGCAGAGCACAGGCTCCGGATGCGCAGGCTCAGTGGCCATGGCTCACAGGCCCAGCTGCTCCGCGGGATATGGGATCTTCCTGGATCGGGGCACAAACCCGTGTCCCCTGCATTGGCAGGCGGACTCTCAACCACTGCGCCACCAGGGAAGCCCAACATACTTGCTTTTAATTGGAAACGGATCCCCAAGTGGAGATGCCCCATTGCCATTAAGCAGTCAGGAAATGGAAAGGGAAAAAAAGATCTGGACCAGAGATGCAGAGCTGAAAATCAGTGGGACACAAGAATTGGCATCAGGAGGTCCAACAAACCTTCACATACACACACAGGCACACACACACTAACACACACAAACACATCCAGGTCTTCACCTTTTTTTCTTTTTTCACTTCTTGCTGAAAGACATCTTTTAGGGATGGGAAATATCACCTTTGTTCTAAGTGAGGTTCCCAATCACACTCATAAGAGTAAATCTGGTCTGGAAAAATCTTCATAACCCTCCCACTAGAACAGATAAAAAAATGGTACACGGTGTGACAAAGCAGAAGGCAAGCTTTGGAGACGAGTCATACATTTTCTTTTTCCATTTTATAAGTTCTCATCGCCATTTTTCAAGGTCATATTTTTGGGTTAATGAGTGTTGCAAGATATTTATTTAAGCAATGTTCTGGACTGGCATTCACAGAACCTTTAACTCTAAATCTGCTGCCACTAAATTAGATCTTGTTCAAATAAAGAAGGTTAATTGCAGTACACACTTGTTCCCCGTGTTGTTTGTTTTAATTATTACAAAGCTTGTCAAGACAGACAACTGTGTGGCATTTTTTGTAAAAGATATACCTGAAATATAAAATGGTTAGATCAGGCCTGCATCCACATGTAGACGGCTTCCTATCCCCACCATTCCCATATTAGTTTAGTGACAAAAGTTAGCGTTTTCAGAGGAGGAAAGTGGGTTGGTCACCAAAAAAGGAGTTCTGTTTTTACTCTGGGGAGAATATAGTCTTAATTAGGTAAACAAAGAGGTTTTTCATTACATTGTAAACACATTTCACAAAAAGACTCATTTAAGTTTCTTTTTAAAGAAACTGGAAAATATTAAGAAAGTTAATTGGAGGGCACTCAAATGACAATGAACGAACAGGCACAATTATCTTCTAACTAGTGTGTGGCTTAGGGATGTTTTTATTTTTACTTATGGCACTGTTTTAAAATGTGGGAATGTCAACCCAAGTAGAGGCAGGCACAGTATTAAATGACACATTTCTCTATTTATATTTAAATAACCATCTGCATGAAATTATGCACAAATCATAGAATAATTCCGAGCAGAAATTACAGTTTAGAAAAAAAAAAAAAATCTGAGACATGGTGTGCTTTTCATATTAAATTGCCCATTTCCAGAACATCACATACATTTGCACAATGTAAAGATGCTGCCGTGCGGGCCAATACAAATTGCTCACAATGTTAATGAAGATGGATGGGGAAGGCTGAAAACATTCATTTACACGAAAGGGAGGAGAAGAGAGCAGCAGTGTTCACAATCTCTTCCTTAATTTTTTTGCCTTGATAATATCCAACCGAATGATGGTAACTTTAATAATAGAGCTCTTGGAAAGGTTTTGTGATAAATTTTCATTTTCAGAGTTGAATATGGCCTATTTTTTCCCATTCAGGGTGAAAATTGTGTGTGTGAAGTTTGGAGGCTTACTGCTAAGCGAGGAAAAGGAATCTTACTCTTTGAAGAATGATGAACAGGGTAGACTGACTACACAATTTAAATAAACTTTGAAATTGAAAAGAAAAAAATAAAACGCTTCCTCATCCTGAAATGACTTTCTTTCCAACTGAAAAAGAGCCAGGCCTCCCCATCCCCCAGCCCAGATAAACCATCCATCCTTCTTGAAGCTCCTTGGCCACAGGGCACCTATGGTTGAGTCTATGAAGAGTAGGACAAGCTCTAGGATAGGAAATCTATTCTAGGACTACAGTACCAGGACTTCCCTCAGCCCATCACCTTTGCCTAAACTGTTAGAGGCTGGGGAATGGTCACCCATGGAGTATCAGGAGGGGTGGGGTGCCCTTTACCAATCAGCGAAGGAAGGTGACCTGGGGAGGGTTTGAGTCTCACCGTGGCTGCATCTCCACCATCCCCACCAACTCCCTCTCACCAACCCATATCTGGCATCCTGCCTCAGTCATCCAAGACTCCTTGACATCTCTGGCCTACTCTCCGATAGCCCTTTGCTTTGAAGGTCGTATCTGCATTTTGCAATGTATCTCAGGAGGGTGAAATAAAGGCACAGAGCCACTCAATCAAACATACTAAAAGGTTGCCATCCCTCAGGCTCCAAAGTAGTTCCTTCTCCTTGAATCCTCCTATTCAAGAACCCATTTTGCTAATTTGTTTATTCATTTGTTCGATAAATATTTATTGAGGTCAATCCTATGCTAAATACTGGGAATACCACTGTGGACAAGAGAAGTACGATCCCTGCCATCCCAAATCTGACGGACCAACTATCGACACATGGCATTAAAGGTGAACATACGAGGGACTTGTAACCCAGACTAAGGAGGACTCCCTGGCAGAACGAACATCTAAGCTGAGATGTGAATTGATTGAGCACCTATTTTGTGTAAGATCCTGTACTACTCCCTGAGGTGTGAAAAGAGCTACCAGTTAGTCTACCAGCTGGTAGGAAGCGTGCAGATGATTACAAGCAGATATCATGAATGCCACCAAGGAGAAACAAGAAGCTCTCAGGGGGAGGCATCAACTCCAATATGGAGGGTAGAGAAAACTTTGCGAACAAAATGGCATTTAAGGTTAAGTCTCACAGAATGACTGGACATCAATTCAGAGGTAGAATCAAAAGTAAGGAAGTCAAGGCAAAAGGATCTGAGCAAAGCTGCAGAGGTGAGAAATCCTGAGATACGTCGGAGGAACAGAAGTGGTTGTGCCTGGCTGGGCTGTGGGAGGGGCGAGAGAGCACACGCTGAAGGACCTCGGAGAAATGGACCATGTCCTTTGGAGGACTGGCTGAAGGAGACGATGGCAGGCACTTCCCTCTGAGTGGCACTCCACTAGTCCTCCCTGCCTGGTGCCCCTGGAAGGGGAGCCCATGGGGCTTTGGCCCCTCTACCCCTGCAACCGAGGAGCAGCTGAGGGCTGGACCTCTTGGGCCCTTCCCAAATCCTCTGCCCGGGAACCAAGGTTCCTCATAGCCCTGAGGCACGTGCTTAATTAGATCTCATTGCAGAAGAGCTTCAACGTGCATTGGGCACCCACTCTGTTCTAGCCTTTGTACAGAGAAGAATAGATACACATAGACCTAGATTTATAGGCTCCTTTAAATTAAGAGTTAGGACCGTTGTTACTCTAGCCATACCAAGATGCTTACAGTTTCCAAATACTACACTGTATCTTGGGCTTTCACATGTGTTGTTACTGTTATCCTGGGATGCCCCTTTCCACATCATACCTTGCACCCCTGAAGCTCCCATCCTCATTTTGCTCCCCACAATTCAACACCCATCTAAATCATCCTCTCCTTTGAGCAGCCTTCATCCTTAATCCCCAGCCTAACCACTCCCAGATTAGTTAGGTGCCTCTCCTCTGGGTTTCCCTTCTGTCCCAAAGCACCTTAATACTCCAGGTAGAAATGATTGATTTTTCTGGTCTGCTTCCCTTCAAGACTATGGATAGGTTAATACATCTTGCATTGCCATATCCGCAGCACTTAGTACACACAATACACAGTGTATGCTATAAGGTAGGCATTTGCCAAATATCGTTGAAAGGTTGAAGAAGTACATCACTCCCTCACCTTCCTTGCTCTCTTTCTGCCTCTTAATTTGTATACTTTTTAATTTAATAGAGATTGAGAAAGGGGTTTCAAAATTCCCTACTGGCTACGTCAACTTCTCTACTTACAGCCTTTCTCCTCACTCCTTTGTTTACAAGTCCAGCCTCAGTCGGCCAGAATACCACACTCCTAATGCAACCCCATTCTATTCAGTGATGCGGGACAGCACGCCTGAGAGAGTCTGAATATCACGTGTGTGATATTTCAGGGGGGAGTGGTAGGTTCAGGGAAAGAATTGGTGTTTATTGTTTGCCAAGTAGAAGATTTGAGCTCACATTTAAAAGATCACTAGGTGAAAAAGCCCCCAACGTGGAGCCTGGATCCCTTGGGGAATCTCTTTAATCCTGGAATCAGATGGAGATCCTGAGGCAAAGAATACTCTCCTTTGTTATTGTTTGTAAGTCGTGGGTGGGCAGTCGGGGTGCTGGAGAGAGAGCAAATGGATGGAGAAGAAGAAGCAAGTTGTTGGCTATTTCTTGTAGCGTAAGTGACAAATATAGAAATACTAGCTAGGGAGATTATAGGACAGGATGTATCTATTGATTAAAACACCCAAAAAGCCTTCAAAGTAAAGTTAGGTATTTCAAGAGCAGAATTAACCACTTCTGGTGAGCTTTGACGATCCTTGTGGAATCGTTTCTGTTGGTGAGGAGGTCCATTCATGCACATTCTACTGTGTTTTCTGCTCTCCAAGCACCACAGACAATACTAGAGGTCAGGACATCCCTGCTCTTACCCAAAGGACATGTCCCACAGGAAACTGAGTGGGGTCCTCCAGAAAGAAATCCAGTGTGGACAAACACCATTTTCCAGTTTTACCAAAGCTTGATCTTCTAAAAAATAATGATGAGTGGTTGATCTTCGCGATCACGTGGGTCCTCAGTGGCCAATCAGAGGAGAGTGAAGTCAGCACGGCAAATCTAATCAGCACATCCCAGGACAGTGGGAGGGAGATGCATTTGAAGTAGAAGTGGGGCTGCAGAAAAGAGGCAACTCTGGCCTGGACCAGTTTCACAGCATCTGAAGACAAAATGGCTTGAGGCTTAGTCATTGTTTAAAAGCCATTCCTCAAATTCCTTGTTTACTGTCAGCACAGTGAGTTGTGGACTCTGTGACTTTAGCTGTTAATGGGACTAAACACTTATGCCAACAGATTAAGCCTTGCTGAAACATTAAGAAAATTGGCCCAGAGTTTGGATAGGTTGTTGTTTAGTGGCTGTTTCTCTTTTTCAGGGGGGGCGGGGGTGACTGTCCCAAGACAATGGCTTTTTGATACCTGTGAAACAGTGGCAATTGGCGAGAGCCACTGGGTAGATTTTCTGCTACAGGAAAGAGATTGTTAAAAAAAAGCAAACATTTAATTTCAATCATTTGGACTGACTGCACAGAATATAAATGAGATTTTCTGAAACTAAAACTGACAAATACTTTGAGGCCCACCAAATGTCTTAAAAAAGGTGTTTTTTTTCCTTTTTAAGTTATAATCAATTTCTAGGAGAAATGAAAAAAATCACTATTTCTTTCATTGCAAAAGGATCCTCCAGGCAGCTGGATGATATTGAAGGTGGGAAAACTTTTCTTTGTTACACTTGAACCTTTTAAGATTTGTCAAACCTATTTCTTGTCGTGCAGAAGATGAGCAGTGCTTGCACAGTAAATGTATTAAACTTCAAAAATAGTTTTTCAAGTCTTTCAGACACCAAACCCCCTTCATGTAAATTCATATCTTTACTTGACATGTCTTCTTAAGCAAGGATTTTTTTTAAGGTGGCTTTTATAAATCTTCTTCCAAGAAAGAAGCGAGAACAATTAAATGTTCCATTTAGATTCCAGCTCTTAAACTTACAGTTTGGAAAGGACTTGACATTCAGAATTAGAACATTGTTCCATTCTTGCTGTAATCAGAAAAATATGTATATTAAAATCTTTCAGATTAAGACTTCAAGGGTCAAAATTGAATGCAAAGTTGATTTCGAGTTTGGAAATTAAAAGTTCATACCCTGTAACAATTATTCTTTGTGTATATACATCATGAAAATACACTACATTTGTTTTCTAGGAAGACGTAGACCAAATGATGAATGACTACGTTATTCATCTAACGCTTCCTTACATATTCTTTCATGGCCAAGTTGTTTATTCCATATTTACTATCATAAGTCACAAATTTCTTTTTGCTAGTAACTTTTTCAATAGTCCTTAAAAGAGAGAAAATAAGGAAGGGAGGGAGGGAGAGAGAAGGGAAAGAAAAGGGAAAAGAAAAGAGAAGAAAAGGAATCTTCAGTGCTTTCTCTTCATTGCTCATATTCAGAGAGGTGCTGAGATGTCTGTGATTCCGATGTCTTTGGAAACTTCAAACTTGACTTTGATTAACCATGCTAATAACCAGGGTGCTTCTTTTTAGTTTTACTCCTAATGTCACTTACCAGAGCTGTAAAGACATCCTCATAATATTTGCTTTTCATCTGAATGAAGAAGGCATCGCTAAGCAAAAAAAGTATTTAGCAGTGCATATAAGATTGAAGCGATGATAATCAGGGACCCTGGTAATTGAAGCTTCTGGGGAGGGGAAGAGAACCTTTCTTCTGGATCTTTCAGTCTGTTTAATAGGATAAAACTAGCTTGAGTGGTTGGTGTTTGAAGAGGATATGATGTAATTGAAAGTGCCTCCTGGGTTTGCTGCTGGACAAAGCAATCAGGTGGAGACACGGGAGGGCATGGGAAGCTCTGAGGTACGAATCTTGGCTTCCGCCATCCTAATTAGCCTAAATTAGCTATGCCAGTTTTCTGCTTGCTTTTGAATTTCCCTGCTAATGCTTCTTTCAGGGCTGAGAGAAAAGAAATATGAAATGCCCACCAAGTTCCTATCTAGCAGTCGAATGACTGAGTCTAAAACTGGAGGGTCAGGCTTTATTGTTAAGGCCTTAAAGAGTGAGCCACTCCCAGGGAATACAAATGGGCGATGGGCACAAACCATAGGGACAGGTGGATGCTGCCGCTTGTTCTGTAGGAAATTATTTCTAGAATTTTCCACATGTCACTTAAGAGGCCTCACCTGAGAGCACTCCCGTTGACTATTTAACTTGAGGTGAACTAGGTAGGCCTTCTCACAGCAGACTCGTTTCTTCTCAGATTGAATTTCAAAGTGCAGACGCCAGAAGTGTTTTTGTGTGTGTGTGCATGCAAGCTACTACCGGTTAAAATTTTTCACTTCTGACCCCAATTAGTCAACTTTGTGCAAAGAGCTTTGCAGCACACTCAAAGTAGTTTGTACAAATCTATTTTAATTGAAGTCAGTATTTGGGTAGAAATGATATCTCAATCTTAAAGTCACAGATTTTAATTTGGCCAATGAATAAAACAAAATATAATGGTATATATGCTATAATAAAAACAAATAGGAAATTATTTTATTAGCCATTGTCCATAGTCATCCAACAAAAGCACAGGGCTCTCCCTCAGTCCCTTATCTTTGGTCCTCATAGATAAGCTTTCAGTTACTCCTACACAGGTCTTTGGGGTAAAATGCCATTTTCTTTTCCATTTTTTGGTAAACTCTGACTATCTAGAGCCAAATATTTAAGAGTAGTATTAGAAGCACACACACACCGTATGCTTTGTTTAATTTATTTAATTTGCTATATCAAATACATACTGAGCCCTGCAGTGTGGAAGTTTCTATGCTAGGCCCTTCCGAGGTGCCAAAAACCTCACTGGTATCTGTCAGTGTTTCTCTGTAGAAGATGGCTAATAAAAGCATTTTCAAAAATTTTGGAGAAGGGCAAGAGAAAACAGAGGCTGGGTGGATTCAGGTTTGGGAGGGCCTGAAACGTATACAATTTGGGAGCCTCTTTAGGAAAAAGAATATGCAATTACGAAACATTGTTCCCTCCTCCCTCTGCCCTTGGAAGGCACCCATGGGTGTTCTAAAGCTCCACCTTCATTAGCTTCAGGGCAAATCTGCTCTGGCTAGGACAGCTGCCTTCAGATGTGTCTTTTCTGTCCTCTTTTCATACTCAGGAGCCCATCCAATTCCTTCCTCTGCTTCCTTTACAGGAATTTTGACCATTTATTAAAACAGTCTGTGAGGATGAACTTATTTGCAAAGCAGAAAGAGAGACACGGACATATGGATACCAGGGGGAGATGGGGGTGGGGTGGGGGGTGGGATGAATGGGAGACTGGCATTGACATATATACACTACTATGTATAAAATAGATAATTAACAAGAACCTACTGTACAGCACAGGGAACTCTACTCAATGCTCTGTGGTGACCTATATGGGAAAAAAATCCAAAAAAGAGGGCATATATGCATATGTATAGCTGATTCACTTTGTTGTACAGCAGAAACTAATACAACATTGTAAAGCAACTATACTCCAATAAAAATTAATTAAAAAAAAAAAACACTCTGTGAGACCTTCAGAGACACAAGCTTCATGATTTCAAAATATTCACATTATGCAACTTGGCTTAGTAACTCAGAGAGTGACCAGGAACAATTGCAGACTACACAATAGACATGATTTCGTTTGTGTTTGCAATATTAGCAAACAGTTCATAGGAAATTGCGCAGTGCCCAGGTGGGCAGCTATGAGAGATGTAGCGGTGTGCTTTGCAGTTCTCCATGGTGAAACGCTGCCCACACTTCCTGTCTGCTGGAGCTCCTCAGCCATTTCCAGGACCCCATCCATCCAGGCACTGGCTCTCAGCATAGGGAATGGAATCGTTGAAAGGATTTCAGTTGTGAAATTGTGTGTTTATACAACACACAGAAGCCGCGTGTTAAGATCGCACATTGTTCGGAATGACTCAGTAGTTTTCAGGCTTCAGTTTAAGAGATGAAATTTGGTCCTCCTTATGGTTATAAATGGAAAGCTGGGCAGTGCTGTGACTTTCTTACCAACCCATCTTGACTCAGGAGTTGGCACTTTAGGACTTGGGTTTCTGTGACATAGCTCCTCCCAATAGTGCAATATTTTCGTTCCATGCATTCTTTATACAAAGCAACCGTAGTGCTGGGCAGCTTCAAAAGGGAGCAGTGTGCAGTTTTCCATGCAGGCTTTGTGAAAATTTTTTATTGATTCACTTTGAATTCCAATTCTAATTACTGAGGTTGATGTATATCTTTTATGACACATCTTTTCATTTAAATTGTGTCCAGTCTTCACTTTTAGAAGTCCTAAATGGTGTCCATTGGTTCAAGGATTTTTCTGATGCCTGATACAAGTAACTGTGGACTTGTTATCTAGTTCACGTGCCGTTGTTTAAGCACCGATCTTAGGACAAACAAATTAACAGCGATAGTCACGTAGAGCTTCAAGGAGAACATCCGTGCATTCACCTATTCAACAGAATGCCTACATGTGTCAGGAACAGTTTTGGATGCTGGAAAATATAGAAGTGAACATACTAGAAATGGCCCTGCCTTCATGGGTTTCCAGACTAGCAAACCAAGTGAAGAAAAAATAAATAAACAAGTCCATTTTATATAATGTTAAAGACCATGGAAAAAAATCAGGTAAAATCACGATGAGCTACTATTTCACACCTATTAGGATGGCTATAATTTTTTTTAAAGCAAGATTTATTATTCCTCTTTTTTGGGGGCTGCACCACATGGCTTGTGGGATCTTAGTTCCCTGACCAGGGATCGAACCTAGGCCCTCAGCAGTGAAAGTGAGGTGTCCTAACCACTGGACCACCAGGGAATTCCCTGGATGGCTATACTTTTTAAAAAATGGAAAGTAACAAGTGTTGGCAAGGATATGGAGAAATTATAACCCTCAGACATTACTGGTGAGAATACAAAATGGTGCAGCTGCAGTAGAAAACAATTTGGTGGTTTCCCAAAGAGTTAAACATAAAACTAGCATATGATCCAGCAATTCCACACCTAGGTTTATACCCAACAGTCTTAAATAAATAATTGTACACCAGTGTTCACAGCAACATTACTCACAATATCCACACGATGGAGACAACTCAAATCAGATGAATGGGTAAACAAGATATGGTATATGCCTACAATGAAATATTATTCGGCCATGAAAAGAGAATGACACTTTGATATATGCTACAACATGAATGGACCTAGAAAACATCATGCTTAGTAAAGTAAGCCAGATACAGAGGGGCAAACATTACATGCCTCCACTTATATGAGGTACCTACAATAGGGGAATTCATAGAGACACAAGGTAAAATAGAGGTTACCCGGAACTGGGGGGATAGAAGAGTAGAGGGACTTATTGTAATGGGTACAGAGTTTATGTTGCTAAAAAAGTTTTGGGTATAGAGAGCACTGATGGCTGCACAACATTGTGACTATATTTAATGCCACCAAACTGTACACTTACAAATCGTTAAATGATCAATAGTATGCTATGTATATTTTACCACAATTTAAAAAATTAATCAGAGGGTTGTGGCAGAGAATGAGTGGAGGGGGGTGGAGGGGCACTTGCCACGCTATAGGTAGGGGCAAAGTTTTGAGGAAGAGAGCAGGGGGGTATGCCTGGAGCAGGGTGTAGGAGGGACCAAGTAGCCAGCAAAGTGTACAGTTTAGTGCTCCTCACTTGCACAAGTCCCTTCGAGGACGCAGTACCTAATTTTATATTTGCAATTTTAATTCTTCTTAAAGAAGGGACTTTCAATTGTACTAACTTCAGGCTCCACAAAACCTGGATCTGCTCTTGGGAATAAATGATGTAAAAATGAGACCTGAACATTAACATTAGTAGATGCTGGGTATCGTCATTTATATATTTTTGCTTGGGAAATTAAATTGATGTGTTTATTCACATACTCACTCATTACGTTATTCATTCACTTATGTGAGAAACATTTAAGAGGCTCCTAACATGCCTACCTGGTGCCAAGCTGCAGAGGAGATGCAAAGACTACGACCACAGCCTCCAGGTTCAAGATCTGGTGGAGAAAAAACACACCAAAACAATTACAATATAAGGTTTAAAAACATTTCTAAATATTGAGTCTGTTTCTTCACCCCAGTGGATTGTAAGTTCTTGGAAGACAGGACATCATATTTTATAGCTACAAAGGACTTAAAAGGTCATTAAGTGGAATGTCTCAATTTATATCCAATAAACTCTGGCTCAGAGAAACTAGATAAGCTGTCTAAGGCCAAGGAAATAACGTGTAAGACCCAAGACTAGAAGGCAGATGTGCCTGACCACTAGGACTGGTCTTGTCCCACCATTCCACACTGCCATCCTTCCTTGGGTTCCTTCCGTGTCTCCTTCATCCCTTTCATCATGTAAGTGTCTGAATCTAGTGTTCCAAACATGATGGGCATTGGATAAATGGGAATTTGATGATAACAGTGATGTGTATATATCGTGAGAGCTCCAGACCGTCTACGTGGACAGCCTTCAGGATTGCAATCAGCATTAACTTAGCAACCACACTGCCCTGACTTGGATAAGATGTTTATTTTGAGTGGCTTGGAGGAGGCAGTTATGATAAGTTAAAGACTCCCACGGTCGCCTGATCTCATTGCCAACACTGGACATACAACAGTTGCTGACTCGTCTGTTAGTTGACTACTGTGCTTCTTGAACCCTTGGTTTTCTCATAACTAATGTGGATGTTGTCATGAGAATTTTGTGAGATAATATAGGGTAAGCTCTTAGCACAGTACTAGGCACACAGTAAGGGCACAATCGTTGTGAGGTTTTGTTATTAGTGTCATTATCATTAATGCTGACAAATTCTTATGAGTTTTTGTTGTTGTTGTTGTTGTTGTTTTTGCAGTACGCGGGCCTCTCACTGTTGTGGCCTCTCCTGTTGCGGAGCACAAGCTCCGGATGCGCAGGCTCAGTGGCCATGGCTCACGGGCCCAGCCGCTCCACGGCATGTGGGATCTTCCCGGACCAGGGCACGAACTCGTGTCCCCTGCATCGGCAGGCGGACTCTCAACCACTGCGCCACCAGGGAAGCCCCCGTCTTATGAGTTTTTAAAGGATGTTTGTATTACAGTCAATTTTCTAAACCTAAGAAATCGAGTTTGGGAATTTATTTCTCTCAAATTTAAAAGGTATGTACAAATTGAAATATCATGCCACCTAATTAAGAAAACTTACAATAAATATTGACTATCACCCTACCACCACTACCGTTTAAAATCCACTCAAAATCATCACCTGTTAGTCACCCAAAAAGTAGAGTAATTGAAAACCACATTCTCTAGCCCTCCTTGTGTAAATTGCTATTTGCCCCAGGCTGTTTTCAAGGCTGTAAACAGATGTTAAAGAACATTGACAAGAGACAGGATAATCAAAAAGGCTTGAAAATGATTAAGGTGTTGCAGATAAGAATTTTGAGCAGTTTGCAATTCTATCTTCAACACCGACAAACTGGTTCATTTCCTTTTATGTGGACAAACAGTTATAACATTGTGAACTTCACTAATTTAAACTCTTACTCAAAGAAAACCAAATATTTCTTGTCATACATGTATTTTTCCCCTGAGAAATAATAGCTTTAGGTGTACAGAAGTTCTAAGATGGTGAACTTTATGGGAACATAAGGAAATGCTTGGCTTTATTTCTTGTTGAGAGGAGGAAAGTTATGCTGAATCATATTACCTTCGTCCTGTTTTTACAACTGCTTGCTCTACAAGTCAGTGTTTGCCCCTGGAGTAGAAGTGAAACTTGAGAAACATCACTGTCTCCATGCATTGGAGAAAAAGTTTGTGGAAATATTAACTGCATCTTGACTGGGCTTGAGGAGACAATTACAGGCACTATGCAAATCTACCTGACATATCTGTAGCTTTTCTTCTCTAAATATTTTCAGGCTTTTCCTTTATTCATTTAAAACCTGAGGTTCAATTTGCAGCACAGCATCAATCTGGATGAATCTCTTTTGCAAAATTTGCAGGTATCTTCCTTTTTAAACGTAAGAGTAAGGTGTGAGTTAACCTGAACAATTACCAAATTTATACGACCCAAGCTTATTAAGTAAATAATTGAGTAGAACCAGCCAATAAATGAAAATCAGGAGGCAGGAACAGCAAGGTAATGAAACGCAAATTTCTTTTTCATAAATTTCATTTTTCACTGTCCTTAGGTGATTTACATCTAATTTGGAAATTGCTTCTGAAGATGACATGTAACTTAGGGTCAGTGGAGGTTTCCAACACATAAGATATAAATTCATGGTGATCCTTATTACATCATCCTGTTTCATATCCTTTTACAGCACTTAACACCATCTGATTCCTTTTGGTTTATTTGTTGGTTGGTTAGTCGGTTGGTTTATTGTCTGTCTCCTCACACTAGAAAGGAAGTACCATGAAAAACAAGAGGCTTGCCTATCTTCCTGGCTCACGGTGGGCCCTCCACAACGGTTTGCTGAGAGAATCACTGCCTGTGCTCAGTAGAGCCACGTATCTCAAATTATGCTCAAGAGGACCAGAGCTTGGGGATTCTAGAAGTAGAGCGAGGTGTGTTTCTTTGCTACAGTTGAAGAGTGAAGTTCTTCCTGCTTCTCCATTTCCAGAAAAACAAGATAGTTAATGTATAATGTTTCACGATTTAGAATTTTCTCCTTTAAATTTCTCATGCCTTAACTTTTTGCTATCTCTTATCTCTTTGCAATCAACATAATGATAAGCAATTAGCAAGCCAATATTTTCAGAAAAATTTGGGAATAATACAATAGCACTAAATTCAACAGGTTCTTAATATATTTGTGTATATATTTTACCACAATTTAAAAAATGGTTAAAATAAATAAATATATATATGTGTGTATATATATACATATATAATTTTTTTTAAAGCTCCAGAGATAGATGATGGCGATAGTTGCATAGCAATATAAATGTACTTAACGACACTGAACTATACACTTAAAAATTGTAAATTTTTTAATGCATATTCTACCACAGTTGAAAAATGGTTTTAAAAATATACAGCCAGTGACTAATGCGTACTCGAAATGTGGCTAGTGCAACTGAGGGACTGAATTTTTTATTTAATTTATTTTGAATTTATTTTTATTTAAATTTAAAGAGTCACATATGCCTACTGGCTACTGTATTAGACAGAACAGGGCTAAACACCTGGACCACTTCACTTAAATATGCCATTAGAGAGCTAATTTTTAAAGTTATCATTTGGATGGGTTTTTCCCTTGTTTTCGGACATTTTATTTTAAATTGTCAAACTTACACAAAAGTAGGGAGAAGAGTAAAATGCATATCAATATGCTCATCACCTAGATTTAACAATTGTTAATATTTTACCATATTTGCCCCAAAGGTACTTGAGATTCAGCTATGCTGATAAGTTGAGATCAAAGCTATGGAACTGAGAAGGGGTCAGTCATACATACATCTCTCTGGAGTCAAAACCAATTCCATGGGACTTCCCTGGTGGCGCAGTGGTTGGGGGTCCGCCTGCCAATGCGGGGAGCACGGGTTCGGGCCCTGGTCCGGGAGGATCCCACGTGCCGCGGAGCGGCTGGGCCCATGTGCCACGGCTGCTGGGCCTGCGCTCTGGAGCCTGTGAGCCACGGCTACTGAAGCCCGTGCGCCTGGAGCCCGTGCTCCACAGCGGGGGAGGACACCGCAGTGAGAAGCCCACGCACCCCAGGGAGGAGTGGCCCCCGCTCATCGCAACTAGAGAGAGCCTGCGTGCAGCGGCGGGGATCCAATGCAGCCAAAAATAATAAATAAAATAAAATTTATAAAAAAAAAAAAAAAAACAATTCCATTAGCCCTGCCCTTCCCTTTTGCTAGCTGGTTACACTTTTTTCTCCACAGTTTCTAGAGTAATTCTGCCAGAAACTACAAGAATGTAATGACAGTTATTTGTGAATATGATAATATTTATAACTTCTAAGTTGTCTCGGATTTGAGCTAGGATTGCTTTGCTATTAGATTGTGACTTCTTGTGGTACTCAGATATTAGTAGTAAAAAGTCACCAGCCACTGAGTGTGTGACACCTCCGAGGAGACATAGATGTCATTCAGCAAGTATGGCCAAGATGACAGGTTAATTTGTTTTCCAAAATTTATATTCACTTTTAATTGGGCTGGGAGGATGGCTATGAAATGATGATACCTGTAAGCCACTCTGACCAGTGCTTTCCATCGTGATGATGCTGTGGTTATAAGTGTTCGTGTGATCATCAAGAGTAATGGGCTTCTGGCTTTGCTCTCCTTTTTTGGAGTTGTTCATTGTTGGCATGGTTAGAAAGCTGGCTAATCACAAGTCAAAACTTGCCAAATTATTTACAGGAGGTAAGCCATAGAACATTAAAAGTGGTTTAGAGAAAAAGAAAAAAACTTGCTAAACTAAAATGGGGCAGAAAAAAAACCCCAATATTTTAATAAGGCATCTTGAAAATGCAACTCCAGAACCATAGGCAAACACACGGCTTGACCCAAGTATCTACAATGAGTCCTGACGTTTTTTATGTGGTGACTATGGTCCCACTCAAAGAAGGTAGATATAGTAGCATGAATAAACATGGGACTCTAGCACCAAACTTCTTAGTTTCAAATCCTGGCTTTGCCACTTCCTGATTGTAGGCCTTGGCCAAATTACATAAACTTTTATACCTCAGTTTTCTCATTAGTAAAATGGAATTGATAGTAGAATTAAATGAGATACTTAGCATAGTGTGTTGCACAAAATGTGTGTTCCATGTTAAATTATGCAGCAAAACATGATAATATTCACATTTAAAGATAATAGCTCTTAAGGTACAGAAGCAACCCTAGTGTCCATTCCATCAACACATCAACAGATGAATGGATAAAGAAGATGTGGTACATATATATATATATATATATATATATATACACACACACGCACACGCACACGCACACGCGCACACACACACACACACACATGGAATACTACCCAGCCATAAAGAAGAATGAAATTTTACCATTTGCACGAACATGGATGGACTTGGAGGGCATTATGCTAAGTGAAATAAATCCAACAGAGAAAGACAAATACTGTGTGATATCACTTACATGTGGAATCTAAAAACTACAACAAACTAGTGAATAAAACAAAAAAGAAGCAGACTCACAGATATAGAGAACAAACTAGTGGTTACCAGTGGGGAGAGGAAAGAGTGGAGGGAGAAGATGGGGAGGGAAGATGTTTATTATGGGATTATATAAAATCATGTGTGTGAAACTTTTGAAAACTGTAAAGCACTATAGAATTTAAAGAATATTTCATTCAATAAAAAAAATTTTAAAAGAAGTCAATATGTGAAAAAAATAAATGAGATACAAAGAAAAAGATAATAGCCCTTTGAGGAAAGTAATAAATAAGGGCAGTTGAGATTGTCTTTATAACCACCGTCCTCATGGTCTAAGGAAGCATCACATTCCAGGCGGCTGGATGTAGGAAGGAACAGGGAAAGGACAGAGGATATTTGTCAACTGTTTCTACAGTTTTCTAGAAGTTACGACATAATATGTAATTCTGAAATCCAGAAAGATCTGAAAAATAAAACTTTTTTATACGTTTTCAACAAAAACTCATGTGAAGGTAAAACTTGACCTGAGTTGACATAAGACCACGATCTTTGATCTTTATTTATCCCACTTAGAGTAAACATTATGCTTTGCTGCGGCTGACAGTGAAGTGCTGCCCCCGACTCCAATGGACATATTCCATAATAAGCAGTACATGAATCGTATCACCTTCAAAATCTGGAAAAATCTGAATTCCAAACCGTGTCTGGCCCCAGGAATTTGGGATAAGGAATTTTGGACCACTACTCTTATATTCCATTGGCCAGAACTTAGTGATGGATCCACTATTAGCTGCAAGGGTGCCTGGGAAATGTAGCCTTTATTCCAGGCAGCCATGCGCCCAACGAAAATTCTATTACTATGGAATAGAGAAGGTTGGACATCAGCACCCAGCCAGTAGTCTCTGACCCCATTTCATGTTTTCCCTAAAGCTTTATCTAAAGCACCCCCCAGAACCTCCTGAATAAGATCAGAATAAATAGGAATTATCCCTTCTTTGTAAGTAGCCTGGATTGACTTCAGATGACCCAGTTCTGTTTTCAAAATCTCCAGACATGGCTGTGGCTACTCATATTCCTACAGAATGCTACCTTGACTTCTTAGGCAAATCTACAGTTCATAATTCTCCCTCTTATAGGACTACCTCAATCTCACAGATGTTTCCCAGCCTTCTGGTAAATTCAGGACAAGACCGTTGGTTCCGACTGGCCAGGGTCTCTACGAGTTGGGACCCTCATATGGATTAACTGCCAATGTCTCTCCAACCTTTCCTGGTGGAAGAGGTGGGACATCTCCATAAGAATGTTCAAGAAACAACTTTCAATAACGAATATCCAGATTCAAACATTATCTGTTTGAAGTCATCAAACTCCATCAAAGGCAAATTCTTCTCTCAAAAAAAATTATTCAAATTCAACAAATTCAGCTCTGGCATAGAGATAGCATTGTGTTCCAGGAAACATGGAGAATAAAAGATGAGTATTTTTCTCTGCTTATTGCAACTGGACACAAAAGGAGGAATTTGGGGTAAGTGTTGAAAGAAGAAAAACAATTTAAAATTAGATTTTATTTTCAACTCAGAGGCTAAAGAACATATTTTAAGAAAATGGATGTGGACAGTGTTTGGTAATAACCCGAACGTAATCATAGGTAAAATCTAATTTTTCCTCTAGTATACATGAAATGCAAGACGAGCAAGGAAGAGATAGTCACAAATAATAACAAAACAAGATTCTGCCTCTGGCTTGGGTACAGTAAATTGTAAATAGATCAGTGAGAGGCCTCTGGAATCCTACTTTATTTTATGTGTTCCTTGTCGATTCCTACAAAAATGAGCTTTTGAATGTCCAATAGTTAAATCATCAAATGGAGATGCCAAACTCCAAGAATTCTTAAGTATTCCTTAAGTTCTTTTTCAACTTTTCAAATGGCAGTTTGTACAACTGTTCCAGGTAAGTTTAAATAGATAAGTGTTCTGGGGAGTGTCAGTATTATTCAGCCTAGAAGCCAAGTGTAACATAAATGGAAAAATAGACTGTACTTTGTGCATTTCATACATTTTAATGGCCAGGTACTATTGATTGCTGTGCTTTTTTGCAAGTAAGGGAAAATTCTCACATCGCATTGTATATTTCCTCACCGTGGAAACTTCTTGTGATCACACCTTACAAATGATCCATACTGATATTAAGTTTACAGTCTTGGGAGGAGGAGGAAAGAGTGAACTTAATTTGAATTTAGAAAGTCTCTAAATGATAATTGAATCACAAGTCTGGATTATAATTCTAGGAGCAACACTTGACTTGGTCAAAATCACTGTTATGAAGAGATGCAATTTTTACACAGTACTTCACGTTAAGTAATGTGTGAAAATGGAAAAAAAAAGTATTTGAATCTTAATCACAGTCATTTGCATGAAATAAAAGTCTGTGTCAGGGGAATGCACATTATAATAACTCCTGGGTGTTTTGGTTGCATCAGTGAGCAAAGAAGTTGTATGCATTTTTTTTCGTGCTGATATACAAGAATTCCTTTTATATTTATTGTATCTTTGATTGTACGAAAATTCAGCAATATAGGATTTTGGCTGGTGAGAGACGACAACTGATTAACTACCTTAACAATGGCTGTAATTAAAACAGATGTTTGATAATGCATGCGCCCGAATTAAACTGGGAACATTCAAAGAGGGAAAAGAGAAATAGGAATTTGATATGAACCTCATTCTCAGTCAGGCTCTCCATTAGATGGAAAGGTAGTAAATGGGAAATGAACTTCAGAAAAATTCTTACAGTCTCTCTCCTAAATATGCCCTCCCCACCCCACTGCTCTAAGCTTGGGGAGCTCAAAATGCAGAAAACCAAGGGTCTTGCTTGTGTGCTTCCCCTTCCCCCAATCCTACCTGAGGCTGGGCTACAAATCTATAGATTCTACTTTTCTGCACTGGTGCATACTGTGTTAATACTTCCAACTTCACTGCCCTGATGAGAATCTTCAGAGACCGAAATGCCTCCAAATCTGGAGCTAGACCCTCTCCTGCCTACTTCAGACCCCGAATAATTGATATCATCTTTTAACAACCTAAAATCTCCTGCTCAGTTGATATGCATTTCCTACAATGTTCTTTTTTTTTTTTTTCTTATTTTGATTGTCTACTTCTAGTTTGAAGGCAATATGACTTAGGAATAGAGATTTTAGCTTCTGAACATTTCCGCCTCCCCTGGTTTGTGGAGGAGAAGGAGAACACTCAATAAAACAAGAGTTTTGATTCCTGAAGATGTTGAAATTTCCAAAAGACAATAATAATTTTTTGCAAAATGTATAATTCTAATTGTTCAACCCAGGTCAGAAGAAGAAAATTGCTAGGAAAATATCTACCGGTTATGGCCCGTGGTAAGGGATAAATGTGGAGCAGAGATGGGATGGTAATGGATGCAGCAGTGTCTTTAATTAGAACTGGATAATAGTAAAAATAATAATTATAATAACATTAATAATGATAAATACATCTATATATATTTCACTAACTAAAACTGAGTAAAAAATACAAAAACGGTAAAAAAAAAGAAACAAAAAGATATCATTTCAGTGATAACAGAAAACAACTGTGAGCTCAATCTCACCTTAAAGGCAGAAACAAACACTCTGAGCACGTGACGGCATCCGTAAAATCTCAAAATAAATGTGCTGAGACAGGTGCACTGAAGTTATTATACATTCAAAAATTAACAGCACTCCAAAACGCAAGCTTTCCTTCTCAACAGCAGCACTGTTTCAACCTCAGCGTCTTGGAGTTTGCTTTGATGCTTTCCTCTTTATCTTATGGTAGATTGCAGGCACTCCACAATATCTACTGAAAGAAACAATCCCTCTTTCCAATCTCACAAAACCCACTTCTTCTTTTAAAAATACACGTTTAAGAAAGCACTCCTTCCTTCATATACCCTCTACCACCGGCCTAGTCAGGGCCCTGCATTTCCAAAGATTATCTGCCCCCTCCTCTTCACCTCTCCAGAATCCTCCTTTCTCTAGGGCCAATTCAGATTCCATCTACTTCAAGGCTTCTGTGATCACTCCAGTCCACAGTGGTTTCTTCCTCCTCTGCACTCCTATTGCATCCAGGGAAAACACTCCCTAGTTCAGCACATAATCTTTCATTACATTAATTTGTAGTGTTTCTCCCTCCCCAGTTGTAAGCTCCTCCGTGATGGGAATAATACCTTATATTCCCTTCTTCCTTCCCACCTTCCTTCCTTCTTTTCTTCAACAAATACATAGTATTTAGTACCTACTCTGGGCCAAGCAGAGCACTTCCTGGGTTCCTCCCCCTGCATTTGGCAGTATTTACCATGCAGTAAAGCAAGCATGAATTACATATGCAGAGTGTTTGAAGAAGTTTATTCAACAGCTCTCTATCGCCCTGGTTGCTTTCACTTAACTCATCTGCTGCTTTCTCCCAGCATATATTCAACCCATACTTTCTGACACAGAAAAACCTTCAGTATCACCACTTAGCCTACTTGGTACCTTCTGATAGAGGGAAGCAGAGAGGTTTATGCCAGAGCAGCAAAAGCCTCTTCGCGAAACCTGTTTCTGTACCCGGTTCCCCCCAACTTCATAGGTACTATTGCTCAAATTCCTTGACTTCCTTGTGCCATCATGTCCCTTCTAGAAAAGAAAGATGATAACATATTGTATGCCACCCCCAACACTCCCTAGGGTGAGGGTTAATAGGATAATGGCTGTAAAACACTTTAAGCTCATCCAAAGAAAGGTGCCACACTGTATAAAACTGTAAAGAGTTATTATGTAACTAATCAGATTCAAAGTACACGTTGCAAATGGACCTGTGGAGTGTTGAAATGAAGCCTCAAGGAGGGATGCTTATGCTTAACTTTCCCCGCAGGCCCAGGCAGTGCTTCCGGAAATTTCTCTTATATAAATTAACTTCAGAAAATACATTTCAAATCCATTTTTTTTAAAGGGAGGGAGGTTTATGACTTCAGAACAGAGATGAACTTGTACAGCCGGAATTCAGATCCCCATACTTGCTCCCATATGAAGAGGTGTCACATTTGATTTTACATACAAACCATAAAAATGCAAATTCTCTATACAGATGGGAAGATGAAGAGCAATTCCATCTTCTAGCCTCAAAGCTCTGTGAGGGCAGGAACTGATTTCTTTTTTTTAAATTAGTTAACTTATTTATTTATTTTTGGCTGCATTGGGTCTTCTTTGCTGTGCACGGGCTTTCTCTAGTTGTGGTGAGGAGACCACCAGGCCCAACACTCATTTATTTAAAGAAGGTGCTAAGAAAGTATATCGGCCACTAGGCTGATTGTGTGACAGCCACGTTATATGGGCATTGCCACAGGCTGCTGTCAGCCCACGGGGCTAGGTGGGTGCAGGAGCAAAGACCATTTTAATCCCACATTTTGCTGGAATGTGCAATTTTGGGCATGCCAGATGTAAATAGGAAACACACTAATCTCATTTGTGAATAAGAGGTAAAATACCAAGTAAAAAATTGGCACATTTTACTATATAAGTAGTAGAATGAAGTAAGAACATATTATAACCAATTAGGGGTAATTCCAGACTTCCAAAGATAGTTCAATAATATAAAATCTATTAAGAGACCTTATTGTATAAATAGATCAGAGAATTAAAACCACGTGATTCAACAACAAGGACTACAGTATAGCACAGGGAACTACATTCAATATCTTATAATAATCTATAATGGAAAAGAATCTGAAAAAGAGTAGATACATAAATGTATATGTATAATTGAATCACCTTGCAGTACACCTGAAACATTGTAAATCAACTATACTTCAATAAAAAAAAAATCTTTAATTAAAAAAAAAACTGGGCTTCCCTGGTGGCGTAGTGGTTGAGAGTCCGCCTGTCGATGCAGGGGACGCGGGTTTGTGCCCCAGTCCGGGAGGATCCCACATGATGCGGAGCAGCTAGGCCTGTGAGCCATGGCCGCTGAGCCTGCGCGTCCAGAGCCTGTGCTCCGCAACGGGAGAGGCCACAACAGTGAGAGGCCCGCGTACCGCAAAAAAAAAAATAAATAAATAAACTCACATGAGTAGTTCAATATTTGCTGTCCCCCCAAAAAATGGCTTTTTAAAAGATCTTAATATTGTGATAATAGAACAAAACCTTTTAAGTCATATATTTAAAAAGATATTTCATATATATCTTGTGTGTCACAAAGTAACAGCCAGTGTAATACTTACTGGTGGAAACCTAGAAGTAGTCTCATTAGAGCCAGATACAAGACAAGAGTACTTGTTATCACCACAATTATTTAATGATTGTTCTTGAAGTGCTCACCAATGTAATTAGACGACAGAATAGATAAGAAGCATAAATATTGGGTAGGAAGAGACAGAAGTTCATTATTTGCAGATTATAAAGATTACAGTCTTGAAAAACCCAAGTGAATCATCTGAAAAACTATTAGAAACATGAGAGAATTCAGTAGATTATCTGGTTTAAAATACAAATATACAAAGTAATAACTTTCTTAGTTGCCTGCAATAACTAGTTAGAAAGTAAAACAGATAAAGTAGTTACCCATTCACAAAAGAAAAAAATAACAAGAAATGAGTATGGTTTGTATTAAGGAAATTATAAAACTTTACAGAAGGACATTATAAGCATGGAAAGAAAAACAATATTTTAAAATGTTATAATAGACTAAGCTATAAATACAATACAAAAACAATCAAATTCCTAGCAGGTCTTTTTTTGACAAACTTGATAAAAGTGATTCTAAAATTTATTTGTAGAACAAGCATGTGAGAATAACCAAAACAGAGCTGAAAATGAGTAGAAAATTAATTTTTATTATATATTGATAATTTTCTTTATAATATATTACATAATATATAACTTGATAATACATTTATAATTTTAATTTTAAATTAGGAATTAAAAGAGTGTGGTACTGATCAAAGAAACAGAACAGAAAACCCAGAAATAAATCCACATTTACAAGGGAAGTCAGTACATCAGAAAGACACTTTTCTCCTGATAGGCAAAAAGATAGACTATTTAACAAGTTATATTGAGGTATCTGGCTCAGGCTAAACACCTTGGTGTCGTTCTGATTGGTCTCTTTCCCTCCCTACCATCCCTTCTATCTATTGTGAGTCCTACCTGCTCTTCTTTCAAAACACACCTGAATCTGGTCACTTCTCACTACCTCCACAAACAGCTACCAGCTCCCTCATCTCTTACCTGGATTTCTATAGCTTCCTAGTTGATCTTCTGGTTTCTTTCTTGGCTTCCAATAATCTTGTCCACATTGTAGTCAGGGTTGTCTTTCAAAAATGTAAGTCAAATGATGTCACTCCCTTCCTCAAGACCTTGAATATCTTCCCATCGTACTTAAGAAAAGTCTCAACTTCTTGCAAGTGGTAGACGTCCCCTGCATGCCTGGCCCCTGACTGGCTCTCAACTTCATCGTTCCTCTCTCACTCACTCCACTCCAGACACATAAGCCTTCTAGGACACTCTAAACTTTTTCCCACCTCAGATCTTTGCATTTTCTTTTCTCTCTGCCAGAGTGGCTCTTCCCCTAGATCTTCAGATAGCTCACCCTTCACATCCTTCAAGTTTTCCTGCACAAATGTCCACTCCACAAACAGGCTGTGCTTTACCATCCTATCCAACATACTCCCTTCCCTTAAACCTCTGCTTCGTCTTTGTTGCATTTATCAGTCACCCGAAATTGATACATAAGATAACTTTGTTTATTATGTCTCTCCTGCTACATTATAGGCTCCACGAGGGCAGAGACTGTTTTGCTCACCACTGTAACCCCAGTGCATAGAGCACAGTGCCTGGAGCATGGTAGCTGCTTAATAAGTATTTGTTCAATCAATGAATTGCAGAGGGAATAGAGAAAAGGGGATGGAACTAAGTTATTTAGCAGGTGGAACCAATTGGACTTTGAGATTTATTCAACGGATGAATTCAATGGAGGAATCCTAAGGGACTTAGGATGATTCTAAATTTCTGGACCAGAGAATTGAAGAGATATCGCACCATTTGTATGTCAAGGATTTGAGGATAAGAAACTGCATTCCTAGGGAATATGTTGAGTTCAGTTTAGGGTCTGAAGTGTCTATGAGACCCTCATATAGGACCTCCAGAGGGTGACTGGTAATACTGGTTCACAGTTCAGGAAATTAGAAATAGTTTAGGGTTCATCATTTTTTTTTTTAATGTATTGAACTTTTTAAGAGAGTAAAAGTAGAGAAAGAAAAGACTTACAAAAAACAAAAACAAAACAAAACACTGGGTAAAGATATCACCAGGAAAGGAATTCTCAAGTTACTTGCACTATTTTGACACAGAGGCAAATTTTCTTCTGCCATGGATAACTGAAATGACCCGCCAACTGTAAATAAGATGAATTCTCTTAACTACGAATAGACCAATGAACGTGTCTCAATAAAGAGATGAGATGCCAAACGTTAGAACTCCAGATTTAATGATAAAGGATATAGTTCAGTTGAGTGATCAAAGAGCATCTGTTGAATCACTAATTAATGCTGTTTTTCTCTCTTTAAGTAGCAAATACGAGGTACCCACTGAAGGCTGATCACCTCTGTAAGTGCCTATGGTAGATGCAAACTAGCGAATGTGAGCCCTGCTCTTCATGGAGCTGACCATCCAATGGGGGAGACAGGTTAAGATGTTATTTTGACCATTTTACCTGTTTAGTCATTAGAGGTATTGTAAACGACTAATTCTTTACCAGTTTGATGAAGTGCATGGTGCATGAAGCATAGTTTTAGTAAAAGACCCTAACTGCTCTTGGTAAAGGAGAAGCATTGCAGACGAGGTATGTACTCAACTCTAGGTTTGAGACCAGAACAGCTGCTTCTTCAATCCTCCATTGGCCTCCGAATGGGAACCCAGACATTCTGCCTCAGCTGCTCACCAGATTATCTGTTTATGTTTTTCACTTTTATCATACAGGTAATACTCTGTAGAAAAAAATTTAACTACAGATAAATATTTTAAATTTATCTGAATATATTCAGAGGTCATCATTATTAACATTTTGGCAAATACACTTCCAGGCAATTATATCCACACATATAATATGTACATTTACAGCACAATCAAAATTTACATACTGTTTTATTCCTTAACAACATACCACAAGCATCTCCCTATGTCAGTAAACATACATTTACATTATTGTTTTAAATGGCTATAGCACACAATTGATAGATGTCCCAAAATTGATTGAACTAATCCTCTATTGTTGGATGTTAAATTACTTCATATAATTTGCTATTAGGTTTGCTGTGGTGTGATTTGCTGTGGTAAATTTCCTTTTTTTTTTTTTTTTTTTTAGCAGTACGCGGGCCTCTCACTGTTGTGGCCTCTCCCATTGCGGAGCACAGCCTCCGGACGCGCAGGCCCAGCGGCCATGGCTCACGGGCCCAGCCGCTCCGCGGCATGTGGGATATTCCTGGACCGGGGCACGAACCCGTGTCCCCTGCATCGACAGGCGGACTCTCAACCACTGCGCCACCAGGGAAGACCCGGTAAATTTCCTTTTACATTGAGTTTTGCCCACTTATACAAATATATTTTCAGAGAGAATTATTAGGTCTGAAAGTGTGAGTTAAAGAAGACACACATTCTAAGGCTTTTACCCTGAGTTGCCACGGTACCGTGTACTGAGCTCTTGATTACTCTTCCTGATCTTGGTTCCATCAGGCACATCTGTGGGCTTCACTCTAGTTTCTCTACCAAGGGTATAGATCACCTAAAAACAATAGATATGGATGCATCTTAGGGCAACCAATATAATGCCTAGAAGTTAATCAGCAAAGGTTTTCTTTTTAAAGATCTTTTAGGAAATGGAAGGATAATGTCAGTATCAACCTTCCAAGTTTTCATTTTTTTTCTCCTAGAGACTTAGAAATTTCTCTCATTTCCCCAATGTCCCATCTCCTACTTGAAGAACTAAAGGTTATTTAACCAGAGTATTGTATTTCTCCAGCTACCTCTAAATTCCAGTGGCTGCTTACTAGTCTACTATTTTCCATGTCATACCATCGTTGCTACTCCCACTGCTAATCCAGTGAATGCTATCTGCTTAGCACGGGCTTCAAAAGTCACTTGCAGGTGGTCCTGTCCAAAGAAAACTGTCCCCTAAACCAAAACATTCTCATCAGAGCAAAAACCTCAGCAAGTCTCCAAAAATCTCTGAAGACTAAAGATAATGGTTAAGGTAGAGAAGAAGGTAGAAGGATCTCAAAGGGTGACAGGCTGTAAGACACAAATTCAAGAACGAATCTTTCCTGTCCCTTGTAGTTTTAGAAATATGCTACATCTAAAGTGCCCATATCACAGGTACCACAATGTTCACTGCAGCACTATTTACAATAGCCAGGACAGGGAAGCAACCTAAATGTCCATCGACAGATGAATGGATAAAGAAGATGTGGCACATATATAAAATGGAATATTACTCTTCCATAAAATTGAACGAAAGTGAGTTATTTGTAATGAGGTGGATGGACCTAGAGTCTGCCATACAGAGTGCAGTAAGTCAGAAAGAGAAAAACAAATACAGCATGCTAACGCATATATATGGAATCTAAAAAAGTGGTACTGATGAACCTAGTGGCAAGGCAGGAATAAAGATGCAGATGTAGAGAATGGACTTGAGGACGCAGGGGGGAAGGGGAAGCTGGGACGAAGTGAGAGAGTAGCATTGACACATATACACTATCAAATGTAAAATGGATGGCTAGTGGGAAGCAGCTGCATAGCACAGGGAGATCAGCTCGATGCTTTGTGAGGACCTAGAGGGGTGGGATAGGGAAGGTGGGAGGGAGGCTCAAGAGGGAGGGGATATGGGGATATATGTATACATATAGCCGATTCACTTTGTTGTACAGCAGGAACTAACACAACATTGTAAAGCAATTATACTCCAATAAATATATATTTTATAATAAAATAAAAAGGCATTAAAATTACATTAAAACCACATTGTAATAATGAAATAGATAATCCAGAATAAATATTTGACTGTCATAAAAAATAAAGTGCCTGTATCATTCATTATGATTGTTCTATCAATAATAATAACTACTAATATTTATTGTCTACTTTGAGATAGGCATAATTCTAAGCATTTTAATATAATGACTCTTTATCTTCACTTAAACAAACAAACAAACCCTTACTATTATTGTTCCCAGGTAGGAAAAAAGTCATAGACAGTTTCAATAATTTTCCCTAGAACCCACAGCTAGTAAGTAACAGAGCTAGACTGAAAATGAAGGTACCAACATGATCCTTGCGGCCATTTACCCCCCCAAAAAAGTTACATAATTTCAAATCATATTTGCAAAGTTTGGGTGAAGTATTTAGGAAAGAGACAAGATCAATATTTTATCTATTTGAAGTTTTTAAAATAAGTATTTTTTTCATTTATTCAAAAGCATTTAAGGACCACATATTAAGTTGGAACTATCATACCTAAGACTGTAAGAAATGCAAAAGGGAACTCATTTAATTCATTTAACAGATATCTATGGGGCAATTTCTATCTTCCCTGCACTCTGATGGGCCCAGGGGATACATCTGTGATCTCCTCCCTTGAAGAGTTTACAGAGAAGTTCAAGGACAAGTAAATATTGTAGGGTGTGAAGTGCTCCCACAAGGGGACAGTTTATAATTCCACATTAAGAAATGGGATCACTTAGTGAATTATAATCACTATCATGGGAGGGGAAAAAATGAGTGTTATTATTCAAAGAAGGATGAGATAGACTTATATATAGACTTCAGTGTAAATAGTTCATACCAGGTCAGATTTGGGGCTCTAAATTAGAGCTATTGATGAGTACTCTATTTCTTCATGGAACAGTCATATTTTAGGAGCTGAGGGAACAAATGAGAATGATCTTGGATCTGGAAAAGCACAAATTCAATCAAGTTTTAGGAGGGCTAGCCTTGCAGTAGTGTACAGAATGGACTCAGTGGAAGGCTAGGGATTGAGGGGGCCTAGGGTGACAAACCAGACATGAGCCAGAGGTAGGGAAAGTGGCAGTATGTACGGAGGGAAGGGGAGATGAAAAGAACATTGAGAAAGAAGACATAACACTTCTCAGAGAAATGCAGTGGGAAAGCAGAGGGTTTGGAATCAACGAGAATCTATTACTATTTATGTGACCTTGGGTGAGTCCCTCTGCCTTTTGTCAATAAATAGGTATAACAATATGAGCATCACAGGTATTACAGTAAGTCCCCTACATATGAACCTTCAAGTTGCGAACTTTCAAAGATGTGAACGTGCATCTGGTTCCAGCAAGGAACCTGAACCTGTGCCAACAGCGTCAGGCGTGAGTGAAACTGCAGCTCGCCCTCCATCTCCTATTGCTGACGATCCTTCAGCTCTACCATCTCCCACCTCCTCTCCCTCCTCCAGTCAGTAACTCTTCTTGCCTGTTCACTCGATGCCAGCCCCTGTATGCCAGCTGTTGTACTGTACCGCTGTACTTTCCAAGGTACTGTACTGTTAAGACTAAAAATGTTTTATTTTTGTGTTTGTTTTTTATGGATTATTCGTGTGAAAAGTGTTATAAACCCATTAAGTACAGCACTATATAGCTGATTGTGTTAGTTGGGTACCTAGGCTATCTTTGTTGGACTTACAAACAAACTGGACTTACGAACGCACTCTTGGAATAGAACTTGTTCGTATGTAGGGGACTTACTGTACTTCCATAAGAATTCAACGAGGCAATAGTAGTTATAATCATTATTGATGCCTCTCCTCAAAACTGTCACCCTCTATCTCCTTACTCCATCTCTTGTCAAAGTTCAAGGCGTTTGGGGAAAAAGCCATAAATAAGGACACTTGTAAAGGAATAAAGGTAGTCTCTGATTTCCCATGAATTGAGTTTGATGAGCACCCCAAAAATATCACTTTCCTTCTCCTTATTAATTCTGAACCAACTAGAAATAGATAAAATATAATAGTAAAGCAGACATAGACCAAAATGCCACCTTTATCACTGGCAAAGCTGATATTGGAGAGTGTGGCTTTTATCGGCGGACTATATTTTCTAGTACTGAACACAAAGATGAGCAGACCTCTGCCTACCCCCACCCACAGGTACAGGCTGCGCTGGATGGCCAGAGGCCTTCTGCCTGGGACAGGCCTCCTGTGACACGTACCGCAGAGAGAAGGATGGGAGAGTGCTGTGTCTGGCAGCTCACTCCTAAGAGAAGAGGAGAGGAAGGGGATGAGTTTCACAGATTTCAGCAATCAACCCTCACTGTTGGCATGAGTGAGAGCCCAGGAGACCCACAGGGTTACACCAGTGTGGGTTCCTCCTCGTAGAAGGAAACAGCTGACTTAGCTTAGGGATAGTGACTCCTACCAGCATCCAGCCCGGTGCTGCTCCCTCTTTCATTCTCTCCCTCTGCCTCTCACCTTCTCACTTGGCTCTCGGTGCCTTATTCACAGTAAGGCAGAACTGCTTTCTCCCCACAGGGGGTTGGACCCTTAACAGGTATTCAAATCCCTTAAATGAGAGGAATGAAGGTCCCATGGGGAGTTTTGGTGGTAATTTGTGCAGTCAATAAATCCTTTGCAGGGCTTCTGAAAACAATACTCCTTCAGATGGTAATCTGCCGGTCAACGCTACCAAGATATTTCACTTTGTCAACCAGGGGCCCAGGGTATAGAGTATTTGTCTTCCCTGAAGCAACTTTTCTGGCAGAGCAGAGCTCTCACTTTTAGGGAGATGTATGTATGACTCTGCTGGGGTAGCTCTTCTACAAGCATACATTTTGCACAATGAAAATACAGCGGGACAACTTAGAAGGAAAATGAGACATGTGGTTTGACTAACCAAGTACCTCACTTTATACTATTACTTGCCGCCCACCCCAGTTTTTTCCTAATCCTCCTCAAGCATCTGTCACAGAGGAGGAAAGCCCTAGCCTTGGACCAGAAGTTCTGGCTCTGCCTCTTTCTAGCTTTGGAAACTCAGACACATGATAACTTTTCTGAGTTTCCATTCCCACATTTAAAAAAATGGGGCTTTACAGCCAAGATGTCCTTCAATGGGTGAATGGATAAACATGCCCATACAATGGAATATTATTCTGTGATAAAAATAAATGAGCTATCAAGCTTTGAAAAGACATGGAGAACCTGAGATGCACATTGCTAAGTGAAAGAAGCCAGTCTGAAAAGGCTACCTACGGTATGATTCCAACTATATGACGTTCTGGAAAAGGCAAAACTATAGAGACAGTAAAAAAAACCCAAACGGTTGACAAAGGGAAGGGAGAAAGAGAAGAATAAATGGCTAGACCACAGGGGTTTTTTTAGGGCATGAAACTATTCTGTATGATACTGTATTACTAGATACGTGACACTATGCATTTGTCAAGGCTCGCAGAACTGTGCAACACAAAGAGTGCGCCCTAATGTAAATGGTGGGCTTTAGTTAATAATAGCATATCACATCCACTCATGAATTGTAACAAAGGTACCATGCTAATGTAAGATGTTAATAATAAGGGAAACTGGGGGGAGGGGGGTATATGGGAACTATGGGAATTCTATACTATCTGAACAACTTTTCTGTACACCGAAAACTTCCAGGGCTTTGACATCTACCTCCCAGTGTTGTCAAGGGGACTAAGGATGATGCTCCGGGCACCTAGCAACTACGCTGTAGTGTTCAGCCTGTCAGATGCCTGTGGCTCTAGCTGTCCCCGCTTCTCTTTCCTAATCACTTAAGGGGCGTTACTTTCCTGGTAGTGATCACACCTAGAAATATTCACTTTCAGTGTCCGGACATGATGATCGGTTCCCCCATAAATCTAGCTGCTTTTCAAAATGCTCACGTTCCAGTTGTTGTTTTTTCCCAGTATGCCAATCTTATTTTATCTTTCTGTTAGCCAGCGCATCTTCTGACCTTAGGAATCCTGGCAGCTGCTGTATAGCAGTGAAGGGCATGGGTGTCAGAGCCAGACTGCACTTACATCCCAGCTGCACCATCTACCAAGGGACCAGGCAACCTTGTACAAGTTGTTGGACCTTCCTCTGCCTCTGCTTCCTCATCTGTTAATTAGTGATAAAAAAAAAATTCTGTTAGAGTGATAAAAATAATACCTCCTGCACATTTTTTGAGATGATTAAATGAGATGACCCATGGAAAGCAATTAGAATAGTGACTAGCATATAATAAAAAATTAATATTATTTTCCTAAATGAGCATTTACATGTCAAAGATTTTGTCTTTATGGCCGTTGGTTCTCTCCATATGGCTTTGCCCACAGTCACATCTGTGCCATTGGGAAAGAGAAGGTATGTTCTTCCATCCACTTCCTGGGTAAACCTTGGAATTTTGTCAAGCAGACAGTGAAGAATTTGGTGTGGGAGTTTTTCAGATCCATGTTAGACTGACCCAATGGCCAGATTCACCGTTAGGATAAGATCTGGATGAGGAAAACATGAGAACAACTTGGAGCTCTAGAACTCCTAGTTTAATAAATGATTATCTATCTATGCTAAAATAAAACATCTGTATATTCAATTGGTAATTATATGTTGAGTACATATGTAGGGGACAGCCATCCCCTAACCAGTTCTGCATTTTCAGCATCTTATTCAGCAATGCAACACCCTTCTGCGTTTTGGAAGTGTGCTCTGTTTTCTCTCTTTCAGGAAGGAAACAAAGATCTTTCAGATGAACAGTGAGGTCACTTCTCCCTGTCCCCCTTCCTTCTCCACACCTTGTCCGCAGCCCCTGAGCTCTGCTGAATTGAACAGCGCTGGCATCCTCAAGAAGCGAGCTCCACGAGGAAACATGTGCTCTTTATATTTACATTCAGCACGTCTAGATCAGCCGCTTCATCTGGGACTTAGACCCACAATGTTGATGATGCAGAGAGCCAGATATTTAGTCACATCAAAGCAATTTGCTAATTGCAGATGCTTCCTTTCTGTTTAATGTTTCATGTGCAAGATTAGGTGGTTGATTTAACTGGTTCATAGTGCCTGTTTTATCTCATTAGCTATCTTTAAAGGAAATCAAATCATGTCACATATAGACAGAGGACATTAATTATCTGGAAAACATAATAGTATAACCTGTATATGAGTGTATGAGAGACATGATTTAAGTCACTGTTAATTTTCTAGCATCTTAAATATATGAGAACTCATATAGAGGTAAACATGTTAACCTACAAGAGGGTCTCATATATGAATTAGGTATCTGTGCATGTCAGTTACAGTATATGCACTCAACATATAATCATCAGTTAAATATACACAAGCTTCATTTTAGTACAGATAGATAATCATTTATAAGTTAAACTAGGAGTTCTAGAGCTCCAGGTTATTCTGATGTTTTCCTTATCTCTTTTATCTTTAGTACATTTTCAACCATAATTCTAGCAAAAAGTGCAGATAGCTTTAATGTTGCTCCCACCATCTTTTGCTCCAACTATGTTCCTGGTCTAAGCTTTATTTTCATAGACTCTAACTCACCTTTAATTTAGTTTAAGTATGCAACTAAAACATTTCAACCTGAGACAAAGCAGCATTATCATATTTGAGAGAAAAAAGAAAGTCATAAAATTTCCAGAGGAAAAAGAATCCACAAAATCTGTACTTTAGACATTCCTCTGGTAGGGGATGTCAATAGTCGCGGAGGCTGTGCATATGTGGGGAAGGGGGTCTATGAGAACTCTCTGTACTTCCTGTTCAATTTTGCTGTGAACCTAAAACTGGTCTAAAAAATAGCCTCAAAGAAAAAATTATCTGTGATATTAGTATCAAAAAACAAATGTACTCATTGTAGTAAACCAGGATCACGCATGGGTTTGGCCTGTAATAAGGACTGATGCTTGTACTATTTATACTGCCATGCCACCAGCATAGAGATATCACGATAGCCAATAACGACTCCTTAGGGGATGTTTATCATGTCACTGAGCTTTGAATTCACAGAGCTTTACCAAGCACATCAGCCACTGAGGTTTATCAAGGAAGGAATTCTTCATTTAAATGCTCCCCACTATTTTACATGATAGAGTACAGCAATCTTTATATCGTATTGATTTTTTTTTGAGTCCCTGAAAATAAATGAAGACAAGTACAGACAAGAGCACCATGAGACTCTGCTCTCCCTTTACGTCTCCCACTCCTACCACTAAAGGAGTGATTTACTTCTACAAACTCTCAGGACCTGGTGTTCTAATCCCAGGGCTTGTATGTGGATGCAAGGGGACCACTCATGTTTCGCAGTCTTTATCTAATCAATGCGCTCAGCTCTATACGGGCATTAGTGATGCTCTGGTCCAACTGGATAGACTTTGTCTGCTTTGGTTCATGTTCTTGCCACAAGGGTTAAGGCAGATTGCAAAGACATTGATATTTAAAATCAGTTCCTTAAGAAGTAAGAGAGACTAGTATAAATTTTTTAATGTTTATATCTTACAATAAATTTTTTAATGCAACTAAATAAGTTCCTTTTCAGAGATCAATGTACCCTCGGAAGTCATTCTTTGACAAGGCCCAGATGCTGATAGTATAAAGCAGTATAAAGCAAGAGATGCTCCAACTCACTTCATTATAGAATATATTGAAGTAAAAAATGATAACTAGTAATTTTTTTCAATCAGAAAAAATATGCTTCCCAGAGTACAAAGGTAATGAGTATACTGCAAAGCTGATTTTTTTTTTTTTTTTTTTTTTTTTGCGGTACGCGGGCCTCTCCTGTTGTGGCCTCTTCCGTTGCGGAGCACAGGCTCTGGACGCGCAGACTCAGCGGCCATGGCTCACGGACCCAGCCGCTCCGCGGCATGTGGGATCTTCCCGGACCGGGGCACGAACCCGCGTCCCCTGCATTGGCAGGCCGATTCTCAACCACTGCACCACCAGGGAAGCCCCCAAAGCTGTCTTTTGAACGGAATTTTACTTTCCACCCAAAGAACGGTGCATTAGTTCGCATGAACATCCTCCAAGCAATCACAGTGTCTTTAATCACCTTTTGCTTGGGCCCCACATAATGTAAGGATTCCCATTGCACCGTGCTTGGCAGAGCAGATTTTGAAGACCTGACCGCTTTTAAGAGGAAAATGATTTCTTCAACGCACTGCAGCTACATAACTCTCCCAGCCATTTTCTGCACAACAATTTTTCTCATTTTGCTTCCTTTGTGTTCCATTCAAGGTTTTCCTGCACTGAGACAATCTTTTACATTTTGTTCTTCTTCTGCCCGCATCAAAGTTAGGACTTTGTTAGAGATGCTTTGCTATCGGCATCTGTTACCTCTTTTTCTTAGGGGCTAAGGAGGAGGCTGCTGTGTGGCTAAAAAAGACTCTCATTCAGTTTGGAATTGCCTCCCTTTGCTTTCCTGTCAGTCTGTCAAGCTCAATCAGAACGCCATGAAAGTGATACAGAGGCGAGGCTTTGCTGGCGAGACTTAGAACAAAGACAGCTCCGTAGCCGAGTACAGATTTCACATCCAATTTAACTCTTTGGAAAAGGATTTCAGGAAATACATAGTCAAGAGTTGAAAAAATGGAGTTGGGTCTACTATAAAGGCTAAAAGTATTATCCTGGCTTAGATAAGCTACAAAGATGGGTTGATACTATTTTCTAGCATAAACCACATTAGCCGGCATTACACATTGAGCTTTCTTTACTCGTTAAGTTGCAAGGAGATTTGAGAGGAATTTAACAGCTACATAAAATGACTCTTTCATGATTCTAGCTTTACCAGTCATTTTAGTTGTACAAGGTGCATGAATAGCAAGGACCTAAATCATGTTGTTTAACAAATCTGGTATTAGAGGGTTAGTCTCAGTTTACTTATTAAGAATTTAGTTGAGTAAAGGATTTTAGGACTCAGTTCTTTGTGTAGATGACAATGAACAGGGCAATACTTGTATTTTTTGGGGGAAACATACATCAGCTACACATGTTTTCAACAGTGCTGTTGGGCCCATAACTAATGGTTTGCATTCAATATATTTTTCCACGGGGAACTAACTGTAAAGAAGAAAATTCATTGAGAAGGACATAGGTCAACGGTGACCTTAGTGGACTCTACCATGACTTCCTTTCTGAAGCCTACTTTCCACTTTTCTTTATCTTAAAAGAGACTTGGTTTAATTCTCTGAATTTTTCAAATTTAGGTCATGACAAGAAAGAAGTGTTGTTAGATTAGTGATTTGATTTTAAGGAATTATCGTCCTCATTTTTTCTCGATGGACTTGAAAAATGCTGAAAACTGGTTCATATAACACACACCAGTGGTAAATCTTAAACATTCTGTACAGTAGCAATAATGCTAATGCAATAGTGAGGAGAACCTCCAATAGTTTAAATGAACTACTTTTATAAACTCTTCTTTAAAACGGTTATGGTCATAGATATCATTGTCAAAATGCCAGTGTTTGTTATTTAGGCAATGATAGGTATTTTTTGCATGTCTATGTACTTTTACCTTATTGAAAGTACACATTTTTAAATAACTTTATATATACATGTTTCTATACACTCATAGAGAGAGAGACATTGAAATTATTTTACAGACACAATTGCATTTAAGAGGAAAACATTCATATAGCTGGTACCACATCATCATATTAAAGAAGATATCTCTGGAAAATTTTCCATGAGCAAGAGATGATTAGAAGCAAGCATATGATAGACACCAACATTTCATCTCTGCAGGCAATTATGATACAAATTAGAAATGCTATCATGTTGGTGCTCCATAATTAAGTAAGCAATTAAAAACAAAACTAGTTCATTAACAAATTGTCATAGCTAGGCCGACAAGTGCCCAATGGGGTCACGGTCACGGCAATTGCACAAGATGTTGACTTCCTGAGAGCAAAAATCCCAATGAACAGCAATGGTTCCATTTCTAATCCATGTGTTATATAAATAGCAACTTTGTGGTGGAAAAATGGAAATAAGTATTGTAGACAAGTGCGGGGAAGAGAAGAGCTCTTCGTGGTAAGTTATCTTTGCCATTTGTTAGAATATGGTTAGACTCTAAGATGAAATGTTAGGTTTATTCAAAACTGAAAATAAAATCTCCTTTGATACTTGATATGGCTATGGTTTTTTTCTCATAATTCTCTGGCCAGTTGGTTCATTCAGTCTCTTTGCTTTTGGGGAATCTATGCTTCTATCTTAATGAAGATGGTGACTAGAAATGAGCAGTTACTGGTGGAAGCTGTGAGATCCAGATATTTGTATGTATTTTTTAAGTGGCCATCAGTTCATAAGTATTTCATTACAAAAAAAAAAGGTTTCCCATTATTTCCGGTGAAACCAGATAGTGTCACAGAAAGAAATTATGTCAACAATGAACACGTTTAATAAATAAGAATTTTAAAAAAGTAAAATGGTTAATCCCTGTACTAATTATTTGCCCCATTTTTGTTAATACAAATTAAATGTTTCACTTGGTTAATGACAAGTTTGATCAAACAGTTCATAAACTGATGGACTGACTTTGAAATGAATTCAGGGGAAAAAAATGACATGATGTGGAGCTGGCAAAGGGCCGCCTCTAGTGGGAACAGATGCCCAACAAATTTGGCGAGTAGTTTTGTTCTCTTCTATCTGTTGCAGTTCACAATCCTAATGAATGTTATGTTTAAATAACATGAATAAAGATAAAGTGAAAATGAATTCAACTCCAGTTTGAGCAGCAGAATAAAAATGAGCAAACTGTATTATCTTCTGCCACCTAATCTGGGTTGAATTTCCTCTGTATCTTTTTTGTTTGTTGAAGAATCCTTTTCTTGAGTCTCCTTGGCCATTGACAAGGTCTTTTGAGATGAATATGAAAAGATAGATTTAAAGGTTAAGGCCAGGGTCAGATGGTTGCAGATGTTTTGTGAGAGATTGTTCGGTTCAGTTTGTGGTACTTCTCCTGACTAAGGTATTTCAAACAGGCAGACTCATGGCCAGCAACTGTCAATGAATGTTGTTTGCCTCACAATTGATCCATGCAAACACAAACACACAGTAGAAGGAGTGTTTGTTTTTTCTTAGGCAGATAATTTTCCCCCAGCCCAAAGATATTGTCAAAAGCCAGAGAAGAAGATGCAGTTTTTATTTCTAGAAAGTAAGATATTTTAGGTTTGGCTCTTCAGATGATCATCTGAGACCATTTTTCAGGGGATGAATAAAGGCACCATGTGACAGAAATTGATTAAACAGTAAAAGGTTGCAAAATTTTTGAAAAGGAAGTAGTGCTTAGACATAAAAAAAAAAGATAAATGAACTAATCTTATCTCTTGACTTCAAATTCTAATTAACAGACAATGTGAAAATAAAGGGACAGGAATTCATGGAGGTCATACTGATTACCATTGGGATATTTCATTATTTAATTGATTTAGATCAAACTCTGTCTCCTCATAAGGAAGGTTAGAATAAATAAAGGTGTATATATATATAGGTATATATACACACACACACATACAATGTGTAAATATACATAATATAGTTACTATTTGCTCAAGTTTATAAACATGATTAAAACATCCCCATGGGCCATTTCCCACCCCTCCCTTGAGTATTTTAACATTAGGTATGAACATTGAGATCCTATAGTTAATTGACTAAGGCCAATGGGATGGTTCCTTTCTACAACGTGCAATTCAGAATCCACAAGATTGGGATAGTTCCTTTCTTAGATCTTGTAAAAAAGGCTTTTGATTAAAGTATATTTTGGAAAATTCTATGTAAATATCTAGGATTTTGAAAGATACAAAAAGCTATGAATTTTTCAATCAACATACTGATAGGAAGCATTTATAGCTCTTACTTTCCTATCATCTATTCAACATTAGTCTCTCTTTACATTTACATTCTTCTGAATTTTATCCTGCCTAATGCTACCGGGAAGACGGTGTTTATTATTCTGACTTGATTCTTTGTGAAATAGGTTCTTGATAAGGATTATTTTTAAAAGCCCAAAAGCCCCTCAAGTGATTACCCTCTCAAACTTCTTGTAAAGGAGGACAGATAGTGATTCTCATCATCACCGAAGGCAAATCTAGAATTTTCCAATGTTTTACATACTTGCATATCACACAATATAATCAAAGGGTGTTTGTTGTTGTTGTTTTGTTTTTTTTTTTTGCTAAGGTGAAAAACTAGACTTTTTTTTTCTTCCTGAGGCCTGTTGCCTCTGTTGAACATTTAGTCACATTTCAAAAGCATAGGGAATATTCCGGTCATTCCTAAATATTTGAACCACTTGAGAATGCTATAGGTTTGCAAAAAATATGAACAAAATCATTCTCATGCTTCTTCCTGTAATAATGAAAGCATTTGGAGATGTAAATGGAAATTTAAGTTTCAAATCTACTTCATGCCATCAACACATGCATAAAAGATATGAAACATTCTCTTTACAAGGATTCACCAATGTCAGTTTCACTCTTTAAGACTGTAAAGTGAAATTGTTATCTTTTTACACAATATTATCCATTTTGCAACCTCATCCAACTAAACCATTTCATTGCAGGACACGAGGTTTTTAAGATCGTGATTTTGGTAAAGAGGGTGTTATCCGTACAACTTTCCTAAGTACGTGGAATGCTATTTGAAATATACGTTTCACTTTTTGTTTTTTGGCTTTTCTGAAGGCAAAAGAAAAAACATTCAAGGAGCAGAAAAGAAAATTCCACAATAAAAACAAAGAAACCTATATAACAGTTATGGTTTTTGCAAGTGCTGGCTTTAAAAGTTTTATGATAAACAGGAATCAATATAATTTATTCATATCACAATTTTCTAAAGCACGTTTACAAGTTTTTTTCCTAATACACATTCTGCCATCATTCTGTTTTTATATATGTTCGTTTAAAAATATTTGCCGAACATAAATAAGAACAATTACAGAATTACAGAGTAGGATTACTTCTGGAAAAAAAATTATCATCAGTTGTATTCTCATCAGCTATCCTATTTGACTTCAACATTAAGGAAAGTATTCAGGATGTCTAGTGGGTGAAGAGAGCAGAAGTGTGTTTTCATTTTGATATGATAGCTGCATTCAAGTTATTCTCTTTACAATAGATTTTACCTAGCTTTATCTTCATAGGAAGCTGCTTTCAGTTGAAAAGCAGAAGTGAATAGAAGTGTCATGACATGGGATTAACAGTACAACCGGTTAGTAAATCAAATGTTTGAGGTGAAGAAAGTAGAATGTGACATGCATCAGCAGGATGGACTGGCAGGGTTTTATGGAGGCAAGTGAAAAGAAAAATTTGAATCATTGGTCGATGCTCCTGGTGTCTGTACTATTTTGAAAGCACGTGGTCCATTTAACCAGTCAGTCACTGTAACGAATCTGAGTGCAGAGAGACAATCTCAGCAATGTTAGTTCATGTTGAAGTGATAACCATAGAAGAAACTAGCCGAAGTTCTGTTTCCAACTACTAAAAAAAGAAGAAGAAAAATGTTCCTGAGGCTGAAAAACTGGCCAGTATGGTTCACTTTTGAGATGCCAAACCTCGCTGTGGGATCATGTCATAACATCCACATTATTCACTAAAGAATTAACTTATTCCAAAAATCCTTCAAGCTGACGCTTACATAGATTTTATAAACTACTCAGAGTTAAGATGGGAAAAATTTGAGAGTGTTCACCTCAAGTTTTAAACAGATAATAAGCAATCTATTGGGAGCACTTCAAAATGCGTGTTTAAGCACATCCATGGATTTCTTTCCTCCTTCCGGTAAGTATCCGCAGAAATATGTAAAAACTTAAATTGAAATTGGTAATGCTTAAAGATTTATCTGAGTAGCCTTGGAGATTATCTAAGAGGTTAATTTAAAGGCTTAATAAGAGATACTTCATGTCATCATCTGTGTCTTCACATGGAAGACTCAAAATTCCACCTAATTTGCCATTTGCTCCATAACTCCATATTTTTCAGTCTCCATTTTTTACACAACAAGTTTCCCTAAGAATAGGGTTAAAACTGTTACGTGCCTGATTTTTACTTAAAACTGTGTTTTTTTAAAAAAAGCTGAATTCACACACCAAAAAAAAAGCCCATTAAATACCCACACATTAATATATGTTCCTCAGAAACAAATGTACAGTTAGATAACACATAAAGAATTATGAATGACTAATTATATTTTGCATATTTACAGCAAAGACAATTAGCAAATAGCTTTTATATGCAAAATAATGAAAAAGTAATTAAGATGCAGTAACCAGAGCAGCAATATCAAGTCTGTTGTCTTGTGATTCACTCCTAACAAACATAATAATTATGCATTCATTGTCATATAATTAAAACAGCTCTGTCCTTTAGAAAAATGGTTATTTACTGTATAATAACATGAAGAGTGGCAGAAGTTCCTCATAATGGTGAGCAGGATAATTAAATATTTCTTCTTAGGAAATGCTCACCCAGTTTAGTTTATTATCATAAATTTCTACTGGCAGGCAGCTGTCCCTCAGGAATGCCAAGTGTTCTCTCTGAGGTCTGGGAAAGTTGTTTTCTGTTTTGCTCGTACGCTCCCATCTTCACCTTTCTGTTGAATTGAGCAAGGATGCTTCTGAGCCACTTTTCACCTTCCTAAGCCTGGTCCCCCTGGAGGCCATCCGGAGTTCCAGAGGGCTTCGGGAAACAACTTCGAGGCCCTCCTCTCTCTGCGGCTAGGTCTGCGTTTGGTGATATACAAATGTGTTATGACTGCTTCTCTGACCGCATATATTCTCTTTCTGAAGATATTCCAGGACTTGTAGTCTTTAATCACTAAAATAGGCCTAAATGTTAACATGAGACTTCAGACAATGTATTAATTAATTAATTATTAACATCCAGTATATCTTGTCAGATAAACCACCTGCTTTTTAGAAATACAGGAACACATTTCAAGATGGTTAATGTATTTGGTATTTAGTCTAATTAATATGATACAGACTGTCCTCTGTATCCTCCACAAATAGATTGTGGGAGCCATTTTGCTTCCCCAAAGCTGAGAACATCTTTATGTTATATTACTGACAATTGTTCACCCTTCATGTAAGTACAGTACCTATGTAATGCAATCAGAAATCATTTAAGCAGGAGATATAAATTATTTTGTGACTTTGGTGTGTTATTTTTATATACTGATGCTATTATGTTGTCATGAATGTATAGTCAATAAAATTAACATTTTATATAATAAAATCATGGTCCAGGGAGAGTGGAGAGTGTAGGGGTATTTGGGGAGAGCAGTATCTGTTTATTATCAGTTAATGATTTTTAGAAAACATAATAGCAACTTTGAAATTTATTGTTTATAACATCTTTGGTATTAGAGAAAGATAAATCTTAAGTAGGAAAAAAATGTATTGAATTATTCAACTTTTATTATTTAAAATATCCTTTTTATTATACTTATTACATAATTTTAATAATATTAAATATAAACATCAACCTTAGAGGGTAAGAAAATAAATGGTTTTGGTTAAGCTTTGTGATTTAACTTTATTAATATATTTGAAACTAATTATTTCAGCAATCACTGAGCTATCATTCATTTATTCATTGAGTTCAAGAAACAGAGAAACAGATAGCAAACAGTAAGCATAACATTTTGTTTTGTTTAATTTAAGTAAAGAGCCATGACTTTATTTTGAACACTCTATCCTGAAGTATTTAGAAATTTTCTAAATATTCTACACTATCAGCTCATTTGGCTTGTGATAAAATGGATACATGGACAGAGGAGATAATATATGCTCCTTGTTCCTGTGTTACATTTAGGATAACTTAACCATAGCTTAGAATGCTAAAAAGGAATAATTGCCCTGAAGTGAAACTGGTTAAGTATGTTGTTAGAGCTCCTGTATGCTACCAACAGAATCTGGGAGTAGAAGGAAAATAGAATCATAACAGGGCATTCTGATAGCTACTTTATCAGTAAAAGGTAGAAAAGAAAAACAGTGTGGTCACATCTCAAACTCTAATGCAAAAACAGTTCAGGATTACCATTACCAATATACCAGAGGCACCAGGAAAAGTAAAAAATATATATATTTTAGATTTTGTAGTTCATTTTTTAAGGAAAACCAGTAATCTCAAAATAATTCTAAGTAGTCATCATGGGGGAAAAAATCATATCTTTATTCCTTCTTACATTTGTTTTTTGCTTGGTATCGGTTTTAAATTTTAGCTACTTGGGCTACAGAAGAGGCAAGGAACACCATAATTTTTTCAATTCTTAGGGCTTATTAAAGGTGCTCATGTACTTATATATACATATGTATTTCATCTAACTTAAATTCCTACTTCAGTATGTCAGTAATCTATCTTGAAGGTTTAAAGAATAGTGGGTTAATAGGAATATCAGTTTTTGTATCTGCTATAACAGACAGTAAAAATGATCAAATGTTAATTCTTAGTAATGACCTTGCTTCTCCTTTCAAGGAATAAAGTTTATAAGGGTGGGAGATAAGAAGGGACAAAGGTGAATTCATGCACCTGTTCATGCACCTCTTGCTATCTTCCTCCCCAGAGCACACATTTCTCAGCAAAATGGGAGATAGCAAGTCCAAGCCCCAACTTTCAGAGCACATCACAAAAACTGTAATTGTTCAAAATTTACAGTTCACCTTGAAGTTGTTATCTGTATCTTTCAATGGAGCCTCATCAACCACCATGAGTTAACTGCTTTATGTGTACATATCATGGGCATGCAGCCAGACTATGGAATGGAAAATCCTGGGAGACAGGGACAATGTCCTTTCTTGTGTAAGTACATGAGATGGTGCATGAGACGTGGCAGTTGCTTGACAGACACTACTGAATGAATACTTCCATCACACTCAACGGACATACACCAAGGATCTTTGCCCCTTTTCAAAATAATGTTGAAGAAGACCTCTGTTTCTGTCTTCATATTATTCATCCCCAACCCACTCCTTGCTTTCCTCCGCTATATGTAGTCTCAGTTCCCATATACCTTACATAAATACACACAACCACAGCTGTATCTGTTGTCATCTGTATGATATATATGCAGTAGAACCTCAGTCAATAGTCATTGAATGACCAATTGACAGGCTAAATAAATGAAAGAAAAAAAGGAATGAATAAGTAATACAAATATTAATTGAATGTGTTACGGAGATGTGGAAGCATCTTCTCAACAAACGTAAATATCTTTTCTCTGTCCCATCTTTGGCCAGTATGAAATTTGTGATGTGGCCATCTCTGTCATGGCAGCTTGAACTCTCATGCATAAAGTCCATGAAATCTTTCTAGGTGTGTATTTTGGAAATAAATACTCTGTATTTAGGAATGGAAGACAATCAAAAAGGGAGATAAGAATAATAATTGTTTCTGCTGCAGACACAGACCTTCCATTTGAAACTCCCTTTTGGCTCTTGGGCCAGTCCCTGCTATGATTGTTGACCTAGAGGGTTCCATGTGCTCCCAGAGGGTTTATGTAGGGCTACACTATGCACTTTGAATCACCACTAGTCCCTTGTGTGCAGCCCAAACAATTATACTGCAGAAATTTTTGCTAAGAAGAGTTCAAACTAAATGGGACTTTTTTGAATTGATGGCCTTATTGTAAAAATTTCTTTATAAAGAATTTCCTAGGTACTTTATTAAAATTTGATGTAAAAATACTTGTAAGTCTAATGTTTACTCATAAGTCTAACAAACTAGGGCAAAAAGAAAGACTTTTATAAGGCTTGTATTCAAAAGCAGAACAGAAAGAAAGATCTTAGGTATAGATAATGAAATATCAACTCAAAATACATTCTCCAACTCACCTAAGGATTAATAAAATGGATGGTCCTCAAGAACATAAAAACATGACTTTTTATTGCTTGCAACCTTCATTTCTGACTATTGGTTTCCATTGACTTAATGGATCTCCTAAGGAATAAATATTAGCAGGTGCAAAGTAAAAGGAAGTTTATTTATAGACTCGAAATGATGCCATGAGATAGAAAATTGGGTTAGAATCAAACTGGCCTAGAATGTTTGAATGTAAGATAGGTGAGTCCAAGAGAGCACATATAAAGTTTTCATGGCCCTTTTTGCCCAGTAAATCAGCAAGTATTTTCTGAACTCCCCACTTCTGTGCCTTAAGACTCTCCTGTAACTTTGGTTTAATTTGAAAAGTAGCATAGTCAAGTAAACCCTAGAAAAATTATTGTATAAATATACACAAAAAAAATATCAAGGTAGAATGCTGTGGTGAAATCCACGGTTAATATGTAGAAATTAAACACAAACCTTTTCATTTTTTAAAATTTTAAATGTGTGCTTGTTAGTTTTAGCATGACAGAATCATGATAATCATTCTCAAATACAATTGGCGAATAACCCACAGGGAGGGCAGGCTAGTCTGACTTTACCATTGCACATGCTATGGGCCCGTTGAGACTTAATACGGGCTCCATGCTGAGTACTTCCAAACCCCTTAAACTCCTGGGCTTTGGGATTGGCACTCCTTGTTCCTCATTTATGTCCCAGAAAGAACCAATCACCCACAAATGAGGCTGGTTATTTCATCATGAGGAAGTAACACATCAGGACTATTTCAGGCAAGGGAAAGAGCAGTGATAGGACAAGACATGTCTGTGGTGAGTGCTGCAAGCATGTTCAAGAAAACCCCTTTTCTGCCAGCCAAAGGCCCCCCAATGTAGGAAGAATCAAATTCCACCAGCTTCAATCCAGCTATATTATATTTGGATAATAATCCTGAAATGCACATTGATGCTGAAGAAGTTGCTTCTTCAAAACTTTCAGGCAACAATTAAGTATTCCTTTGTCATGGCTCAATTAAATGGTTTGGCCTGAGAAAATTGGGGATTGTAAAGTGAGGATGGAATGTGCTTTGATCCTCTTTCCAGGGTTATTGTTTCATTAATAAATGAACATGTCATTTGTCTCACCAGAGGGAGCTCATGCCCTCCAGGCTTTTTTCCTTTTTTTGTTCAGGTTTTATAAAGATGAATTTCCAGTGCTCTGAAATACCATGGATTAGTAGTTAAGCCTGACAGCACTTCGGGGAGTAGCGAGCTTAAAGTGCCTCACACAGGTCTCCAAAGCACTTGTTTACTAATAGAGGAAATCAGCGACCGTCTGCAGCTGCTGATATCGTATTACCATTTGGAGAGACAGTAGCTGAGATAACAAATCACACAGTTTTAATAATTACTCTTGCATTCCCGTTTTTTGTTTCCTGCATAACAGTAAAAACTGGATTTCTTCCAAATAAACAGATAAAAACAGTATGGAACTTTTATCTTTTAATGATAATGACAACACATCATGTTTCACTAAAAGTTTCCTGCTGAATTTTTTCTGATTTCTAGAGTTTCAGTAAAATGTAATTATACTTTATAATTCCACTCTTTTAATCTTCACTTCAAAAACTATTCACAGTGAGCAAGTGTGCCAGGCACCCAGAGTAGGGGACAATCTGCCTGGACTCACCCATGTGGACCCGCTCCTGCATTCTGTCTTGGGGTAAACCTGTCATTGAAACTGCATCCTGTACATTGAGCTGCTTTGCATTCAAATTAATAGCTAGTTTAATTTGAATGTAAAACAGCTCCATTTACGCCATCATTTGAAAAAAAAAAGAAGTAAGGCATTTGGCAATGAATGGATGTTTAAGATATGATACATTTGCAATATATTTTTAATCCTAAATTGAACCTATATTAGGATGGGGACATTTTAATATCAATAGATAAGTCATAAAAGGAGCCCTTTTAAAAATCTGCATAGTAAATATGTACTTTAGGGGTCAAAACTACTCCATTGTACAGATACAGTACAGGGTTTAGTTCATATGGTCGGCGCTGGGCATTTTCTGGCAAATCTGTGTATTGTTACATTTCTATAGTCCAAGAATGGCAATTGATTTTTAAAACACATGCTGCAACTTTATTTGCTCAGTAATTACATGGACTTTATCTGGAGGTCAGTGAAAGAACAACTAAACAGGAAAATGAAGCCTTCCTCCCTTGTGCAATGAAATCATCAAAGTTGGCAGACAGAAAGGAATGCTAAACTTTTTCCCAGAGCTCTGAGTTTGGTTTCCACTGGTCCATGTTCCATTGGGTGATTAGAGAAAGCTTTTTTAAAGCCTTACTTCAGAATGATCTTAATTGGTGCAAGGTTGAGCCCTTTCTAGGAGGGGAGGGAAAAGGTTGAATAGCCTTTTCAAGTCACATGAAAGTTTCCAGGATGAATGTACGATAATTAGATTAATAAGTAGCTTAATTTATCACAGCTGAGGATTTCAACAGCCACACATTAGAGCAAGAAAAAAAGATTAGTGTGATTCTAGTTTGTAAAAAAAAATTGTACTGAAACTTGATTAACCTTAAACACAAAGTGCCTTTCTTCCTCAGTCTAAATGTCTGAAGCGGGGAGGGTGTGTGGAGTGGGGAAGTGGGATAGAGGACCTGAAATAATCAGAAAAGTCCTAATTTATTCCTTTCTGTCTCCCAGTTAATGAGCGGTATCAGGATTGCTTGAACCAACTTTTCCCTTTACTGTTTCTTATCCTTAAAATAATGGGCTAGGCATAAG